>NC_064636.1:79998587-80608589 GCF_023864275.1 Schistocerca cancellata
AGATTTTTTTTTAAATTGTGGTATTGCTATAAATTACTTGATTGCCGTTAGCAGGGTGTTTTGATAGGTTGTTTATTGCGGTACTGTCACTTCCATTTTCTTTTAAAAAAGAATTTTTTAAAAATTGTTGTATTGCTATAAATTGCTTGATTGCCGTTAGCGGCGTGTTTAAAAGGCTGTTTATTGCCGCACTGCTAGTTTCTGTTCGATATGAATAAAACATTTGTGTGTGAAAATCTCAACTCGACAGTAAACTACTAGAAATTTGGCCCCGTTTCCCAACTTGCGGTGTGGCTTGTAGTAACCGTAAGCACTGTGTGTATCACACACCATCGTCGATTGTGACAATCTAGTATTTATTTACGCTTCTTTCTGTAAACCACCGTCACCAGTTCAGTGAAGGCCTCGTCGTTAATCCTGTGGAGGCCGAGTTGCCACCGCTGTTACGGCAGGCCGAGCTCGTGGGCTCACGGCACAGCCCATGGTGCGGTACGCTGGTAGGACAATTCCTCCCTGCCGCTGTTACGCAGCTATACCCCAGGGTCAGGTAACAGGACAAGAGAACGAAGGTTCTGCAAATCTCCAACAGATTACACAACTAGCCATTAAAATTGCTACACCACGAAGATGACATGCTACAAACGTGAAATTTAACCCACAGAAAGAAGATGCTGTGATATGCAAATGATTAGCTTTTCCGAGCATTCACACAAGGCTGGCGCCGGTGGCGACACCTACAACGTGCTGACATGAGGAAAGTTTCCAACCGATTTCTCATACACAAACACGAGTTGACCGTCGTTGCCTGGTGAAACGTTGCTGTGATGCCTCGCGTAAGGAAGAGAAATGCGTACGATCACGTTTCCGACTTTGATAAAGATCGGATTGTAGCCTATAGCGATTGCGGTTTATCGTATCGCGACATTGCTGCTCGCGTTGGTCGAGATACACTGACTGTTAGCAGAATATGGAATCGGTGGGTTCAGGAGGGTAATAAGGAACGCCGTGCTGGATCCCCACGGAATCTTATCACTAGCAGTCGAGATGACAGGCATCTTATACGCACGGCTGTAACGGATCGTGCAGCCATGTCTCGATCCCTGAGTCAACAGATGGGGACGTTTGCAAGACAACAACCATCTGCACGAACAGTTCGACGACGTTTGCAGCAGCATTGGACTATCAGCTCGGAGACCGTGGCTGCGGTTACCCTTGACGCTGCACCACAGACAGGAGCGGTTGCGATGGTGTACTCGACGACGAAACTGGGTGCACGAATGGCAAAACGTCATTTTTCCGGATGAATCCAGGTTCTGTTTACAGCATCATGATGTTCGCATCCATGTTTGGCGACATCGAGGTCAACGCACATTGGAAGTGTGTATTCTTCATCGCCATACTGGCATATCACCCGGCGTGATGGTATGGGGTGGCATTGGTTACACGTCTCGGTCACCTCTTGTTCGCACTGACGACACTTTGAACAGTGGACGTTACATTTCAGATGTGTTACGACACGTGGCTCTACCCTTCATCTGATCCCTGCGAAACGCTAGATTTCAGCAGGATAATGCATGACCGCATGTTGGAGGTCCTGTACGGGCCTTTCTGGATACAGAAAATGTTCGACTGCTGCCCTGGCCAGCACATTCTCCAGATCTCTCACCAATTGACGTGTGGTCAATGGCGGCCGAGCAACTGGCTCGTCACAATACGCGAATCACTACTCTTGATGAACTGTGGTATCGTGTTGAAGCTGCATGGGCAGCTGTACCTGTGTACGCCATCCAAGCTGTGTATGACTCAATGCTCACGTGTATCAAGGCCGTTATTACGGCCAGAGGTGGTGGTTGTGGGTAGTGATTTCTCAGGATCTATGCACCCAAAATCCGTGAAAATGTAATCACATTTCTCCAATGAATACCCGTTTATCATCTGTATTTCTTCTTGGTGTAGCAATTTTAATGGCCAGTAGTGTAGTAGCAAAGTCGCACAAATGAGTTAAAGACGTTTAGTTACCTTTGTGACCTGTTGAATGATTAAATCTGCAACACTGCTTGTAATAAAAGACAAAAAAGTCCCTCAATACCTAAGTGCAAACAATCGTAGGTAAACTTCAAAGTACATAGCAAATGCAATTTACGATAATTGTCTCTTCATTTTTAAGAGTTCACTAAAGGATGTTCCCTGTCTAGGCCAGCCCTGGGCGATGATCTATAACCAAGTGGGTGAGACCTGCTCTTCTGAGTAGGCTTCTGTCCCTTGTCTGGTCATTGGCGGATTGTAGTCGGGGGGCAATTGGCAGAGGCGAAGTCGATATCTTCACCCTCATCGTCGCCCGTGGCGGTGGTGGAATTCGCGCAAATGGAGAGTCTCTACGGCACTGGCTGCGGGTCGCATCTTGGCGCCTGTGGTGCTTTGGCCCTGGCTGTGTATTGTTCGGACGACACAGCACTTCTGACGTCTGTTGATCTTACGGCGGGTCTGTTGTATCTGCACTGTAAGCCCACATTGTACGTACATATTAACATTCCGAAAATGTGGCTCACTGGTTCCTCACTAAAATGTGGGATCGAAGACGGTGTACTTTTGGCCTATATGGTTGTCAGCTCCTCATTTGTATTCTAGTCAAGTGACCTTGTTGGTAGATCGTACTATCTGAACCCGCAAATGGCAGTTTGTGTCTGGAGTTGGTTGCTTCCTGTGCGGGAATCAGCTTTCCTGTGCAGTGTCGACCTGAACTCGCTTGAATCTGTTTTAAGTACTCGAGGAAAAGAAAATTACCGGGAAAAGTTAGCCGCAAAGGAATTAGCGCCACCTAGACCAGATCCATTGTCTGAGAGAGTGACGAAAACAAATAACCATCACTACAAACGAATATTTAACAAAGAATTGGTAAGATGAGTGTAATTTAAGAATGCCTGATTTTCAACCCGGAAGTTAATTCAGTAACTAATATATGTATTAGGGATGTTTTACGTTTGTCTGACAAAAAACAAAGTGCACAGAAACTCCCACTTACACAAAAATACGAAATGGAGAGTAGTGAAAGCTTAAACATTATTTCGTTCTTCCCACAAATTGCATTTAATTATGTAGAAAACAACAAAATTCCATTCTTTCTCTTTTTGGACAAGATATGCATATTATTATTATTATCGCCGAAATCGGCGGCTGAAGATGAATACGTATGTTGATAAGCATAACTGCTATGCAGCAGATGCTGTTGAACTGACTCTTTCATAGAATGAGATTTTCACTCTGCAGCGGAGTGTGCGCTGATATGAAACTTCGTGGCAGATTAAAACTTCTGACACTTTCATATTCATCTGAATTTAAAAATTTGTGAACACCCAGAATGTATACTTACTAAACGCTACTGACAAAACCAAACTTTTTTTTTTTGTTGCTGGACATGTCAACAGAAACAGTAGAGATACTATTTCTATAAACTGTAGCTATACTGCAGTGTCACATGATCACAAAGGTTTCCAAAATAGGCACCTAGCACAATGAAACAAGCCCAGAAGGGTCTATAGCGTTGTGTCACGGAAAGATTTACCTTCCTTATTATTCAATATAATTAGGAAAACGATATTTTACTACTGTAATCTAAATTAGTCTGCTCTGAACAACTAGTCTATGTTGGAGTGCGGGATTTGATAGGCACAGCCAACCGACCTACCGCTGCCGAAGTTTGGGGTTCGACACCTGGAAATGTTACCTCAGGCCAACTGCTCCAGTCCGTCTGCAACTCCTTCCCAGCTCACCTATCGTATACGAAGCGTGCATACGACGAAATGTTGATCCAGTTATAGAGAATGTGCCCTCCACCAACTAACATACGTTTTATCATTTTGGACCTCCTCTCACACTACCACTGCTCTGGAGATGATACTGGAAAGAGGAAAGTTTTCGCTTGTATTAAGATCTCATGCTGTGCTAAGGTATGGTTTCACTAATGTTGGTAGTTATTGTGATATTTAGTGAGCACTTAACTCACTGCACGAAATATCAATAGTGTGCAATGAAAAACAGAATCTTTGAATTCGCATTTGGTGCATGTTGCACCATACATTATTGCAACGAAGAAAGCATGCCAAATTTAAAGGAACGCAAAATCCCCAAGATTGGCAAAGTTTTACAGAAGTTTGAAATATAGCGCGCACTTCAATCCGAGATGCTTTTAATAATTTCCACAACGAAATTCTGTCTCGAAATCTGCCAGAAAACCCAAACATATTCTAGCCTTACGTAAAGCACACCAGTGGCAAGACGCAGTCAATACCTTCACTGCGCGATAACAACGGCCAAGTCACTGATGACAGTGCCACTAAAGCAGAGTTATTAAACACGGTTTTCCGAAACTCCATCACCAAAGAAGACGAAGTAGATACTCCTGAATTCCAATCAAGAACAACTGTCAAGATGAGAAACATAGAAGTAGATATCCTCGGTGTAACGAAGCAGCTTAAATCACTTAATAAAGGCAAGGCCTCCGGTCCAGATTGTATACCAGTCAGGTTCATCTCAGAGTATGCCGATAAAATAGCTCCATATTTAGCAATTATATTCAGCCACTTGCTCACAGAAAGATCCGTCCCTAAAGACTAGGAAATTGCTCAAGTCACACCAATACCCAAAAAGGGAAGTAGGAGTAATCCACTGAATTACAGGCCCATATCACTAACGTCAATTTGCAGTAGGGTTTTGGAACATATACTGTATTCGGACATTATGAAGTACCTCGAAGAAAACGATTTATTGACACACAGTCAGCACGGATTCAGAAAATATCGTTCTTGTGAAACACAACCTGCTCTTTATACACATGAAGCAATGAGTGCTATCGACAGCGGATGTCAAATTGATTTCATATTTTTAGATTTCCAGAAGGCTTTCGACACCGCTCCTCACAAGCGTCTTCTAAGCAAACTGCGTGCCTATGGAGTATCGCCTCAGTTGTGCGAGTGGATTCCGTATGTCCTGTCAGAAAGGTCACAGTTTGTAGTAACAGACAGTCATCTGATGACCAAAACGAATTGTAAAATGATTTAGATAAGATATCTGTACGGTGCGAAAAGTGGTAATTGACCCTGAATAAAGAAAATTGTAAAGTTACTCACATGAGTACTAAAAGAAATCCGCTAAATTTCGATTACGCGATAAGTCACACAAATATTAAGGCTGTAAGTTCAACTATATACTTAGGGATTACAATTACGGATAGCCTAAATTGGAACGATCACATAGATAATATTGTGGGTAGAGCAAACCAAAGACTGCGATTCGTTGGCAGAACACTTCGAAGGTGCAACAGGTCTTCTAGAGAGACTGCTTACACCACGCTTGTCCGCCCTATTCTGGAGTATTGCTGTGCGGTGTGGGATCCGCATCAGGTGGTACTGACGGATGACATAGAAAAAGTACAAAGAAGGGCAGCTCGCTTTGTATTATCGCGAAATAGGGGAGATAGTGCCACAGACATGATACGTGAATTGTAGTGGCAATCATTAAAACAAAGGCGTTTTTCGTTGCGACGGGATCTTCTCATGAAATTTCAATCACCAGTTTTCTCCTCCGATTGCGAAAACATTGTTGGCACCCACCTACATAGAAAGAAACGATCATCACGGTGAAATATGAGAAATCAGGGCTCGCACAGGAAAATTTGAGTGCTCGTTTTTTTCCGCGTTCCGTTCGAGAGTGGAACGGTAGAGAGACGGCTTGAAGGTGGTTCATTGAACCCTCTGCCAGGCACTTTATTATGAATAGCAGAGTAACCACATAAATGTAGATGGAGATGTAGGCGTTGTGCATCGCAGAGACATTTACTATTGTAATTTCGAGAGAAAACTTTCCGGGAAGAGTCTGAAAACATGTACCTTCCCTCATCTCGAGCGCTGCTTGCGAGTGGAACTAGCTTAGGGGCCTCAGTGGAACAAAAAGTACCCTCCACCACACACTATTACCTAGCTTACGGAGTATGATGTCGATGTAGATGAACAGTTTGAAATATGAAACTGAAGTTTTACAAATGACAGCACACAAACAGGAGAGTATTTTTCCATTAAGTAATCGTGCGGTTTTTTCTGCTCTCTTGTGATGTACCAGTAACTACAAACTATTTCAGTGGAGTAACGTAATTTTTAAGGGTTATCGCTAGCTGGTGAATGAGAATTAGTGTGGCCTTGCAAAAACGTGAGTGAAGATCATAGGCGTTTATTTTAATATCAGGAATATGTTTTTTTTTCATAAACCATTGACCTCGGTGGTTCTCAGTTCCTCGAGCAATAAACTACTGTTCACGATTCTGTCACAATAGCATCTGTTGTAGTATGTTAGTGAGGTGGGATTGTCTAAACTCCATTTTGTTTTGGCAAATAAAGAAAATTTTAAAATGTAGATGTTATTCAAAACTCGCCGTCGATGACGCTTCTCTGAAAATAAAATACAGTAACAAGCCAGGCGAAGATAATTTGCTCCGTGTGACGCAGTTTGGACCACTGCGTGCTGACCCCCTTGGACAACACGGGGATACCGCGGCAGCCCCTTCAGACCATCAGTCTGATAGTCATAAAACCAGCACATCATCTGGGTAGACAGTGAATGACCGTCCAACATTTTACTTGCACGGCTGTCGTCTGCAATCCTATGCTGTCAACTGGAGTGTGTTTTCCCGCTCCAAGCTGTGACAATCAGCTGCAAGGAACTTTAGAACAAAAATACCTGCCTTCCGCATGGAACACGCCTACCTCACCACTGACTACTAGTGTTAGACACATACGGTTGCTGTCAACAAGTATGGCCCTGAAGATGATGTTATAACAACATCGAAACTAGTCGCCAATAAAACCAACACCTTAATACAGCTGGAGGAATTTCGTCATTTTTTAACATATATTATACTAGCTGATGTCCCAAATCATCCATTTCAATTATGGATATACGAAAAAATATAAATATGCCGCTTTTCTGTTTAAAAATATGCGATAATCTTAGAACTACCTCACGATATTGTATATTGCGTTACGAATGTACCTGCTCAAGTCCACAAAAATGGCTTGGTTCAAATGGCTCTGAGCACTATGGGACCCAACTGCTGAGGTCATTAGTCCCCTAGAACTTAGAACTAGTTAAACCTAACTAACCTAAGGACATCACAAACATCCATGCCCGAGGCAGGATTCGAACCTGCGACCGTAGCGGTCTTGCGGTTCCAGACTGCAGCGCCTTTAACCGCACGGCCACTTCGGCCGGCAAGTTCACAAAACAAAAACTTGTTTAATACTGGCGTCTTTATTTATAACAACTTTTACACACTACCACTGTTTCCCTTTACAATGCACAGATCTCTCCACTTAACGGTTGTACAGGGTGTATACGTGGACAAGGAAAAAAAATTCCCGGATTTTCCCCGGATTTCCCGGTTAAAAATACACTTTCTCCTGGATGAAAACACACTTTTTCCGTGTTATTAGGTGACAGTAAAGTGAACTGTAAAACTTATCAATTCTTTGAATGGTTATGTTTTTATACATGGGCGTAGAATTTCCCGGCACTTTAAAAAACGAAACGCAGGGTTGAAAACCGCTTTTTGGAAAGTTGTTTTTTTTTTTTTTTTTTTTTTTTTTTGTAGCAGTATGTACGCTGTATATTTTCGTATCACGAAAGCATAAATTCGAATCCCACCAAACACCGCATGTTACTTTCCGAACCATGTAATCGAGATTGCGATACGCTTTTGTAAGCGAGTCATTGCTCATGTCACGTGATCACGCCAGCCGGGACACCGGATATTCAGAGCGTAGGACACGCTAATAGCAACATCACTATTAAGTAGCGCGGATACACAAACAGGAAAAGTTAATGTTTTAAATTAATATACATAGTGTTGCTACAAGAACAGCAAAGCTTTCACGTATAAAATTGGTCTCCAAGGTTAATAAGCTGCAACAGAAGCTAAGCTTCCACATATAATGTTGATTTTTCTTGTCCGTGTTACACTAAGATACATCACACAAATGTGCTAGTAAAATCTTTTGCCGTGTCCAGTGAATTCTTATCAAAGTTAAGATCTTACGCTATGTCATAAAAGAAAAGAGGCCGAAATATCGTTGTCTAATACTGCGTAAGCTGTTAATACAAATAGTACCCATGACTGGTGTGGTTTCTCGATCTGATTACGTTTATTTTGTCACTTTCGGCTAGATAAAACAAAATAGGTCTTTCTAACACTGCAGAAATTGTAACATACACCAAATAAACGAGACTGTTTTGGCACAAATGGTCATTTTTATAACACGACAGAATATAATTCACGAAGACCAACATAAAATGCCTATTAGGCCTACTACAAGCAAACAATTTAATGTTAGAAAATAGTTTCACATTTCATTCATACGCCCCAGTTTCCCGAGCATGAGATCGAAATTAATTAAATTACTTAAATTTGGAATCGTCACGTTCTTCCCTAATTGGTTTGATGTCCCCGTTTCTTCTCCTCCACGTTCTAACAAACAATCTTGTCATGACTACTTCTGGAACTATTCCTGCCTTTGTTAAAATTTACTCGCCGGTTAACTTCACTAACCCTGCCAGAATCACCGGTTTAGTTATCCCTGATTATTCTCCGGTTAGGCGTTGTTATGTTCGTACAAACCACTTTCCGCGCTACTTCCAGAATATACACTCCCGGAAATGGAAAAAAGAACACATTGACACCGGTGTGTCAGACCCACCATACTTGCTCCGGACACTGCGAGAGGGCTGTACAAGCAATGATCACACGCACGGCACAGCGGACACACCAGGAACCGCGGTGTTGGCCGTCGAATGGCGCTAGCTGCGCAGCATTTGTGCACCGCCGCCGTCAGTGTCAGCCAGTTTGCCGTGGCATACGGAGCTCCATCGCAGTCTTTAACACTGGTAGCATGCCGCGACAGCGTGGACGTGAACCGTATGTGCAGTTGACGGACTTTGAGCGAGGGCGTATAGTGGGCATGTGGGAGGCCGGGTGGACGTACCGCCGAATTGCTCAACACGTGGGGCGTGAGGTCTCCACAGTACATCGATGTTGTCGCCAGTGGTCGGCGGAAGGTGCACGTGCCCGTCGACCTGGGACCGGACCGCAGCGACGCACGGATGCACGCCAAGACCGTAGGATCCTACGCAGTGCCGTAGGGGACCGCACCGCCACTTCCCAGCAAATTAGGGACACTGTTGCTCCTGGGGTATCGGCGAGGACCATTCGCAACCGTCTCCATGAAGCTGGGCTACGGTCCCGCACACCGTTAGACCGTCTTCCGCTCACGCCCCAACATCGTGCAGCCCGCCTCCAGTGGTGTCGCGACAGGCGTGAATGGAGGGACGAATGGAGACGTGTCGTCTTCAGCGATGAGAGTCGCTTCTGCCTTGGTGCCAATGATGGTCGTATGCGTGTTTGGCGCCGTGCAGGTGAGCGCCACAATCAGGACTGCGTACGACCGAGGCACACAGGGCCAACACCCGGCATCATGGTGTGGGGAGCGATCTCCTACACTGGCCGTACACCACTGGTGATCGTCGAGGGGACACTGAATAGTGCACGGTACATCCAAACCGTCATCGAACCCATCGTTCTACCATTCCTAGACCGGCAAGGGAACTTGCTGTTCCAACAGGACAATGCACGTCCGCATGTATCCCGTGCCACCCAACGTGCTCTAGAAGGTGTAAGTCAACTACCCTGGCCAGCAAGATCTCCGGATCTGTCCCCCATTGAGCATGTTTGGGACTGGATGAAGCGTCGTCTCACGCGGTCTGCACGTCCAGCACGAACGCTGGTCCAACTGAGGCGCCAGGTGGAAATGGCATGGCAAGCCGTTCCACAGGACTACATCCAGCATCTCTACGATCGTCTCCATGGGAGAATAGCAGCCTGCATTGCTGCGAAAGGTGGATATACACTGTACTAGTGCCGACATTGTGCATGCTCTGTTGCCTGTGTCTATGTGCCTGTGGTTCTGTCAGTGTGATCATGTGATGTATCTGACCCCAGGAATGTGTCAATAAAGTTTCCCCTTCCTGGGACAATGAATTCACGGTGTTCTTATTTCAATTTCCAGGAGTGTATTTCCAGAGAATTATGTCCCGTACACTTCTGCACAAACCAGTGTACCTATCATCCAGATGTAGCAGCTGTTATACCAATTTTTAACTCTGATATTCCTCACATACTACACTGAAGCCCAAAGAAACTGGTACAGCCATGCTTATTCAAATACATAGATATGTAAACAGGCAGGATACGGCACTGCGGTCCCCAACTCTTATACAAGATAACAAGTGTCTGCCAGGTTATCAAGATTCCAGTGAGTTTGAACGTGGTGTTATAGTCGCCGCACGAGCAGTGGGACACAGCATCCCAGAGGTAGCAATGAAGCGGGGATTTTTCCGAACGACCATTTCACGAGTGTACCGTGAATATAATGAATCCGATAAAACCTGAAAGCTCCGACATCACTGCAGCTGGTAAAAGATCCTGCAAGAACGGGACCAACGACGGCTGAACAGAACCGTTCAACGTGACAGAAGTGCGACCCTTCCGCAAATTGCAGCAGATTTCAGTGCTGGGCCATCAACAAGTGTCAGCGCGCGAACCATTTGATGGAACATCATCGATATGGGCTTTCGGAGCCGAAGGCCCAATCGTTTACCCTTGATGACTGCACGGCACAAAGCTTTACGCCTCGCCTGGGCCCGTCAGTACCGAAACTGGATACTTGATGACTGGAAACACGTTGCCTTGTCGGACGAGTTTCGTTTCAAACTGCATCGAGCGCATGGGCGTGTGCGGATACGGGGACAACCTCATGAGTCCGTGGACCCTGCATGTCAGCAGGGAACTGTTCAAGCTGGTGGAGGCTCTGTAATGGTGTGGGGCGTCTGCAGTTAGAGTTGTATTGGAACCCTCTTGCGTCTAAATACGACGCTGACAGCATCCTGTCTGATATCCTGCGACCACTGCTATCCATTATGTATTCAGACAGACTTGCGCAATTCCAGCAGGACAATGCGACAACCCACACGTCCAGAATTGCTACAGAGTGGCTCCAGGAACACTGAGTTCAAACACGTCCGCTGGACACCAATCTGCCCAGAAATGAACGTCATTGGGCGTATCTGGCACGTCTTGCTACGTGCTGTTCAGAAGAGATCTCCAGCCCCTCGTACTCTTATGGATTTTTCCACAGCCCTGTAGAATTCACGGTGTCAGTTCCCTCCAGCACTTCTTCGGACATTAGTCGAGTCCACGCCACGTCGTGTTGCGGCACTTCTGCGTGCTTGCGGGGCCCCTACACGATATCAGGCAGGTGTACCAGTTTCTTTGGATCTTCGGTTTACATATACATCTACATAATCTACATGGATACTCCGCAAATCACATTTAAGTGCCTGGCAGAAGGTTCATCGGACCACCTTCACAATTCTCTATTATTCCAATCTCGTACAGCGCGCAGAAAGAGTGAACACCTATATCTTTCCGTACGAGCTCTGATTTCCCTTATTTCATCGTGGTGATCGGGCCTCCCTATGTAGCTCGGTGTGAACAAAGTATATTCGCACTCGGAGGAGAAAGTTGGTGATTGGAATTTCGTGAGAAGATTCCGTCGCAACGTCCAGCCCAAATCCTGTATCATTTCTGTGACACTCTGTCCCATATTTCGCGATAATACAAGACGTGCTGCCTTTCTTTGAACTTTTTCGATGTACTCCGTCAGTCCTATCTGGTAAGGATCCCACACCGCGCAGCAGTATTCTAAAAAGAGGACGTCAAAGCGTAGTGTAGGCAGTCTCCTTAGTAGGTCTGTTACATTTTCTAAGTGTGCTGCCAATAAAACGCAGTCTTTGGTTAGTCTTCCCCACTACATTTTCTGTGTGTTCCTTCCAATTTAAGTTGTTCGTAATTGCAGTTCCTAGGTATTTAATTGAATTTACGGCTTTTAGATTAGACTGATTTATCGTATTAGCGAAGTTTACGAGTTCTTTTTAGCACTCATTTGGATTACCTCACACTTTTCGTTATTTAATGTCAACTGCCACTTTTCGCACCATTCAGATATCTTTTCTAAATCGTTTTGCAGATTGTTATGATCTTCTGATGATTTTATTAGTCGATAAACGACAGCGTCATCTGCAAACAACCGAAGACGGCTGCTGAGATTGTCTCCCAAATCGTGTATGTAGATAAGGAACAGCAAAGGGCCTATAACACTACCTTGGGGAACACCAGAAATCACTTCTGTATTACTCGATGACTTTCCGTTAGTTGCTACGAACTGTGACCTCTCTGACAGGAAATCACAAATCCAGTCACATAACTGAGACGATATTCCACAAGCACGCAATTTCACTACGAGCCGCTTGTGTTGCACAGCGTCAAAAGCCTTCCCGAAATCCAGAATCGATCTGAAATCCCTTGTCAATAGCACTCATCACTCCATGTGAATAAAGAGCTAGTTGTGTTTCTCAGGAACGAAGTTTTCTGAACCCATGTTGACTGAGTGTCAATAGACAGTTTTCTTCGAGGCAATTCATAATGTTCGAACACAATATATGTTCCGAAATCCTGCTGCATATCGACGTTAACGATATGGGCCTGTAATTTAGTGGATTACTCCTACTATCTTTCTCGAATATTGGTGTGACCTGTGCAACTTTCCAGTCTTTGGGTACGGATCTTTCGTCGAGCAAACGGTTCTATATGATAAGTATGGAGCTAATGCATCAGCATACTCCGAAAGGAACCTAATTGGTATACAGTCTGGACCAGACGACTTGCTTTTATTAAGTGATTTAAATTGCTTCACTACTCCGAGGATATTTACTTCTACGTTACTCATGTTGGCAGCTGTTCTCTATTCGAATTCTGGAATATTTACTTCGTCTTCTTTGGTGAAGGCATTTCGCAAGACTGTGTTTAGTAACTCTGCTTTGGCAGCACTGTCTTCGATAGTATCCCCATTGCTATCGTGCAGAGCAGGCATCGATTGTTTCTTGCCGCTAACATAGATCACATACGACCAGAATCTCTTTGGATTTTCTGTCAGGTTTCGAGGCAAAGTTTCGTTGTGGAAACTGTTATAAGCATCTCGCATTCAACTCCGCGCTAAATTTAGAGCTTCTGTAGAAGATGGCCAATCTTGGGGACTTTGCGTCTGTTTGAATTTGGCACATTTGTTTCGCTGTTTTGGCAACAGTGTTCTGACCCGTTTTGTGTACCAAGGAGGATCCGCTCCGTCGTCTGTTAATTTATTTGGTATAAATCTCTCAATTGCTGCCGGTACTACTACTTTGAATTTAAGCCACATCTAGTCTACAGTTATATTATTAATTTGTAATGAGTGTAGATTGCCTCTCAGGAAGGCGCCAAGTAAATTTTTATCTGTTTTTTTTAATAGGTATATTTTTCACTTATTTTCGAGGATTTGGGTATTACAGTATTCAGTCTCGCTACGGCAACCCTGTGTTCACTAACCCCTGAATCGGTTTTGGTTCAGATGGGTCTGAGCACTATGGGACTTAACATCTGAGATCATCAGTCCCCTAGAACTTAGAACTACTTAAACCTAACTAACCTAAGGACATCACACACATCCATGCCCGAGGCAGGATTCGAACCTGCGACCGTAGCGGTCTCGCGGTTCCAGACTGACGCGCCTAGAACCGCTTGGCCACACCGGCCGGCTGAATCGGTTTTGACGCTCGTTATAAACTCAGGATTATTTGTTGCTAAGAGGTCAAGTGTGTTTCCACAACCGCTTACTATTCGCGTGGGCTCACGAGCTAACTCCTCGAAATAATTTTCAGAGAATGCGTTTAGCACAGCTTCGGATGATATTTTATGCGTACCTCCGGAATTGAACATGTATTTTCGCCAATATACCGAGGGTAAATTAAAGTCACTAGACACTATTATCATATGAGTCGGGTACGTGTTTGAAATCAAACTCAAGTTTTCTTTGAATCCTTCAGCAGTTGTATCATCTGAATTTGGCGGTCGGTGAAAGGATCCAATTATTATTTTATTCCATTTGCCAACAATGACCTCTGCTCATACTAACTCACGGGAAGCATCTACTTCAATTTCGCGACAAGTTAAACTACTTCTGACAGCAACAAACACACCACCGCCAACCATGTTTAGTCCGTCCGCTCGGAAGACCGTTAGGTTCTTCGCAAAAATATCGGCTGAGTTTATATCCGGCTTTAGCCAGCTTTGAGTGCCTATAACGATTTGAGCATCAGTGCTTTATATTAGCGCTTGGAGCTCTGGTACTTTCCCAACACAGCTACAACAATTTACAACTGTTATACCAATGGTTCCTATATCTACGTGCTTCCCGTGTTCTGCCAGCACCCTTTGTGACTGAAGCCCTTCTTGTGTTTTCCCGAGACCTTCTAACCTAAAAAACCGCCCAGTCCACGACAGACAGCTACTGCTACCCGTATAGCCGCCTCGTGCGTATAGTGGACACCTGACCTATTCAGCGGAACCCGAAACCCAACCACCCTTTGGCGCAAGTCGAGGAATCTGCAGCCTACACGGCCGCAGAACTGTCTGAGCCTCTGATTCAGACCCTCCAGTTGGCACTGTACCAGAGGTCCGCAATCGGTCCTGTCGACTATGCTGCAAATGCTCAGCTCTGCTTTCATTTTGCAAGCAAGACTGGCAGCCTTTACCACTTCTGTTAGCCGCTCGAAACCAGAGAGAATCTCTTCTGATCCAAAGTGACACACACCATTGGTACCGATATGAGCAACCACCTGCAGCTGGCCGCACTCTGTGCTCCTCATGGCAACTGGGAGGACGCTTTCCACATCTGGATTGACTCCACCTGGTACGCACACGGAGTGCACGTTGGTTTTCTTACCCTTCTCGTCAGCCGAGTCCCTAACGGGCCCCATAACGCGCTTAACGTTGGAGCTCCCAACTACCAATAACCCCGCCCTCTGCGATTGCCCGGATATTGCAGGCTTTACTTCCTGCAGTACTGATGGCTTACGAGGTGTTCCTCTTGCTATTTTCTTTTTTAATTCTGACTTTGCGTTTGTGTACAGGACTGTCTCTATATCTGAACATTGTTTGAGTTGTCTGGATGTAAAGTGACACAATGATGTCTCATCACGTTTGCCAGTTCTCATAGTTCCTTGGTGTGACCTCAGCTGGAACTGAGTAGAGCTGCAACTGTACGAAAAATGGCTCTGAGCACTATGGGAGGTCATCAGTCCCCTAGAACTTAGAACTACTTAAACCCAACTAACCTCTGGACATCACACACATCCATGCCCGAGGCAGGATTCGAACATGCGACCGTAGCGGTCGCGCAGTTCCAGACTGAAGCGCCTAGAACCGGTCGGCCACTCCGACCGGCTGCAACTGTACGTGAGGGAGACAATATACATCATCACATCCAGTTTATGGCCCTACGAAACTCTGATACCAACTAACCTACTACTGAAGTGAATGGAAGTCTCAATAAAACTGATACAAACAAATTATGTTCCTATTTGAGGAGATATTTGGTGCTTTTCATGAGGGGAAGGGTACGTACCAGCACGTGTTTCAGCCTCTGCCTTCCCTTCAGCCATAGATTTAACCCAACGCCTCACTGTGCAAGATCCTATCACCGATCCACACGACACAGTAGACACTTAACACTGGAGAGCAGATAGGGGGGAAGGCAACGACAGACCACCTCCACTGTGACCTTGCCAAGAGCGGCAGTGCAGAATTCCTGCATCTGCCCCTCCTGCATTGATTCCCTGAGTATGAGACTATGTACCTACTGAGGAGGGACATACAGGGTGCTCATTTTAACTGGAGACATTGAAATATTTCTAAAACTACACATCACACCAAAAAAGTTATAATTCCTATTTTTTCGTTTCCAGTGGTACCATACTCGATCCCTCACCTCACTGAGCGAGGTGGCGCAGTGGTTAGCACACTGGACACTAATTTAGGACGATGATGATTAAAGTCTGCGTTCAGCCATCCTGATTTGGGTTTTACGTGATTTCCCTAAATCGCTTCAGTCAAATGCCGAGATGGTTCCTTTGAAAGGGCCGACCTTCCATAATCTGGTGAGACTGAAGATCTTGCTGTTTGGTCCCCACCCAAAAACCCAACCACCCAAAAACCCAACCACCCAAAAACACAACCACCCAAAAACCCAACCACCCAAAAACACAACCACCCAAAAACCCAACCACCCAAAACCCAACCACCCAAAAATCCAACCACCCAAAAACCCCACTCTGTTTGCGGATAGTGACAAGCAACTTTGAAAGCTTCAATGGGAACCACCACTTTTTATTGAAGATTACGATTCCACAGGAAAATCTACCTGAGTTTTGTGTGAAGAATTTTTTCGCTTCGCCACGGATAAACATCCAGTTTATGGCCCTACGAAACTCTGATACCAACCAACCTACTACTGAAGTGAATGGAAGTCTCAATAAAACTGATACAAAGAAATTATGTTCCTATTTGAGGAGGTATTTGGTGCTTTTCATGAGGGGAAGGGTACGTACCAGCACGTGTTTCAGCCTCTGCCTTCCCTTCATCCATAAATCTAACCCAACGCCTCACTGTGCAAGATCCTATCACCGATCCACACGACACAGTAGACACTTAACACTGGAGAGCAGATAGGGGGCAAGGCAACGACAGACCACCTCCACTGTGACCTTGCCAAGAGCGGCAGTGCAGAATTCCTGCATCTGCCCCTCCTGCATTGATTCCCTGAGTATGAGACTATGTACCTACTGAGGAGGGACATACAGGGTGCTCATTTTAACTGCAGACATTGAAATATCTCGAAAACTACACATCAGACCAAAAAAGTTATAATTCCTATTTTTTCGTTTCCAGTGGTACCACACTCGATCCCTCACCTCACTGAGCGAGGTGGCGCAGTGGTTAGCACACTGGACGCTAATTTAGGACGATGATGGTTAAAGTCTGCGTTCAGCCATCCTGATTTGGGTTTTACGTGATTTCCCTAAATCGCTTCAGTCAAATGCCGAGATGGTTCCTTTGAAAGGGCCGACCTTCCATAATCTGGTGAGACTGAAGATCTTGCTGTTTGGTCCCCACCCAAAAACACAACCACCCAAAAACCCAACCACCCAAAAACCCAACCACCCAAAAACCCCACTCTGCTTGCGGATAGTGACAAGCAACTTTGAAAGCTTCAATGGGAACCACCACTTTTTATTGAAGATTACGATTCCACAGGAAAATCTACCTGAGTTTTGTGTGAAGAATTTTTTCGCTTCGCCACAGACAGCGCTGAAGTCTGAGGAATAGAAATGGGCAGCCAATCTTAATTTATAACATGCTACTCAATGGTCCTTTAACATGTGGACCTAATCTCCATGCTGAGAGGGTAGGAAAGGCCAGTATTTCGTAACACCTTATTGGAAACCGCATTTGTAACATTGTATTCCTCGGACAAATCGAACAATGGACTACTCCACGTGCCACTGTGGCCATGTAGGCAACTACGACGTACTGTAACAGGCAGTATACTGCTGCCGGAACCCGCGTATCGTGCAGACATGAAACAGACAGCGGCTCTGCAACTTACAGTACTTGCACAGTGTTTATTCCCTGCACGCCCAGAGAACACACGTGTAAGTGGACGATGAATGCTGCAACCACAGAAGAAAAAAATTTAATTATTCTGGTTTACAGAGAATGTAGGAGAAATGTTGAGGCTACTGTTGCCTTGTATGCCTAGCGTTTCCCAGAGAAATCTCGCACTCGTTCGTTGTTTTACAACTTGGGGTGAACGTCTTTATGTACAGGCAGGCAAAAGGAAACGAAAGAAACGTGTTACAGGGCAGGCTAAAGAAGTAGCTGTACAAACGGCAGTGCACCATCCCCCTGACAAATACACAGCCATTCCAGTATGTCCTAGGTAGTACCGCCGCAATACCGCATCGTCATAAGTATCTTTCATATCACGTGCCACTGCATCAACAACTTTAGGGCGCGGATTTCCATAAACAGATAGTGTTTCGAGAATGAGCACGTCAACAAATGCAAACAAACCCCATCATCTTTTCCGAGCTACTATTTTGCGATGGGTTTACACTCACTAACCAGCTTTAAGTTTCATTACGGGAGTGTAGGCAATCCCCACTTATTACGGCAAGTTGACCATCGACGTCCTTGGTCGGTTAACCTACGGTGTGGCATCGTGGGGAATGAAGTCATTTGTCCGTTTTGTATCGACGGTACGTTGAATGGACGAAGATGCAGAACTTTTTCGGAACGGGAACTACCGGTACTACTGCAGGATGCTGGCCTGGACGTTTGACAACGTATGTCGTTTCAGCATGATGGACGGTTGCCCTGCGTATTGCTCAAGTGAAGCAGAGGAGGTATCAGACTACACTGGTGGCTGGATCAGCAGAGCTGGCTCTATTAATTGACCCACTGTGTTGTCCGATTTGATGTTGCCAGATTTCCTTCTGTGGGGATATTTAAAAGATAATGTGTTCAAGCAAGTGCCAACAGGCCGTGAAGACACAGTCGACTGCATCAGAAACGCCTGTGCCGAAATCCCCGCAGATATGCTTCTGTCCTGTGCACGATCATTTGGAAAGCGGATCATTAAGTACATTGAAGTTGACGGTACTGCTTTTGGACACTTACTATGATTGGAAAAGCCTCGAGCCACGGCGACAGTTACGCTCCGAGCAGTCCACTCTTAGATGTGTCACAGGAATACAACGATGTGAATGGGGCTTCCAATTAGCAGTTAGGAAACACTGGCCCGTCCTACCCTCGCAGCACGGATTTGCGGTCTCAGATGGCACTGGATATTCAGGGCCATTGAGTAGCACGTCATAAATTACTACTGTGAATCCATTTCTGTTCTGCATCCACACAGATGCTCCGCAAGGCGCGGTACGGTATGTGGCGGAGGGTACCATCTACCATTAGTAGTCATTCCCTCCCCTGTTCCACTCGCAAATAGAGTGAGCAACAAACGACTGTTTGTATTTCTCCGTATGAGCCCCAATTTCTCGCGGAAGAATCGGGCAGTTCCCATTTGAATAGCAATCACATAACACGGTTCCTTGGAACCCTAAGACGAACGTACAAGTTAGCAATGTTTAAAGTATTTACTGCGGGTGTATAAGGCGCGAAGTGTATAGTGACGTTTACTTCGATGACAAAGTATTATTGACTGTTTACGGTCTAATAAACGTAGCATAGATTACGAAAATGCCTAAGGATGGAAAGAGAAAGCGTCACTTTTCGGATGACTGCACAATAGCGTGGTCTTTTGTCAAGAAAGGACGTACAGATCAGGAAGACTGAGATTTGTAGCTGTTTCATCTCAGTAACTACACAGCCCATTTCTCTGAGTAATCAAACGCTACGGCATAAAAAGTCATTCTCTCTTCCTCAAATTTTGAAATCAAATTATTTATTGGTTTAGGGTTCTCATTCTTTAATTTGTTCAAAGTCAACTTGGTTTGTATGCCAAGAAATTTGGCAGTCTTCCTTTCATTCAGACGTCTTTAAGTTTCAATTAATAATTTCTTATCCAAATTATCTAGACTTTATTCTTCTCCATGCTTTAAATTTTTTTCGGACAGCTCCCAGTTTGTCTGCAGAAAGATGAAGTAAATTTCACTTATCGGACTACCAAGGAAGTCTGAAATTATTTTAGGCCTGTCTTCATCGTCAAAACATTGTTGGAATGGAATCCAAAGCTTAAGAATTCTCTCAACTGTGCACATTAACGACAGCGATCTTGTTTTTGAGTGAGGTAGAAAAGTCTGATGACTGACGATGTACAAGCAGAACTCTTTCAGATTCTCTGTCCTTGAAGTGTATATTGAAAAATAGTGAAACATTTTCGTGGCGATTATTAAACATTTTCGTGATGATTATTTCAATGTCGACAGTTAAGACTCCAGCAGCGCTTGATACAATATTGTCGAGGATATGGGCAGAGCATCCTATTTATTCTGCATTGTTTTCTAGCTCTTTAACACTTTCGCTGCGGCTGACGCTTACGAGGTGCATTCAAGTTCTAAGGCCTCCGATTTCTTTTCTCTGGACTGGAAAGAGATAGAAACATGCGCATTGTTTTAAAATTAGGCCGCGTTCATTGTCATTACGTCCCAGAGATGGCAGCACCGTACAACAGATGGAATTTTGCCGCCAGCGGCGAGAATGAGAACTGTTTTAAATACTTAAAATGGCGACGTTTTCCTTACTTGAACAGCGTGCAATCATTCATTTTCTGAATTTGCGTGGTGTGAAACCAATTGAAATTCATCGACAGTTGAAGGAGACATGTGGTGATGGAGTTACGGATGTCTCGAAAGTGCGTTCGTGGGTGCGACAGTTTAATGAAGGCAGAACATCGTGTGACAACAAACCGAAACAACCTCAAGCTCGCACAAGCCGGTGTGACGACACGATCGAGAAAGTGGAAAGAATTGTTTTGGGGGATCGCCGAATGACTGTCGAAGAGATCGCCTCCAGAGTTGGCATTTCTGTGGGTTCTGTGCACACAATCCTGCATGACGACCTGAAAATGCTAAAAGTGTCATCCAGGTGGGTGCCACGAATGCTGACGGACGACCACACGGCTGCCCGTGTGGCACGTTGCCGTGCAATGTTGACGCGCAACGACAGCACGAATGGGACTTTCTTTTCGTCGGTTGTGACAATGGATGAGACGTGGATGCCATTTTTCAATCCAGAAACAAAGCGCCAGTCAGCTCAATGGAAGCACACAGATTCACCGGCACCAAAAAAAAAACTTCGGCTAACCGCCAGTGCTGAAAAAATGATGGTGTCCAAGTTCTGGGACAGCGAGGGCGTAATCCTTACCCATTGCGTTCCAAAGGGCACTACGGTAACAGGTGCATCCTACGAAAATGTTTTGAAGAACAAATTCCTTCCTGCACTGCAACAAAAACGTCCAGGAAGGGCTGCGGGTGTGCTGTTTCACCGAAACAACGCACCCACACATCGAGCTAACGTTACGCAACAGTTTCTTCGTGATAACAACTTTGAAGTGATTCCTCATGCTCCCTACTCACCTGACCTGGCTCCTAGTGACTTTTAGCTTTTTCCAACAATGAAAGACACTCTCTGTGGCCGCACATTCACCAGCCGTGCTGCTATTGCCTCAGCGATTTTCCAGTGGTCAAAACAGACTCCTAAAGAAACCTTCGCCGCTGCCATGGAATCGTGGCGTCAGCGTTGTGAAAAATGTGTACGTCTGCAGGGCGATTACGTCGAGAATTAACGCCAGTTTCATCGATTTCGGGTGAGTAGTTAATTAGAAAAAAAATCGGAGGCCTTAGAACTTGAATGCACCTCGTATAAGCGTTCGCGCCCACTGCCCAATTACTCAGTCTACTTGCAGCGTCTGAGCCAGCATCAAAGAGTGTAAACTTTTGTTTTGTGTGGTCAGTTATCGAACGTATATTGTCTGTAATGGCGGCTAATGAACCGACACCTGGTCCTTCCAGTGTGAAGAGGAGCAGGAAAAGTGTTAAACTGACAGAGGAACAGTTACATAGTGTACTAGACGCCAGTGATTTTCTGTGTAGTGAGGACGAGGCGTACCACGGAGATTGTCATTTAGAGGCCGCAGAAGAATTGCAGAGTGATGATAGCGTGGAAGCACAGCTTTCGAATCTGTTTCGTGACAATTCCGAATCTGACGATACGGATCACAACGACTGTGTCAGGAAATCGACGACGAAAAAGAGCCCGACCTGTCACACAGAGATAATCCAGTTGAGTCCTGGCATAAAGAACCGCATAATATGCAGTACCACCCATTTACGAAGGAAGAAGTTTTGAAAATTCACCCTGCTGGTAATTCTCCTATGGATTTCTTCAGATTATTCGTAACAGACGAAATGTTGCAACTTGTAGTTGACGAAACGAACGATAACGCAGTCAACATATTGCTGAGCTAAAATACAAAAGAGGGATCTGAGAACTGTAAATGGAAACCTCTAAGTATAGGCGAATTACTAGTTTTCCTGGTTGTTTCGTTACATATGGGTAACGTTAAACATCCGCGATTACAAGACTACTAGAAGAAAGAATCGCTGTCTGAGAATAGAGGAATAGCGATGTGTATAAGCAGAGACCGGTATTTGGTCATATTACGCTCTCTGCAATTTGCAAAAAAATTCACTTCCAGGAAACCCGAAACCAGACGATCGTTTATACAGGGTGTTACAAAAAGGTAAGGCCAAACTTTCAGGAATCTTCCTCACACACAAATAAAGAAAAGACGTTATGGTGACATGTGTCCGGAAACGCTTAATTTCCATGTTAGAGCTCATTTTAGTTTCGTCCACCTACGCTCAATGGAGCACGTTATGATGATTTCATACGGGATACTCTACCTGTGCTGTTAGAACATGTGCCTTTACAAGTACGACACAACATGTGGTTCATGCACGATGGAGCTCCTGCACATTTCAGTCGAAGTGTTCGTACGCTTCTCAACAACAGATTCGGTGACCGACGGATTGGTAGAGGCGGACCAATTCCGTGGCCTCCACGCTCTCCTGACCTCAACCCTCTTGACTTTCATTTATGGGGGCATTTGAAAGCTCTTGTCTACGCAACCCCGGTACCAAATGTAGAGACTCTTCGTGCTCGTATTGTGGACGGCTGTGACACAATACGCCATTCTCCAGGGCTGCATCAGCGCATCAGGTATTCCATGCGACGGAGGGTGGATGCACATATCCTAGCTAACGGAGGACATTTTGAACATTTCCTGTAACAAAGTGTTTGAAGTCACGCTGGTACGTTCTGTTGCTGTGTGTTTCCATTCCATGATTAATGTGATTTGAAGAGAAGTAATAAAATGACCTCTAGCATGGAAAGTAAGCGTTTCCGGACACATGTCCACATAACACATTTTCTTTCTTTGTGTGTGAGGAATGTTTCCTGAAAGTTTGGCCGTACCTTTTTGTAACACCCTGTATAAGATACGACCTATATTGGATTATTTTAACACGAGAATGCCTCAAGTGTATTACCCGGGAAGAGATTTATCAATAGATGAATCAATGATTCTTTGCAGGGGAAGATTGTCATTTAGACAATACACAAAAAGCAATCGTAATAAATATGGCATAGATATACATGGAATCAAAATTTTTCCTGAATGCAGTGGATTTGTTGCTTGTCTGAATTGTATTTTTTGTTACATTATCAACAAATCACGAACATTTGAATGACGCCTGTAACCCCTACAGGTGTCAGACAGCAAACAGACTTTAAAACATGACCACCTGCGATGTTTCGTTATTCAGCCAATCAACCTTCAACAGCTTTCGTTACATGCCGTCAGTTTCAGTAAAGCATCGGACAACTAAAGGAATCATCTCTTCGGCCTTGTGGTTCGATGCATCGGTGTCTGTGCGCTCGGACACTGGGTGTGGTGCGAGAATATTTTTAATAATCGCTGTGGCTTTGGTCCTGGCTGTAGGCTGCTTTCAGGCGGCTTTGGAGGCAGGATACATTTTCGCATTCAGTTTTACGGTACAGTCAAAGCAACTGTAGGATTTACGATTCTTGACAAAACGGCTCTGCTGTGGTCATCAGTCCCCTAGAACTTAGAACTACTTAAACCTAACTAACCTAAAGACATCACACACATCCATGCCCGAAGCAGGAGTCGAACCTGCGACCGTAGCGGTCGCGCGGTTCCAAACTGTAGCGCCTAGAACCCCTCGGCCACTCCGGCCGGCGATTCTTGACAATTTTATAAGCTGTGATTAGTTCTGCAGTAGCAACGAGCAATTGCTCCTGAGTATCTTCTTTCATGACGAATGTAGAAACAGGCTTTCATGTCTGTTTTACTGCGTGTGTATTTAATTCTACGTAAAAATAGGATGCCTCACATCTGACTTACCTCCATTAGTTACTTCGACGAAACAGCTGCAAATTTGACCCATCGCTTGGTGATCCGCACGCTCTTTCTTGACACTGGACCACTCTTTTGTGCAATCATTCGGAAAGGACACTTTCTTTTATCATGTTTCGATCCTTAGGCATTTTCGTACGCTATTGTAAGTTTATTAGACTGAACAGTCGATAATAACACTAATCATTGAAGCACACGTCACTATACACTTCGCGCCCTCTATACCCGCAGTAAGCACCTCAGCCGTTACCAACTTGCGCTCGTGCGTATTGATCGGGAACTGCCAGATTCCTCCGCGTGGCGCTGCTTAAATGTTTCCGGCTCCGTACTGCCGGAGAAGTCTGGTATTTTCTAGAATAATGGCGCTAAATCTAAAAGGAGCTTGCGTCGTGGAGGGAAGATACGCAACATGCATCGCCATCTGTGAGCCGATCTTGTAATTATAAATATGTTGACATAAATGAAACTAACTGAGGCTGCATATACGTGTCGCGCCAACAGATGGCGTTCCTTCAGTACATGAGCCAAACTATTAACGTTTTTTTTTTTTCAAAATCGAGACAAAATTGCGTCTTGTCGGAACATCGGGACAAGAAGCTCCATAACGGTAGCGGGACCGATACATGGAGATGGACGGATGGCAACCGCATGCCGACAAACCAGTTCCGCGCATTGCTAAGGTATTTCCTCGCACGTTTCAAGGTTGCAGCGAGACTGCTTAGTGCAGCTGACCACACCTGAAGGCATCTGGCGGGTCGGACGTCTGTGCCCTGAACAACGTTTCAACCTTCACCCACGCTTCTTACCGGATCAGCTACCCGCCCACGCCTTAGATTCGATTAGTACTTGTTCCATAGATCATGATTACGACACTTCGTAATGATGTGGAACGTGTCAGGTTAATAAAAGGTGTCTATACAAGATATTACATTAGACAAAATATTACATGACACTCAATTTTTTTTTTTTTTTTTTTTTTGAGGTTGGGAAACTACCCACTTACTGTATCCAAAAATTCATCTAATGAGTAGAAGGAGTTGCCATTAAGAAATTCTTTTAATTTCCTTTTAAATGCTATATGGCTGTCTGTCAGACTTTTTATGCTATTAGGTAAGTGACCAAAGACTTTTGTGGCAGCATAATTTACCCCCTTCTGAGCCAAAGTTAGATTTAACCTTGAGTAGTGAAGATCATCCTTTCTCCTAGTGTTGTAGCCATGTTCACTGCTATTACTTTTGAATTCGTTCGGATTGTTAATAACTAATTTCATAAGTGAATATATATATTGTGAGGCTACAGTGAAGATCGCTAGCTCTTTAAATAAGTGTCTGCCGGGTGATCTCGGATGAGCTCCAGCAATTATTCTGATTACACGCTTTTGTGCAATGAACACTCTTTTACTCAATGATGAGTTACACCAGAATATGATGCCATACGAAAGCAGAGAATGAAAATAGGCGTGGTAAGCTAATTTACTCAGATGTAAATCGCCAAAATTTGCAATGACCCTAATAGCATAAGTAGCTGAACTTAAACGTTTCAGCAGATCCTCAGTGTGTTTTTTCCAGTTCAACCCCTCATCAATGCATACACCTAGAAATTTTGAATACTGTACCTTAGCTACCGATTTCTGATCGAAGTTTGTATTTATTAATGGTGTCATTCCATTTACTGTGTGGAAATGTATATACTGTGTTTTGTCAAAGTTTAATGTGAGCCCATTTGCAGAGAACCACTTAATGATTTTCTGAAAAACATCGTTTACAATTTCACCAGTTAATTCTTGTCTGTCGGGTGTGATAGCTATACTTGTATCATCGGCAAAAAGTACCAGCTTTGCGTCTTTGTGAATATAGAATGGCAAGCCATTAATATATATTAAGAACAGCAGAGGACCCAAGACCGAACCTTGCGGCACCCCATTCTTGATTGGTCCCCAATTTGAGAAATCACCAGTTTTTTGCATATTATGTGAACTGTTTATTTCAAGTTTCTGCACTCTTCCGGCTTGAAACACATCTAGACGGACAGTGTTAAATTCAAAATGGCATCAAGTTTTACAGCGACGAACGGTACTCTGAAGAGCTCACGATTTCTTTTAGATGACAATGAATATGCAAGGACTCATTTGTGTGGAAGATATTCGGGCATCGCGGCAAACACAGTAATGCGAAATTAAAACATTTGCATTTTATGTTGCAACTTTTTCCGTTACAGGAGTTGGTATGCGCGTGGCAAATTTAGAAACATACCCGTAGTAAAAGCGTTACGTTCACAGGGCAGCTTCACCTACATAGGAAACGATTCCACGTTTGTTTCTAAACAACTAGATGTTATCACTATAGCCGACGTAATCGTCTAGACAGAGTGAGCAACTGTACTTATATAAGATAATTCTCATTTATTGTTCGCTCCCACTTATACATTTTTAATTACATTAAATGTTTCCATCGCTCTCTGGACCATCTTCAGATCTAAAACGTAATACGAAATAAGTAACATCTAAAATTTTCCAATAAGTTGAAAAGGAAAGAACTGTTGATAAATGTAAAATTTACCTAAGTACTTGTATTTACTCAGTGCCACATATCAGAGTAATGTGTTTCTTAATTGCGGTCTTTTTATTGTAATACGGATGTGTTGGAAGAAGGGAGGGATGGGGGAAGGGGAAGTGGAGTGAGGCTTCCCAGTCAGACTCCCCCAGTCAGCGATCCAAACATTCAATGTAATTAAAAATGTGTAACTGGGAGCAAAGAATAAGTGAGAAATACCTTAAACGTGGTACTACCATGATTCAGTTTAGAACCTACTGAAACACATGGGAAAACTAAATACGAACTAATCATAACGTGTAGGTTTCCACAGCCGGCGTCTTCATTAGTTAAAACTACTGGGCTGAGAGGCTGTGATGGGTCTGTAAACTACTTCCTGGCGTTTCGTTGCCAACTGCAGGCATCTTCCGAGGGGAGTCAAAGACTGGCTGCCAGAAACCCATGTGTGTTTTGAAGAGCCATCGTTCTGTCAACGCTCTGTCTCACGAAATGGTCCTACGTGTACGAATATGGCTTGTGTGTGGTACTGGCTTGGGGAGTACGACCCCAGGTGGATGATGTTAATGATGAGGATGATGTTTATACTGATGGAGATGAGTATATTGTTTTATGATGATGAGACGAAGTTTACCGCCTAAAGTGGCGATGAAGTGTATTGATTGGAGCTCTGAGTTCAGGATGTGCGTTGCTTCCCAGAGTATTGATGAGATGATACGGTGATGAAGGAGCTGATAGGCCGTGGAGGTCCCGTTTATATAGAGCGCATACAGCGCACCACCATTCGTCACGTGGAGCCGACTAAGTCTATCTCTAACGTCATTATTCTCGATCGAAGATAATCGATTGCCACATCGCTGGTGCAAAGTCGACAGCATATCTTGTCTAACTTTAAGCGTTCCTCTTTTCTGTTGCAATTATTGTGGTGTTTCTGAATCCCTATAGCGTCTCTATACACACGTGCATAATAATGCGTTGTCTGGGCTAGCACACTCGTCTCACTAAATTTTATTTTCATGACCTCCGTCTTTAAAAACATGTTCCGCTACGGCTGATTTGTCGGTATGTCCCAGTCCACAGTTCCTTTTGTGTTGGGTTAAAAGGGTATTGACACTTCTTTTCGTCGTTCCAATATAAACCTTCCCATATCTGCACGGAATTTTATGCACCCAAGGAGTTGCTAAGCGGTGTCGAGAGACTTTCGCCTATCTTAAACACTCACTCATCTTCTTCGTGAGTCTAAGGATGGTTTCAGCTTGAAACTTAACCAGAACTTTGCCATTACGGTCTGTAATATTGCGGATAAGTGGAAGAAAAAGCTACTCCGGTTGACAGTTGTTACTGCTGATTGTTGTCAGACTCTTTTCTTCTGGGATCGAGTGTGCGATCTACCTCGTTGTCAGCGTATCCATTTTTCTTAAAAGCCATTCGCAAATGATTTAACTCAACTTGCAAATAAACTGGGTAGCAGATACACTACTGGCCATTAAAATTGCTACACCACGAAGATGACGTGCTACAGACGCGAAATTTAACCGACAGGAAGAAGATGCTGTGATATGCAAATCATTAGCTTTTCAGAGCATTCACACAAGGTTGGCGCCGGTGGCGACACCTACAACGTGCTGACACAAGTTTCCAACCCATTTCTCATACACAAACAGCAGTTGACCGGCGTTGCCTGGTGAAACGTTGTTTTCATACCTCGTGTAAGGAGGAGAAATGCGTACCATCACGTTTCCGACTTTGATAAAGGTCGGATTGTAGCCTATCGCGATTGCGGTTTATCGTATCGCGACATTGCTGCTCGCGTTGGTCGAGATCCGATGACTGTTAGCAGAATATGGAATTGGTGGGTTCAGGAGGGTAATACGGAACGCCGTGCTGGATCCCAACGGCCTCGTATCGCTAGCAGTCGAGGTGACAGGCATCTTGTGCGCATGGCTGTAACGGATCGTGCAGCCACGTCTCGATCCCTGATGGGGACGTTTGCAAGACAACAACCATCTGCACCAACAGTTCGACGACGTTTGCAGCAGCACGGACTATCAGCTTGGAGACCACGGCTGCGGTTACCCTTGACGCTGCATCACAGACAGCAGCGCTGCGATGGTGTACTCGACGACGAACCTGGGTACACGAATGGCAAAACGTCATTTTTTTCGGATGAATCCAGGTTCTGTTTGTGCGCCGCCATCTTGGCGGGTGACCTTGAACCGGACTTGGCCGCTGCACGAGGCGCCGCGTCGGATCGCGCTATAGTTCTAACTAAGCGCGATCCGCAGAATTGGTCCGTTTCCGGTCCGCCATTGCTCTCTTGCGCGGCGCTACTTCCGCTGCCACGCCCAGATAAGGTTATCGCTGTGACGTCACGGGCCACCTTATCTCTCTCGTGAGGCAACAGCATGCTCATTCGACTCAGGCAGCCGCACGTAGCACACAGCCATGCCTTATAGGAGGAGGAGATATTATCGCAGAACACGCATGCCTGTGTACAAGACTGTTAGCAGTTTTGATTTTACACCTAACGACGTTGCTCAACAAGAACTCTTAACCGGTCCCCTCACTTTTGTAGGTTGTAAGATTAATTTTTCTTGCAGTACAAATGAGGTGGTCACTGGTAATTCATGGATGACCTTGGCTATAGTGAAAGGTGATGAGAAACCACTAGCTGGCCTTGAGTCATACTACGACAGAGACATTATTGCATACAGGACATTTGCTATTGCAGTTGTTGGTGACAGGAATTATAAAATATGTGTTGTTACAACAGACAAGCCCTTTTCATTGTACACCACGAACAGAAGAAGAATTAATCCAAATCCGTGTTCGGCGACATCGAGGTCAACGCACATTGGAAGCGTGTATTCGTCATCGCCATACTGGCGTATGACGCAGCGTGATGGTATGGGGTCACCTCTTGTTCGCACTGACGACACTTTGAACAGTGGGCGTTACATTTCAGATGTGTTACGACCCGTGGCTCTACCCTTCATTCTATCCCTGCGAAACACTACATTTCAGTAGGATAATGCCCGACCGCGTGTTGCAGGTCCTGTACGGGCTTTTCTGGATACAGAAAATGTTCGACTGCACATTCTCCAGATCTCTTACCAATTGAAAACGTCTGGTCAATGGTAACCCAGCAACTGCCTCATCACAATAAGCCAGTCACTACTCCTGATAAACTGTGGTATCGTGTTGAAGCTGCATGGGCAGCTGTACCTGTACACGGCATCCAAGCTCTGTTTGACTCAATGCCCAGGCGTATCAAGGCCATTATTACGGCCAGAGGTGGTTGTTCCGGGTACTGATGTCTCAGGATCTATGCACCCAAATTGCGTGGCAATGTAATCATATGTCAGTTCTAGTATAATATATTTGTCCAATGAATACCGGTTTATCATCTGCATTTCTTCTTGGTGTAGCAATTTTAATGGCCAGTAGAGTACTATTACCTCTGGCCACTAATGTTTTAATCACGCCTCTCTTCTGCGTAGGACGATCGTTCGAATCCCTATGGAGGTTACGGTCGGTGTGTGTGTATCTTTTCTATGCAGTGTATAACATACACTCCCATTGCCCGTTTAATTACTGCTAAATCCAAAAAATTAACCCCTCCATTACTCTCTTTCTGCATAGTAAATTGTATCTTTGGATTAATACTATTTAGGTGCAACAAGAAACCATACAATTCCCCTTCCCCATGATTCCATACCACAAAAGTGTCATCCACATACCGATACCACTTGAGAGGGCTTTCACTGGCAGGGTCCAGTAGCTGCGACTAATTTCCGGTATGATAATGAGTTTTACGAACTAAGCGCCCTGGGTCCAGCTGTTGCAAATTTATTTATGGAATATTTCGAGCAGCAGGCAGGCGCTGCAGTGTGCCAGTAAAAGCCCTTTGAAGTGATTCAGCTTCCCATTTAAACGGAATGTTTCCTCATCACCAAACACTGTGCAAGAAAGCAGTCACCCTGTTATCTTGGCAAGAAGGAAATTACATAGCTCTACATGTTTGTCACCTTCACCAAAAGCTTGCAGTAGTTGAATTTTGTTTGGTTTCGTGTGTAAACGTCGACGCAACACACGCCAGACGGACATCGGGGGCACGTGCTGTCGAGCCGCACGGCGGACGGATTTCTGCGGACTCCTCGTGAAATATGGCGGATGCGTTCGTCGTCTGTGGGCTATTTGCCTGTACACAGACAACCTGGTTCTCGGAATTGTTCACGCCATCGTCTAAGGCTCGATTAACACGGTGGGAAACGTCACGTCAACATCAGTGACGTCACACACCGTCAAAAATCCACTTGCATTCACACTGGACGGAACGTCAAGCGACGGCAAAACTTCAACCGCGTTTTGGCGCGTTATTGGAAACTCTAAGAAGTGTTCACGAGAGAGGATGGCGGACATTATATTTAGTCTTGATGAACTTGCTACGATTGCAATTGCTTTAGATGACGAGGAAAGAGAGCAAGGCAATCAAAACGAACGTGGGAGAAGAAAATGATTTTGAAGAGAATGTGTGAAGGCGAATGTCACACATTGTATAGAGAGCTGGAAGAAGAGGAGACGTCATTTTATAAATATTTACGAGTGTCGAGACAGCAATTTTTTAATTTGCTGTCTTTGATAAGCAGCAGCATCAAGAAAGCAGACACAAACATGCGCCGTGCAATTTCTCCGCGAGAAAAACTAATAGTTTGTTTGAGGTGAGTCTGATGCTCCAGCTTTAGCAATTCCTTTGAGGGTTCCTGTTCAGTACGTTTACGTATTTTATAGAACAGAATATTGATTGTAATATTGCACACTATCAACAAATTGATCTATAGGCTAAACATTCACAATTTATGGCCCCTTGTTATGTAGATCTAAACCTGCTACAGTTCGTCCTGCATAAACTTTGGCACTGCAGAGAACCAACTGCACACTGTATATGAATGTGGAACATCGAACTTTTTAGTGCAGTTGTACTTAAGTAAGCTGTATCCATACGAAATGTTGAGTGAGACTCAGTACCAGAAAGTATGTAAATAAATACTATACATAAGTAAACTACTAGCCAAAATGAGTATGTGGCGTAGAGTACTCATATTTGCTTCGGAATGATAAGTATTACATAAATAAATAAATAAACTTTCACGACTCGCGAATAATTCTGAAATTGGAAAGCAGGTAGGCTGTAACCTCTGCTAAGCGTTTACACCTCCTAATCGTGAGTACATACATACATACATAAATAGATGCAGGTGCGATGTTATACATCTAAATACATTACATACAAAATAATCTGCAGTAGGCCTACAATATTCATACAGTTATTTACCTGGGCAGCCGATAACCAGTCCAATTTTCTTCCATATTTCTTCTTTAAACAATGTGTTGCTGTTTTTTACTTTTTTAATTTTTTTTTTCAACTCATGTCATACAACTCCACATTTTGGCGAACAAGTTCGATTAACTTCTCGTCGTTCATGTTCATATAAAAACATTTTATAACTAAAAACTCAGTAGATATTTTCGATGTGGAGAACACTGCTAGCAGAATCAAACTCGTGCCATGCGAGCAGCCGCAGAACAGAGAGAAAAGTAACAGCCAATCGTAAGCAGTTCGCCAACCACGTGGCCCCCACCGTCAACGTCAAACTATTCTTCCGACGTATACCGGCCGGCAGGCAGACTGACGTTGACGTGACGTTGCCCTCCGTGTGAGTCGAGCCTAACGCTCTGTGCTGCTGGAGGATCCACACCATGCCCAGTGCGAAGCTCATGCTTAACAGTTATCACTGATCCGCACTGCGCAAAACGTAGAATACGAAACGGTTTCTGTTGTCCCGACACCATTTTTGCCAGAACTGAAGTGGCCACACACTGCTGCTACCTAGTGGGAACCGTGTAAAACTCGAGAGTTTACTCTTTCTAACTGTACGTTGCTCACGCACATGTGTCAAACATTTTTTTCATATATCTGATGATTCTTTTTGATACATCCTGTATTTTCAAATAATTACTCAAAGTGGCCTACAGCAATGTAAAAACTGGAAACTGGAAAAAAAAATTGGTCGGCTTTACCGATAATTACTTAATCGAATGTACGGGGTGTGCAAAAAGTCTCTCCGCAGTGCCGCATGATTGTTCGCCTGCCTGGGTTACTTCCCTCCAAGTGGACTCTCCCAACATTCCACTGTTTCGTTTATCTCAGCCAGCGTCAGTAGTATCGTTGGTGTGTGTCTTACGTGTTCACGTGAACGTTTAAGTTTAGTTCCTTTGTCCGTTTGTTTCGTTTTTGTTACTGTTAAAAATGCTAACCATTGAAGAACGCCCGCATCTCGTGGTCGTGCGGTAGCGTTCTCGCTTCCCACGCCCGGGTTCCCGGGTTCGATTCCCGGCGGGGTCAGGGATTTTCTCTGCCTCGTGATGGCTGGGTGTTGTGTGCTGTCTTTAGGTTAGTTAGGTTTAAGTAGTTCTAAGTTCTAGGGGACTGATGACCATAGATGTTAAGTCCCATAGTGCTCAGAGCCATTTGGACCATTGAAGAACGTGTGTTTTTAGTCGAACAAGTGTTCAAAGCTGACGGTAAATACACACTTTCAGATAGTCAAACATTTAATTCTGGTTGCCTGGAGACAACACTCGCACATCACGATACTGTGCGAGATCTGACTAACGAATTTCGAAGTACGGGTTCAGTGACAGATGCAACGAGAAGTGGTCGTCCTAGCGTTTTGTCTGAGGATAAACTACTCGATATTTCCTATAAAATGTCCACGAGTCCGAACAAGTCAGTAAGAAAACTCGCTCAGGAAATCGACGTTAGTGTCGGAACTGCCCACACAGCTGTAAGGAAAAAATTAGATCTTTTCCCATACAAAGTGACAGTCGTGCAAGAACTGAAAAATACTGATCATGGCAAGAGGCTGCATTATTGTCAATGGTTCCAAAATTTCGTTCAACAAATTGGAAGGGGTATTCTTAACGAAACGTTTTTAAGTGATGAGCCGTGGTTTCATTTATCCGGGTACATGAACTCGCAAAATTCTGGTCTGTGGAATAGTGCAAATCCATTGTGTATTCATGAGGAAGCACATCATTCTGTGAAAATAGGAGTTTGGATTGCAATTTCTAGACGTCAGATTGTGGGTCCCATATTTTTCAACAAAACAAACGCACAACGATACTGCTGTGATGTTCTGCAACCATTCATAGCCGGCCGCTGTGGCCTAGCGTTTCTAGGCGCTTCAGTCCGGAACCGCGCGCCTGCTACGGTCGCAGGTTCGAATCCTGCCACGGGCATGGGTGTGTGTGATGTCCTTAGGTTAGTTAGGTTTAAGTAGTTTCTACGCCTAGGGGACTAATGACCTCACAAGGGAACCTCCCCATCGCACCCCCCTCAGATTTAGTTATAAGTTGGCAGAGTGGATAGGCCTTGAAAAACTGAACACAGATCAATCGAGAAAACAGGAAGAAGTTATGTGGAACTATGAAAAAAATAAGCAAAATACACAAACTGAGTAGTCCGTGTGAGATAAGCAATATCAAGGAGAACGCGAGCGTAGGAGCGCCATGGTCCCGTGGTTAGCTTGAGCAACTATGAAACGAGAGGTTCTTGGTTCAAGTCTTCCCTCGAGTGAAAATTTTAATTTTTTGTTTTCAGACAATTATGTCTGTCCGTCCGATGCGATCACATTTTTGGGAGTGATAATCACATCCACAAGAAAACCTAAATCGGGAAAGGTAGAAGAATCTTTTTACCCATTCGCCAAATGTACAAGTTAGGTGGGCCGACAACATATTCCTGTCATGTGACGCACATGCCGTCACCAGTATCGTATAGAATATATCAGACGTGTATTCCTGTGGAGTAATCGGTTGACCTATGAGCTTGCGATCAAATGTTTTCGGTTCCCATTGGAGAGGCACGTCCTTTCGTCTACTAATCGCACGGTTTTGCAGTGCGGTCACAAAACACAGACACTAAACTTATTACAGTGAACAGAGACGTCAATGAACGAACGGACAGATCATAACTTTGCGAAAATAAAGAACATAGAATTTTCACTCGAGGGAGGACTTGAACCAAAGACCTCTGTTTCCGCAGCTGGTCACGATAACCACGGGACCACGGCGCTCCTGAACTTCCGTCGTCCATGTTGTTGCCAATGTTGCACAAGGACTACTCAGTTTGTAAATTTTGCTTGTTTTTTCGTAGTTCCACACAACTTTTTCCTGTTTTCTCGATTGATCTGTGTTCAGTTTTTCAAGGCCTATCCACTGTTCAAACTTATAACTAAATCTGAGGGGTGTGTTATGGGGAGGTTCCCTTGTCAGAAGTTACGTCCGATCGTACTTAGAGCCATTTGTACCCATTCAGAGGAGAACTTGTGAAATAGTGAACGGTTATTTTCAACAAGATGGTGCGACCGCGCATGCAGCTCGCGTTTCAGTGTCACTGCTTGCTGATGTTTTTGGTGATCGCATAATTTCACAGGGACTTTGGCCTCCACGATCGCCTGACGTATCAAAAAAAAAAAAAAAAAAGGTTCAAATAGCTCTGAGCACTATGGGACTTAACTTCTATGATCATCAGTCCATTAGAACGTAGAACTACTTAAACGTAACTAACCAAAGGAGATCACACACATCCATGCCCGAGGCAGTATTCGAACCTGCGACCGTAGCGGTCGCGCAGTTCCGGACTGAAGCGCCTAGCACCGATCGGCCACCCCGGCCGGCGCCTGACCTAACACCACGTAACTTTTTCTTCTGGGGTGCAGCGAAAGCAACTGTCTATAAAAACTGTCCAAAATCCATCGACGAATTGAAAACTGCAATGTCCACTTTCACTGCTCCTGTTACAGAAGAGATGTTACAGCCTGTGTTTGGAAACATGATTAGACGAATGGAATTGTGTATTCAGCAACAGGGGTGACACTTTCAACATTGAATTTGAACATTTTAAGTAAAAATGAATATTCAATAAATTAATAACTTGTATTTCACTGAGTTTCATTTCGGTATATTCACTGCAGCATACGGCACGCGTGGCTAACTATCATACGGCACTGCGGAGAGAGTTTTTGAACACCCCATATCTACGAAACGGGATCTGCATCTTTTCCAAATAACATTAAACAAGTTCGCGACACAGCGATTACACACTTCGTACGAGGGCAGTTCAATACGTAATGCAACACTTTTTTTTCTGAAACAGGGGTTGTTTTATTCAGCATTGAAATACACCAGGTTATTCCCCAATCTTTTAGCTACACAAGGAGAAGTTCGTTCAGATTTTTGTGCCTACGAACACGCTGAAGTCGTTTCTTCAATTTCTGAAGAGTAGCACAATACACTTCAGAGTTGATCGTTTGACCACGGGGAAGGACATCGAACAGAATAACCCCTTCAGCGTCCCAGAAGACTGTAACCACGACTTTACCGGCTGAGGGTATGGCTTTAAACTTTTTCTCGGTAGGGGAGTGGGTGTGGCGCCACTCCATTGATTGCCGTTTTGTTTCAGGTTCGAAGTGATGAACCCATGTTTCATCGCCTGTAACAATCTTTGACAAGAAATTGTCACCCTCAGCCACATGACGAGCAAGCAATTCCGCACAGATAGTTCTCCTTTGCTCTTTATGGTGTTCGGTTAGACAACGAGGGATCAAGCGGGAACAAACCTTTGAATATCCCAACTGGTGAACAATTGTGACAGCACTACCAACAGAGATGTCAAGTTGAGCACCGAGTTGTTTGACGGTGATCCGTCGATCATTTCGAACGAGTGTGTTCGCATGCTCCGCCATTGCAGGAGTCACAGCTGTGCACGGCCGGCCCGCACGCGGGAGATCAGACAGTCTTGCTTGACCTAGCGGCGATGACGACACACGCTTTGCCCAACGACTCACCGTGCTTTTGTCCACTGCCAGATCACCGTAGACATTCTGCAAGCGCCTATGAATATCTGAGATGCCCCGGTTTTCTGCCAAAAGAAACTCGATCACTGCCCGTTGTTTGCAACGTACATCCGTTACAGACGCCATTTTAACAGCTCCGTACAGCGCTGCCACCTGTCGGAAGTCAATGAAACTATACGAGACGAAGCGGGAATGTTTGAAAATATTCCACAAGAAATTTCCGGTTTTTTCAACCAAAATTGGCCGAGAAAAAAAATGTGTTGCATTACTTATTGAACTGCCCTCGTAATTTCAAAGGAATCCCACAAGCCAAGGTCACTCAACTTTAGCTTGGAATGCACCTGTTACGCACGATCGATAGTAACATTCGCAATACAATGTAAGAAAACACGCTGTGAAACCGTTTACTAGTGTTCAGACTTGAGAAGTGTTTTTACTCCATCGAGTCTTAAAACATCCAGAGATCATAGTTGTATGTGAAACAGTTTCGTGCTCCACGCAGTGAATTACCTGCTCCGCACTCGCAGCACTGCGCTCTCCGCCACGCCTCGCCAGCGACTGCCTGGCCGCCCAGCACAGCGCGAGAGCGGCGCAGCTGTGTCGTCACGTGACCCACGCTCTCGGGACGCTGGCGGAAATGGCGATATGCGGCCTCGGCGTTGCGCAACGCCCTTCGGACAAACCAGCCGACTCGACTCTTCCTTCTGAGAAACACTGCCGTCGTTGAAACTTCCTGGCAGATTAAAACTGTGTGCCACACAGAGACTCGAACTCGGGACCTTTGCCTTTCGCAGGCAAGTGTTCTACTGACTGTCGTGCTGGAGTAGCTCAGTCGGAAGAGCACTTGCCCGCGAAAGCCAAAGGTCCCGACTTCGAGTCTCGGTCTGGCACAAAGTTTTAACCTGCCAGCAAGGTTCATATAGTGCACAATCCGCTGCAGAGTGAAAATCTCATTCTTGAAACATGCCCCAGGCTGTGGCTAAGGCCGGTATTACACTATCAAATTTCTTTGTCAAAGATTTGATCAAACATTCCGTCAAATATATTTGACAAAGATCTTTCACGTAGCGCTAGAAGGGGTATTACACTGTCATCAAATTTTTCGTCAAAGTTCAAGATGGCTGACAACAACTTGTTATTAAGCGCAGCAGTTCCACGTACCGCAATTGCATTGTGTGCACATGCGGAAGAGAAGTGGGGGAAAAAAAGGAACCATACGTACGAGGTTGACAGTCTTAAAAATCCTGGGATTACAACTTGATAATAAATTCAGTTGGGAGGAGCACACCACAGAACTGCAGAAACACTTTAACAAATCTGTATTTGCAATTCGAGTGTTAGCAGACATAGGCAACATAAAAATGAAAAAGCTTGCATACTTTGCCTGCTTTCATTCCATAATGTCATATACTATAATATTTTGGGGTAAATCTTCAAGACAAACAAAAGTTTTCAGAGTCCAAAAGCGTGTAATACGTATTATTTGTGGAGTAAATTCATGGACGTCATGTAGAAACCTCTTCAAAGAACTGGGTATACTAACCACTGCCTCTCAGTATATTTACTCCTTAATGAAATTTGTCCTAAATAATATATCTCTTTTTCCAACAAACAACTCAGTTCTTACATACAATACCAGGAACAAAAATGATCTGCACAAGGACTTAAAAGTACTTACTTTAGTTCAAAAAGGGGTCCACTACTCAGGAACACTCATCTTCAATAATTTGCCAGCAAACATAAAAAGTTTATTTACAAATAAAGATCAGTTTAAAAGGAGCCTGAAAGACTTACTAGTGGCCAACTCCTCCTACTCCATTGACGAAATTTTTAATAGAAACAAATGATGTTTTGTATTTATTCATACTATTAGTATTGTTATTTCAGATTTAAAAAAAAATGACATGTTTCACATCCACGAGGATCTCCTCAGCACGGATCTAAGGAACGAAAAACTAATCTAATCTGGGCGAAGCCGTGGGTTTTACGACGACACGATAACAGCATTGAACAAAACTTGTTACGTGAGCTTACAGTGGAAGACGTCAAGTCATACATCAGTTACTTAAGAATGGATGAGCATACATTTCTGTATGTGCTCGGTGAAGTGTATCCTCATATCACAAAGCACAATACTCACTTAAGAACTGCAGAAGACAGGCTCACTGTAACACTCCGATTCCTTGCTACAGGAGAGGTTAGGTTAGGTTAGGTCAGGTCAGGTCTCCAATCTTCTTATTTTATTTTTGTATTCAGGGTGCCTCACGTTGTAAAGCGCCTCATCAGCTTCATACGTCCCTATTAATTTTGTAGTTGTCGGCACACACCAATTGTATTTACCGGCAATGTTTATAAAAACACTACAGACGACAGAAGGCTGCAGCGATGCTAGCGCTCCATGTGGTAACATGTCACATTGCAGTGAACAGAAGACAACCGACTTCTTTGATCAAATCTACAGCGAGGCCCTAGATTTGATCAAATATTGGACGACATTTGAGAAAGTTCCTATTACACCAAAGATTTTTGACAAAGATATGTGACAAAGAAATTTGATAGTGTAATACCGGCCTAAGCCATCTCTCCGCAATATCCTTTCTTCCAGGAGTGCTAGATCTGCAGGTTCGCTTCTGTGAAGTTTGGAAAGTAGGAGACGAGGTACTGGCGCAAGTAAAGCTGTGCTTGGATAGCTCTGATGGTAGAGCACTTGCCCGTGAAAGGCAAAGGTTCCGACTTCGAGTCTCGGTCCGGCAAACAGTTTTAATCTGCCAGGAAGTTTCATATCAGCGCACACTCCGCTGCAGAGTGAAAATATCATTCTGGAGACTGCCATAGTTTTTGCCAAGACGCCCTCTCAAACTTCCTTACTTGCGGCACGTGCAACTTGCCATATTGAAAAGTAGAGACGCCGGTGAACAAGCAGCTTCAGCCTCACCATATTCGAAAGGTTTTTCACACTGCACAACACTGTCGACCGCCAACCGAGATATTAGGTTCGTTTGAGCAGTTGACAGTGGGCTCGTGCGCATGCGCAGAGCTGAATTCGCGTACGAGCAGTGCCTTCCTCCCGCTACTGGCTACTTGAAGCGTGGCTGTTTGCCGTACGAGCAGTAGCAGCAAGTAGCCAGATGATACCCGGAAAAAAATTTCCGGCGCGTCCAAGCTGCCAGATTCGCGCATGCACAGAGCAAGAGGAGTTATAGTGGGGGGTTACTCTCCACGTGACCCGTGTATATGATTCGTGATATTGCTGTTCCCTCTTCGTTTATAGCTCCCACACTAAATGAAAACAAAACAGATTTCTCTGGCCGGGTGTCGTCAAGTGAATAAATACACATCACCATAATCGTGAAAAAGTAAAATAAGTCAGTAGTTTCAAATTTCTGTTTTTATAATATTTTCATGTTAATAGCAGTCAACCGTTAATCATTTTAATGTAGTTATTTGTGTCGGTTTGCTAGAGAAATTTGCTTCCATTAATCTTTTCCGCTGAGGCAGTCAATTTATTTGAAACAAAGTGTTTCATTCCTATCTGTTTCCTAGTTTCGACTTCGTTCAATTCCAAGTGCATATTTTCATTTACTGGCACGAATGGCATTATAGCATAATAAAGAACCAAAACTGAGATAACACAGTATTGGTACGCCAAAAAAATTAGTAGCACGAAAACCACGTAGAAAAGCTGAATAGGCCTATTAGGTACTTCAGAGGGCATCTGGACATATAAATGTGCAATTAGAGCGGAATGAAGCATTTTAGTATGGTTCATGAAATTCCGATGCTGCTGGAATAGTCTCTGATGTCCTTTTCCTTTTGTGTCACTGTAAGATCTCTTTATACGTACGAACATACGTAAACATTTACTTGAAGCTGACTAAGTAGCAAATTTGGTCAGTAGTTTTGAACTAAATACTTTGTTTAAAAAATGGTTCAAATGGCTCTGAGCACTATGGGACTTAACATCTATGGTCATCAGTCCCCTAGAACTTAGAACTACTTAAACCTAACTAACCTAAGGACATCACACACATCCATGCCCGAGGCAGGATTCGAACCTGCAACCGTAGCGGTCGCTCGGTTCCAGACTGTAGCGCCTAGAACCGCACGGCCACTCCGGCAAGCGATTCCATGTGTTGGTTGGTAGCTTTTTACGATGAAAAACGCAGGCCACAAATGCCACGCGATCGTTTAAATAAGCATCCTTCGACACTAAGGCAGCAGCCATCGTACGGAACTTGTTTCAAATGTGATAGCTGCGGCAACAGCGGAGCAAATTTACGTTCAGAGTTATTATTTTCTAATCGCACAGAACCGTCTGAAGTTTGTCTAATCAAAACTGGTGCTGGTAAGGTACTTACAGCCTAGGTCGTCACACAGAGCAACACGCGACAGCCTCGCATTTTACAATTCGTAAAAAACATTGTGATACACGTACGTGATTTGCGTACCATGCAGCATCATTTTTCAATGCCCTAGCCTTTGCGATATCGGCCGGCCGGTGTGGCCGAGCGGTTCTAGGCGCTTCAGTCTGGAACCGCGCGACCGCTACGGTCGCAGGTTCGAATCCTGCCTCGGGCATGGACGTGTGTGATGTCCTTGGGTTAGTTAGGTTTAAGTAGTTCTAAGTTCTAGGGGATTGATGACCTCAGATGTTAAGTCCCATAGTGCTCAGAGCCATTTGAACCATTTTTACGATATCTAGTCTGGTATCTGTTGGCAGAATGTATCCGGCAACCACAGGAAAATCGTCAGTGACCAGTTGGCTCCAAATATTAGCCAGCACGGCGCCTGGAGCCTCAAAGTTCCGTTTTGCCAGCTCCAGGTCAGTAGTTCGATTACCGGAATCAGCATGCGGACCGAAAAGTGTCACATTTTAACAAAACAGCAGTAAGTTCGCGACTATGAGGCGTCATTCGTCGATCCATTCTCGCTGAAGCTTTTGTGGCAATGTAAATAGATTCCTAGTCAGAATCTTTAAAATATCGTACAGCTCGAAGTATAACTCGCTCGCATGGAGGATCTACGTCGGTACGACCACCGCAGGTGAAAATAAATACGGGTTTTACAAAACCTTCTCGGCTTGTCATTAACTTTTCTAAAGCTGTTAGTTGAGCAAATCTTATTCACGTCAGTGGCAAGAGTCTGTGCGCTAGAGGAAAAATGTGTCCCACCACGAATGTAGGCGCACAGCTTCACGTTTGTCTTCACCGTATTCCTTTATCACAACACCTGCAAAAACAGAGGGGATACGTTTATTTCTCAGCGACCACGAAATCATGATGCGGTAATTTTACACATTCGTCAAGGCGCATTAATATTGGTTGCTTGAGCATCTGCTGCGGTAATACCTAATCGCACATGCGCTGTGTCAGCCACAGATAAAACGAATACTTCACCCAGGTCCAAAACCGAAGCCACAGGTTCAAGGTTTCTTACATCAGCTGTTCATAATTATTCATCTTTATGCTGTACATGAAGTATGGACTACAGTTTAACAGGAACGCTTAGCATGTGTGTATCCTCTTTACTGACTCGTCTGGGAAGGTGTTTGAAACATATCCCTGATCGACTGATAGTATATCCTTGCTTACATAGTTCGGCTTGTAAGTCGTCCAGTGCTTTGCAGCACCCTATAATTTCAGTGTAACTTCAACCATCAGCTGTGTCATCAAAAACTCCAGTCTACGTTTGACTTCAGGTAAACCGAATTGATTTTCACCTGCTCTAGGCCGGCCAACAGTTCAAATGGCTCTGAGCACTATGGGACTTAACATGCGAGGTCATCAGTCCCCTAGAACTACTTAAACCTAACTAACCTAAAGACATCACACACATCCATGCCCGAGGGAGAATTCGAACCTGCGACCGTAGCGGTCGCGCGGTTCCGGACTGAAGCGCCTAGAACCGCTCGGCCATTCCGGCCGGCCGTCCAACAGTGTTTCGATTTTAAAAGCTGCTGCTAATTCGGAATTACTTTACAAATTTTTGAATTTTTTTATTTTGTTTTTTAGGAACACGACTTGTCTGCCGTTCGGCAGCTCTGATCTTTCTCTTCAGTATGTTTCTTTCCTGATGAATGTCTTTATCTGACGTTTTTATTCTTTTTGTTTCTTCATCTGTCGCCATACCAGCATCACGTGCTAACAGCAGAATCTATACTCTTGTTCATCATAACAATGAACATGATGTAAACATTACGCCGAGTGTTCCTCCACGTTTGCATGAATCTCATTGGATTTCGTTTCACGTGGAGCGAAGCCAAGCTGTAACCAGTACAGTCAAGTGCGATCATAAGGATACGATTTATGCTGTATCAGACGCACACAGACTGAGTTGTCTTGTGACAGCCAGAGCGAGAGCACCAGCAGCAGCGAGTACTGTTTGTATAAAGCGTTTTTGTACTTATTTGCTGCGCTTAGCTTTTAAATAGTTTTTCTGGGAAAACCTAGCGTAGTTTTCGCGTCTCGTATTTCAGTGAGTGTTTCTTGATTATCAGAGTAGCTCATCAGAAGATTATCTTGGGAATTTGTCACCGTATAGGGTAGGGTAAACATAGTCATGTGTAGGGACTGTGGTTGTTGTGAGCGGACGCAAGGAGAATTGGCCACTCTTCGGGGGCAGGTGGAGGCTTTGTCTGTTAGGCTCATCGAGCTCGAGGCGCAGGCGTCGGCTCGTAGTGGCGTTGGGGCAACTGTGGTGAGTCCTATGCCTACTTCGGTGGCCTTGGAATCACATGGAACCCCTGATGTCGCTGCGTCTTCCGGCAGTGAGCATCTTACCGGTCAGCCATCACTCCAGGGTGAATGGCGGACAGTGGTGGGCTCGCGCGTGCCTGGCCGAAAGGCGAAGGTGGGATCTGGCCGCGTGGCAGCTGCCTTACCCCTTTCCAACAGGTACGGGGTGCTTCCTAGTGGTGATGACATCGTTTCCGAGCCACCACAGGATGCCTCGCCTGTTGGGCCAGTGGCCGATTCTCCGGCAAGGTCCCGACAGTCACAGAGGGCGGGCCTATTAGTTATAGGGAGCTCCAACGTTAGGCGGGTTATGGAGCCCCTCAGGAAAATAGCGGGTAGGTCGGGGAAGAATGCCAGTGTGCACTCGGTGTGCTTGCCGGGGGGTCTCGTCCGTAATGTGGAGGAGGCCCTTCCGGCAGCTATTGAACGCACTGGGTGTGACCGGCTGCAGATAGTAGCACATGTCGGAACGAATGACGCCTGCCGCTTGGGTTCTGAGGCCATCCTTGGTTCCTTCCGGCGGCTGGCTGATTTGGTGAAGACAACCAGCATCGCACGCGGAGTTCAAGCTGAGCTTAATATCTGCAGCATAGTGCCCAGAGTCGATCGCGGTCCTCTGGTTTGGAGCCGTGTGGAGGGTCTAAACCAGAGGGTCAGACGACTCTGCGACTATAATGGTTGCAAATTCATCGACCTCCGTTATTGGGTGGAGAACTGTAGGGCCCCCCTAGACAGGTCAGGCGTGCACTACACACCGGAAGCAGCTACTAGGGTAGCAGAGTACGTGTGGCGTGCACACGGGGGTTTTTTAGGTTAGAGGGACCCCCCCTTGGGCGAAACGATAAAATACCTGACGGCTTACCAGAGAGGACATTATCATCGTTGATAAAGAACGTCCGTCCTCAGAGACCAAAAACAGGAAAAGTTAACGTAATATTGGTAAACTGCAGGAGTATCCAGGGCAAGGTTCCTGAATTAGTATCTCTTATTGAAGGAAATAGTGCGCATATAGTATTAGGAACGGAAAGTTGGTTAAAACCGGAAGTGAACAGTAACGAAATCCTAGACACAGAATGGAATATATACCGCAAGGATAGGATAAACGCCAATGGTGGAGGAGTATTTATAGCAGTAAAGAATTCAATAATATCCAGTGAAGTTATTAGCGAATGCGAATGTGAAATAATCTGGGTTAAGCTAAGTATCAAAGGTGGGTCAGATATGATAGTCGGATGCTTCTATAGACCACCTGCATCAGCAACCGTAGTAGTTGAGCGCCTCAGAGAGAACCTGCAGAACGTCGTGAAGAAGTTTCGTGATCATACTATTGTAATAGGGGGAGACTTCAATCTACCAGGTATAGAATGGGATAGTCACACAATCAGAACTGGAGCCAGGGACAGAGACTCTTGTGACATTATCCTGACTGGTTGCATCAATGACTACAAGTGTAATAAGAAATGCCAAGAAAGGAAGGAAAATATATTTGCTTAACAAGAGTGATAGGGCACAAATCGCAGAATATCTGAGTGACCACCATCAAACGTTCATTTCTGAGGAAGAGGATGTGGAACAAAAATGGAAAAAATTCAGAAACATCGTCCAGTACGCCTTAGATAAGTTCGTACCGACTAAGGTCCAAAGCGAGGGGAAAGATCCACCGTGGTATAACAATCATGTACGAAAGGTACTACGGAAACAAAGAAAGCTTCATCATAGGTTTAAGAGTAGTCGAATCATAGCTGATAAGGAAAAGCTGAACGAAGCGAAAAAGAGCGTAAAGAGAGCAATGAGAGAAGCATTCAACGAATTCGAACATAAAACATTGGCAAACAATCTAAACAAGAACCCTAAAAAGTTTTGGTCATATGTAAAATCGGTAAGCGGATCTAAATCCCCTATTCAGTCACTCGTTGACCACGATGGCACCGAAACAGAGGACGACCGAAGAAAGGCAGAAATACTGAATTCAGTGTTCCGAAACTGTTTCACTGCGGAAAATCGTAACACGGTCCCTGACTTCAGCCGTCGCACGGACGCCAAAATGGAAAATATTGAAATAAACGATATCGGAATTGAAAAACAACTGCTATCACTTAGTAGCGGAAAAGCATCCGGACCAGACGAGATACCCTTAAGATTCTACAGTGATTATGCTAAAGAACTTGCCCCCTTTCTATCAGCAATTTATCGTAGATCGCTGGAAGAACGTAAAGTACCTAGCGACTGGAAGAAAGCGCAGGTCGTTCCCATTTTCAAGAAGGGTCATAAATCAGATGCGAATAATTATAGGCCTATTTCGCTTACGTCAATCTGTTGTAGAATAATGGAACATGTTTTGTGTTCTCGTATTATGACGTTCTTAGATAATACAAATCTCCTTCATCATAACCAACATGGATTCCGCAAACAGAGATCATGTGAAACTCAGCTCGCCCTATTTGCCCAAGAAATTCACAGTGCCGTAGACACTGGCGAGCAGATTGATGCCGTATTCATGGACTTTAGGAAGGCATTTGATACGGTTCCGCACTTACGTTTAGTGAAAAAAATACGAGCTTACGGAATATCGGACCAGGTTTGTGATTGGATTCAGGATTTCCTAGAAGAAAGAACACAACATGTCATTCTTAACGGTACAAAATCTGCAGATGTAGAGGTAATTTCGGGAGTACCGCAAGGAAGCGTGATAGGACCTTTATTGTTTACAATATACATAAATGACTTAGTTGACAACATCGGTAGCTCCGTGAGGCTATTTGCAGATGACACGGTTGTCTACAAGAAAGTAGCAACATCAGAAGACTCGTACGTACTCCAGGAAGACCTGCAGAGGATTAATGCATGGTGCGACAGCTGGCAGCTTTCCCTAAACGTAGATAAATGTAATATAATGCGCATACATAGGGGCAGAAATCCATTCCAGTACGATTATGCCATAGGTGGTAAATCATTGGAAGCGGTAACGACCGTAAAATACTTAGGAGTTACTATCCGGAGCGATCTGAAGTGGAATGATCACATAAAACAAATAGTGGGAAAAGCAGGCGCCAGGTTGAGATTCATAGGAAGAATTCTAAGAAAATGTGACTCATCGACGAAAGAAGTAGCTTACAAAACGCTTGTTCGTCCGATTCTTGAGTATTGCTCATCAGTATGGGACCCTTACCAGGTTGGATTAATAGAAGAGATAGACATGATCCAGCGAAAAGCAGCGCGATTCGTCATGGGGACATTTAGTCAGCGCGAGAGCGTTACGGAGATGCTGAACAAGCTCCAGTGGCGGACACTTCAAGAAAGGCGTTACGCAATACGGAGAGGTTTATTATCGAAATTACGAGAGAGCACATTCCGGGAAGAGATGGGCAACATATTACTACCGCCCACATATATCTCGCGTAATGATCACAACGAAAAGATCCGAGAAATTAGAGCAAATACGGAGACTTACAAGCAGTCGTTCTTCCCACGCACAATTCGTGAATGGAACAGGGAAGGGGGGATCAGATAGTGGTACAATAAGTACCCTCCGCCACACACCGTAAGGTGGCTCGCGGAGTATAGATGTAGATGTAGATGTAGTGATAACGCGGGACAGCAGCTTTACTGGCGCATTAAACTTGGACAGCACCGGCCAGCCAGCGCCGTCCAATTAACCTGCAATGATGGCAGCAGTTGCGTTTCAGATATAACTTTGAATGTCACTTAATTTTTAAAGAGACTGAAATCATATTCGGAAAATCTCCGGCACTATCCCGCGCTTCTTAGGTGAACAGACTTTTAATGAAAATTCGTAACTTAAAAACAGGGCAATTTTTCTGAGCGAGCTGTGTGTGGTGCAAAACCATACTGCAGGGATTTCACTATACTGTTGAATACAGAAGCCACTGAAGGTGCACTTCTGGCCATTAAAATTGCTAAACCTCGATGTTGACGTGCTACAGACGCGACATTTAACCGACAGGAAGAAGATGCTGTGATGAGCAAATCATTAGCTTTTCAAGGCATTCACACGAGGTTGGCAGCGGTGGCAACACCTACAACGTGCTCACATGAGGAAAGTTTCCAACCGATTTCTCGTACACAAACAGCAGTTGACCGGCGTTGCCTGGTGAAACGTTGTTGTGATGCCTCGTGTAAGGATGAGAAATGCGTACCATCACGTTTTCGACTTTGATGAAGGTCGGATTGTAGCCTATCGCGAATGCGTTTTATCGTATCGCGACATTGCTGCTCGCATTGGTCGAGATCCAATGAATTAGCAGAATAATTAGCAGAATATAGAATCGGTGGGTTCAGGAGGGTAATACGGAACGCCGTGCTGGATCCCAACGGCCTCGTATCACTAGCAGTCGAAATGACAGGCATCTTATCCGCATGGCTGTAACGGATCGTGCAGCCACGTCTCGATCCCTGAGTCAACAGGTGGGGACGTTTGCAAGACAACAACCATGTGCACGAACAGTTCGACGACGTTTGCAGCAGCACTGACTATCAGGCCGGACACCGTGGCTGCGGTTACCCTTGACGCTGCATCACAGACAGGAGCACCTGCGATGGTGTACTCGACGACGAACCTGGGTGCACGAATGGCAAAACGTCATTTTTTCGAACGAATCCAGGTTCTGTTTACAGTATCGTGCTGGGCGCATCCGTGTTTGGCGACATCGCGGTGAACGCACATTGAAAGCGTGTATTCCTCATCGCCATACTGGCTTGATGGTATGGGTTACACGTCACCTCTTGTTCACATTGACGACACTTTGAATAGTGGACGTTACAATTCAGATGTGTTACGACCCGTCGCTCCATCCTTCATTCGATCCCTGCGAAACACTACATTTCAGCAGGATAATGCATGACCGCATGTTGCAGGTCCTGTACGGGCCTCTGTGGCTAGAGAAAATATTGGACTGGTGCCCTGGCCAGCACATTCTCCAGATCTCTTACTAATTGAAAACGTCTGGTCAATGGTAACCCAGCAACTGCCTCATCACAATACGCCAGTCACTACTCTTGGTGAACTGTGCTATCGTATTGAAGCTGCATGGGCAGCTGTACCTGTACACGCCATCCAAGCTCTGACTCAATGCCCAGGCGTATCAAGGCCGTTATTACGGCCAGAGGTGGTTTTTATGTATACTGATTTCTTGGGATCTATGCACCCAAATTGCGTGAAAATGTAATCACATGTCAGTTCTGGTACAATATATTTGTCCAATGAATACCCGTTTATCATCTGCATTTCTTCTTGGTGTAGCATATTTAACGGCCAGTAGTGTATTACTTTCAGTCAGTCGTCTGGTAATCTCTTGGGTCCTTCCTTATCCGAAACCGAGAAATACATTTCAGTTTTGGAAGTGTCATCTGCCTGATAACGAGTCGATCAACAACAGAATCCACGAAGCCAACCAGGCGCCGTATTTCCTCCTCTTCTTTTATGACGTGCCGCTCTGTATCCCGCCAGTGTTCGGCTGTGACAATGAAAAGCTGCGTGCGTTAGTTGCAGCACGTACGACAGTTCCACAGTCTTGTTATATCTCAGGCCACATCCGTTAACTTGGCACCAGATCAGTTCTGTTGGGTTCATATTTGCTGATGATGTTGTGGTGTGCGGGAAGGTGTCGTCGTTGAGTGACTGTAAGAGGATACAAGATGACTTGGACAGGATTTGTGATTGGTTATAAAGGCACATTTGCATGCCGAGCGTGAGCTTCCTCGGAAACTCGAAATATTAATTAAATAAATAATTAGTGACAAATAAATAAAGCCTATGGCACACAACTGCAGCGCTGTGTCGCTGATAAAACAAAAGCACAATTACGTTACTCTTATGTTTGATTAGAGAAAAGGGAGAGCTCTGGTAGAAGTGGTGCGAGAAGCACGTATTTTATTCTATTGTCTGGCACACCGCCATATTTCATGTTATAGAAGAATACTGCGAGTTGCAACCAGACTAGGCACTCGATTCTGTAAAGAATTTATATTTATAAAAGTAAGTAGGATTATGAACTGTAGGTTTATTCATTGAATATATCTGATTTAACTAACTGTGTAACTTTTTTATGTTTAGTAGACAATCACCTCTGTACGACGTTTTGGCATGGCTGGCAAATTATTGTAATATTGAGATTTAGATTATGAGTCCGCACCTACCGCAGCAGTCTTTGGAAACGATTTAATTACGAAGTCCGATTATTTCAGTTTTATTTCACGGTCAACTACGAGTAACATTGCCTTTACGAAAAAGCCATTGCCAAGCGTCTGATACCGAATAATTAAACGTCCACGTTCCAGATAAGCAAATATCAATTACAATTACAATCACCATCATACAGATAGAATAATTAATATTTAAACAATATTTTTATTTTATTTATTTTATATTGGCGACTGCGTGTCGGACTTGTTATTTTGTCATTTGTTACATTGATTGTTCTCTTTGTTTCATGTGAAAAATCAACTTTCTGGACCTGGACGTGAATGTATGAGAGATAACAAAAAATCTGAAGATATTTTCCAATTCTAAAATTTTGCGGGAAGACGCAATAAAACTTCCAGCAAAATAAGGTAAGACGCAGCATCTTTGCATTACCAGGCTTGACCAGACGTATAATTCAGTGTATTAGCTTTTCAGTAGATTCTGTAGTGTTTCTTTCGTGCATAACAGTTTTCAGTGATAAATTTCATTCTCAGTACTTTTCCTTAAACAATAACGTATGCAACAATACCAATACACGAGTGTACAATATGGCCGACTTCTGTACGATACGTAGTAACATGGACAGCAGCCATTACCAATAATCTCAAATTCAGTTTATATTTTTAAATTAACAGACAGCCATTGTTGCTACGAGCGATTCATGCTCAACTGCATTTTATTTTAAAATCAGTGTCAAATATTTTCTTGAAACATATATCACGTGTGGCATGGTAATAACTAGAAATCAATACGCAAAAATGGAACAGCAAAGACGTACTATTCAGACGCAATCCGACTCGGACGAGAGACAAATGTTAGAAAATGACTTTACGACAGCAACCGGTAGTGACGATTTATCAAACATTGACGCAAGTGTTGACGGAAATTTTGGCAATAGGCCGTCCACTACAAAAATTTCAAAGTCTCAGTCAGAGCCCATGTTGATGCATAACGTCACGTCTAATGACGCGACGGGGGCACAGACCTTGCAAACAGTAAACATTGCCGACATGTTACAAATGCTAATGAAACAAAACGCAGAAAATATGGCATACATAAGGAAACAGAACGCCGAAAACATGGCAACCTTACAGACACAAAATGACGCAATTAAATCTGACCTCATAGCACTCAAGACAGGTAATGACACTTTATGTAAACGTGTGGAACTTATAGTCGCCACACTGACCAAACAGATGACTGAACTCAGTACTAAATTTTCCCAGCTTAATACGAGACAAGAAAAGACTACAACTGACGTAGCACTTTTACAGACACAAGTAAAAAACCTTAATGTCACGTGTGAAGTTCTTACTGAACAAATTCAAACATATCCTTCAGTACATGACAACCTTGAAAAACGAATTACTGAAGTACAGAATAAATTTGACAACGTTGAACAACACCTGACTGACATCTTACAATCTGATGCCACAGCTCATTTTCAAAATATTAATAAAGAATTTCATGATTGGGTAGTGAACAAAGACAAACATTTTGATAGATGCTTACGTGAAAATTTACCAACAATTGTGCACGACTCCGTAGCGCAATACATAACAAACAGCTGATCAGTGACGCAGTACAATCCGTCACTGCACTCTTGAGACAATTCACCGATCGACCACAGTCTGAATGTAACGAAAATATCAGTCAAAATGCACAGTTCAGGAACCAATATACATTCGAGTATGACACACACATACCGCACACGACAAACACACAAGAACAAAACACACCACGACTACAACACATACCACGATGTGCAAACACAAACACAAGCTATTATCATGGTAAACCACAGCAACATTATCGTAATTACTCGCCAGCTGAACATACCAGTAATTACAGTGGAATAAATCCATATCACAATACGAAGGAAGAAGAAAGCTTAATGAAACACAGGCAATTTCAGATTTTTATCCCAGAAAAACGAACCATTCATCCGGTGATTTTTCTTAAATCTTTTAGTAACGCATTTCCACGCACTTGGAGTGACCGGAAAAAGATTTCATATATTGTCGGTTACATCCAAGGCGATGCAGCTGTCTGGGCATACAGTCAAGCTGACGTATGTACCACGTACAGTGAGTTTGAGCGTGCTTTTCTGAACAAATTCTGGTCGCAATCCGTCCAGGAGCGACTCAGAAGACAAATTTTAGAACCTGAAACTTTTAACAGTAAAAATGGCAACTTACGCAGATATTTTGAAAAATACTTGAACATGGGACACTTTTTAGACGAACCAGTCGCAACGCGTGATATACTCCGTGCGTTGAAGGCCAAATTGCCTTTCAACATTAAAGAAAAACTCCTACATATCCCGGATGACGATTCAGATTATTTTTTAACAGCCTTAGATTCGGTTGACATGTTACTTGAAGATCAGCGCTTCGCGCGGCAAAACAGCAGCCACAATGTTTACACTAGTGGTATGCAAAACATGCAGGCTTGCCAACTCAATTCTGGCGCGCCCACAGTTGGATACGCGGTACAGCAAAAACAGCAAACTCACATGCCGTTTCAATACGAAAATCAAAATCAACACGCGTATTCCAATACAAACAATAGTTACAACAGTAATAACACTTCATGCGGCAATCCATACAAAAGGCACCGCGGTAATAACTACAACGGTAACAACGGATACAAAGGCAACAACAAAAACACAAACAGAAATAGAAATAATAATAACTACGAGCCAAGACAGCATCAAGGTTGGACTCGTAACGATCAGTACTTTCATTCAAACTCTGCTTTACCACAGCAGCCACCAGGACAAAATTGGAGCATACCTTACGACCGACAGGTAAGTTATAATGCGCAACAGCAACAACAACCGCAAAAGTTTGGAGATCATAATAGGCAATATCCGAATGTGAATATAATAGAAATGACACCTGATGCACAACCTCAATCTGTGTCAGTACCTAGTACAAATGCTAATCCAACAAACTAGAAACAGTCACTTCTATGCCCCAGGTCGTGGCTGAAGAATTCTTGGGGGGCGACTTCAATGTTAATCAGTTATTTGACACCACACTTGAACAACAGAATAATGATATGCCGAATAATTCTAAACAAAAATTACCTGTTTTATTTATAAGATACAACTACAATAACAATATATCAGATGAACTTTTACAAGACAGTACACAATGTCGTTCAAACACAAATGAAATTGTTTTAGCATCTACTACTGGTGTAGTAGGTGGGATTCCAACTACTATTATCCTAGATACAGGTGCAGCTGTGAGCGTTTTGTCTTTTAATTTCTATAAAAAGATGTGTGAATTGGAACCTGTGCCTGAGTTTCCTGCCCAAAACTGTAAAATAACTACTGCACTAGGTAATAAGTCATGTAGGGTTACGAAGCAAGTTTTTGTAAACGTTAAAATAGGTAATGGAACCGTACAATGGCCATTCCTGGTTGTACAAAACCTTGTGACAAATTGCATATTAGGAATAGATATTATGAGCGAGAAGGACTCTATTATAGACTTCTCCAAAGGTAAATGTATTTTAAATGATAAAGGCAGTGTAATTATTATTGATTTGGACAGGAGAACTCTAAAGCATGACAAACACTGTACAGGGTACAAGGTTCAGTTAGTACTTGACAATGACATTCAAGATATGCAAACACACTCATCTGACACAGAGCTAATGGACTTGAAAACATTGCTTGATCGTAAGATAAGTGAAGCTACAGCTCTCAGTGTACATGAACGTATAAAACTACAGGAAGTGTTATCCAAATATTTACAAGTTTTTACCAAACGATTAGGTGTTATCAACACGTATGTATACAAGATTGAAGTTAAGCCTCACAAGATCTTCTACCACAAGACATATAACGTACCGTTATCTCAACGACCTGCTGTGTGGCAAGAATTAAAACAAATGTTAGACTGGAAGGTCATTGAACCATCCACCTCACCTTATTGTAGTCCTCTACTTGTTGTCAAAAAATCAAATGGAAGCATTAGGTTAGTGTTAGACGCTCGAGCAATTAATGAAATAATTTTACCGGTTCACACAAAACCCGAAAATTTAGAAGAGCAATTACAGAAATTTCTAGATGCAAAATATTTCTCCACAATAGATCTCGCTAATTCGTTTTGGCAGGTGGGTATCACTCCTGATTCACGGAAATATACTGCATTTATGTTCGGGGGGCGAACCTATCAGTTTTGTGTTCTACCCTTCGGACTGAATGTCAGCTCTGGGGTATTCATTACAGCCCTGGATACCGTGCTTGGCGACGATTTAGTTGAGACAGTCACACACTATGTAGATGATATACTGATAGCTACACAGTCCTGGAAGGAACACGTTGGCACACTTCAAAGAATTTTAGAAAAATACGCACACCAAGATCTTAGAGCATTTCATGCTGAATAATGTCAAAGTCATACCCATCAAAATATTGCTAAGCAACTCGAAAAACTCTGTTGTTACAACACAGATAATAAGTAGTGTAGAAATTTTCATTTCAGCGGTTCCAGAGTCGCAGTTGAAGGCAGAAGAACTCTTCTTTCAGCGCGCGCCACCACCTGGAAGACGGAATATTAAAATAAAATTTATGATTACGTAGCAGTGAATGATATATTAATTTTTCACGGAACATTTGTTATTGTAGGTACCACTGACTTGGTATGACACCTGACGAACCGACAGACGTCATCTGTGAAGCGATCTTTTACTTTGAGAAATAGATTAGACGCACATCTCTCAACACGAAAAGCATCTATCAGTAGTCAAGGCCACACAGACACTCTACACACACGCACAAAACGCGAGGAATCGAACATTTTCTCTCTCTTACTATTTTGAATATTTATTGAGTAGTGAAAACGCCTGGTCTTGCCTACTGATGTAATGAATGTTGTGTCTAACCTATCTTAATTTCAGATGACATCACGTGACACAATGTAATAACCTATAGCTATGTAATGATGATGCAAACATGTTTATGTGCAACTGTATTATGTTTATGCTAAGAAAATAAGTGACGTGTGTATGTATAATTACTTTTTTTTTTTTAACTGATGTATCATGTAACTGTTACTATGTAAAAATTTGAACAAAACGAGTGCCAAAAGGACATTGCATAGTGAACCTCTGTTCACGGACATTAACGAACATTACTAACTCTGCAACTACGCAGAAACCTATGTGACAGAAACGGTTAATGCCATTCATTATGCAGCATATCTATGTAAACGCGATGAATGATTTCTTTGATTAATAACTACGAACATTTAGGTGAGCTATATTCAGCAAAAAACTGAAAATGTGAAGTGCATAATTCGTGCATCGTCTAGTGACATTACTACAGTACCTAACTTCAAGATGTTAACTGGATTAAATGGACACAAAGTGCCTGTCCAGAAAACAACACGACGGGTGGAAGAATTTTGGTTGGAACTTCAGGGAATGAAATGTTCTCGAAATGTGACGGACACTCTTACCTGGACTGTCCAAGGATCGACGCCAGCTATGTGCCGTCTGAGGTTCTGCAACCAAGCTTCCACGGAATGTAAAAAACGAACTGCACGTGGACCAATTACTCGACGGGTCACGTCTGATCTGTAATAAGCAATGCTTTTAGTCACAACGAACTGCATCACAACGACTATAATGGAAATGGGAAATGGACACGCTTATGTATTAATCACATTGTTATACAACGATGTTACTGTGATCAAAAAACTTTACCACGACGATACTAACCTGTAAAAAATTATTGTGCAGCAGATGAATATGAACTGTAATAACGACACGATGTGTATAGGTCAACGCACCTGAAACATATGGACATTTTTCTTTGAAGTATTTCAAAACAATACTATGTAACTAAGAACATTCAACAATCTAAGTTGTATTGTGTTATAACAAATATTGTAAATTTAAAACTAAGTTACCTGTCATAGAATGTAGTCTTCATATGTAATCTTGGTTGAATATTTTCTTTGTGCAACGACTGAGTAACACGCGCACACGAACAATATGAACTGCAATACTGTGCCGCGTGATCTAACTGTACGATATAACGGCAGTGCCGGAGTCACACAGACGCTTCTGTGCATGCGCGCACTCTATCTGCCAACATAAGAACTTTTACGGCGCACCCGCGTCATTCAAATTTTGTATATAATGTGTATAATGTGTATAATGTAGGTCATGTAAATAGTTGTAGATAACTTAGATTTTCTTGTGCCTTTAGGTGAATTGCTCGCCTGCAGGTGTGTCCTTTCGCCTCGCAATTCAGGGGGCAATATAAAGGCACATTTGCATGCCGAGCGTGAGCTTCCTCGGAAACTCGAAATATTAATTAAATAAATAATCAGTGACAAATAAATAAAGCCTATGGCACACAACTGCAGCGCTGTGTCGCTGATAAAACAAAAGCACAATTACGTTACTCTTATGTTTGATTAGAGAAAAGGGAGAGCTCTGGTAGAAGTGGTGCGAGAAGCACGTATTTTATTCTATTGTCTGGCACACCGCCATATTTCATGTTATAGAAGAATACTGCGAGTTGCAACCAGACTAGGCACTCGATTCTGTAAAGAATTTATATTTATAAAAGTAGGATTATGAACTGTAGGTTTATTCATTGAATATATCTGATTTAACTAACTGTGTATTTTTTTTATGTTTAGTAGACAATCACCTCTGTACGACGTTTTGGCATGGCTGGCAAATTATTGTAATATTGAGATTTAGATTATGAGTCCGCACCTACCGCAGCAGTCTTTGGAAACGATTTAATTACGAAGTCCGATTATTTCAGTTTTATTTCACGGTCAACTACGAGTAACATTGCCTTTACGAAAAAGCCATTGCCAAGCGTCTGATACCGAATAATTAAACGTCCACGTTCCAGATAAGCAAATATCAATTACAATTACAATCACCATCATACAGATAGAATAATTAATATTTAAACAATATTTTTTATTTTATTTATTTTATATGGTGTAAAGAATGGAAGCTAACTCTAAATATAGATAAATGTAACTTAATGCTGATCAATAGGAAAAAGAATCCCGTAATGTTTGAATACTCCATTAGTAGTGTAGCGCTTGACACAGTCACGTCGATTAAATATTTGTGCGTAACATTGCAGAGCGATATGAAGTGGGACAAGCATGTAATGGCAGTTGTGGGGAAGGCGGATAGTCGTCTTCGGTTCATTGGTAGAATTTTGGGAAGATGTAGTTCATCTGTAGAGGAGACCGCTTATAAAAAACACTAATACGACCTATTCTTGAGTACTGCTCGAGCGTTTGGGATCCCTATCAGTTCGGATTGAGGGAGGACATAGAAGCAATTCAGAGGCGGGCTGCTAGATTTGTTACTGGGAGGTTTGATCGTCACGTGTGTGTTACTGAAATGCTTCAGGAACTCGAGTGGGAGTCTCTAGAGGAAAAGAGGCGTTCTTTCCGTGAATCGCTACTGGGGAAATTTAGAGAACCAGCATTTGAGGCTGACTGCCGTACAATTTTACTGCCGCCAACTTACATTTCGCGCAAAGACCACAAAGATGAGATAAGAGAGATTATGGCTCGTACAGAGGCATATAGGCAGTCATTTTTCCCTTGTTCTGTTTGAGAGTGGAACAGGGAGAGAAGATGCTAGTTATGGTACGAGGTACCCTCCGCCACGCATCGTATGGCGGATTGCGGAGTATGTATGTAGATGTAGATATTGTAATGGTACAGTGGCAAATGTAAAAATGCAGCATTTGTATGCCGTGCTCGATGCTGTGAGAATGTGTCTACGACACTTGTCTACATCTGTGGTATAAAACAATTTACACAGTCCAAATAAAGACCATTTGGTTTTTCATTTTCGTCTTAAAAAATTAAATTGTAATGTTTTCTTAATTTAAGCAACCTTTATTAACAGACTTGCACAAAATATCGATAGTGAAGAATTTATATTTGAAAAGAAAACAGCGATCTCCGGTGCGATATGTAATTAGAAACGAGTACGCGTGCATTATTCATAGAAATGATGATGCATTTTGCATCTACTACATGTAGGTATTTCAAATCGAACGAGAAGAAAATAACTCCTGGGAGGCTTGAATCAGCGAACCACGATCTACAATGACTGATCTGCCTACTACGCTACCGATACCGCTATACTTCTATCGTGCATACCTATGCCAACTGCATGTAATACAGTCTTCTGGAAAATTTCAAAGCCGGCTATTTCTGTAAATTTATGAGAAACATCAAGAACAACTTATTTCTCGTCACTTTCAATCGTGTTCCACACGCGTGTTTCACTACGGAACAGGAAGCAGACTCAGCCGTTTTCGTACTGCGTATTAACAGCGCGACAATCAGAGCACAACAGTAGAAAGACACGATTTTTGAAATAAAAACTACATAGCTTAAGGCTGTTAATACTTTTGTATATCTTAAAGTTTCATAACTTACAAGGAAACCTCCCCATCGCACCCCCCCTCATATTTAGTTGTAAGTTGACACAGTGGAGAGGCCTTGAAAAACTGAACACAGATCAATCGAGAAAACGGGAAGAAGTTGTGAGGAACTATGAAAAAAATAAGAAAAATATACAAAGTGAGTAGTCCATGCGGAAGATAGGTAACATCTAGGACGGCCTGAGCTCAGGGACGCCGTGGTCCCGTGAGCAGCTGCGGAACGAGAGGTCCTTGGTTCAAGTCTTCCCCCGAATGAAAAGTTTGGTTTTTTATTTTCAGACAATTATTATCTGTCCGTCCGTCCGTCCGATGCGAGATAACTGCGCCGTAGTATGGGGACGCTACACCTAAACAAACATCGAAACATCCACAAGGAAACCTAAATCGGGCAAGGTAGAAGAATCTTTTTACCCATTCGCCAAGTGCACAAGTTAGGTGGGTCGACAACATATTCCTGTCATGTGACGGATATGTCGTCACCAGTGTCGTATAGAATATATCAGACGTGTTTTTCTGTGGAGGAATCGGTTGACCTATGACCTTGCGATCAAATGTTTTCGGTTCCCATTGGAGACAGGCACGTCCTTTCGTCTACTAATCGCACGGTTTTACGATACGGTCGCAAAATACAGACACTAAACTTATTACAGTGAACAGAGACGTCAATGAACGAACGGACAGATCATAACTTTCCAAAATTAAATAAAGTAATTTTCACTCCAGGGAAGTCTTGAACCCTGGACTTCTCGTACCGCAGCTGGTCACGCTAACCACGGGACCACGGCGCTCCTGAGCACACGTTCTCCTGGATGTTGCCTACCTTGCGCATGGACTACTCAGTTTGTGTATTCTGCTTATTTTTTTCATAGATTAGATTAGATTAGATTAATACTAGTTCCATGGATCATGAATACGATATTTCGTAATGATGTGGAACGAGTCAAATTTTCCAATACATGACATAATTAAGTTAATTTAACAACATACTTAAGTTAATATAACAACTTTTTCATTTTTTGTGTTTTTTTTATTTTTTTTATTTTTTATTTTTTATTAATATTTTTTTAAATATATATCTAAAAATTTCTCTATGAAGTAGAAGGAGTTGTCATTCAGAAATTCTTTTAATTTCTTCTTAAATACTTGTTGGCTATCTGTCAGACTTTTGATACTATTTGGCAAGTGACCAAAGACTTTAGTGCCAGTATAATTCACCCCTTTCTGTGCCAAAGTTAGATTTAATCTTGAATAGTGAAGATCATCCTTTCTCCTAGTATTGTAGTTATGCACACTGCTATTACTTTTGAATTGGGTTTGGTTGTTAATAACAAATTTCATAATAGAGTATATATACTGAGAAGCTACTGAGAATATCCCTAGATCCTTAAATAAATGTCTGCAGGATGATCTTGGGTGGACTCCAGCTATTATTCTGATTACACGCTTTTGTGCAATAAATACTTTATTCCTCAGTGATGAATTACACCAAAATATGATGCCATATGAAAGCAACGAGTGAAAATAGGCGTAGTAAGCTAATTTACTAAGATGTTTATCACCAAAATTTGCAATGACCCTTATTGCATAAGTAGCTGAACTCAAACGTTCCAGCAGATCATCAATGTGTTTCTTCCAATTTAATCTCTCATCAATGGATACACGTAAAAATTTGGAATATTCTACCTTAGCTATAGGCTTCTGATTAAGGTCTATAGTTCCACACAACTTCTTCCTGTTTTCTCGATTGATCTGTGTTCAGTTTTTCAAGGCCTATCCACTGTGCCAACTTTCAACTAAATCTGAGGGGGGTGCAATGGGGAGGTTCCCTTGTTAGTAATAAGATATCCAATACATAAGTAGGAGCTACTTCCAAGAGAGTAACAACACCAGTGTACGTACGCTGCGGCCTCTGACCAATCATCCCTTTGTGTTTGTTTACATCAGGTTTATTCTTATGATGAACGGAGTATAGTACTACAAGTTTATTCCTAGAAGTATTCTGACTAGGCACTGATTAGGTACTGTTTGAGCTAACTGGCTTCCACTTGGGTTGCATACTAATATCTTTAATTCTTCTTGCACGACTTGTTTGATTTCTTCCTGTTATTAAATGTAAGCACGTAAAATGTTTAGTATGGGAATTCCACACAATGCGTATACTAAATCACCTTGGAGAGTACAGCTACATGATAGACTTGCACTGAAATCGAACCTGTACCTCCCGAGGTTACCTCCGATGGACAGAGAGAAAAATGCCGTTGCCGGTTTTGCATTACAATAAAAAATGTACGTAACTGTCTGTTTTTCAGTTTGCCACAGAACACTAAATGTGTTTTTTGCGGCGGAGAACGAAATGTTTAAATAATATAAAACTCACACAAACTTTTACGGCATCAGGCTCTACTGGCGCTTTTGACGATGAAGAAATTTTCTAAAAAAGATCTGAAAGTTTTGCTTTATTTTTCATCAGTTTTATTTGATGTTCTTTGATTTTCGAATCCACTTCACGTTCAACAGTGTCACAAAATTTGTCGCTCCAGGAGTGAGAACTATTATATTTTATTTTTAGTATCTATTTCAGATGGAAGTACAAACGGTAAGTTAGCCACTGTTCTGATCGCGGCGTTGAATATAGTCTCTGTTCTCTGGTGATGTAACCAAGTTATCGAAATGATAACACGGGTAGTCAACGCAGGGAAAAACCGATAATCATAAGCAAACAACGCTTCGGATATTATGTAATAGCCTTCTACAGTAGTTCACTTGGAAATCAAAACACGGTTTGCAACTTCTCAAAATTGCTGTTAGTAACGTTCATTTCGAAGTTATTAGCAACTTCCAAATCTAAATACTTAATAAGTACAGTCGTACCTTAAATTTACGTCTTGTTTTCAAGTGTGGGAGTTGCTACCTGTACTCAAAACGCAACAGTTAAGAGACAGGACTAGGGAACACGTGGTGGGTGACTGCGTCTCTAACTCAATTACAGTACTGGCCATTATAATTGCTACACCAAGAAGAAATGCAGATGATAAACGCGTATTCATTGGACAAATATATTATACTAGAACTGACATGTGATTACATTTTCACGCAATTTGGGTGCATAGATCCTGAGAAATCAATACACAGCAGAACCACCTCTGGCCGTAATAACGGCCTTGATACTCCTGGGCATTGAGTCAAACAGAGCTCGGATGGCGTGTACAGGTACAGCTGCCCATGCAGCTTCCACACGATATCACAGTTCATCAAGAGTAGTGACTGGCGTATTGCGACGAGCCAGTTGCTCGGCCACCATTGACCAGACGTTTTCAGTTGGTGAGAGATCTGGAGAATGTGCTGGCTAGGGCAGCCGTCGAATATTTTCTGTATCCAGAAAGGCCCGTACAGGGCCTACAACATGCGGTCGTGCATTATCCTGCTGAAATGTAGGGTTTCGCAGGGATCGAATGAACGGTAGAGCCACGGGTCGTAACACATCTGAAATAAAATATCCACTGTTCAAAGTGCCGTCAATGCGAACAACAGATGACCGAGACGTGTAATCAATGGCACCCCATAACATCACGCCAGGTGATACGCCAGTACGGCGATGACGAATACACGCTTCCAATGTGCGTTCACCGGGATGTCGCTAAACACGGATGCGACCATCGCGATACTGTAAACAGAACCTGGATTCATCCGAAAAAATGGCGTTTTGCCATTCGTGCATCCAGGTTCGTCGTCGAGTACACCATCGCAGGCGCTCCTGTCTGTGATGCAGCGTCAAGGGTAACCGCAGCCACGGTCTCCGAGCTGACAGTCCGTGCTGCTGCAAACGTCGTCGAACTGTTCGTGCAGATGGTTGTTGTCTTGCAAACGTCCCCATCTGTTGACTCGGGGATCGAGACGTGGCTGCACGATCCGTTACAGCCGTGCGCATAAGATGCCTGTCATCTCGATTGTTAATGATACGTGGCCGTTGGGATCCAGCACGGCGTTCCGTATTACCCTCCTGAGCCCACCGATTCCATATTCTGCTAACAGTCATTGGATCTCGACCAACGCGAGCAGCAATGTCGCGACACGATAAACCGCAATCGCGATAAGCTACAATCCGACCTTTATCAACATCGGAAACGTGATGGTACGCATTTCTCCTCCTTACACGAGGCATCACAACAACGATTTACCAGGCAACGCCGGTCAACTGCTGTTTGTGTACGAGAAATCGGTTGGAAACTTTCCTCGTGTGAGCACGTTGTAGGTGTCGCCACCGGCGCCAACCTTGTGCGAATACTCTGAAAAGTCCGATAGCTTTTCTGTAATACGAAGTCCGATTTGCATTTCATTCTTTTCCTTTTTCGCGGTCATTTACGATTTTAAAACCCCCTTTTTATTCATCATTTCTTCCCACATTTTCAACCTTTTCTTTTCTTTTTCTTTTTCTTTTTTATCATTTGCATATCACATCATCTTCTTCCTGACGGTTAAATTTCGCGTCTGTAGCACGTCATCTTCGTGGTGTAGCAATTTTAATGGCCAGTAGTGTATTAAAAGCTGGGAGAGATTACGATGTTACTGGTAAATAAATAACTGATATACTCATCCTCACGCGTATAATGTTTTCTACTTCCATTATTTCTTTTGGATTACAGTCACTGAAATCAAATGGCAAAGTAACGTTACAGTTGATGGCTCAAATGGCTCTGAGCACTATGGGACTTAACTTCTGAGGTCATCAGTCCCCTAGAACTTAGAACTACTTAAATCTAACTGACCTAAGGACAACACACACATCCATGCCTGAGGCAGGATTCAAACCTGCAACCGTAGCGGTCGCGCGGCTCTAGTCCGTAGCGCCTAGATCCGCTCGGCCACTCCGGCGTTACAGTTGTTTTAACAGCAAGATGACTCACGAAACCAGTTAAATTTTCGCTTAGAAAAATAACAGGGCAATTATATAATAATGTGTGATGCAACTCACGATAAACCATTTGAACTATTGTTGTACAGGCTCGCGCATAAGCCTAGCTCTCCTCAGCTTTCGTCAGTAAGAGCTGCGCACAAGGTAACAGGTTGGACCTCTTACGTCGGGAGAATGAGTAAGTGCAGAAGCGTATGAAGTAAGCAAAACACAAGGTAACTACAGAAAGTGGTAGGTGCGACTGTACACTACGGTAACTGAAGAAAACTTCGCAAGCCCAGATTCCAAAAAAAGTATTTTACTGGATGACCCGTTTCGCCAGAGGCTATGCTGTCATCATCGGATCTTACGCTTCTTAATGTACACACATCAAAAAATGATTTTCGTCAGCCTGGTTCCCAGATTGTGAATATTGTATCACAGACACAGTCCCTCTGACTGTTCAGAGATGTCACTAAACCCGCCCAAAGATGTGAACAACCGAGCATGAGCAGCACCTATTAGACGGAAGGGGTCCGACAGCCGATCAATTCCGGTCATTCCACCAGGAAGGAGTACACGGCTCGTGTTGTCTGTAGTTCAACCATGCCTAGAGGGTCAATACCGCGGTTCCATCGCTGCCGCATTGTCACTTTGTGCCAGGAAGGGCTCCCAACAAGTATCCAGGCGTCTACGGAGTGAACCAGAGCGATGTTGTTTCGACATGGAGGAGATACAGAGAGGAACTGTCGATGACATGCCACGCTCAGGCCGCCCGAGGGCTACTACTGCAGTGGATGACCGCCACCAACAGATTATGGCAGGGAGAAACGTGTCAACGTCGCATTTAACCCAGATAAAGTTCAGAATCACTTTGTACCGGGGTCAGCCTTCTAATGTGCCATTCATTAGAACAAACGCAGGAACTGTTGTAACAAGCCAAAATTGATAGCATTATGCGTTAAGAGTCAAATTATCGCCTCATCTCATTGCGAATCATCTCAAGGACTATGTTGTTGTTGTTGTTGTTGGGTCTTCAGTCCAAAGACTAGTTTGATGCAGCTCTCCATGCTACTACGAGGTGCATTCAAGTTCTAAGGCCTCCGATTTTTTTTCTCCGGACTGGAAAGAGATAGAAACATGCGCATTGTTTTAAAATGAGGCCTCGTTCATTGTCAATACGTCCCAGAGATGGCAGCACCGTACGGCAGATGGAATTTTACCGCCAGCGGCGAGAATGAGAACTGTCGTTTTCTGAATTTGCGTGGTGTGAAACCAATTGAAATTCATCGACAGTTGAAGGAGACATGTGGTGATGGAGTTACGGATGTGTCGAAAGTGCGTTTGTGGGTGTGACAGTTTAATGAAGGCAGAACATCGTGTGACAATAAACCGAAACAACCTCAGGCTCGCACAAGCCGGTCTGACGACACGATCGAGAAAGTGGAGAGAATTGTTTTGGGGGATCGCCGAATGACTGTTGAACAGATCGCCTCCAGAGTTGGTATTTCTGTGGGTTCTGTGCACACAATCCTGCATGACGACCTGAAAATGCGAAAAGTGTCATCCAGGTGGGTGCCACGAATGCTGACGGACGATCACACGGCTGCCCGTGTGGCACGTTGCCGAGTAATGTTGACGCGCAACGACAGCACGAATGGGACTTTCTTTTCGTCGGTTGTGACAATGGATGAGACGTGGATGCCATTTTTCAATCCAGAAACAAAGCGCCAGTCAGCTCAATGGAAGCACACAGATTCACCGCCACCAAAAAAATTTCGGGTAACCGCCAGTGCTGAAAAAACGATGGTGTCCATGTTCTGGGACAGCGAGGGCGTAATCCTTACCCATTGCGTTCCAAAGGGCAGTACGGTAACAGGTGCATCCTACGAAAATGTTTTGAAGAACAAATTCCTTCCTGCACTGCAACGAAAACGTCCAGGAAGGGCTGCGCGTGTGCTGTTTCACCAAGACAACGCCGTGCTGCTATTGCCTCAGCGATTTTCCAGTGGTCAAAACAGACTCCTAAAGGAGCCTTCGCCGGTGCCATGGAATCATGGCGTCAGCGTTGTGAAAAATGTGTATGCCTGCAGGGCGTTTACGTCGAGAAGTAACGCCAGTTTCATCGATTTCGGGTGAGTAGTTAATTAGAAAAAAAATCGGAGGCCTTAGAACTTGAATGCACCTCGTATTTCCTGTGCGAACCTCTTCTTCTCTGAGTACCTACTGCAACCTACATCCCTCTGAATCTGCTCGCTGTATTCATCTCTTGGCCTCCCTCTACGATTTGTAACCCCCGCCCACCTACCCTCCAGTATTAAATTTGTAGCGGGACTTTGAATTTCGCCGCGCTACACTCGTTCCCTCAGACACAAATTATACCGTCGCAGCGGTTTGAGCGCTCGACGGCAGAGAAAATACTAAAATTGTAACTCTTTTTTTTTCTATTCGTTTCTTTTTTGTCTCTCGAGAGCGGAAGCTTAATGCAGACGTGATCTGATGAAGACGAAAAAAACTTATTAATGTGTGGACATATTGTGGAAGTTGTTATGACATTTGGAGGGTGGAAGCAACGTAAAATAAATTGCATTTAATATCGAGACGGTTTTGTATACATTAGAAATTCCTGGACGATGAAACTTATTGCAAGATTTCGGAGCAAACTTTTCACGCAGAAATGAAGTAGGCGATTTTTGAAGACCTGGACGCCGCACGAAAGAAGACATGTTAACATGGTAAGGGATGAACTCTTATCTACGCCATTTCCCCCTGTCAGTTACATTTTGTTATTCTCTGTTCTTTTTCAATAATTTTTGCAGTGGAAATTGATTTAACTTTTGCTCAGAAACGCCACAAGGACCACCCCAACAATAGCTTTTCCGAATCACGAAGTCCGATAGCTTTTCTGTAATACGAAGTCCGATTTGCATTTCATTCTTTCCCTTTTTCACGGTCATTTACGATTTTAAAACCCCCTTTTTATTCACCATTTCTTCCAACATTTTCAACCTTTTCTTTTCTTCTCTTTTTCTTTTTTATTAACCACTACAATGCGCTTTCAACTTTTCTACCCCTTTCTTCCAGTTCGAAAAACCAGTTTCCATGAAAGTTTTTCCATTTTGTGAGAAAACAGAAAACGATTTTCTTCAAACATTTGTCTGACTATTTTGCAAAAAGTAACATCTTTTACCTTATTGTAATCGATCCATGCAAATTGCTAAGAGGGCTGGTAACAGCGTTGTTTCTTTCCGAGAACAGTGTTTTTGGTCACCACCACAGTTCCGTCGCTATCTGTGTCTTTGTTGTCACACACAGCACCACTAACACTGGGTCTAGCGTCACCATCGCTAACACTTGCCACATTGTCACATTTCTTCCTAATTATAAACTTGTCCATTTTAAACTGGACAGTAAGGGACGAAAGATTAACAACTGAACCGAGTCACAGTAAGACTAACTGATCACTGGCGATGCCCAGCTCCAGAATATTTAGGTTCGCTGCCAACATTAGCTGCGGCCTGCGTAACAGTACTGTGCGCCTAACAAGAAGTAGCCATGTAACAATAGTTTTGATTATTGTCGGGGGGGGGGGGGGGTGGACGACCCGTGCGGCAGATTTTTGGGGGCGGAAAATCCATCTTGCATAAATGAAGGAATGTGAGAATAAATTGGAAATACAAATTATTCATAAAATCAAGGGTCTTATTGAAAATTATCTGTGGTACAGAAAGAGTGTGCTCAGATTTATGAAAGAAACGTTTCCTCCAACAAAAATGGCTTAAAGTGTATTGCATTGTAAGCGTATCACTGACTGCTGCTTTGATCTTAAAGACATATTCACAACAAAGAGACGAATGAGTGTGATATGTGAAAATAAGGCGTCACGTATGACATATATGGTGGGAAAAGTTGACTATGTCGAAAAAGAGGGGAGGGTGGGGGCACATGATATGTTCGCGCGGGTCGGCAAAATCCCTGGAGACGGTGCTGATTTGTGTGGTGTTGTACCTAGAGACTGCAATAGAATTTACAAAAATGAATGTCTTAACGTTACCTAGTCCTAGCGATCGCCATCAAATTCGGTGTCACTATTTGCTCATTAGTTTCTTTAACAAGCTGCCAGCAGGCTGCAGGGAGGGAGTGGAGCTCATCCTAGCAGCTAAAGTGAAGCGAGCTCATGGTGAGCTTTCGTTCCCCGCATACCTCCGTACAGTAAAATTGTGCGACTAGTACAGATGCAGGGGACAAACCCTGTCACGACAGTTTGTCACATGCAGAGGTTGGAGGAGTAGCAGAAAGGAATACGCAATAGCTCGTAAAATCGGTATTTTTTTCCTACATAATCATTACATACCATTATGCAAAAATGTATGGGCAAGTTTCAACAAATTTCCCAGTAAAGGATGAGGAATGGGGGGAGAGCGGTGAGAAATGCATGTTTGAATTTTGGAGGCGGGGGGGGGGGGGGGGGGCGAGGCCCCTACCTCTACATCTACATCCATACTCTGCAATCCACCATACGGTGCGTGGCGGAGGGTACCTCGTACCACAACTAGCATCTTCTCGCCCTGTTCCACTCCCAAACAGAACGAGGTAAAATGACTGCCTATATGCCTCTGTACGAGCCCTAATCTCTCTTATCTCTGTAGTCTTTCCGCGAAATATAAGTTGGCGGCAGTAAAATTTTACTGCAGTCAGCCTCAAATGCTGGTTCTCTAAATTTCCTCAGTAGCGATTCACGGAAAGAACGCCTTTCCTCCAGAGACTCCCACCCGAGTTCCTGAAGCATTTCCGTAACACTCGCGTGATGATCAAACATACCAGTAACAAATCTAGCAGCCCGCCTCTGAATTGCTTCTATGTCCTCCCTCAATCCGACCTGATAGGGATCCCAAATGCTCGAGCAGTACTCAAGAATAGGTCGTATTAGTGTTTTTTATAAGCGGTCTCCTCTACACATGAACTACATCTTCCCAAAATTCTACCAATGAACCGAAGACGACTATCCGCCTTCCCCACAACTGCCATTACATGCTTGACCCACTTCATATCGCTCTGCAATGTTACGCCCAAACATTTAATCGGCGTGATTGTGTCAAGCACTACACTACTAATGGAGTATCTAAACATTACGGGATTCTTTTTCCTATTCATCTGCATTAAGTTACGTTTATCTATATTTAGAGTTAACTGCCATTCTTTACACCAATCACAAATCCTGTCCAAGTCATCTTGTATCCTCCTACAGTCACTCAACGACGACACCTTCCCGTACACCACAGCATCATCAGCAAACAGCCGCACATTGCTATCCACCCTATCGAAAAGATCATTTATGTAGATAGAAAACAACAGCGGACCTACCACACTTCCCTGGGGCACTCCAGATGATACCCTCACCTCCGATGAACACTCACCATCGGGGACAACGTACTAGGTTCTATTACTTAAGAAGTCTTCGAGCCACTCACATATTTGGGAACCAATCCCATATGCTCGTACCTTAGTTAGGGGTCTGCAGTGGGGCACCGAGTCAAACGCTTTCCTGAAGTCAAGGAATATGGCATCCGTCTGATACCCTTCATCCATGGTTCGCAAGATATCATGTGAAAAAGGGACGAGTTGCGTTTCGCAGGAGCAATGCTTTCTAAAGCCGTGCTCATGCATGGACAGCAACTTCACTGTCTCAAGGAAACTCATTATATTCTAACTGAGAATATGTTCGAGAATCCTGCAACAAACTGATGTTAAGGATCTTGGTCTGTAATTTTTAGGATCCGTCCCTCTACACTTCTTATATACAGGTGTCACCTGCGCTATTTTCCAGTCGCTCGCGACTTTACATTGGGCAAGAGATTCGCGATAAGTAAAGAGCCAGTGCAGTAGAGTACTGTCTGTAAAACCGAATTGGAATCCCATCAGGACCTGGTGATTTATTTATTTCCAGGAATGTCTATCACTATGTCCTCCATACGGGAATCTGCACAAGACTCAAACGGCGGTATGTTTGTACGATCCTCCTGCGTGAAAGATTTATCAAATGCTAAAGTTAAAATTTCAGTTTTCGTTTTGCTGTCTTCCGTTACCAGGCCAGACTGATCAGTGAGTCACTGGATGCTTGCCTTCGACCCGCTTACCGATTTTACGTAAGACCAGAATTTCCTTGGGTTTCCAGCAAGATCTTTTGCTAAGGTATGACGGTGGTAGTGGTTGTATGCTTCGCGCATCGCTCTTTTTACAGCAGCACGGATCTCTACTAACTGTTGCCTGTCCTCATTCTCCCGATCTTTCTTGTTCTGCCAGTGCAACTGTCTTTGTTTCCTGAGCATTCTACGAATTGTGCTGTTGAACCACGGTGGGTCTTTTCCGTCCGTAACCCACTTTTTCGGCACATACTTCTCCAATGCGTGACTTACAATGTGTTTAAAATTTGCCCATAGTTCTTCCACGTCCATCGTACCGGAAGTAAATGAAGTCGATTCATTTACTAAGTGGGATGCTAATATCTGCTTATCTGCTCTTTCCAGTAAGAATACTCTCCTAGCCTTCTTGACCGACTTTTTAACTTTCGTAACCATAGTTGTAATCACGATCACCAATCCCTGTCTCAACACTGACACCGTTGATGAGGTCTGGTCTGTTCGTGGCTACCAGATCTAAAATATTTCCATTACGCGTTGTCTGTCGATTTAGCTGCTCGAGACAGTTTTCGAATAATGTGTTCGAAAGCATTCGACACGATGGCTTGTCTGTACCATAGACACCCCAGTCTATACTAGGTAGGTTGAAGTCGCCTCCGGCTAATATAGCATGATCCGGGTACCTCTGCGATACAGAGTGTAGACTCCCTTTGAATGATTTGAGAACTGTCACGGTGGAACCTGGTGGCCGGTAAAAACTCCCAACAATTAACTTTATTTCTCCTAGCCCTGTTAAACGTGTCCAGATAGCTTCACAATCACACTCTACTTCGACTTCAGTAGACAATATTTTTGTCAACTGCACCACCTCCTACGGTGTCTAATCTGTCTTTCCGATATACGTTCCAAATTCCTCTCAGAATTTCCTATCTCAGGGTACTTTTAAGTATTGGGGTGGGGGGCACAAAGTACTTTGCCCCCCCCACCCTCACCCCTACCCCCCCTAAGTCGGCGCCACTGCACACAATTGTGCCATGCAATGAAAGAAATACGGCTTTCAGACACAAGACTCGAACCCTGAGCTCTCCGCATCTATTTGTACACATAGGCCGCATCAACATGAGTACTTGACTTGGGTCAGAATGATCACGTGCAGCGTGGTACATTGTCGTGGCATCTCATGTCCAATGCTTGTCACCCACTATTGGGATCATATGCGACCCATGTGTCTTGTATTAAATTACTTGTTTCAGCTTTATCTATATTGCTTCAGAGGTTTTTAAAAGTTTATAATAATAATCACGTATGTTGGACAGTTTAGTAAGGTACTGAATTAAGATCAGATCTCCATATTTTAGAATTCTGACTGAGATTTCATGCAGGTAAGCTGATTTATTGTTTCTGTTTTTAAGTGTCTTGATTGTTGCATACGTATGCATCTGTGGTATGACCTGTTTTTACCATTATGTCGTACATTTTTGGTCCATTTTAAAAGTTGTAAGCATTAAGTGGCTCGGTCTGTTTTAAGGTTTCAACCCATATTTTGTGATGAATTAGCCATTTTTATCCTTTACTGGGCAGTTTGAACTGTTAAATATCTAATGTTAAGAATGAGAGTGAGAAAAAGTTTCATAAAGGTTTTAAATTATGTATGAAGTTTGTTGCAAATCTGTAAGATAATTTGAAAAACCTTGCATAATGGCTAGAATAATGATTTAACAGGATAGCTTGTGCCACCCCCCCCCCCCCCCCAGGCTTGTCAGATTGGCTAAAGTGATTAAGAGAAATAAAACCATTGAGATTCGTTGCCATGGCAACCACTTCACTGATGTGTTAACATATTGTGATGAAGCTGCCGAAAAATGTATACAGACAACCATGCAAATAAAGCATCTAATGTGTGCAGTACACACCAAAGCCTTTCACAGCTTCTTGGTCGGTCATTAGAAGATTGTGGTGGTAAGAGAGGGTGAATAAAAAAATGTCGCAGCATACATCTGCTTTGAGGCAATGTTCTGCCAACTCAGTTTTGTTTGTAGGATTACCTATACATGTTAAATGGAATACTTTGGCTGACCAGGCTTTTGTCATGTTGACAAAAATAAGTTTTGATGAGAGAAATTCTAGTACAGCCTCTCTCATCTTTCAGTATGTCTACTATGTAAACTATAAGTGTATAGCTGTCACTTGTAGATAAGTTAAATAATCAACAGCTGATTTCGATGACATTAATGATTTTAAAAATGAAAAATTCATACCCCAAGTAAGAACAAAAATATTTAATTGCAAATGTAGCAACTTTAAAGAAATTGCTGCTTAACATCTACAGCTCAATTATTCATTACAAAACCAGTTATTTTCTGATATTCAATGGCTTGTTCCCCTTACAAATGTTATTTTATATAATGTTATGTGGTTTAAGCTCAGTCAGTCAATAATTGTAATTGATCTCTTATCCTAACAATAGCTTACAAAGAAGAGGGAGATATATTTATGAAATCTTTTATGATACAGAGTGGCACACACAAAACCAGCCTGAACCAGAATGTGAACGTGCGTGAGTAGCATTAGCAGCTTGTCAGTTTCTTTGCTACTTTCCAACAGTAGTAGCGTGTGAGTAGTTCATATGGAAAGTAGTCGTTATAAACCGTGTGCTTCATTGTCATGCCTTACTACATTGAAGAACGTGTGTTCTTTGTTGAAGAATATGTGCGGTCTGAATCCATTAAAGTTGTTCGTGACACTTTTCATGAAAAGTTTCCTGAAAGTAATATTCCTGCAAAATCAGCAATTCAGGATCTAGTGAGAAAGTGGCGTTTGACAGGCAGTGTTCTTAATTCAAAGAGAATTAAGGCACTGACTGTACGTACACCAGAAGTTATGACAAATGTGATGGAACACATTGGAGGAAGTCCCTGCAAGTCAACACGACAATTATCACAGCAATGAGGATTATCTCGCATGTCATGTCAACGCATCCTTTGCGGCTTAAAATTGAAACCTTACCGTGTGAGTGTTGTTCAGCAAATAAAAGAAGAGGACAATGGTAAGCGCACACATTACTGTAATTGTTGCTGGAAAATGTCGCTGGGGGACATGTTGATCCGTTCCTCAGCTTGGTTTCATCTGTTGGGTTACATTAATTCACATGGCACTGGGCTACAGAGAATCCCCATGGCACACTACAAAAACCGTTACACAATTTAAAAATTGGTGTATGATATGCTGTGTCTGTAACAAAATTATTGGGCCATTATTCTTCAACGAAACTGTCGGCACACATATTTACTAACAACTCAACAATGAATTTTCGGCTCTGTTAATTCCAACCGAAAAATGTTGTGCATATTTCCAGCAAGGTGGGACAACTTCTTATACCTCAGATTTGTCCTTAGCTCGAATACATACTGATTGTACAGAAGAGAGGACCATTAGTAAGCGCTTGTGGCCTCCCCACTCTCCTGACTTGTCACCATGTCTTTTGCCTCCGGGGATTTCTAAAGGCTAGAGAGTACCACAACTATCCCAGACACTTGTCACATTAAAAAACAACATACGTGAAGAAATTTCGAACATTCATGAAAGAGTACTGAAAAGTGTTTTCCTTAACATGCTTCGACGTGCACAAATTTGCTTGGAGGTTGGTGAACATATTGAGCACAGACTTAACATTCCTTTCTAAAATATGCTTATTAAAATAATAAAAGTAAATCTGTTACTTAAACTGTTAATTACACAGTTAATAATGAAACCGTACAATAAAAATGTAAGAAAGCGATGTTGTATGTTGATTTTCTTCATTCGTATTCCTTTCAGTGCAGGGGCTGGTTTTATGTGCACCACTCAGTATTGTCTTTAAATATCACGGCTGCTGCCTTGTGTGTTACGTGCTTGAGATCTAGTGTTAGGACAGTGCGCTGGTTGGTTCTTGCCAGTGCTGCAAGGGAGCACTATAGTCTGTTCCCGTGTGCTGTCATTACTTGAAAAAGATAGAAATATAACTGTGTCAATATATGTCCCTGCATCCCATCTCTTACATATAAGGGTTCATATTTTGCTGCCGAAAATAAGTCAGGGATCTGAATGTTTTTGATAGTTGAGGAGCACAGTTTTAAGGTAATTAAATAAGTGGAAGGCTGCTTTGTTTTTTAATCCCCTGATATCCTGATGCAATATACTAACATTATTTTTCACTGTGCTTTTATGCGAATCTTGTGACATACTAACATATTTTTCACTGTACTGTTATGAGAATTTTGTGGTATTTTAACATCTCTAGTACCTGCCTGCCTGAGCTTCCCTTTAAGCTTAATTTCAATCGACGTCAGATGACGACACTCATTGTAAACCGTGGTTGAATCCAGGCAAACAATCGACATCCACTGCAAGACCAAATTGCTTTGGACAGTGGTCTGGGTTTGGTGAGATCATGCGTGTTTGGTGAGATAAGAAAGATGTCATCTATTATGAGCTGCTAAAACCTGGTGAAAACATTAATGCTGATCACTACAAGCAGAAAATTATAGATTTAAATTGAGCATCATGTGAGAAACGACTGGAATATGGAAAAGTGCAACACACAGTCATATTGCTCCATGATAACGCCCCATCACACACAGCAAAACGGGTCAGGAAACGATCGAGGCATTCAGTTGGAAAATATTGGGGCATGTGGCTTATCCTCCAGACTTGACTCGCCCGATTATCATCTATTTGCATCACGGGGACACGCTCTCGTTGAACAGTACTTCAACTCGTATGAAAATGGCTCGCTGATGGGTTCACTTCAAAAGAACTGTTTCTGTGAATACGAATTCACAGCCTGGCAGAGAGGTGGGAGAAATGTACAAATAGCAATGGAGATTATTTTGAATAAAATATTGTTTATCAGTTTCAAACAACAGACATGTAATTATTGTAACCAAATTCTGGTTTCATACTTCTACACCTGGTAAGAAACCAGTCTGGCAAAATGTGTCATGAAATGAGTTTCTCAACTTAATGCTGTCATGTGAAGTAACCTTAATATGGTATTATGATTTGCACAATCGAACGTCTTCAACAAATCGCAGGATGTTGCCAATGTTTAATAGTTAATAATTGTTTCTTGTGTCTAGGTATCAATAGTTGCTTCAGGAGGCTGGACTTTTTGAAATCCAAACTGTGGTTATAAGTCATTTACTAAACAGGAGAGTGGCAACACTTGAGTATATTACCTCCAGAAAAGAGTGTTGTTTGAAACCAGTGTAGTCACCTTTCTTATTGTGACATGGAATCAGTTGAACCTATCAATATGTCATGTGAGTTTGATACATGATGTAATTTTCTGCATCTACATTCCTAATTAGCAAGCACCGTGTGGTTCATGGTGCAGGGTGCCTTGTATTGCAGCTTATCATTTCCCCATTTCCTCTCCTGTTCAAATCACAAATGGACCTAGGGGTAGAGGCACCCTATGTGCTTCCATGCAAGTCTTTATTTCTATTATCTGTAGACAGCAATCCTTATGTGAAATGTTAGTTGGTGGCCATAGAATATTCTGCTGCCTGTTACAAATGTCGATTCTCAAAAATTTGTCAATAGTGTTTTGTGAAAGAACTTCATCTTCCATCTAGGTATTCCCATTTAAATTCATGAAGATTATCTGATTAAAGCTACCGGTAACAAATCCCGTAACCTCACCTCCCGGGATCCCAAACACTCGAGCAGCACAATCTGCTTTATAGATGAACTACACTTTCCCAGAATTCTCCCCCAATAAATTGAAGTCAACCATTGGCCTTCCCCACAACCGACCTTATGTTCTCATTCCATTTCAAGTCTTCTTGTCACGTGATGCCTAGATATTCAACCGAAACGCAACACACCGCTAATACTGTGCTTGAAACCAAGTCTGTTTTTCCTACACATCTACATTAATTTGCATTTTCCCACATTTAGAGCAAGCTGCCATTCATCACACCAAATAGATATTCCGTCCAACTCATCATCTACCCTTCTACAAGAGTGAATCAAATATAAACCTGAAATTTTGTTTTAGTGCCTGTTTGTAGATGAAGGGTGGTGTGATCTGTGCTCATTGTTGTTTTAATTTCCAGTGATTGTTTATCACAGCCAGAACACTGTCGTACCATTTCTTTAGCCAGACTCTCGATGTCAGAGTGAGTGCTACCATTATCTGTCGTGCACCAGATTATAATCAAGTTTCTCACAACAGGGGAATAAAGCCGTCTGAAATTTTCAAAAGATTTGTGGCACAGTCTGGGGTTAACATCCTGAGAAATACTCGACTGTATGCTGGCACAAACAATTTTTACGACGTTGAGAAACAGTTGAGAATGCAATTCATCGACGTTGCCTGAGGTCCTGTCTAATAGAGGAGCATATTCTCAGGGTTAGGCAGTTTATTGAAGGTGACTGACATACAATGGCTGCCGAAATTGCTCCCGAACCCTGCAGCAGTGCTCGAATGATCATTACACAACCTCACATTTCGGAAAATGTCTGCAAGGTGGGTGCCTTGTCTTCTCATCACAGAGCACACAAAATTTAGGAATTGTTTTGGACACAATGGAACATCCTCCCTACAGTCCGAATTTATCTCTTGCAATTTGCCTCTCCTTGGACCTGTAAAGCAAACAGTCGGAGGACACAGATTTGATGACGATACGCTGAACTGTTCATGTGCAGCTGGCTGTTGTGACAGTCCCACTTACCTTACAAACAAGGGATCGAGAAACTGCGGCCTATCCACAGGGGAAAATGTGTTTCCCATTCAGGACACTGTATGAAAAAAGTTCATGTGCATGGATTTTTCTGTAACCTAAATAAACATGTAAAAACAAATTCCAGTTTGTATTTGATTGACGCTCGTACAGTCACGAAACGTCCCTCTCATATACTACAGCCACATCAGCAAGCAATCATATATTGCTGCTCACTCCAGCCGTCAAACCATTGATGTATATAAAAACAAGCAGTCCTACCATACGCCTTGTAGCACACCTGATGACGTCCTTTTGTTTCGGATGAATATTCATTTTCCAGGACTACGTACAGGGTTCTATCAAAGTGTTCATGCTATGAGAGATATATACCACATAAATTAATAAGTTATAGTACTGATCCCCCGTGGTACACAAAACGGGTCAGATCGCTGTTGCAGAAGCAGCGAAAAAAAGGATGCTAAATATAAAAGACGCAAAATCCCCAAGACTGGCAAAGTTTTGAAGAAGTTCGAGATATAGCGCATACTTCAATGCGAGATGCTTTTAATAATTTCCCCAACGAAACCTTGGCTCGAAATCTGGCAGAAAACGCGAAGAGATTCTGGTCATACATAAAGCACACCAGTGGCAAGACGCAATCAATGCTTTCACTGCGCGATAACAACGGTGAAGTCACCGATGACAGTGCCACTAAAGCAGAGTTATTAAAGAAGGTTTTCCGAAACTCCTTCACCAAAGAAGATGAAGTAAATATTTCTGAATTCCAATCAAGAACAACTGCCAAGATAAGAAACATAGAAGTAAATATCTCAGGTGTCGCAAAGCAGCTTAAATCACTTAATAAAGGCAAGGCGTCCGGTCCAGATTGTATACCAGTCAGGTTCCTCTCAGAGTATGCTGAGAAAATAGCTCCATATTTAGCAATTATATACAACCGCTTGCTCACAGAAAGATCCGAACCTAAATATGGGGAAATTGCTCAAGTGACACCAATACCCAAAAAGGGAAGTAAGAGTAATCCATTGAATTACAGGCCCATAGCACTAACGTCGATTAGCAGTAGGGTTTTGGAACGTATACTGCATTCGAACATTATGAAGTACCTCGAAGAAAACGGTTTATCGACACAGTCAGCACGGATTCAGAAAATATCGTTATTGCGTAACACAACTAACTCTTTATACTCATGAAGCAATGAGTGCTATCGACAGCGGATGTCAAATTGATTCCATATTTTTAGATTTCCAGAACGCTTTCGACACAGCTGCTCACAAGCGTCTTCTAACCAAACTACGTGCCTACGGAGTATCGCCTCAGTTGTGTGACTCGATTCGTGATTTCCTGTCAGGAAAATCACAGTTCGTAGTAATAGACGGAAAGTCATTGAGTAAAACAGTATGGTGCGAAAAGTGGCAATTGACCCTGAACAAAGAAAAGTATGTTATTCACACGAGTATTAAGAGAAATCCGCTAAATTTCGATTACGCGATAGGTCACACAAATTTTGAAGGCTGTAACTTCAACTAAATATTTAGGGATTACAATTACAAAAACGCTAAATTGGAAGCATCACGTAGATAATGTTGTGGGTAGAGCAAACCAAAGACTGCGATTCATTGGCAGAACACTTGGAAGGTGCAACAGAGACTGCTTACACCACGCTTGTCCGCCCTATCCTGGAGTATTGCTGTGCGGCGTGGGATCCGCATCAGGCGGGATTGACGGATGACATCGAAAAAGTAAAAAGGACAGTTCGTTTTGTATAATCACGAAATAGGGGAGATAGTGTCACAGACATGATATGTGGTTTGGAGTGGCAATCATTAAAACAAAGGCGTTTTTCGTTGCGACGGGATCTTCTCGTGAAATTTCAATCACCAGTTTTCTCCTCCGATTGCGAGAACATTCTGTTGGCACCCACCTACATAGGGAGAAATGATCATCACGATAAAATAAGAGAAATCAGGGATCGCACAGAAAAATTTAAGTGCTCGTTCTCCCTGCGCGCCGTTCGAGAGTGGAACGGTAGAGAGACAGCCTGAAGGCGGTTCATTGAACCCTCTGCCAGGCACTTTATTGTGAATAGCAGGGTAATCATGTAGACGTAGATGTGTGTGTTGTGGAACCTATTCAATGTTTGGAGCTTCAGTTAACAGTCTGCTGTGGGGCACATTGTCAGGTGCTTCCCATAGATCTAGCAGCATGGAATCTGCGTGTTGCTCTTAATCTATCATTCACACGATATTGTGTGAGAAAAGAGCAAGTTGAGTTGCACATGAGCATTGCTTTCAAAATCTATGTCGATTTGTGGATAGAAGCTTTCCTGTTTGAAGGAAATTTATTGTATTGTGGCTAATAAGGGATTTTGATTTGAAAATGTTTTACTTCAAAAGAATTAATAATTAATATCTTACCTTTTGACTGTTGGCAGTCTGTTAGATTTTTGCTCCTTAATAGAAAGCTCCTTTCTGAACCGTAGAGCAGGAGCCATAGTCTGTATGGAAAGTATTTTTGTTTTTGGCAGTGAAAGTGACATTTTGTACCAAACTCATTCTTATCACTTACTACAAATACCATTAAGAGTATTTTGATTGGTGCACAAATACAAGAATTACTCCGATGAAGCTCCTGTTTTACTTACAATATCAACTTTTCACAACATATTTGTTGCACATCTCTGTAGAATACTTTTTTGTTCTTAGCTGCAACAACCCACAAGAATGTAGGACAGGACTGAATTAAAGTATGTGAAGTGTGCTACTATTTCTTATCTGCAATTCGACAGTGTGAGAGAGATTACTAACTGCAAAGCGGGCAGAATCATAGTCATCAAAGAGTTTCTATCCCTTGTTTCTGAATCTTTGGTTTTTACCAGTTTTTTTCTTAGTTCTGTGTCAGAAATTTTTAAGAGGTCCTGTTGCAGTGCGATCACATTGCTATGACCACAGACGTTTAACGTGCAGCATGTAAATAACCTTCATAGCTACTCATTCTCCAACCAGTTTGCTTTGTGTTATACCAATTGTTTCCCAGGTGTTTAGTCTTTCCAGTGCCTCTAAATTATCCAGTCCCCCCCCCCCCCCCCACACACACACACATATATAGAGTAAAATGTTCCTGTTCTTGTAAACATTTTTAATTGAACAATATACCCCTTCATTTTGTTAGTGCAGATGGCTGTTGGATATCTTTATGATCAGTTCTGTTGTATGTTAGAACTTACTAGCCTTTCCCCCTCCCTCTCCCAAGATATCTCTCTCTCTCTCTTTCTGACATTGATTCCGTTTTCTCAACCAAAATTTTGAGAAATCTTTCGTTGCAAATTGTGTAAAAGACCTGAATAATTGTTTGTGTTGGATTTGTTGGACACAGTGCAAACTCGCTTTCTGTGTCACACTTCGTGTATTGTTCTTTACATGGAGCCAGACAGTGTACTTCAGCCAGGAGCTGTTCACAGATGCTGTGAGAAGCTGCTCCATAGAACGCTGAGGTGCCGTGTGTTAGCGGTTTTTTTGTGTGTGGGTTACAGTAAATTGTCGGGACTGTTGCGAAGTTTTGAGTAAAATGGTAGACAAAAGTATTGATATTAACCTTAAGCAGAATGCACTGATACTGAAAATATAATACAGTTTAGTTTGAAATAGTTGGAGATTAAAGTAGGACCAAATTTCACAGTGTGTTATAGTGTACGAGTTATTGAGCTTTAAAGAAGTTCTCTTATGGTGGTGATAAGCAATTACTTTTAGCTGCGTACCGAGCATGACACGTCTCCACGTAGTAGCCTCCGGAAGCGGACTATGCTGCCACTGTAGTTCAGGTTGCAGCATTGGGCAGCTTGTCAGAGAAAACACGGAAGCAGACAAGAGTGTGGACACGTAATCACTGCCGTGTTTCAGCAGTGGGGGAAGGACGCTGCGCAGATGTAGTGAGAAGAAAGTGTAAAGTGGACACTGTTTTCGTCGGATGTTTCACCAAATTATTAAAAAGCAACGTAAAACGATGTTTTACGTCAGTTGCCTGGGCGTATCCTTGCTAGGCAGGTGAAATTGCTTCACAAGTTTCCCTAAAAGTTTAGTAATTACGTTTGCTGGCATTGCAGAAGTAGACTTCGATCATTCAAATTACCTAAATGACGCCAGAAATCTCTTTGTTACTCCTAATCTCTCGTCGACTGAGACTGACTCTCACATTAACGTATCTTGCTTCTCTGATTTATCTCGTCTCAACATAGTAATTTGTTGTACCGGTACGGTGCAGGACTCAGCAGAGAAAAAACTTCTGGGTCCATGGTTCTGATTGTCTGTAAGTTAACATGTGGCCAGTCGGTCCTTTTTTCAATCATTCTCACACCCATTTCGTCTCCTTTATCTGTCATCTACTGCTTACAAGCTGTAGCTAATATAACTGCAACACACACACACACACATGCTTTTCGGTGTTCGACAGCTTAGGCTGTAAGACCAGGGTGTCAACTGACGATTTTTGTCAGTATTATTGATGATGTTAGGTCACTTTAATATATTGAAGGTTTGACAAGCTAGTATTATCAATAAATATTGAGCATGCACAGGCCTCCAACAGCTGGTGATACTATGCCGTCTGCATTTAGTTTAAAACAACTTGCACCATCCAGGTGAGAGTGTACGATAGTAAGTTCCAAAGTATACCTGAAATTTCAATTAGAACATGACTAAACAACGTACAACAACGAATTGACGAAGTTCATAAGCAGCTACGAATGAGTTTCCTTAATTTATTTATAATAACAGAATATGATGAGTGGCGAAAGAAAATACACAAGAGATTTCGGTCTGCTGACCTGTAAAGTCAGGGGGCTTCCAAAACTGAGTTTCCGACCTGTCCGAAACAGAGAGTTTGTGAACAGTGCAAATAGGAGGTTGACTTTTAGCAACGAGATATTCGTTAAATGCTGGAACAGGAGGGGGGGGGGGGGAGGGAACATTGCATCAGGGGAAACATCCGAGGAAACACGAAGCACTTTATATACTAGTTGTTTTTTTTTTGTAATTTTTCGTCAGGTTAGCGCGAACGCCATACCGACTTTCAAAAATTATGCACCAGAAAGTCGCGCTTTTGTTGTATTTATTAACTTTACATCAATACAATGTAACACCTTTACAATTATACATGAACAGTAATATAATGGTCAGTGCAGCTTAATATTAAGCTAAATCGAAAACCTTTAAAAAGCACAGGATATAGGATAATATACAAACACATTTTCTTCATAGTAAATAGAGGTGGCAAAAAATAACGTAACCTGGTAGAAATAACCGGTTACTGAGAAGTAACGATTACTGCGATAACCGTTCCTCTGATTCTGGCAGTTATTTCAATAACTGTTTAGTGTCAACAGTGCTTCGCGCCAGCTGTTGACCGAAGATCGTACTGCGCATTTGGAAGGCGTTCTATAGACCATGGGAATAACTGTGAGACTGCGGGCCATCTGTTGATAAGAACTGTGTACTATTTCGTGGGCCTTCGTTACTTTTAGCATAAACAATTAAATAAAGTTAATGTCCGAGCCGTGGCTGATAGGAGCTGCAGTACAGGCATTAACAAGTACGGTCGTTTCCTTAAGCCACCGCCTTACGTGTTAATTTAGCTTGGACGGGTAGTAGAAGGAAAGTTACTTAGGAATTCGAGCGACTATGGAAATAACTGTCAGAGACCGGTATTCTCCTCTGGCAGTTATCGTTATTGGCTCGTGGTTCTAGTTCTCTGGTAGTTATCGGGCTACCACCACAGATAACCTGCAAGCTGGTAACGGAATAACTGTGTGTCTAGACGTTCCTGACACGGTGACTCCAGTTAAAGGTCGTAGTTCCAGTTGATATTTCCAGAGAGGATAGTAACTGGAGCGAACAAATATTTTCGTACTGCTACGGAAATAGCCGCTGGCCATCGCGAATGACAAATAACATGTCAGAAAGTATAACATAATACAGTGGAATATAATAATTATTATCCTCTTCATTTGTTAGGAGATTGTCAAAATATGTGAATATATAACAGTAACTGGTAATATTTACAGAATTGGTACACTCACAGAATAAAACACAGTTACGTACTTTTAATAAATTTATCGTACACAGAATACCCGACCTTGACTGTTGCAACCAAGTGCTGTCAAAACTGAAATGTAGCAGAATTTTTACCTAAGCTGGTCTATCAGTCTCTGTTACGATATTCATCTACAGAGTAGAAGGAGGGGTCGATGGAAGCGTCTGATTCCACCCGTCTGCTTCGACGTAAAGGTGTTGTGGTGTGTGAATGTCATTACGGCACGGTGTTTATGAGTTGGTTTGTGTGTGTGTGTGGGGGGGGGGGGGGCTGTCGATCTAGGTTGCAGTGCCGGAATTTGCTGGTGGTAATTAAATTTTTTTTTTCTAGCTGTGATGTTTTGTGTATTTATGATGTATTGAATGTGATTTAATTTATGTAGGGATGATTGATTTGTGGACTTTTGGGATTGTGGTTTTATTTTTCGCAGTTGTAGGTGTTGGTTTTTTGGCATCAGTAGCTGTGGTGGACCTATATAGGTCACCGGAAATTACCGATTCCCATTTTCATAGTTGTGTGTGTTGATGTTTTAGTATTGTCATCTGAGGTTGACCTATATAGGTCAAGGGAAATGTCTGATTCCAATTTTCGTACTTTTAGTTGTGGGTATTGGTGTTTTGGTATGGTCATCTATAGTTGACCTATATTGTTCAAGGGGAGTGTCCGATTCCTGCAGATTTTTGTTGGTGTAGCAGAATGCTGTAATTTTTTTTTTCTTTTTGTTCTTCATTTTGTGTTTTGGGATCATGGTGTGTTTTTTTTACTAGCTTGTCCTCACCCTAAAACCCCCAACTTCCCGCAGTTGTCCCATTGGTTTGATTGTATTTTTGGTGGGAAATGTTATTGTATTATTTATATGTATCTTCGTGTTTGTTGCCATGTGTATGTAGTGACGTCATAGACACACTTAAAATAGCCATTTCTGGCATATTGATGACGGGTGGAATCAGACACTTCTGTATCAAATAGTCTTTCAAACACACTGTAAACCGTGCCTTACCTGACTTGCTGGCAGTTTATTGAAAATGCATGTTCCTGAATATTGGACCCCTTTTGGACCAAGGTAAGTAATTTTAGGTCTTTATGTAGATTGCTGTTCCCATTTCTAGTACTGATATTATGTATTAAGCTATTGGTTGGAAATACTTGTAACAAATTTCATAAAGGAATAAATATACTAGGAAGCAGTGGTTAGAATACAAAGTTCCTTGAACAGGTTCCTACATGATGTTCTTGAATTGATACCACAAACGATTTTTATTACACGCTTTTACATGCGAAAAACTTTTGGTACGTTTGATAAGTTACCACAGAATATGCTCCCTTATGAAATAACAGAATGAAAAAATGTGGTATGCCCTTCCCAACTGAATTTATTATCGAGTTGTAGTCCCAGAAATGTAACACTGTCAACCTTTTCGATCTGCATGTCTTCATATGTTATAAACATGCTGTCGCTGGAGAAATCGAGCAGTTTGCAAATCTGACATAAAACTTGGATTAGCGTACTCACACTTTCCCCAATAGGACTAGCTTTTACAGCACAGGAGTAAACGAATCTGTCACATTACGTATATTTTTTGTTGTATTATAAGGCTGTACACTTTATTCTATTATGTGAGCAGCACAAGAAATTAAGCTTCGAATTTAACCTACAGTACTCAGTTTACATATTACTTTATACTTAAAAACGCACGTTGTTAACATTTTACTTAAACAGTGCTTTGGAGAAGTTCCGCGTACTTTCTGTCGCAGCTGCGAAGATAATATTTCTAATAGCGACCGATAACCTACAAACATATAATATGAAACACTAATAATCGTTCTAACATCAACTAAAATGTACCCGGAGTTAATAAGCTAAGGTTATGACACGATTCATACGACATTCCTGCTATGTCACACTACTCGCAGTTATACTGATAACTAAACTGATGGATTCCAACTATGTGGTTATTTAACTGTCGGAGTTATCGGTATTCGCTAGCGAAAAATAACTTGGCAGTTATTAATAACGGTTAACGATAACGGTTACTCCAGAATAACCGTTTGGCCCACCTCTAATAGTAAATATACCTTTAAATGAAACAGAACTTCCAACGTCACACGTTTATCGGTAGACAAAGAGGTTCGGACAAACATAGTTCGAACCTTCCAAAAATTAATCTTTCATTTGCTAACAGCACTGTGGTGCAATTTCCCACATATAATAAACACATTAGCAAGAACGTTGCTGGGTGTAAAGTACATTCCTTACAAGTTGACCATATATATGGACATTTATTTCAATTTCCTAAAGCAACTGGAAATAAGTAATTGATATCGATAAGAACATCTTTCTTATTTTAAGCATTTTCCTGCTGAACTACTTATTGCGAGATCCAGTACACAGCTGTTGGGTTCTGCACTGTTGCTCGGCGCCGCCGACAGATGTCAGCTCGAAACGCTGTCGGGGAAAACGTGGCGATCGTTTTAACCACGTCTCTTGTCTGCGTCTGCAGTTCGTCACTACCCGAAATCCAGTCACATTGATTGTGTGCAGTGTGTTAACTTTTAAGAACCCGTTACGGAAAAACAGTTTGTGAAACTGTACTACATTAACTAAATCGCGTTGGAGTGTTTCCGCGAAATTTTGTTAGACGGATAGTTTGACAGAATGGCGGCGGACGTTGTTTGTATCGTGTTTGGCCTCATATGGTTTGGGAAAAAATAGTTCTATTACGATTTATCTAACTGTGTCACAGTGTCGGCCACTGGAGATTGGTGGTGAAAAAAAAAAAGAAAAAAACTTCGTTGCTTAGCACCAAAAGTAGTAGTATATGCGTCGGTATAGGACGCATCCCAAGTAAAAACCAAGTAAAAATAAAATTTCTAATCTTTTTCACTTGAAAAACTGACGGAATGGGGCGAAATGAGTGAAAACAAAGTGAAAAATTTTCAACATTAAATTTTAAAACATTTTTGCGCAAAAGTGGTCGCCTCTTTGAACCTGCATCTTTTTGGGCAAAAGATGGCGGACACTTTTTGGCGGTCACCGGTCACTTCTTCGCAAAATTCTGGCGTCGTTTTTTGGCAGTCACGTTTTGCGCTCGCTTTTTTTTGTAATGAATTTTTGGCAGTCAAAAGTTTGAAATTTTGTAGGCCTTGACCTATAAAATTATCCTTAGTAGTGTTTATATGTCACCTTTATTATTTGCTCGTTGATGAACGTCGTACAATTATTTCTGTATTGTCATCGAGTATGAGCTCGTACCAACGAGCAGGATCATCGATGTATTCGGTAATCACTGTTTCCATTTACATATACAAAAGTTTTTCTTCAGTAACTCGAGGGAAGGATATCAATTAATCCACCTTTTTCCTCTTGGAGCATACGTATAACACAGTTAAATTTAAACTCTTTTGGTATAAATTTATTCACGCAATTTTTGGTTTTCTTATCTCTCGTGATCATGTTTTTGCTTATGATAACCTAATCTTCAGAAGTCCGTATTAATTCAATCATCGTATTCATGTTGAGTTTTACGGAATTTCTGTAGTTTAGAGTCAAGCCATTAATTTTGGTAGTCTGTTAGCCTTTATATATTTGATAAACATAGCTTTTTGGCCCAGTGCTTCTCCATTCAATGCCAAAATCGTCTTTCCAAATTTATCTGTCCATTCGCCAAGCATGCAACCTGTTTGCACTGTGTTTGTGCCATCGTCAACGTCTGTGTCGTAGTGTACAACATTATCGCCTAATCTATCGAACATGTCATTCAAACTCACTCTAGATTTGGCGGTGGGGAAACCGGCCACAAATATATAAGTGCTTGTGCTATATTCGACATAGAAATCATTGTAGCGATATGTCACCTCAATTATTGCCTCGTTGAATGGTATCCTATTAGTTATCTCTATTTTGGCGTCGAGCAAGAGTTCGTACCACTGTTTAACGTCGTCTATAACTTCTGTTTGTGACAAGTTCAGCCTCTGACCGAATTTCCCCCAAAGAGAGAATTGAGACGTATTTTGGCAACAGCTCACTTGCCGGCATTCGCTTCAATATCGCTAATGTCGGACTCGATGTCTTGCTTTTCCTTGATAACTCGACCATCGACTCGTAATCATCTTCCCAAGGACTAGTTTCCAGTTTCATCTTCATCAATGTTTTAACGTAGTCTCTGGACAACTCATTACTTACAAGATCAAAAGATCACTGTTGGATATAAATTGCAGATGTCTACGTATCGCAGCATTTGTTCTTCCACCGAAAAACGCGCCTCTCGGATTCAGTGGTTCTACGACATTGATTGCTTTATTTACGTTCTCTTTGTACCCCTTCGAATTTTTCCACTTACAACTCCACATCTCGACAACTTATAACCGGCATTCCTCAACGCCTGTGTTCGCTCTGCCGTCAATGAAACGAGATCATCCATTGATTCATTGTTCACATTGTTGATAGTATCTGGAGAATAACATTTAGGACAACTGTGCCAAAAGCAACCGTGATACTGGTACACGGTTTTCATGCTTGCGTCGTAACCGTCAACTACTGCACCACATATTGTAACTTTCCCGCCGTTCAATGCATATTGCACATTAGGGAACGAGTTTAACCACACAACTGACTTTTTGCTGAAACATTTCCTTCTTTTGATCTTTGGCTACATCAGTCGTGTTATTCTCAAGGAATTTTGTCCTGTAAGTAGCTATACATACACTAGCGATTGTTATGTACTGAAATCGATCAATATTTGCTATTTCCAGGAAATATCGCCTAAATTCAATAATCCACGTTGGAATACGTCGACATCAGAATGGCAGTATTGAGCTAGTTCCTTCTGGAAGTCAAACACGTGGTTTACCTTCACCCTCTGAGCGTGCCATTCTAAGAACGCTTCTCTAGCTTAGGGTTTCATGGTGTCAACACCATAGTACTTGGTCGGCCACACTGGATAAAATTTATGCTGTCAATTAGTTTGAGGTTTAGGTTAGGTATTTTCAGCTCCATATGCTTCGTCCATTGGTAAATGGTTTTGATCTTAAATCCGTTACTGACACAATATTGCAAAATGAAGTCCGCATCATAAGCCTTTCCAATGTGTGCTATATTTATACTTCCTGTTACTGTGTGATATCAACCATATACAAAATTGATTGTTATTTCTGTACTCGTATCTGTTTTTTCGTAACAGTGCTCAGCGACAATGTTTGGCATCTGCACTCCCGTATCTTTTTCTGCTTCGAAATCGAAAAAGTAGTACATTTCTGTGTAAGTGCATTTTTTAATTCCTTTAGTGCCTCTCGCTTATCTTTACATTTTCATCACAATTTCGGCATTCAAAGAAACCACCGTTGTGTCCTCTTATGCTTTTACTGCGTATCTTTTTTTCACTTTTTGCACTTACAAGCTGTTTCACAAACTCGTTTGTGGTTATTCATGCATTTCTTACCAAAACAAAATCTGTTGCACTTTTTACAATAAATCCTTGATCACTTACCTTCTGTATTATCATGTTTTGGACTTAAACACAAATTGCACACATTTCGTTTACCTTTTTTGCAAGATTATTTGTCTTTGTGATGGAAGGGAACATCGCACTTCTTGCTGTAGTATATGCCACCACTAAAACACTCATGTGGTTGTTACTTAAGTACATGTAAATCGTTTGCTCTCTTTCCACGCCTGAAGAATGAATTACCTTGTTAAATGCAGCAGCTGAAACGACCGTGGTCTGAACAATCAAAAATTGTGCTGCATCGTTGATATCGGCAAGGGTGAACGCTTTTCATAATTCTTTCCTAGTTTCTCGCACAACTTCTTCGCTAAAACTTCCTGCAGAGCTCTCCCTTTCCAAATGCAGAGAACTTCATTACCCGTCAATTCCTTGCCCAGTATGTTTCTGGTTTGGTAGGCAAGTATTGTGATTAATGCTCGTGGACTGCACAGGCTGTCAGTGTAGGTTATACTGTTTGTGCTTCTCTTACTAAAGATATCATTAGCAATATTCACTATTTTCTTACGATTTGCACCTTTTCCTCTGGACATTTTGTAGACCCCGAAGTAAAAAGTGGTGTTGTTTATGCCTACATGTTCATTAGATGCCAATATTGTTTCAGTTTGTGCAAGTAGCCGTGAAGCATTGACTTTGAAATTCCTTTCCGACGAAATTGCGTGATTTGATTATTTTCAACAACTACCTTCATTTGATCGCCTTGCTTGAAATCAGTTAACTTTCTAACCTCCTTAATGCCTGTGTGTACAGCTTTCCTGACAGCTTTCATCTGCGATATTTCACGGCATCACCTTTCAAGTATTTGATTTTGTAAGTTGTCTGCCAAAGTTATATTTTTTTAACAATACTGTACGATTACCTGGAATAATCTCGAACGGCAGCTTCTTCTCTTTCAACGGCTTCAACAGTTTTTTCTTGAAAGGAAAAGTACCGCCTAGTGTTTCTGTTGTTTTCTTGACTTTATGCTTTGGCGCTGTTTCGGGTAAGTCTGGAGCAAACTGAAACTACCGAATTCTCTCCAACCGCTCCTTCTCTAAATTTATCAAATTAAATAGCTTTTCCTTTGAACGTATCACAGAATATCCTTCGACTCTATTTTCCCTTGCTATTTCACTGAATTCATGAAAATTGTTTTTGGAAAAGTCGTCATAGTTAAACAATCCGCTAACATTTGCTGAAGCTTCACCATGTGCTGATTTCTTCATTTTGTAAAAATCTTTGACCCTGAGCTCTTTTGCAAGAGCTTTTAATTCAGTAACAGTAGCGCCATTGCGGCACTGCTTATTATTATTCTTATTATTGTCATTAGCCATTTATTTATTATACAAAATATTTTTTATTTTTCGATTATGCAATTCAATTTTTATGGTACAACTAATATTTAGAGTGTTGCCACCTGTGGCGAAAGAGCGGTCGCCGTGTAACCAGATAAGAAGTAGGAAGCACGTGTGTGCACGGCCTTCGCTGGGGTTGATTGTGTTCTCTTCTTCTTCTGTCAACAGATTTCGCTGATGTTTGCGCCACATTAATTACTACGGTACGCGTTTTTCTTTATTCATTATGGAAATGAAGACAGGATGGTCATCTCGGCTGAAAATGAAAGAGAATTGAACTTTGCTTTTAGTCTCTTCAAATGAGCTGCAACTAACTTGCGAAGACCATACATTTCACGCGAAAAATAAGCTGGTACCTTAGGCACTTTTAGAAAGTACTTTATCACTGCCACACCAACTATATACAGGGTGAGTCACCTAAAATTAAGGTGACTGATGACCACAGATGTTAAGTCCCATAATGCTCAGAGCCATTTGAACCTAAAATTACCGCTGGATATATTTCGTAAACCACATCAAATACTGACGAATCGATTCAACAGACCGAACGTGAGGAGAGGAGCTAGTGTAATTGGTTAACACAAACCATAAAAAAATGTACGGAAGTATGTTTTTTAACACAAACCTACGTTTTTTTTAAATGGAACCCCGTTAGGTTTGTTAGCACATCTGAACATATAAACAAATACGTAATCAGTGCCGTTTGTTGCATTGTAAAATGTTAATTACATCCGGAGATATTGCAACCTAAAGTTCACGCTTGAGTACCACTCCTCCGCTGTTCGATCGTGTGTATCGGAGAGCACCGAATTACGTAGGGATCGAAAGGGAACGGTGATGGACCTTAGGTACAGCAGAGACTGAACAGCACATTACGTCCGCATGCTAACACCTTTTTATTGGTCTTTTTCACTGACGCACATGTACATTACCATGAGGGTTGAGGTACACGTACACACGTGGTTTCCATTTTCAATCACGGAGTGGAATAGTGTGTGTCCTGACATGTCAGGCCAATAGATGTTCAATGTGGTGGCCATCATTTGCTGCACACAATTGCAATCTCTGGCGTAATGAATGTCGTATACGCCGCAGTACATCTGGTGTAATGTCGCCGCAGTCTGCCACAATACGTTGTTTCATATCCTCTGGGGTTGTAGGCACATCACGGTACACATTCTCCTTTAACGTACCCCACAGAAAGAAGTCCAGAGATGTAAGATCAGGAGAACGGGCTGGCCAATTTATGCGTCCTCCACGTCCTATGAAACGCCCGTCGAACATCCTGTCAAGGGTCAGCCTAGTGTTAATTGCGGAATGTGCAGGTGTACCATCATGCTGATACCACATACGTCGACGCGTTTCCAGTGGGACATTTTCGAGCAACGTTGGCAGATCATTCTGTAGAAACGCGATGTATGTTGCAGCTGTTTGGGCCCCTGCAATGAAGTGAGGACCAATGAGGTGGTCGCCAATGATTCCGCACCATACATTTACAGTCCACGGTCGCTGTCGCTCTACCTGTCCGAGCCAGCGAGGATTGTCCACAGACCAGTAATGCATGTTCCGTATATTCACTGCCCCGTGGTTTGTGAAACCCGCTTCATCGGTAAACAGGTAGAACTGCAACGCATTCTCTGTTAATGCCCATTGTTAGAATTGCACTCGATGATTATAGTCATCACCATGTAATTGCTGATGTAATGACACATGAAACGTGTGAAAGCGGTGACGATGCAGTACGCGCATGACACTACTTTGACTCAGTCCACCGGCTCTCGCAATGTCCCGTGTACTCATGTGTGGGTTCCTGGCAACAGCAGCTAACACATCAACTGCATCCGCTTCTCCTGTGACGGGCCTGTTACGGACCCATTTGCGTGGTACGACCATACCTGTTGCATACAGTTGGCGGTAGATGTTTTGCAATGTGCGGCACGTTGGACGCTCTCTGACCGGGTACCGTTCTGCATACACCCTGCAGGCTTCAGCTGCATTTCGTCGACACTCGCCATAGATGAGTGTCATCTCCGCCTTTTCAGAGTTCGAATACACCATGGTCACAGTTCCTACAACACTACACTATCATACGGTGTACTACAGTTGGTCTGCGTGCGGAGACGAATGCAGAATAACAATAGCAGCAAGCGCTACATGCGGACACTGCGACAGCTAGACCAAACCACAACAGTGCACTACAGCCACACTCGTAAACACGGTCGTCATCGTTAACATGTCCCTGCAGATGCTGCTCGCCGACCGTGGCCCGTGTTTGTTACAACACGCATCTGAACGTCGGAGGTTTAAAGCGTCAACTTTAGGTTACAATATCTCCGGATGTAATTAACATTTTACAATGCAACAAACGGCACTGATTACGTATTTGCTTATATATTCAGATGTGCTAACAAAACTAACGTGGTTCCATTTAAAAAAACGTAGGTTCGTGTTAAAAAACATACTTACGTGCATTTTTGTATGGTTTGTATTAAACAATTACACTAGCCCCTCTCCTCACGTTCGGTCTGTGGAATCGGTTCGTCAGTATTTGATGTGGTTTACGAAATGTATCCAGCGGTAACGTTAGGTGACTCACCCTGTATACAAGACTTAACTCCCGTCGCTGCCCAGCCTCCTCCTTTTTTTCTATGTCCCCTCCCTCCATCGGCTCCCACCTTTTTTTCCTCTCCTCCCCCTCCTTTCTCCCCTTAATCAGTCCGGGTCCCCCTCCCCCCACCCCCCATGTCGCCTCTATAGTGCTAGTTTAAGTGCATCCCCTGTCAGTTTTGCGAACCAGCGAACAGACACCATACTGTCACTAGTTGTTTTTTTATCTCATGCAAACAGAAACCAGATTGTAGCCACGTTTTTTAATTGTGCATGTGTCCTTCTTGAGTGTCTTCATCTGCGTCATCAATGCCGTGGCTTTGTATTTTACTTTCTTCCACTTTCTGCTATTTTACTATTTTCAGGGAAGTCACCGTTTTATCGCCTTTTTATATATTGTTTGTTCTGTTACCATTGTTTGTTTAACTTTTCTCTTGGATGTAGAGCAGCGTGTTAAGCTGCCGTCAGCCCGCACTCCCCCGGGTGGTGGAGAATCAAAAATCAATAAAGAAAAAGAAAAACTCCCGTCGTTCTGCTATCTTTGTTTCCCTCGACCTCCAGAAAGCCTACGACTGTGTCTGGCATCCAGGGCTCCTCTTCAAACTCCAGACCTGTGCTCTCCCTGTCAATTTCTTCCATCTCGTTGCTTCCTTCCTCTCCTGCCGTCCCTCCTATGTCACTATCCACAGTGCCAACTCCTGTACTTTCTACCCCTCAGCTGCCGTGCCCCAAGTCTCTGTCCTTTCCCCTCTCCTCTATCTCCTGTACACTGCTGATATGCCCAGTCCTCCTCTGCCTGTTCATCTCCTCCAATTTACTGATGACACCGCCTTCCTGGCCCTTTCTCCTACCCTTCAACGGTCCCAACGTACCCTGCAAAGCCACCTTGTCCAGTTTACTTGGTTCCTTCGTATGAACTCCTATAAGACCCAGACAATCATCATAGGCCACACCACCCATTCTTTCCATCTCCACGATTTCTATCTTAACATTTATGGTCGTCCTATCCACCTCACTCCTACCCTAAAATGCCTTAGCCTCACCCTTGACCGCCACCTCATCTGGACTCCTTATCTTCTTAATATCCAAAACATAGCCCACAACAGGCTCCACCACCTGAAACTCCTGTCTAGTTGGACATGGGGATTGCATCCTTCTGCCGCCCTTCTTCACTTCATTTTCTTTTTGTTGTGCTGCTTTCAGATTCTTCAGTCTGCTGCTGCTTATATGGAATGCCATATATGCTTTCACCAATCAAATTTTGAATGATCTGAATAACCGAACACCACCCATTGGGATTTTTTGTGATCTCTCAAAGGCTTTTGATTGTGTAAATCATGAAATTCTGCTAGACAAGCTCAAGTATTGTGGCATGAGTGGGACAGTGCACAAATGGTTTAATTCATACCTAACTGGAAGAGTGCAGAAAGTTGAAATAAGTAGTTCTCATAATATGCAAAGATCAGCACATTCCTCAAACTGGGGAACTATCAAGAATGGGGTTCCACAAGGGTCAGTCTTGGGTCCTTTGTTGTTCTTAATATATATTAATGACTTGCCATTCTATATTCATGAAGAGGCAAAGTTAGTTCTCTTTGCTGATGATACAAGTATAGTAATCACACCTGACAAACATGACTTAACTGATGAAATTGTCAATACTGTCTTTCAGAAAATTACTAAGTGGTTCCTTGTAAACGGACTCTCACTGAATTTTGATAAGACACAGTACATACAGTTCTGTACAGTGAATGGTATGACGCCATTAATAAATATAGACCTTAATCAGAAGCATATAGCTAAGGTAGAATATTCCAAATTTTTAGGTGTGTCCATTGATGAGAGATTAAATTGGAAGAAACACATTGATGATCTGCTGAAACGTTTGAGTTCAGCTACTTATGCAATAAGGGTCATTGCAAATTTTGGTGATAAACATCTTAGTAAATTAGCTTACTACGCCTATTTTCACTCGTTGCTTTCATATGGCATCATATTTTGGGGTAATTCATCACTGAGGAATAAAGTATTTATTGCACAAAAGCGTGTAATCAGAATAATAGCTGGAGTCCACCCAAGATCATCCTGCAGACATTTATTTAAGGATCTAGGGATATTCACAGTAGCTTCTCAGTATATATACTCTCTTATGAAATTTGTTATTAACAACCAAACCCAATTCAAAAGTAATAGCAGTGTGCATAACTACAATACTAGGAGAAAGGATGATCTTCACTATTCAAGATTAAATCTAACTTTGGCACAGAAATGGGTGAATTATACTGGCACTAAAGTCTTTGGTCACTTACCAAATAGTATCAAAAGTCTGACAGATAACCAACAAGTATTTAAGAATAAATTAAAGGAATTTCTGAATGACAACTCCTTCTACTTCATAGAGGAATTTTTAGATATAAATTAAAAACAAAAAAAACAAAAATATTAATAAAAAAATAAAAAAAATAAAAAAAACAAAAAAATGAAAAAGTTGTTATATTAACTTAAGTATGTTGTTAAATTAACTTAATTATGTCATGTATTGGAAAATTTGACTCGTTCCACATCATTACGAAATATCGTATTCATGATCCATGGAACTAGTATTAATCTAATCTAATCTAATCTAATCTGCTTGTTAGGATTGTAGCTCAACTTCTTTTTCTCTTCTGTGAAATAACTTGAATAGATTTGGGTGGCATTCTGATGTCTTTGGAAGTAACCGCAAAAGAAGAACTAGGCTGTGGTGACATTGGAGCTGGAATAAGTTGTACATTATTAGAGGTTGTAGATGGAACTGGCTCCATTTGCAGGGTTTCTGAGTTGGAAAACGTAGGCCTACCTTGACAACTAAGAGGTCAGCCAGAGGACAAAGAGGCAGCAAAATTTGCTTCTTCAAAAACATCACGGTTAAAAGGACAAATGCCACATTTTATAAACCTGTTAATGGCTGTTATATAGGTGTTGCCACCCCCAGATATGCTCTTCCTAAGAGTCTACTTGGCATTGGGTCACTTCCCATCCATGGTGGTTGTAGGAAAACTTCTCTATAGAAGACACATTAAATGTGGAAACATGAATTACACATCCAGTGGCTGGAATTTATGGCTTTGATGAGGCAGAAATGTAACTATTGTCACTTTGTTTTTCGCTGTACACATTATGACTCACATGTTCTTGATGTGTGTCATGTGACCGTCCTATATGAGAAGGACAGGGTTCTTGTCTGATGGCTTAGTATGGCTCAGGAAATGGTCAAACCATGAACGTAAAGTATAAAGTTGCATCCAACCTGAAGAATTACAAGAAAATACTGTTTACTGTGCATTACCATCAACTAACTCAGCTTTCATACAGATGAACTAAACTAAACTCCGCCCGGACAGGCCATAAAGGCCCAATGGAACCGTCCGGCTGCCATGCCCCCCCTCCCTCCCCTAGCCCGAAGGCGACGTTGTATGTGGATATGGAGGGGAATGTGGTCAGCACACCGCTCTTCCGACCGTACGTCAGTTTACACGACCCATCCAAGTGACAGCCCAGAAAAGCAACACTTAACTTCACTGATCTGACGGGCTCCAATGTTACCACTGTGGCAAGGCCGTTGGCTTTCAGTCAGATGCAAGGGAAAATAATCATTGAGGAGTGGGTGGATGAAATGTCCACCAGCAGACACACAATTGACTGTGTGGACAGAGAACCACGTTCTGTGGATGTAGTGGTCCCTATTTGCTTCTGTCCTCGAAAGACGATGGCCTTACTGGATTTTGGTTGGACAGTAGGTACACCAATCTCATCGACTCAGTCTCTACACTTCTGTCTTCATCACTTTGACCACCTGTTTCATTCAAGGAACTCGCACGTGGCAAAACAAATTATTCACCTTTGTGTCGTTCCTATTCTGAACTACGTTCGTTTTCAGTTTCATTGGCACTATCTGAAACAAACATCATTTTGTACTCTCTCCTCAAACCATTTTAAAACATCATTCTCAATGTCAGCGTGCATAACACGAGCAATAGATGAAGACTTGGCAACTTAATCTGTGATGCAAAGTACCAGACGTGGTATCAGAGACCGTCGGCATGAAAGAAGCAGTAATACCATAGGTCCATGTCGCAATCAAGTGGCTACTGACGAAAGGAAGCCATGGAAATATCAGCAAAGAACAACTAGTAACGCAGTAATCTCCTACCACCCCATTATGCGTTAGCAGCAAACAAATGAAGTCATGTGCGGAAGAACAGGCTAACCGTCAAATATAAAACCTTAGAGGCAAGTGTTGCCATATGTTGCTGGTATGGGAACTATCGAAATTAAAATTGATCTCGCCCCTAAGTGATACTTGGATGTGAGACCAATGTCAGTTTTGATACTTCCCACACCCAGCAACAGATGTCAACACTTATCTCTAAGTTTTTACACTTGAGGGTTAGCCCATTCTTTTGCGCTTGTCTTAAAATGTGATGTACTGTACCTGACACATTGAATATATCTAGCACACACAACCACAAAACATCAATAATGGGCACCCTATTATTCCACTTCCAGACTTTGAAGAAATAACACATATTGGAGTTTAATTTTCTACTTTTCTGCAATCACGGCGAAGATAGTGTTGTTTGGTTTTTTAACCTTGCTGTTTTAACTTCAGAATGCAATACAGTATGCAAGATAGTGTATACTGCTGTAATTAAGGTAATAATTTATTTTTGTTTGCTTTCTGCACCTAACAAGTGCGTACGCATTTTACCAAAAACAAGAGTTTGAAAATGAGCTTTATATTGTTATTATTAATCCCCAAAATACATAACAAACTAAAATTAACATTGGACGTTACAGCCGATATATATCTCAGAAAGTGTAATTAAAATACGTCGTTTTATATGATAAGTCGCAATAAGGGATTTTTTAAAATATAGGGTTTATGTGTAATTTATATGAGGCCATTCTCTTTCGCTGTTATAGCCAATACGGCTCTAGAAGCGATGTCTCTGTGAACGGTGTCAACTATATATCCCGATTATGTTTTTCATCCTCAGAAAGTAACAAACCTCTCCTATGACTATATTAATCAGTTTCTGGCAATCCACGCTTTACTGTCGTATCGGCCATTGTGACCGAACAAAACAAACGATTTTAATTTCGCCGATTGTCGTCCGAAATCTGTACGTGCAGGTCATGAGATCGGATACATTGTGACTGCGCGCATAGTGCCGTACTGATCTGACGACATCGGCCGATGTCGGTCGTCGGCGGAATCCACCGACATCAGCGCTACGGTCTATGTTAGACAGTCATTATAATGTAAATTACGAATCTTTGAGCAACAGGTAAGTGACGACATTCGTGTCAAAATCGTGAATGCCTCTGTGAAGTCTTGAACGTCACTCAATCAGCATACATTAGATCACAGATATTAATGGAGAACCTTTCAGGATTGAGCGTCACCTCTCTTGGATTGATTTCAACAGCGAGAATCTTTGTCTGGAAATATCCTGCTGCTTGAGAAATGAGCGCGCGCATCTATCTGTGGCTATCTGACACAGGTGCCTCCACAAATTTTACATATATACCACGAACATAGTTTCCAGTTGTAATACCACAACCCTTTGGGACCCTATATCCTTTTCCATTCTCATCTCCACTCCCCAAAGAGGGAAGAAATATAATATTAGTAAGTTTCACTAATTTAAACTGTTGTTTTGGTATTGTTTACACTAGGTCTTACCAGTAAATGGAATGAAGGAAACGTGTTGGATTAAACGCTAATGTACCATCTTAATTTACACACAATACAACCTTGAGGCACATTGTGGGAATAATTTCCTTCTTGTAATTATGGAGTAATTAACGATTAAAGTTCCGATATTTCCAAGTCATAGAGAGACATCTATCTTTATGTTCTGAAGTCAGTTCCTAATGAAAATATGACACGATGATTTTTCAGGCAGAATCAATCATACTCATGTTGTAATTGTTGTTAGTTAAGAGAACTGTAATTACGACCATAAAGAAATGTAAATTTTACTGATACAGAAATTAATTTGTTGCATCTAGACCTTTTATTCGATAAAACTAATCACTCTATACACCTGAAAATGATAGCATGTCTTTTCTTTGAGTCAATTAATTACCATATGAAAATTAACGAAAAATACTGTTGCAATAAGAAAACATGCAATTTATACTCTTAATAGAAACAGATTCTTTCCTGTCTTTGTATGGAATTATTCACTTTTATTCTATGTAAATTTCTATGTAATTTGGGAAGGTGAATGGAAAAACTCTGTTCATATGCCAAATTCAATATGTAACAATGATTTGTACGCCGCCATACTTCAATCTTAGGCCAGATCTGTATCAGAAGTAGGCTGTCAGACTTTCTTGTAAAACATATTCATCCCACAACATCTAGTGTACAAAATAAAAACCTTTGTAAACAAGAACAACTGAAACTTATTTCGACCATTTCATAATATCCATGTGACGATGCAGTAACATCAAAATGAACCTATGGCAGTATCAAGAAGCAGCAAGATATGTATAAAACTGGTGGAGAGTTATCTGAATACTGGTAATGTGTTGCAGAACGTGGTGTTAAATAATTAGAGAGTGACTGAACATTGTTTTCCTCGTGTTAAACTACGATACATATCCCAAACATCACATAAACATTTTCGGCCCGTTTTATTACGCAGTACCTTCTAGAACACGGTGTAGTCAATTTAATATTCTCACTTTTCATTAGAAATTACTTTTCAGATGTAACTTACGTCATTTTTTCTTGAAATAATTACTTTCTCTAAGATTCACGAGATCTAACAGTTAGTAACAAAGATTGCAAATTTTGACAGTCTGAAAAGTAGCAACTTACCGTTTTTGTGTAATGTCGACATCATTGTCGATAGTAGAATTAGGAAAATTACAGATGAAAATAAATTTTATTTTTTATGGGAACTGAAGCATACAGAAAAGCCGTTCTTGGATAATTTGAGCTGACAGTTGTAATACTAATTCAAAATGGATGCTGTGCAATGGATTCGATATGAAAAATAAAAATATATTGTCAGGAAAGTAACGTTTCAACAAACAAATATATGCAAATATATCTTCAGACTTGGATAATTTAAGTATGAAACTTAAGCCAGGCCAAAATTTATACACAATCGAACATTTCAATTGAGATATGAAAGTTACGAGCAGGCAAGATCCATTACAGTGGGCAACTGCAAACATTTTTTTGCGAAGTCATCGCCTATCATGTATCACAATTGGATAAATATATTAACCGTTATTCATGTTGAAGTAATACACGAGTTAGTTAATTTTTCCATTTCTCTCGGTTTCTTTTGACTGCAGCTTATCCTTACATCTCTAACTGTTGGAATTACTTCAACATTAATTATATCCATATATGTACATATGAGACTGGCAGTGTCGTGTTCACACGACATGGTAGGGTAACCTATACAGGGTGTGCTGAAATTGTTCGTGCAAATTGATACAAGAGGTAGAGAATATCAAAACAAAAAAAATATATTTTATTAAGTACAGTACGTATGGTTCCTGAGACCAATTTCTGATGCTAGGGACGATTTAAACAGATGGTAGTTTAGGGACAGTGCGATTCACAAAAACTGCTGGAACGTGCGACCTATAGGCGCGAATGCACACAGTACCTCTTTGGACCATCGACTGGCGCGACAGTTCGAAGATTCCTTTTTTTTTCTTTTATTGGTTTTCATTTCCACCCAGAGGATGGCTGGGCTGGCAGCAGTGTAATACGCAGCTCTGCAGCCAACAGAAAAAAAGAGGTGCTTAAAACGAACATGGTGAAAGGTTGCGAAGAAAATATAAAAAGAAAGCGTGGGTGATGCTGATTTAACCACGACGTAATTAGACAGACACAATTCAAAAACAAGGTGACAGTATGGTTTCTATTCGCAACACTTAACAAGGGGGATGCACAACACTGAACAATAACAGGAACACTGCACTATAGATTACAAATGCATATGCGGGGGGTGGGGGGAGACCGACAGATGAGGAATAAAAGAGGGGGAAGGAGAGGCTAAACCAAAAAAGGGGGGAGCCGATGGAGGGAGAGGACACAGAAAAGGGGGTAGGGCAGATGCAAGAAGGAGTGGGGAAGGCAGTGTGGGGGGGGGGGGGAAGAAAAAGGACTCAGGGAAGAGAAAGGAGTCAAAGAGAGGGTAGGTGGAAAAAAAACAGGATGAAGAGAGAGCCAAGAAGAAGAACAGGGGGAGGGAAGGGGGGAGAGAATCAGAGTTGAGAAGAGGGATCAATGGAGGGAGAGCGAGCTTCATCCCGGAGGGTGAATTGATGGAAGCCACCTTGGGAAAGGAAATGAAGGGTGTAGAGGTGGATGGGCGAGGGACACAACAGTGAAGGTATGGCAGCAGGATGGGTTTGGATAGGAGTAACCAAGGGATGAGGGGGATCAAGGCTTGGATATGTTCGAGGAATAGGAGCAGATGGGGGAAGGGAATCAGGTCATAGAGGATCCGTGTGAGGAACGGGAGGTGTAAACAGAAGGTGAGGCAGAGAACATGGTGCTTATAGAATTTTGGGGGGGTGGGGGCTGGTATCCATGCAGGACTGGCATAACAGAGGATGGGATGGACCAAAGATTTGTAGCTGTGGAGGAGGGTAGAGGGGCTCAACCCCCATGTCCGGCCGGAGAGGAGTCAAAGGAGACGGAGGGGCTGTGGGCTTTGGATTGGATAGACCTGAGATGAGGGATCCAGGTGAGGTGACAGTCAATGGTGAGTCTAAGGTAGGTGAGGGTGAGGGAGAGGCGCACAGGATGAGTGCATATGGTAAGGGAAAAATCAAGGAGCTGAAAGGAGTGAGTGGTTTGACCTACAATGACTGCCTGGGTCTTGGAGGGATTGATTTTGAGCAACCACTGGTTACAACATGTGGCAAAAGAGTCAAGGTGATTCTTAAGAAGGCGTTGGAACTACTGAAGGGTAGGAGCAAGGGCAAGGTAGGTGGTGTCATCGGCGTACTGTAGGAGGTGGACTGAAGAGAGAATTGGGGCATATCTGCTGTGGACAGGAGGTAGAGGAGAGGGGAGAGGGCAGAGCCCTTGGGTACCCTGCGGAGGGGTAGAAGGTGCGGGAATCTGCATTTTGGATGGTTTTGAAGGACTGGCAGTGGGAGAGGAAGGAGACAATTAGATTGGCATAGTTGATAGGAGAGGCATAGGTCTGGAATTTAAACAGGAGACCAGGCTGCTATAGCAGCCATAGGCCTTTTCGAGGTCTACGGAAACAAAAATGGCAGAGCAACAGGAGTTAAGATGGAGGGAGACGAAATGAGTGAGGCATACGAGTTGGTCGTTAGCAAATAAGGACAGTTGAAAGCCAAACTGGGTGCTGGGGAGGTGGTGGTGTCGATGGAGGTGGTGGTGGACGCACTGGGTAAGGATGGATTCCAAGACCTTGCTGAACACTGAGGTGAGAAATATAGGGCGATAGGAAGAGGCATCAAATGGAGGCTTGTTGGATTTGGAGAACATCAAGATACAGGAGGTTTCGCATAGGTCAGGGTACAATCTGGTAGAAAGGATTACATTGTAGATGGCAGCAGGGACTGCAAAGAAGGAGGAAGGGCAGTGTTTGAGATGGCAATAGCTAATGCATTTGTGGCCGGGTGTGCTGTTGCGTTCTGTGCAGAGTGTGAGGCTGATGTCCTGTGTAGTGATTGGAGTGTTAAGTTCTAATGGTGGTGTGTGGCCCAAGTACTGGAAGCTAGGAGCAAGGGGAGGAGCAGAAGTATCCATATGATTGATGACATTTGGGAAGAGGTAATAATCAATTTGGGGATCATCTGGATTGGAAAAGGCATTGGATAGTTGGGAGGCAAAGTGGTTGGACTTACTGATGATATCAGGAAAGGGACAGTCATCAAGGAGGAGTGTGTACTACAGGGTAGGGCGGTTCCCAGTAAGGCGATGGAAAGTAGACCAATACTTGGAAGAGTTTATTGGGAGAGTAGTGTTAAGTTGTGTGCATGTCTGTCACCAGGCATGAAATTTCTTAGCAGTAAGCATGCAGTGGATGTCTCGTAATTGACGGTGGTGGGCGAGTAAGTCCTGGTCATGAGTGTAGACGAAAAAGTGGTAGAGGTGACAGAATTCACGAAGGAGAAGGATGGCCTGTAGGGACAGGGCTGGGTGCTGATATTTTATGGATTTGGTAGGGATATGGGTGGCTACAGCATCAGACAATGTCTGGTGGAGGAAGACAGCGGTCCAAGACATATCATTGGGAGATTGGAGGGTAGGGTAGTGGCATTAGTCCTGGGTGTTTATGGAGTCCCAGTAGGCATCCCAGTGTTGTGGGAGTAATCGTGGACAATTTTAGGAGGAATGTCGGGGTGAGGAATGGGGCAAGGATGGCGACTATGAGAGATGGTGAGCAGAATGGGATTATGGTCGCTGCCAATTAGGTCAAGGACTTCCTTGGTGATGCGCTCAATGAGGTTGGGAGTGGTGTTGGATTTTGGTCGATTGTGTTGGGGGAGGGGAACCAGGCCTCCCTGGAGGGTGGTGGATATTGAGGTCTGTAGCAATCACGTAGGTGGAGAAGGTGTGGCCAATGTGGGCCAAGAAAACATATGGGGCAAGGGGTGTATGAGGGAGGATGTAGATGGTGGCACATGTGATGAAAGGGTAGGGAAGAAGAGGTTGAGGGTGAGATGCTTCGCAGGAATGTTGAGGAGAGGTTGGGGCTACACAGAAATGTCCTTGTGGTGGCCAATAGCAACCCTGCCATGAGCCAGGTGGTATGGGTTATCAGTATAAGGAGTTGTGGTGATGGAGATATGGGTTTGGAGAAAGGGTTCATTTAGAATGAAGGCCTCATGTGGTATCATTTGAGGGTGTGATGGAAGAGGTGTTTGTGGGCGGGCAGGGAGCAGACATTATGGTGAAGGAAACTTTAACGTTGTCTTGCCTAGGTAAAGGAAATTTAGACGAGGATGGTGAAGGAGAAGTGGGCATTGCTATGCAAGTAGTTGTCATAGGTGGTGAGGTGGAAGATGGAACATGCAATGAGGGAGATTTAGGAGTGTGGGGGTGTTGGAAGGGGTGGATATTTTGGAGGACAACGGTGACAAAGCGGATGTTGTCCTCTGCAGTAGGAGGAGGGCAGAGTGAGTAATTGGGAGGATGGGGTCATTGATGGGGGAGGGGGGACGGAGATGGTGAGATCTAGGGTGAAGGAAAGAGGTTTTGCTTTACATTTAGAGCAGAAGGTAGGGTGGTGTTCATTACAGGTATTACAATATGGGGGAGAGGTGAGGTTGGGGCAGTACGTCAGGAAGTCCGAATTTTTGCAGTGGGGACAGATAAGGGGATCTTGCAGGTAGTAGTGATATGGTGGTTATAATTGACGCATCATTGGCAGCAGTAGGAATGAGCGGGAGGGGGGGAATGGGAGGAGTTAATTTTGTGACGTCTAGTAAAGATTAGCTGTCCCTCTGTAATGAGGTGGTCGATGGAGGACGAGGATCTGTGAATAGATGCATCAGGTAGATCAGCTCGGCATCATTAAAGATGCAATGGGCCAATCAGATTTCAGTGTCGGGATGAGAATTTAGTTCCGATGACAATTCAGCTTCTGTGATTACAGGGATAACCATCACAATCAAAGCAGTTAAGGTCAGCAGACATTGGGGAGGTTGAGGCTGTTGGGTTAGAGGATGGGGTGTGGTGGGGGTATGGGTGGCTCGTGGGCAAAATTGGATAGATGGAATTTTAGAGAGGAGATCGGTGTGGAAGGAAGCATTGGGGGTTTAATGATCAAGTAATTTCAAGGAATCATAAGGGAGACAGGGGAATTGGGGAAGTATTTATGGATGTCCAGGGTGATGGTGCGAGTGTCGCGGAATTGACAGTCAGGATTGGAGAGGGCAAAGGTGCAGGCTGAAGGGGTTGTAGGGGCAGGATCAACATTAGGGCGTTTAGTTGGTTTCTGGGGCAGGCCAAGGTGGGAAGGGGGCTGGGGGATGGGTTGAAGGGGGAGGTGTTGGGGCAGATCCTCCCTGAGGAGTCGGTGGTGCAGCAGGTGTGTGGTGTGTGTGTGGCAGAAACTGTGGCATGGTGGGCGGTAATCCGTGCTGCCTGGGAGCCTGTCGTCGGTGGTTCAGTGAGTGATTGTAAGTCTAAAGATGGCGATGGGGTGACAACTAAGGGTGAGGGACAAGCAGGGGAAGTGACACCTGAAAACAGGGCAGGAGTGGGGTGGACACGGAGAGAACTGATGTGGTCTGTGGAAAAGCTCCATGTGATCATGGTTGGAGCAGCTGAGGGGGAGGTGAAAATGATGGAGTTTGTAGGGTGGGACATGCTGGGTTATGGAAGTGGGGGGTGAAGATGGTGACTGTGCTGACAGCGACAGCGACGACTACGAGAAACAGCGGCAGCAGTGAGGAGAGTGGCGGCAGTGAAGGACTGCAGCGACAGCAGCAGCAGCAGGGGGCTCTTCCCAATGTGTTGGTTCTACTGTGAGTGCAGCCCAGGCACTGCAACCTTCTCACTTGAAAGTGAGGGGATCCAATCCTCGAGAGCTCCGAAGATTGCTGGCACATCCACAATGGTACCAGCAACAACAGAATTTCATGTGACGAGGTCTACTTCTGTTTCCACAGCGGTTTCCTACAACAGCTGTTTCCACAACAGTTTCCTACCACAAATCAATTGAAGTGGGATACTAAAAAAAAAAAAAAACTCATATACAGTTGGGAGAGCGGTGAGCTGACCACATGCCCCTCCGTATCCATATCCAGTGACGCCTGTGTGCTGAGGATGATACTGTTGAGCCTTCATAGCCTGTTTGGGTGGAGTTCTGTTTCCACTAAAAAAATAACGCTTGGCTTGAACAGGAAAGAAAAGAATTTGAATTCTATGCATTTCTCCACGCTTTTCTCTTGAAACGCGCTGTTGTGAAAAACATAGGAAAAAGCATATACGGAAAAAAGTGGCGAAGCCCGATGCTGCTCTATGGGCCTGCTTGTTACGTGGACGATTGCACTTTCCCCCGCTGCAGGTAGTACACAGAGGCGACATGAGAGTCAAGGAGCTGCAGGCAGAGGCTAGCAGTGCGCATTGCCACCAGCAGATGGCAGGCGCGAGGTTTTCGACACCATCTTGAAGTTCCTCACAACCTCGTTCTGTGGCGATGCAGACCAGTTGCCCGTGGACGATCGCTATCATGATCAGTTGAGGCGGCTGCCGCTTGGTTGCGCTGCAGCCTCCTCACAGTTGATTGTGCCAGGTAAATAAATTTTCATTTACATATTTGTTACTAACTAGGGAAACATAGGAAATAAGCTTCATTTGTAGTTCTAAGTTTCGTTAAGAAAATTATCCAATAAAATGTATTTACTTGTGACCTGCTAAGATAATTATTATCAGACTTGCACACATTAACCACCTTATAGGTTACATACAGGATGGAACGCTAAACCCCCACCCTTAAGTACCTTGGCGTCACCCTCAACCGTCGCCTCTCCTGGACCCCCCACCTCCGGACAATCCGAACCGAGGCATGCTCCCGACTCTGTCTCCTCGAGCTCCTTTCCGGCTGTACATGGGGTCTGGACCCCTCCACCACACTCCACACCTATAAATCCCTCATCCGCCCTATCCTCTGTTACGCCCATCCTGCCTGGATCTCCGCCCCCCCTGCCTTTTACAAATCCCTTTAGATCCTCGAACACCATGCTCTCCGCCTCACCTATCGCATCCGTCTCCCCTCCACCACGCGGATCCTGTATGACCTAATTCCATTCCCTGACCTCCTCCTTTTCCTCGAACGGATACGGATCCTCTACACCTCCCGTAAACACGATCGTCCTCACCTGCTTGTCTCACCCATCCTCTCTCACCCCCGCCCACTGCCCCGCCTGTATCTCCACGTCCCACCTGCTCTCCATCTCTCCACCCTCCTTACCCTCTCCTGAGATGGCTTCCACCAGCTCCCCCTCCCTGATGATGCCCTCCTCCCCTCCATCTACCCCTCCTACCAACTTTGATCCTCCCCTCCCACTTCGTGTGTTTTTTCCTTTGGGCACCCTCCCTCCCTTCTCTCTCCATTTCCATCCATCCCCCCTTCCTTCACCCCTCTTCCCCCGGGCTTCCCCTATCCACCCTCCTCCCTTCCTTCCTCCTCCCTATCTCCCCTGCCCTTGGCATCTCTGCTCTCCCCTCTCCCTCTCCCACCCCCCTCCTCCTCTCTTGGCAGGTCCCCGGACTCGTGCATGCTCAGTGGACATTCTCACACCAAAGATCATCGCCATCAGTGTCTTGTGTGTGTGCCTTCGTGTTTGTGTTTAGTGTTCTTTCGCCATCACACTCCACCGTTCACCTGTGCCGCCGCAGTCGCCAGTGTTTGTGCGCCGTGTCAACAGGTTTTTGTGTTTTTTCTTCTCTAGTGTGAACGGCTTCGTGTATATTGTTTTCTGTGTCTACAGTTTTTTGCCCGCCATTTGTATTGTATCATCTGTGCCTCCCTTATGTCTTATATTGTACCACTCGAGGCTGAAGAGCAGTGTACTATGCTGCTGACGTCCCACCTTTGTACAAGGTGTTGAAAATAACAATAAAGAAAAAAAAAGAACGTCAAATTCGTTACACACATTCGAGGGTTGGATCCCCCAGTTCAGAGTCGAGGAATTACACTGCCTGGACTACAGTCAGGGTGTCTCATGGATTTGGAAGAGCGCCATTCATTGCTGTCGTCTTTTTGCCCATGTCCGCTGTCGCTGCTGCCCACCGCCTGATCCTCGCTACTCGGTGTTCACCGCTGCCCACTGCTGCTGTCACCTTCGCCGCCGCCGCCGCCGTCGCCACCTGCTCACCGTAGCCCGGTGCTTGCAGCCGCCGTCGCTGCTGCCACCAGGTCGCTGTCTCCTGGTGCTCACAACTGCTGCTGGTGCCGCCACCTATGCCCAGTTTCCGCTGTCGCCGTCTCCCAGTGCTCGCCACAGCCCAGGGCTCGCCCCTGCCCACCGTTTCAGTTCCTTTGACACTTTGGTGACTCCTGTCGCCTGTGGCCACCGCCTGCGATCATAGACACCCCCTCTACCACCATCATCTACACCGCCCCTTCACCTGCCTCCACTTTTACATCGTGGAGTGCTTCCTCTGGGATTAACCCATCTCATCCACCTTCCCTACTCCCAGTCTCCTCCCCTTCTATCTCCTCCTCTTCCCTGTATCCCCAACTGTATGTCACTCCTTCCCCCACCCCTGCCCCAGCCCCTGCTCCTGCCCCTGGTTCTGCCCTCCCTCCCACTACTGTCGCCCACCGAGACGACTTTCCCCATTCCCCACCCACGCCCCTACAACTATGCAAGCTTCCCTCGCACGAGTAACCGCCTGCCGCTCCACAGTCACCACCACAGAGCACTCCACCCTCTTACCCAATACAGAGAATATTTTTGGGCCCATGAATACTGATCATTCAATATTACCAGCACTGACAACACGCCAATTCTCACCTCCAGACGGTCTGTATATTGGCGCATTGTTAATATACTGACAATAGTACTGAACCAGTGAAAAGCCACTTAAGAAACTCACTGAATGCGTGAGGGAGCACACAAGCTTATCCGATCGTTGTGGTTTGGAGGGAGTCGTGTGAAGTTAGCACCCATTTTTCTTGAAAGATACATTTTTTTCGTTGTTCTTGATAGACGTGCCATAGTTCGATAGTTCTTTGTGCAAAATTTGAATAGTCCTGCAGAGTTTAGCGAAGAAAACAACAATACTCGAAAAAAATTTCGTATCGAAACCATTCTTTGTTAATTTTCGCAAAAAGTAATTTCTTACAACAGTTTTGAGGACAGTTCTGAACATAACACCAAGAGTTCTATCAAAAATCGTAATAAAATCTTTTTGTGGCGATGATAGTTTATACGATAATAGCTTTAATGTTAGACCCACTTTCTCCACAGAAAAAAATAAATCTGTACAACAGTTTTGATTAACAGTTCTCGATATCAGCCCAAGACTTCAATCATCAATCATAATAACATTTTTTTGTGGTGATAATAGTTTGTAAGATAATTGATTAATTGTGGGGCTCACTTACTCTACAAGAAAAAAATATATCTATTCGTACAACAGTTCTGATGACAGCTCTGGATAGCATTGTAGGAGTTACATCGAAAATACTAGTAACATATTTTGTGCAGGTAATTGTTTACGAAGTAACTGCATTTAATAAGGAATGCTTATGAGCATTTCCCGTAAAGTTTGCGCCCCTTTTACGAGAAATATACATTTTTTCATAGTTCTTGATATGTATGCAATAGTTCTAGAGTTCCCTACTCAAAACACGAATAGTTCTGCAGAATTTCTGGAAGAAAACAATAACTCGACAAAATTTTTGTAAATTAAAAATTTATTTGTCAGTTTTGAAAAAAATAAATTCTTATAACAGTTCTGTTGGCAGTTCTTGATAGCACCCGATGAGTTGTATTGGAAATGTTAAGAATATTTTTGTGGCGATAATAGTTTTACTCTGATATTCACTTTCTCTACGAAAACAAAATTCGTAAAAGAGTTCTGATGACAGACCTGAATAGCATCCACAGAGTTCTACCGAAAACTATAATAATATTTTTTGTTATGGTAACATTATACCAGATATTTTCTTCAATCTGGGACTCACTTTTGTTGTGTAAAGGTAATAAATTTGTACAAAAGGTCTGAATGTTTTTCTTAATAGTACCCTAAGAGTTCTACTGAAAACTGTAATAACATTTTTGTGGGGATAACAGTCAATGAGATAATATCATTTACAAGAGACCCACTTAGACAACATTATCATAAGTTGGCACAACCCTTTTGTTGACAGTTCTGGATAGCACCGAAAGAGTTCTTTTAAAAACCCTCATATGAAACTTGCTGGCAGATAAAAACTGTGTGCCGGACCGGGTCTTTAACCCAAGGGTGTCACGAAGCAATATCTTCACAATACCGTTTTTTCCAGGAGTGCTACTTCTGCAATTTTCGTAGGACAGCTTCTGTGAACTTTAGAAAGCAGGAGATGAGATACTACCGGAAGTACAGTTATGAGGATGGATCATGAATTCCCACTTTTGTTTTGGAATTATGTGAGACATAAACAATGTTACAATGTGCAGTGCAGTACACAAGAAGCTCTTCTATCTGGACTAGTTGGGACCGGATGTAATCCGGATTACCAAAAATCCGGATAATCCGGAAATATTGTACTAAATTCAAAAAGTCTAAATATTCAGCAATGTATAAATGCCGATACAGCTTCCTAACACTGACTGTAGTAACTGTTGGTGGAAGCATGGGATGCGCACGCTTAGATGATTCAAAGAGAGAAGGCTCGTCAGTGCAAAACAAACAGATGGCTGAGAGAGCGAATCCATTCACACGCTCCACTACCCAGATGGTGTCACACCTGTCGAGGAGAGCACCAGAGGTACAATGAGCTGTGGTGGGAGAGCTGTTGGCGTGGTTACTATGCAGCTTACTTGATGGGCCCCAACGCTGACAGAGCTTCACATATCGGCCACTTGGCATTAGTATTCCTTCTTTGCTTACAATTCGCCTTTGTTCGCATCACACCTAAAATCCAATTTTTGAAGTGATCTTTTAGCACAGAACAATTTTAATAGACCGATGCGATTGTAATCACTGCATATACCACTTTAGGATGGCAAAGGATGATTGATTCTGTATGTCAGTGCCTACCTTAGTATAGTATAGGTTAATGAATTACATAGCAGTTTGAAAGAGCTCTTTGTCTTACAAAAATATGTCATATATCCGAAATGACTAGTAACAAATCCTCGAAAACCATATCAGTTTCACCAAATTATTAAAAAACGTAGAAAAAATGTTTACGTCAGTATCCTGGAAGTATCCTTGCTAGGCAGATGTAATTTTTTTACAAGTTTCAATAAAATTTTAGTAATTATGTTTGTTGGTACTACAGAACTACACTTTGAGCATTCAAATGACCTACATATCGCAACAAATCTCTTTGTTACTGCTAATTTCTCGTCGACTGAGACTGACTCTCACATTAACGTATCTTGCTTCTCTGATTTATCTCGTCACAACATAGTTACTTGTTGTACCGGTACGGTGCAGGACTCACCAGAGAAAAAACTTCTGGGTCCATGGTTCTGATTGTCTGTAAGTTAACATGTGGCCAGTCGGTCCTTTTTTCAACCATTCTCACACCCATTTCGTCTTTTTTATCTGTCATGCACTGCTTCCAAGCTGTAGCTAATATAACTGCAATACACACCAATCCTTTTCGGTGTTTGACACCATAGGCTGTAAGACCAGGGTGTCAACTGACGATTTTTGTCAGTATTATTGATGATGTGAGGTCACTTTAATATATTGTAGGTTTGACAAGCTAGTACTATCAATAAATATTGAGCACGCACAGGCCTACAACAGTTGGCGATACTATGCCGTCTGCAACTAGTTTAAAAAAAAAACTTGCACCATCAAGGTAAGTGTGTACGATAGTAAGTTCCAAAGTATACCTGAAATTTCAATTAGAACAAGACTAAACAACGTAAAACAACGAATTGACGAAGTTCATAAGCAGCTACGAATGAGTTTCTATAATTTATTTATAATAACAGAATATGATGAGTGGCGGAAGAAAATAAACAAGAGATTGAAAATGATTTGGGGCTGCTGACCTTTAAAGTCAGGGGGCTTCCAAAACTGAGCTTCCGACCTGTCCGAAACAGAGGGTTTGTGAACAGAGCAAATAGGAGGTTGACTTTCAGCAACGAGATATCACGGTGTTCGTTAAATGCGGGAACTGGGAAAAAAGACTATTAGGTCAGGGACCAGGCTGGGGTGGTGGACGTAATGAGGCGTGTTGGACGTAGGTTGATTGTGAAACCAGGGAGATGGATTACATAAATGTGCCACACATCAAACGAGTAAGTTCTTTCCTGCATCCGAGGAAATATGAAGCACTTTATATATATTTTAATTTTTTGTCAGGTTAGCGTGAACGCCATCCCGACTTTCAAAAATCATTCACCGGAAAGTCGCGCTTTTTTGTATTTATTTATTTATTAACATTATATCAATAGAACATAACATCTTTACAACAATACATTAACAGAACTGTAATGGTCAGTACAGGTTAATATTATACAGAATAAAAAACAGACAAGTTCTTTAAAGAAACGAGAATTATAACCAAGGAATTAATTTTTAAATGAAACAGATGTATCGGCAGTTAAGAGGTTCAGACAAACATGGTCTGGACCTTTCAAAACTTAGCCCTTATGTTTTGTGTTTTTCCTACTGCATTGTTTTTTTTCCCTTTATTGTTATTTTAATACCTGAACAATCAGGTTGGCTGTCAGCGGCATGCTGCGCCGCTCTTCAGCCTTAGTGTTGACAATAACAGAACACAGAATGGAGAATCAGAATGAACATAGTGACGGGTAAAAATATTGTGGTCACAGATACACAAAAAACACGGAGCCGTTCACACTCGACGATAACGACACTGAAAACACGTTGACACGGCGCACATAACACTGATGAATCCGACGGCACAAGTGAACGTAGAAGCGTGACGGCAGACACTAAAAACACAAAACGACGTCACACACACGAGACACTGATGGCGATGATCTCCGGCGCCGATAGTCCAAGTAGCGTGTGCGAGTCCGGGGACCTGCCAAGAGGGGAAGAAGGGTGAGGGGGGTGGAGAGGGTGGAGAGGGGAGAACAACGATGCCAATGGCTGAGGAGATGGGAGGAGGAGTAGAGGGACAGGGGAGGGGAGGCTCAGGGGAGGAGTGGGAGAAAGGGAGGAGGGAGGGAGGGTGCCCAAAGGAACAGACACAGGAAGAGGGAGGGAGGATCAAAGTTGGTAGGAGGGGTATATGGAGGGGAGGAGGACATCATCAGGGAGGGGGAGCTGGCGGAAGCCACCTTGGGAGAGGGTAAGGAGGGTGGAGAGATGGAGACCGGGTGGGACGTGGGAATACAGGCGCGGCAGCGGGCCAGGGCGGGAGAGGATGGGCGAGACAAGCGGGTGAGGAGGATTGAGTTTGCGTGAGGTGTACAGGATACGTATCCTTTCAAGGAAAAGGAGGAGGTGGGGGAATGGAATGAGATTGTACAGGATCTGCATGGGGGAGGGGGGACGGATGCGATAGACGAAGTGGAGAGCAAGGATTTGAAGGCATTTATAAAAGGTAGGGGGGGCGGAGATCCAGGCCGGATGGTCGTAACAAAGGATAGGGCGGATGAGGGATTTATAGGTGTGGAGTATGGTGGAGGAGTCCAGACCCAATGTACGACTGGAAAGGAGCTTGAGGAGATGGAGTCGGGAGCATGCCTTGGCTTGGATTGTCCGGAGATGGGGGGTCCAGTAGAGGCGACGGTCGAGGGTGACGCCAAGGTACTTAAGGGTGGGGGTGAGGGCGATAGGACGGCCATAGATGGTGAGATAGAAATCAAGGAGGCGGAAGGAAGGGGTGGTTTTGCCTACAATGATCGCCTGGGTTTTGGAGGGATTGACCTTGAGCAACCACTGGTTGCACCAAGCGGTGAACTGGTCAAGATGGGATTGGAGAAGGTGTTGGGAGCGCTGCAGGGTGGGGGCAAGGGCAAGGAAGGCGGTGTCATTGGCAAACTGGAGAAGGTGGACAGGGGGTGACGGCAGCGGCATGTCCGCCATATATAAAAGATACAGAAGGGGAGAGAGGACAGAGCCTTTGGGCATACCAGCGGAGGGAAAACAGGTGTAGGAATCCGTGTTATGGATGGTGACGTAGGAAGGACGGTGGGAGAGAAAGGAGCCAATTAGACAGACGTAATTAATGGGAAGGGCGAAGATTTGGAGCTTGAAGAGGAGACCGGATTGCCATATGCGGTCATAAGCACGTTCCAGGTCCAGGGAGAGGAAGACTGCGGAGCGACAGGAATTAAGCTGTTCGGAAAGGAAATGAGTGAGGTGAAGGAGAAGGTTGTCGGAAGAGAAGGATGGCCGAAAGCCACATTGCGTAACGGGAAGGAGGCGGCGCTGGCGGAAATGCTGGTGGATGCAGAGGGTGAGGATAGATTCCAGGACCTTGCTGAAGACCAAGGTAAGGCTGATGGTACGGTAGGAGGAGACGGCGGACGGCGGTTTGCCAGGTTTAAGGAACATTAGGATACGGGTGGTTTTCCACAGGTCAGGGTAGTAACCGGTGGACAGGGCTACATTGTAGAGCCTGGCCAGGGTGAAGAGGAAAGAGACAGGAGCTTCACGAAGGTGACGGTAGGTGACACGATCGTGACCAGGAGCGGTGTTGCGTTTCATGCAGAGTGTAGCAATGAGATCCTGTGTAGTGATAGGGGCATTGAGTTCAATGTGTGCAATGTTGTCCAAGTACTGGAAACCAGGAGCGAGGGGAGGGACAGAGGTGTCACTTCGATCGCGGACATCCGGGAAGAGAGAGTAATCGAACTGGGGATCATCAGGGATGGAAGAGACATCAGAGAGGTAAGAGGCAGAGTGATTGGCTTTACTAAGGGTGTCAGGGAAGGGGTGATCATCATGGAGAAGAAGATAGTAGGGGGAGGGTTTAGTTCTGGTAAGGTGACGGAAGGCTGACCAGAACTTGGACGAGTTTATAGGTAGGGTAGCATTTAAACGGGTGCGTGTCTGTCGCCAGTCCCGGCGTTTCTTAGCCACGAGCAAATTTCGAATGTGTCGCTGGAGTTGCCGGTGGTGTCGTAGTGTGTCCGGGTCATGTGTGTGGAGGAAGGCACGGTAGAGACAGCGGGATTCACGGAGGAGGACGGCCTGTAGGCGTAAGGTAGGACGGTGGAGGTGGATGACGACAGTAGGGACGTGGGCCTCCATGGCCTCAGACAAGGTCTGCTGGAGAAAGGAGGCAGCATGGGTTACATCATCAGGATGCTGGTAGGTGAAGGGGTGGCTATCAACCTGGGTGGAGAGGGTATCCCAGTAGGCATTCCAGTTGGCATGGGAATAGTCATGGACATACTTTGGGGAGGGTCATTACGAGGGTCGGGGTGGGGGCAACAACCATCTGAAACGGTGAGGAGGACAGGGAGATGGTCGCTACCAATAGGCTCCAGGACATCCACCATTATGCAGCAAAGGAGGTTAGGGGAGGAAAGGATAACATCGGGAGTGGAGTTGGATTCGGGACGAGTGTGCTGGAGGATGGAGATGAGGTCGCCTTGAAGGGAGGAGAGGAACCGATGCCACCGCCGTAACTGGGCAGCGGAAACGACTATGGATGTTGAGGTCGGCGGCGATCACGTAGGAGGAGAAGGTACGGTCAATGTGGGAGAGGAAGTCGAAGGGAATAGGGACGTTAGGGCGGACATAGATGGTGGCGCAGGTGACGGTAAGGCCGGGGAAGAAGAGGCTAAGGATCAGGTGTTCGGTGGGATCTGGAAGGAAAGGTTGGAGCCGAACTGGGATCTGGCGGTGGTGACCAATGGCAACCCCCCCACGCGGAATCAGGAGGGGATTATCGGAGCGGTGAAGGAGGTAGGGCGACGTGTGGACGGTGTGGTGGGGTTGGAGGAAAGTTTCATTGAGGAGGAAGGCATCCACACGGTGGGTGGCAAGGGTGTGCAGGAAGATGCTCTTGTTGGCGGGAAGGGAGCAGATGTTGTTGAAAAGGATACGGTGCTGTCGCGCCATGAGAGGGATTTAGACAAGGGTGTCAAGACGAGAGAAGGTGAAATGGGCCTGGTTGTTGGAGTAGGTGGCATACATTTTTAAGTGGAAAATGGAATGGGCGGCGAGGGAGACCTGTTGGAGGGTGTGAGGGCGCTGGAAAGAGTGGACGTTTTGTAGGACAGTGGTGAGGAACCTGATGATGTCCTCAGTGGTGGTGGGGACGGACGAAGGGAATTGCCAGGAGGGGTGGGGTCGGCCAGAGGATGGACAGGGACGGTGAGTTCAGGTGTGGTCGGAGTGGGTCGGGCTTTACACTTTTGGGAGTAGGTGGGATGGGGGAGATTGCAGGTATTGCACGAGGGAGGGGATTGAAGGTTAGGGCAGTGCCGGAGGAAGTGTGCTTGCCAACAATGCGGGCAGGTGGAGGCCTTGCGGCACTCGGCTGTTGGGTGTGCCTTATAGTGCAGACACCTCTGGCAGCTGTAATATTAGTAATTTTCGCCTCACAAACATTAATATACGCTCAATAGTAAACGCCTGATGGCCTAAAGTTATCGAAAAATTGTAAAGTAAAAGAAATGAACCCTCGCATAGCAGTGACAGAATCTATTATTCTTTATCTTTGCCGTTCTTGCGCGGTGCCAGTAAATCTCTATGTACATGTATCGATTAATGGTGTAAAAAAGAATTCTGTTGTTTCAAGACAAATGAGGTTTTTGGCGCCTCACCTTTTACTGTTTGTATTCCATGAGAGGCGGACGCGGACTTGCTGCGTTCCGCAACTGTATTTTATATTCTAAGTGAAAGTATTGAGTGAATATGCTAATTGTTATTTTTTCCAATCAGAAAACATGTAGTTTCTTGTAACTGATATCGAACAGACAGAGTCAAGAGGACATTTTGACTGTTATGTATAAAGTATCTAACCACAATGGTCATCTATTGTAATTTAATATAAAAAGGTACGTAGCATTAAAAAACGTGTGTTAAAGATAAGTGTGCTTATTTTCGTAAATTAACCTTGATGATTCCATCTCCTTATTTACCTGTATGATAATTATTTTTGTGTTACTTCATCACCAGAAATACGATCACGCTGATGGGCCGAATGCAGCATGAGGCAGAAGGAACATTATCGTTTTCCTATTATTTCTGAACCAACTCCTTTCTTTTTAATTGTGTAGTGTTGCATTTCTTTTAAAGTCTATAAATCTTCTGGTCCCTTAGTGTTGATCCGGGTATGACTACATCGCGACTATAAAAATGCAGAGAAATGATAATGTTTCTTCCGAACGATCTCAAATATATATATATATATATATATATATATATATATATATCAATATGCTGCTCTTATTCAGGTATTTAATGCTCAACGTATGTTATTATAATAGTGTAATCAATCCCTGATTCTGTTGCCAAGTGGCCCACCAAAATATTCACTTTTTTCGACATTAAAAAAAAAAAGTAACAGTTCTTTTTATTTTCGTTCCCCAAGAGCAACGCTACACTTGGCGCCCGAACAGGGACTCGATCAAAAAATCATTTCATTTATGTGTTTAAAAATTTTTCAGTGCTTGTTCTAATAATTGTTTAATTTTTTCATGTGGATGCAATTCAACCGAGAAAGAGAAGTGGGAAACCTTTTAATTAATTCAGAAGAACGATTGATGAAATTACCAAAAAACGCGAGTATTCATCTGTATCACCATCAAGACAGCCATAGTAAGTGAAATTTTTATACGCAGTAGCCAAGCTTTCGTAGTGACGTAGCATCTTTCGAGTTGATCAGAACGTAAACCTGTCTTTCCTTGCCTTGAAACAGCTTTACTTCAATTTGTCCATAGTCCATTCTTATGTAGTTAAATTCAGTGAAAGTGTACCATTGTTGTCAGTGCATAAAAAAATTACGATATGGCGGATAACAACGCTCAAAACTGGTAAAACGTGTGATATTTCATTTGTTTGTAAATAGTAGGAACCATCTTGTCTTCTTGGCGTAAATGAACGTCAGTTGTTACCCAGAGTTTAAATTTCATCTTAGGTCCCAGTAAGCCATAGCACTACGTCACAGACGAAAACGACTGACGGCAGTGACAAACAATATCTGTAGCATTTTGACGTTTGACAAATAATTCATGAACATGGCTGACGGTAAACAGCGGACACAAACAAAACCAGACGACAGCGGTGATGCAAATGGACCTCACTATCCATTACGATCACGCGCGATAGGTACACGAGCGGAGGCAGAAACAGCCTCGACCGAAGTTTTAGAAGCTGGTCCTAGCGTGCAAACTATTCCCGCTTTTGAAAAAAATGACTTGGCTGCAATGATCGAAGCAATAATGGAACGCAAGTTCGAAAGTCAAAGACAGAGAGAGGCGCAAAGACAGGAACGAGAAAAGCAGGAAAAATTAGATGAAAAGGCCCGCGAAGAAAAAGAGAAGGCCGAAAGACGGCATAATAAAAATCAGGTCCTTACAAATCTGTGTAACTCAGTAAAAGCAGACATAAATTCAGTAAAAACAGAAATAGATTCGGTAAAAACAGAAATAAATTCGGTAAAAACAGAAATAAATTCGGTAAAAACAGACATAAATTCAGTAAAAACAGATCTGCAAACGGAGATAAATGACCTAAATACACGGTTAAATTCGGTAAAGGCCGAACTAAAGGCAGACATAACATCTGATTTAAATACCCTGTTGGGTAATGTCCAAAGCCAAATCAGTAGTCAGATCACGACCATGAGGCTAGAAATTGACACACAAGTAGAGTCAAAAATAGAGGATATTTCAAAACGATTAGATGAAAAAATCGAAGCAGCCAAGGGAGAGATAAATTCAAAAGTGATGGAATATCAAAAACAAGCTGCGACCTTAAAAGAAGATTATACTGCAATCTCTGATGAGGTCAAAGGAGTTAAAACCGCAGTAGACACGATCGAGAATGTTGTTGATGATCTTTCTAAACAGATTGAGACTCTTAATGTAGAGGATCAAATAAAGAATACTGTTAAGGCACATGCTGAAGCATTGTCCGACCACTACCAAGAGTGGATTAAAAACAAAGACGGATTCATAGAAAACAAGGTCAAGAACGAACTCAGGGAAACTGTCAAAAACGTGACCTTTGAAATATTGGCGGCCCCTGGAAAAACAGGAGACACGGTGATGTCAGAATTAGGCCAGATAAGACGAACGTTAGCTCAAGATTTACCTGAATGGCGTCAACAGATAGTTGATGAAGTTCGTACACTAAAATGTCAAGTTGCAAATTCCCCACCTCCCGTGTCAGGAGACTGGAATAATTCACCACGAAGTAATGAACAACAGCAGGTACATTACCGTTCACCATTTGATAACGCTCAAACTCATAGTTCTGTAGAAGCACAAGTTAACCAGAGTACCAGCCCACCCACTTTCGTCAGTTTGATGCAGGAGGAAAGCGTGATCAAACATCGTATTTTTCCGACCTTTCACCCACACAAAAGAGAAATTCATCCTATAGTGTTCCTCCGAAATTTTTCAGGAATTTTCCCGAATAGCTGGAGTGACCGCCAGCGAATTCAATTCGTTAGTGGATTTATCGTAGGCGATGCTGCCTTATGGGGAACCGAAATGGTCGACTCTTGTAAGAGTTACAAAGAGTTTGAACAGATGTTTTTAGCTAAATTCTGGAGTTCTGGTGTGCAGCAGCGCCTGAGAAAAGAGGTTTACAACGCCGAAGTGTTTAACAGCAAGCGCGGTAGTTTGAGAAGGTATTTTGAAAAGTATTTAGCGAAAATCAAGTTCTGGGATTCGCCGATCACCGCCAAAGACGTTATTATGATTCTAAAAACTAAGCTACCTATTGCGATTAGAGAAAAGTTAGTAAACGTGTCTGAGGACGATACGGACACTTTCCTATCTGTGTTAGACTCGTTAGATCTGATTTACGAGGACGCTAGAGTTGATGTTGGCAACGCTCACTTCAGTGCAGGCGGCCAGCACAATACAGAATATGCAGGCAACAATGGTGGCCGAGCGAAAGCGCGTCACAGCGACAGCCAGTACCAACCCCACAACGGTTTCAAAAATAAAAACACTACGTACTCCAACAGCAAATACAAAAATAAGTACAATAACGGCCAGAGATACAATCCAATATATAATTCGTCACCACCTCAGTACGAAAATGCACATTATAACACACAGCCCCAGCAATATGGAAACACGCAACCGATCAACGGTAATTATCAAAACGATCAGTCTTACGATTCAAATCGTCAGTGGAAAAGAAATAAATGGCATAATCAAGGTGGAGACCAACGTACACCTTTCAGTAACGGTTACAATCAACACAAGCCACAGCAAAATACCTTTCAGCCACAAAATATACACTTCACGCAACAAGCGAATGGACCTTTGGGAAGTCTCAAGCCTAAACGCCCGCATAATACGCAAATTTATTATGCGCAAGCGAATACGCCAGGACAACAAGATCCATTTCCAACCGAGTTCGTACCACAAAACCAACACCAGTTCCAGACGGAAGGAACTTTAAGAAATATAAATCAGCAGGAAAGTAAGCGTCGAGCGGAAAATTAAAAGCAGCACCTTTGAGCCTCCTAGAGGATGCTGCAGGTTTGAATGGGGGCACCCTGTCCCTTAGTCCACACGAAATTAAAGCAATTAGGTATGACAAAGAGACAAACTTACGGGATGATCTAGTAGCAGACACTGAGACGAAAGACAATGATGACGTATGGGACGAACAAGTTCAAGCTTCCATAAGAGTATCAATTGCCAACATACCAGTAACAGCCATTGTAGATACAGGAGCTAATATAAATGTCTTATCTTTATGTTTATTTAAGCAAATATTCTCTGTATGCAAAGTTTTATCACTTCCAATTCAAGGTTGCACCGTATCGGGAGCAATTGGTCCACTAACACAACGTGTAAATCTTCAGACTCAGCTTCAAATCCAGATAGAGTCTATTTCAGTAACGTGCATTTTTCTTATTGTTAAAAACCTATCAGTGCCATGTATCCTGGGTATGGAATTCTTGAGGCATACGAAAGCTAAAATTGACATCGAGTGTGGAATCTGTACTCTAGTAGCGAGCCAGCAACAAGTAACTGTAAATTTGTTAAGAAGTAAGGTGAAGACAAACTTTGGGGTGCTTCGAATAGCTGTACGGCCATGGACTAAAAGACAACAGTACAGTCAGACAGAAGACGTGACAGATCCTGAAAGTGTTAATGACGATGAGTATAAAGACCTAATTCCCGGTCAGAATGAATTATACGGTAAAGCTAGTGAGTCCACTGAATTATCCAAACAACAGAAGAATGAGCTTTACAATTTTGTTAACAGATTACGTTCAAGTATTTTCTAAGAAACCTGGACTAATAAAAGGCTTTGAATATCGAATGGATGTCCTGCCCCATTCAACCTACTGTAGAACAAGCTATTCCATTCCATATGCGAGACGAGAAGCTGTCAAGTGCGAGATCAGGAAAATGTTACGCTGGAATGTGATAGAAGTATCTCATTCACCTTATTCGAGTCCTTTATTGTCTGTACTAAAATCAGATGGTAGCGTAAGGCTAGTCCTAGATGCAAGATTAATCAATAAAATTATAGTACCCATAATAACGAGACCAGAGGCTCTTGAAGAGCATCTGCAGAAATTTCATGGAGTTAAGTATTTGAGCACCCTTGATTTGAAAAGCAGTTACTGGCAAGTAAAACTTGCGCAGGAGTCTAGGAAGTACACTGCGTTTATATTTGCAGGTAGATCTTACCATTTCAAAGTTGTACCGTTTGGACTAAATGTGAGTTCCGGAATTTTTATTTCTGCCCTTGACTATGTACTGGGTCCTGAACTTTTAGACGAGGTAACAGTCTATGTGGATGACGTTCTTGTAGCATCGAGAAATTGGGAAGATCATGTGGCCCTTCTGCAGAAGATATTTCAACGATTCAGAGAGTATGGTGTTACAGCAAATCTTAAGAAATCCAAGTTTGGAAAAAGTGAAATTAAATTTTTAGGACACATCATCACCCCTGAAGGAATTAAACCCGACCCGGAAAAATTGTCTGCTATAAAAAACTTTCCAACCCCTGTTACAAAAAGGCAACTGAGAGGATTTATCGGTCTTACGTCATTTTTCAGACGTTTTGTTCCCAATCAGGTACTGAACAATACCGCTCTTCACAACCTTTTAAAAAAGAATTCACATTGGAATTGGACGCCGGAATGCCAAGACGGATTTAAGAAAATTAAAGACAGTCTGGTTAACAGTAACATTCTCCATCATCCTCAGATGGATAAGGAATTTTGTATTACTGCAGACGCTTCCTTTGTGGGTATCGGCGCTTGTCTTTTTCAGATTCAATTAGTAAATGGACACGAGCAAATCCAAGTGATTAGCTTTGCGAGTCGAGTGTTATCAGAGTGTGAGAAGTCTTATTCGGTTACGGAGTTGGAGGCACTTGCCGTAATATGGGCTTTTAGGCGATTTAACTATTATATCTATGGAAGAAAAATTAAAGTCTATTCAGACCATCAAGCCTTATCATTCCTCCTTACATGCAAGTTGCAACACCCTCGTCTTACTCGATGGTGCTTATTCCTGCAGGAATATGACTTTGACATTGTATATATTAAAGGTAAAGACAATGTTATAGCAGACGCACTTTCTCGCTCACCTGAGGGCTTACCAGAAACCAGCGAACTGGTGGAACAAATGTCTAATTATAAAGTTTTGTTAATGAAAGATCCAATTCACAGAAAGTATTTTCTTCAGTTATGTAGGCAGATTCAGATTCTTCAAAATACAGATCCAAAGTGGAAAAAGGTTATACAAATTCTTCACGAAAATCCAGCCCACAAGTTGTCCAAGTTTTATAAAGTTCATAACCAAGTGCTATTTCATAAGACGTCTGAGTCATCTGACAGGTGGTGTGTTTGCATCCCTCGAAATTTCATTGAACATCTTCTGTGGTACACTCACATTTCATGGGGTCACTACGGACCAGAAAAATGTAAAAGGAAAATCTCGACTTACTGTTATGTTCCGAATCTACACCAGAGAATCCATAAATTATTGAGAAACTGTGTCATCTGTCAAAAGGCAAAATCCTTAAACGTTTCCACTTCAATCCCACTAAATCCAATAATTGCTGAAAGGCCAAACCAGCTTCTTAGTATTGATTTGGCAGGTCCACTACCCACCGGTAGGGGAGGCGCTAAATACTTAGTAGCAATCCTGGATAATTTTTCTAAGCACATAAGACTGTACGCAGTAAAATCTTCTTGTGCAAATCCAATAATTCGTCGCATGGAAAATGACTATTTCCCACGATTCGGGGTTCCAGAATCAATCTTGTCTGATAATGCTTCAAATTTCACATCACGCCCGTGGCGTGCATTTCTTGCTCGCCATGGAATCAAACAAATTTTGATATCCCTGTTTCGACCGCAATCGAATCCGACAGAAAGAATCTTCAAAGAATTTAACAGATTTATAAGGACGTACATTCCGAATAAGCAATCTAAGTGGGTAGACTTCGTAACACCTTTCGAACAGATTGTAAACCACCTTCCTCATCTGTCGACCGGATTCACGCCACATGAGTTAATGTCAAGATCAAAAGAAAGGAATGAATGGATAGACCCCCTTCCAAAGTTACAAGACAACGAATTGGACCTAGACGCAAAAGTCAGGCAAGCTCTCATATCATTGACAACGTATGCTAACCTCCGAAAAAAGGCATTTGATAAGAAGGTAAACAGAGTTATAGATTTCAAAGAAGAAGAAAAGGTATTAGTCAGGACTCACTTTAAACCATCCCTGTTGTTAAAGAAGAATCGTAAGTGGCAACATATTTATGAAGGTCCCTTTGTGATAATGAGGAAACCACACATTGGTAGCTATTTGTTATCTGACCCTGCCACGAATAAAATCAAAGGATTGTTCCACCATCATGATTTAAGAAAATTTTATAACGCCAGGAATTAAGTTAATTTAAGCTGTATGAAAATTCTAAGGTATTGGAGATCAGGATTAACCAATGAGTAACAAGAATTGAACTGAACTGAACTGACTACGGACGTTAACCGGTGCTAAAAGGAAACCTTATGTATCAAAACAACGTGTCTGGACAATAAAATACAGAATAAGTTGTAGACAAGTATTAACATGAATAATCTTTATGTAAACAGGAGGACATGTCCTAGAGGCGATTTTCAATTTTAGTTATAAGTTAGTATGTAAGAAAAATGATGTACTCGAGAGGTATTAATTAGCCCCGAGGTACTAAAATGAGGAAAGAGGAAGGAGCGAATTATGCACTTCTCTCGGTACATAGTAATTTGAGAATGAGCAGGAAGGAGCGAATAATGCACTTCTCTCACTAAATAGTAATATGAAAATGATGATTCTATGTGCTTAGTATTAGTAAGTGAAATTTAATCGAGGACAAGTTAATGACCTGTTTTAGAAGGAAATACTTAAACGTCCAGACAAAAGAGGAAAGTTGTGAGAAAAGATTCGATTCCATGAGGTTATTCCCTATTTTCAAATGTGACGTAAATAAGGCACCACCTGTTAGCGCAAAACAGTCGGTAGATTTAACTTGTAACTTCCAGCACAGTGCTGTGCCAGCGATGAAATAACATCTCTTTGAAGTAAACAGATACCTAGGATTAAGCATGAACAGATTGATAACGCAGTGCAATTGTTCTAAAAAAGGCCTGACGTTAACCTTAAGTAAAAGCGTGATGGAATAAAAAGGAAGTTTATTATATAACGCAAAGTAAGATGAGTCCAGACTATAAACAAGCTGAGTAAAAGAACATATGAGTAGCATGGTTTATTATGCCAACTTCACGGTACTATTGAGCATTAGCGATACTGCAAATTCACAAGCTAGCAGCAAATAGAATAAGGATCTCGCCCAAGCTTCACAGGTCGCGACAGCAGCAAACAACAACACTCTAGTGAGAGGCTTATATATATACAAATGATAATTAATACCCAAGTGCGTAATGCATAAACTTGACTTAGTCTAAGAAATGAGCAAAGAGTAGTAAGCAAGCTGCAGTAAGATACATATTAGATATACATGCTTGAAGTGATAGATTTTATTTTAAGTGCGCACTGCAATATTTATTGTTTTCTCTGTGATTATGTGATTATTGAATCCCTTTCCTAAGTGCAAATCCTTTAAGATCCTTGATCCTATCCACTCCTCAGGATCAACTTGTAAAGATGCACGTGTGCTTAGGAAGTGAGGCACTACATACAAAAATGAGTAGGTTCGCGACGCGCATATTGCTTTTGTAATGCGCAATGTAAATTAAATTTTCGACCAGGTTGAGCAGTAATTTAAATTCTGTCGACGATCTGTGAGTAGGCCCGCTTTGCCCACTTTTCTTTTACGACTGTTTGTATTTCTACACGAAATCCCGAGGCGGAATTGCTATTTTCAAATCTGTCCTCGAACTTTCTTTAAAGACAAGCACATACGAGAGAAACTCTGACATAAATGAAGCTTCCCTCACAAGTCACTAAATAAGACGAGCAATTTAAAAAAAAAATGTATTGGGCCTACAAAATGAATAAGCAAGCGTGATAAAGATTACTATGTATGAAATTAATTTGTAAAGGAGATTGGAATGGATTTGGTCAAAGAAAAAGGACTTATAATAGCCTACCTGTGACCGTAGGCATAAATAAAAAAAAAGACTAATTAAGAAACAATTGTTCTGATTCAAAGTGGTCAATTAGATTAATTCTCGATTTAAATGAACTCTTGTAAATATTAGTATGTAAATCAACTTGTAAACACCATGTGATGTTATGAAGCGAGAATCTCTTTTAATACACCGTTCACGCAGACGCTCACCACAGTGCAAGTGAAGTTTTAAAGTTCGACGATTTTCAGTGGCAGTATTCTACTGCACCATATGTGTAAAAAAAATTCATTGATGTGTGCAGTGTGTAATAATCAGTGTCATTCCACACGTGCAGTTGCAGCGGTAGCTACCACTTACCTGTGAATCCGTAACTGGATAGTGGGCAGGAAGTGATATGAGGCAGTTTCGGTGGCAGAAGCTCCCTCCAGCAATCTAAAAAGCACAAAGCCACGATCCGCTGAACAAAAGCGACGCACGGCACCTCAAGCGCGAAATCAACGCTCTGCAAGAAAGCTCCGGTCACGTGCGCGCGCACAGACTGAATTTCAAGATTGCTCGCAACAGTGGAGGCGGACAGCCACCACGTGACGAAATAATGTAAACGTTCAACCGCCAACACAGTTGCTGTGCGCTACATTCTGTAGCAAAAACATTCACACCCAGTACTGAAAGCATTTTGTATGTATCATAAACCTTCTGAGAGACTCTAAGATAGAGAAGTTAGCGTAATTAGTATAATGACTGATTGTACACAGAGATAAGTCACAAGGTCACATCTGAACACTGTTGAAATGTAAACTTTAACGAAAGGTCACGATACGAATGAAAATAAGCACACGAAAATACGTCAAAGGATCCGATCCTTCCTAAATCCCATCCCATATGTATATAAAATTAGTTTTGTAAGCTATTCTAATATAAGACATTTTATCTGTTTCATATGTGAAATAATTCGGAGAGCCACACTCGAGCCCTGGAAGTGAAAGATATGGACTTCCTTGTCGAAGCCATCACCAGTGGCCGCTCTACAATCCAAGTCTATCATAAATAGTGTATGAGCGACGAAAATAAATGTATAATTAAGTGCGACAACGGACAAGGCAGTCAATCGACAAGACGATGACAATAAAATGAATACAGTCAAAACAGAAAGTTGTGTACCAGTTGTGATAGTCAAATTACTTTTGCAACGTTGAAAAATGAAGTGTGACTCTATTTCCTTATAAAGTTTGTAAATATGTGTACTTATAGCCTTAATTTTAAGAATTATCAAGAAAGACTGAATCCATGCAAACACTGATAGAAACACAGAACAAATTCACAATGATCCATCGTCAGTAATTACAAATTGAAGCGTTAATTCTTTTATTATGAAATGAATGTAAAATGAAATTTTTAATAACCTGTATGTTACACCCGAAAATTACAAATATTCCAATGGGCATGAGGATGAAAGTAATACCTTCGGTATTCCTTCCCTCCTCATGGGAGGCAGTGTAATATTAGTAATTTTCGCCTCACAAACATTAATATACGCTCAATAGTAAACGCCTGATGGCCTAAAGTTATCGAAAAATTGTAAAGTAAAAGAAATGAACCCTCGCATAGCAGTGACAGAATCTATTATTCTTTATCTTTGCCGTTCTTGCGCGGTGCCAGTAAATCTCTATGTACATGTATCGATTAATGGTGTAAAAAAGAATTCTGTTGTTTCAAGACAAATGAGGTTTTTGGCGCCTCACCTTTTACTGTTTGTATTCCATGAGAGGCGGACGCGGACTTGCTGCGTTCCGCAACTGTATTTTATATTCTAAGTGAAAGTATTGAGTGAATATGCTAATTGTTATTTTTTCCAATCAGAAAACATGTAGTTTCTTGTAACTGATATCGAACAGACAGAGTCAAGAGGACATTTTGACTGTTATGTATAAAGTATCTAACCACAATGGTCATCTATTGTAATTTAATATAAAAAGGTACGTAGCATTAAAAAACGTGTGTTAAAGATAAGTGTGCTTATTTTCGTAAATTAACCTTGATGATTCCATCTCCTTATTTACCTGTATGATAATTATTTTTGTGTTACTTCATCACCAGAAATACGATCACGCTGATGGGCCGAATGCAGCATGAGGCAGAAGGAACATTATCGTTTTCCTATTATTTCTGAACCAACTCCTTTCTTTTTAATTGTGTAGTGTTGCATTTCTTTTAAAGTCTATAAATCTTCTGGTCCCTTAGTGTTGATCCGGGTATGACTACATCGCGACTATAAAAATGCAGAGAAATGATAATGTTTCTTCCGAACGATCTCAAATATATATATATATATATATATATATATATCAATATGCTGCTCTTATTCAGGTATTTAATGCTCAACGTATGTTATTATAATAGTGTAATCAATCCCTGATTCTGTTGCCAAGTGGCCCACCAAAATATTCACTTTTTTCGACATTAAAAAAAAAGTAACAGTTCTTTTTATTTTCGTTCCCCAAGAGCAACGCTACACAGCGCAGAGATTGAGGAGGGGAATGGGAGGGGTCGACCTCATAGCGCTGGTTGAAGAGGAGGGCACCCTCCTTCAGGAGACGGTCAATGGAGGGGGCGTCCTCAGAGAAAACCCACAGGTGGGCCTTGAGGAGGGAAGGATCAGGACGAGAGAGGAGATATTTGTAGGAAGAGGGGGGGAGGAGGATGAGGCGGAGGGAGCAGGGCCTGGCGGGGAGACATGCATGGCATCCTGGGGGGGAAGGAGGACAGGATGGGGCCTTTTTGGAACCTGGGGAGGTGGTGGTGCCACTAGGGCGTTTGAGGGCAACGGAAGGGTGAGTGGAGACATGTGAGACAGGACCAACAGGGAGGTGGTGGGAAGTGGCAGGTCCCGGCGTGGATGCTGGAGCCGGCGATGGCGATGGTGAAGGCGATGGCGACGGCGATGGCGAAGGTGAGGGCGAGAGCTGGGCATGGGCAGTGGCCCGTCAGCCCACCACCCTAGCGGGAGCTGCAGTTACAGGCTGGGGGAGTGGGGGGAAAGAATCAGAGGTGGAGGTGGGGGAGGAAGAAGCTGGGGAGGGGTGACAAAGAGCGAGGGTGAAGGGAGAATGAGAAGAGGGGGAATGGAAGGAGGGGGGCGACTGTGCACCCCATGTAATGATGGTGGTGGCGGTGGAGGGGGATGTATAAACTATTGTGGTGGTCGTGGTAGTGGTAGTGGTGGTGGGGGCTGACATGATAAGTAGGAACTAAGACAGGACAGGACGAAAAGTGTAGAGGAAAACGGGGGACGACAACGGGGGCCAAAGTCCCACGCTGCTGGCGCTGGCAGGAGGTGACTGCTGGCAGGAATGCCAACTGGCTGGCAGGAACACTGGCTGGCTGGCAGGAACGGCGCAGCTGCTGCGGCTGGCTGGAGCGCTGCCGGCTGGACCGCTGCTGCTGCCACTGGGTGGACTGCTGCTGCTGGCTGGACCACTGCTGCTGCTGCTGCTGGGTGGACTGCTGCTGCTGGCTGGACTGCTGCCAGCTGGACCGCTACTGGCTGGCTGGACTGCTGCCGGCTCAACTGCTGCTGCTGCTGCCGCTGGCTGGACCGCTGCCAGCTGGCTGAACCACTGCCAGCTGCCTGGACCGCTGCTGCTGCCACTGGGTGGACTGCTGCTGCTGGCTGGACTGCTGCTGCTGCTGCTGGCTGGACCGCTGCTGGCTGGACCACTGCTGGCTGGCTGGACCGCTGCTGGCTGGACCACTGCTGCTGCTGGCTGGACTGCTGCCGGCTCAACTGCTGCTGCTGTTGCTGCTGCTGCTGCTGCTGGCTGAACCGCTGCCAGCTGGCTGAACCGCTGCCGGCTGCCTGGACCGCTGCCAGCTGGACCGCTGCTGCTGCCACTGGGTGGACTGCTGCTGCCGGCTGGACCGCTGCTGCTGCTGCTGGCTGGACCACTGCCAGCTGGCTCGACCATTGCCGGCTGGCTGGACCACTGCTGCTGCTGCTGGCTGGACCGCTGCTGGCTGGTTGGACCGCTGCTGCCACTGCTGGCTGGCTGGACTGCTGCTGGCTGGCTGGACTGCAGCTGCGGGTACTGGCTGGCACCTGCAAAACCTAACACTTCGATTAGTGACAGAAATCACGAATCGAAGAGCAGTACTCGTTACGAGGTACCGCGGGAGATGGCTGCATTCTTGCAATTTGCCACATATAATAAACACATTAGCAAGAACGTTGCTGGGTGTGAAGTAAATTCCTTACAAGTTGATCATAGATATGGACGTTTATTCCAATTTCCTGAAGCAGCTGGATATAACTATTTGATGTCAGTATGGACATCTTTCTTATTTTCAGCATTTTTCTGCTGAACAGTTTACTGCGAGATCCAATACACAGCCATTAGGTCCTGCACTGTTGATCGACGTCGCCGACAGATGTCAGCTCGAAACGCTGTCGGAAAAACATGGTGACCATTTTAACCCCGTCTCTTGTCGCCGTCTACTGTTCGAGACTACCTTAAATCGAATCACGTAGTATTTGCAGTCACATTGATCGTATGCAGTGTGTCAACTCATAAACGATAAAACAATTTGTAAAACTTTGATACATTAACCAAAATTATGACAGAGTATAGAGTTAACTGTCGTTTTCGTCGAACAAAGATCGCGTTGGAGTATGTCAAAAGCTGTAAGCACTTTAAAAATAAGCAAAGTATGTCTGCTGCCTTCCTCTTAAGCAGTCACATGGTTTAATTCTCAATAACAGTTCCTCTTGATGTTTTCTCACAAAAATTCTTCTCTTTTTATATATTTCATTTGCATGTTGTGGATGCTCTCATTTCAATCATAATAATTTTCACATCTCCTTTTATGTATCGGACAAGAAACACAAAAACAAAAATGTGGAACCTTAACATTTCCTGACATGGTCTCGTCATCATAATTCCTCCTCCTCCTGTTTAGTGAATAATTAAATGTTATTTGCTTCATGTGATTAACCAGAAAAGCAAGTGGAGTTATCTTAATGGTGGGAGTGGTGATAATCTGCACAGTCGGTAATAGTTGGCCCTTTACTGACCGTGATGTATGACAATGGGAAGAAATTAAGTATTTCAAAGCCAGTATATGTGTTGCACACAGTGCTTGTTTTGAAAGGATTGATTGGACTTCGCGATACTGATTCTGAATTAACGCAGGTTCATACTGATTGTCCAAAGTGCATTTAAGGTTGCAGCAATGGTGGCTGGCCACTAGCAGCACCATATTAGAGACACCCATCTTCATTAGACGCTCGCCGCTACGGTCTCGAAGAACATTTAAAAGCAATTTTAGGAAATATTAGTGATGTTAAACAAAAGCATTGCAGCTTTAGATCACATGTAATTAATGTAAGTTGTACGATGATTGGCAATACCACCTTCTGCTTTCTGAGCGGACAGAAGAGGCGCCAAGTGGTAAGTGGTACAACAAGCTCACCTGAGCTAGTCCCAACAAACGTTTTAAAACAAATACACAACGAAAAGTTTGCACTGAGGTTACAATCTTTTGCATTGTCTCAGATTTTGAGCGGCTGTGGATTCTCTTTCATAATCTTTTATTACATCGGCCTAGACTAGGGAGCGGATATGTTGACATGGAGAGGTGAGTCTGGACAAGTAGAGCAAACTTAAGATAGCCTGCCACGCCACATGTTAGCATCCCCATGTCTCATATTGTCATACCATTCCACCTGCTCCCTGTCTGTACATTGTCCTAGTATTGACTGTTTCTGTTGTTCATTTGATTTCATTTCCTATCTTGCCTATTACTGCAGTTTTTCACTTTCTCCAAAACATTTCCATTGTGTGGAGTCCGTATTTTCTTTGTCAGCATCTTCCTTCAGCACCATAAGACACAGTGCTCTCCACGAAAATCCTCTATAGCGGATACTTCGTAACTTTGGAGATATCTGCGCTGCCTAAATTATAAATTACTAAAATTATTTTTTACCTTATGACACTGTTGCAGATATCCAAGGTTACATCACAATATGGGTTACCTTGTTCATCACCATCTACGCAGCATGGAAAACTTGCAGTTGTTTACACGATCTTCCGAAAGTTTGGTACATCTGTTTAGCAACGTGCGTTCAATAGACTGCTGTGGCCTAACTAGTTGTCCTAATGTTCGCATTATGTATCAGGTAAGTGTGATGACAGGCAATAAATGAACATTAATGTGTGTTGCGATGGTGTAATTCTGCAGAGGAAATTGTAAAATTAAATTGAGAGTGTTTTGAAGAAATGGAACCGTTCGACAAAAATCCATTGGGTAAATACCAGTACTGACAGTATAATGCCGGCTATTTTGCTTAACTGCGCTGGAACCTTAAAAATAATTAAAGAGACGTGATGTCAAACATGGAGCTAATACCGATTTTATTCCCTATTGAGTTGTGAAAGTGATGAGTAAATACAGGTACGGTGAACTTCCTGCCATGTACTGCAAAAAGGTGGGAATTTAAGGAGATGGGACCTGGATAAACTGACTAAACCAGAGGTCATCCAGAGTTTCAGGGAGAGCATAAGGCAACAATTGACAGGAATGGGGGAAAGAAATACAGTAGAAGAAGAATGGGTAGCTTTGAGGAATGAAATAGTGAAGGCAGCAGAGGATCAAGTAGGTAAAAAGACGAGGGCTAGTAGAAATCCTTGGGTAACAGAAGAGATACTGAATTTAATTGATGAAAGGAGAAAATAGAAAAATGCAGTAAGTAAAGCAGGCAAAAAGGAATACAAACGTCTCAAAAATGAGACCGACAGGAAGTGCAAAATGGCTAAGCAGGGATGGATAGAAGACAAATGTAAGGATGTAGAGGCTTATCTCACTAGGGGTAAGATAGATACTGCCTACACGAATATCAAAGAGACTTTTGGAGAAAAGACAGCCACTTGTATGAATATCAAGAGCTCAGATGGAAACCCAGTCCTAACCAAAAAAGGGAAAGCAGAAAGGTGGAAGGAGTATATAGAGGGTCTATACAAGGGCGATGTACTTGAGGACAATATTATAAAAATGGAAGAGAATGTAGATAAAGATGAAATGGGAGATACGATACTGCGTGAAGAGTTTGACAGAGCACCGGAAGACCCGAGCCGAAACAAGGCCCCAGGAGAAGACGACATTCCATTAGAACTACTGACAGCCTTGGCAGAGCCAGTCCTGACAAAACTCTACCATCTGGTGAGAAAGATGTATGACACAGGCGAAGTATCCTCAGACTTCAAGAAGAATATAATAATTCCAATCCCAAAGAAATCAGGTGCTGGCAGATGTGAAAATTACCGAACAATCAGTTTAATAAGTCACAGATACAAAATACTAACGCGAATTCATTACAGACGAATGGAAAAACTGGTTGAAGCCGACCTCGGGGAAGATCAGTTTGGATTCCGTAGAAATATTGGAACACGTGAGGCAATACTGACCTTACGACTTATCTTACAAGAAAGACTAAGGAAAGGCAAACCTACGTTTCTAGCATTTTTAGACTTAGAGAAAGCTTGTGACAATGTTGACTGGAATACTCTCTTTCAAATTCTAAAGGTGGCAGGGGTAAAATACAGGGAGCGAAAGGCTATTTACAATTTGTACAGAAAGCAGATGGCAGTTTTTAGAGTCGAGGGGTATGAAAGGGAAGCAGTGGTTGGGAAGGGAGTGAGACAGGGTTGTAGCCTCTCCCCAATGTTATTCAATCTGTATATTGAGCAAGCCGTAAAGGAAAAAAAAGAAAAATTCGGAGTAGGTATTAAAATTCATGGAGAAGAAGTGAAAACTTTGAGGTTCGCCTATGACATTGTAATTCTGTCAGAGACAGCAAAGGACTTGGAGGAGCAGTTGAATGGAATGGAAAGTGTCTTGAAAGGAGGATGTAAGATGAACATTAACAAAAGCAAAACGTGGATAATGGAATGTAGTCGAATTAAATCGGGTGATGCTGAGGGAATTAGATTAGGAAATCAGACAAAGTAGTTAAGGAGTTTTGCTATCTGAGGAGCAAAATAACTGATGATGGTCGAAGTAGAGAAGATATAAAATGTAGACTGGCAATGGCAAGGAAAGCATTTCTGAAGAAGAAAAATTTGTTAACATCGAGCGTAGATTTAAGTGTCAGGAAGTCGTTTCTGAAAGTATTTGTATGGAGTGTAGCCATGTATGGAAGTGAAATATAGACAATAAATAGTTTGGACAGGAAGAGAATAGAAGCTTTCGAAATGTGGTGCTACAGAAGAATGCTGAAGATTAGATGGGTAGATCACATAACTAATGAGGAGGTACTGAATAGAATTGGGGAGAAGAGGAGTTTGTGGCACAACTTGACGAGAAGAAGGGACCGGTTGGTAGGACATGTTCTGAGGCATCAAGGGAACACAAATTCAGCATTGGAGGGCAGCGCGGAGGGTGAAAATCGTAGAGGGAGACCAAGAGATGAATATACTAAGCGGATTCAGAAGGATGTAGGTTGCAGTAGGTACTGGGAGATGAAGAAACTTGCGCAGGATAGGGTACCATGGAGAGCTGCATCAAACCAGTCTCAGGACTGAAGACCACAACAACAACAACTGCGAAATGGTTGGGTGGGTTTCTGAACTTTTATTGAGTGAATCAAAACATGCCAAAATAGAGTTGTGTATGGCACTGGCAATTCAAGTAAATTGCACATACAACATCTGAGCAACCAGCGGCAAAAGAAGTTGAAAATAACTTTTAAATTAAATATACTCCAGGTTGAATGTATGTCTGATAAATGACTAAATGACAGACACTAGTCGTACAGCTGTATCGAGGTACTGAAGTATGAAACGGCATAATTATTGTTTTGGTGGTTATATTAACATGGAATAGCTGTAAAAGATTTATACTACCTTTCGGCACATCTATAATTATTATTACTGCGGCAGCTGTAACTTCATTAAGACAATGCTACAAGGACTGAAATTTTTTGCATGTGCCTTCGATTATCTCCAATTTTATTTCTGTGTCTGTCAATTGTTTCAGCTGTATTTCTGTAATCGAGGTGGATGTTTGGCATTGCCAAAAAGGAAAGGATGTAGAATGAACTATCTGTAAATTCTACAGTCAAATTTGCTGGATTTCGGACAGATTTATGTTGTACTCTCTGTATTCATTTTTTTGCATTGGAAATGATATATATATCTCGTGTGAAATGTTCCATTTTGTGACCTAAATGAGTGAGGTGGCGCAATGGTTAGCACATTGGACTCACATTTGGGAGGACGACGGTTCAAATCCGCGTCCAGCCATCCTGATTTAGGTTTTCCGTGATTTGCCTAAATCGCTTCAAGCAAATCCCAGGATGGTTCCTTCGAAAGGGCATGGCTGACTTCCTTCCCCATCCTTCCGTAATCTGATGGGACCAATGACAAAGCTGTTTGGTCTGCTCCCTCAAATCAACCAACCAACCTAACTGCCTACACGACTGCACAGCATTCCAGTATCAGTTGTACAGTTCCTCATGCTGTAGTTCTGCATTGTGCAGGCTGGGACACAGGGGGCACTATTGGCTGTGGTGCTGTCCAGCAGAGCTCCTGCATGGTGGCTACTGTGGCAGTCCCTGCAGGTGCTCTGCTGAAAAGATGCCAGGATGAGAGAAATCACTGAAGATCAATAGAAGGTGAAGTGTAAAGTGACAATTTGCTGTCGCATCCTGCAGTATCAGAGCTAAGATACACGTTACCTGCCAGCACATTTCATATCAGCTGCATTACAGCTCTCTGGGAACCACTCAATTGGAATGTCAACTGATAACTCGATTCCAGATGATAAGCGCATAGTGCATTGTGAATGTTACTACTAATGTCAGATTATAATAAAAGACAAGAAGTACTGCACCATGTTTGCTGCGGATGTACAAGTAAATGCAGTCTGAAAGCAGTGTGGAAAATTCTATCCCTAGAGATCATTCCTCATTAATCTGGGTGTGGTGCGATTATCAGTGGTTTCACGTACACAAAATGATCAAAAGTATCCGGACACCACCAAAAACAGATGTTTTTCATATTAAGTACATTGTGCTGCCACCTACTGCCAGGTACTCCATATCAGGGACCTCAGTAGTCATTAGACATCGTGAGAGAGCAGAATGGGGGAAGAACTCATGGACTTCGAACGTGGTCAGGTGACTGGGTGTCACTTGTGTCATACGTCTGTACGCGAGAATCCCACAATCATGAACATCCCTAGATCCACTGTTTCCTATGTGATAGTGAAGTGGAAACATGAAGGGACACGTACAGCACAAAGGTGTACAGGTCGACCTCGTCTCTTGACTGACAGGGACCGCTGACAGTTGAAGAGGGTCGTAATGTGTAATAGGCAGACATCTACCCAGACCATCACACAGGAATTACAAACAGCATCAGGATCCACTGCAAGTACTATGACAGTTAGGCATGAGGTGAGAAATCTTGGATTTTACGGTCGAGCGGGTTGGTCATAAACCACCCATCACGCCGGTAAGTGCCAAACGCCTCACTTGGTGTAAGGAGCGTAAAAACTGGACGACTGAACAGTGTAAAAATGTTGTGTGGCGTGACGAATCCCGGTACACAATGTGGCGATCCGGTGGCAGGGTGTGGGTGTGTAGTGCCAACAGTAAAATTCGGAGTCGGTGGTGTTATGGTGTGATGGTATTTTTCATGGAGGGGGCTTGCACCCCTTGTTGTTTTGCGTGGCACTATTCACAGTACAGGCCCATTGACGTTTTAAGCACCTTCTTGCTTCCCACTGTTGAAGATCAATTCGGGGATGGAGTTTGCATCTTTCAACATGATCAAGCACCCGTTCATAATGCATGGCCTGGCATAATCCAGGGTCTGGCCTGCACAGAGTCCTGACCTGAATCCTACAGAACATCTTCGGGATGTTTTGGAACGCCGACTTCGTGCCAGGCCTCACCGACTGACATCGATACCTCTCCTCTGTGCAGCACTCCGTGAAGAATGGGCTGCCATTCCCCAAGAAACCTTCCAGCAGCTGATTGAAGTATGCCTGCGAGAATGGAAGCTGTCGGCAAGGCTAAGGGTGGGCCAACACCATACTGAATTCCAGTATTACCGATGTAGGGCGCCACGAACTTGTAAGTCATTTTCAGCCAGGTGCCCGGATACTTTCGATCACATATTGTAGCAGGATATAAGCCAGCCTGATATACATGCTGTTTCAGAAAGGTCTCTACCACTTTGAAAATTCATATTAATTCATAGTATCTACAGAGGTGATTGTAGTGTCGATTGGTAGGGAAATACATCAAGTTTTGTCTCTCGTAGCTCGCTAGAGCCGAATCGCACTGTACGGAGCAGTAGAGGCAGTTGCGTTAAAGATGGCTGCCTTCGTTGGACCAGAGAGTGCTAGCTGTGTGTTTTGGTTTCAATAATCGAGGTCGGCGAGCGTTATTTCCTCGACCATTATTTCCCTTTCATGTCCGCAAAAGATCCTCCTAGTAAGCCTACAAGATGGTGCAACACCCCACTACCTGGCTGATCTCCGGGATTTTCTCAGTGACCGCTTTCCAAGTCAATGGATTGGTCGCGATTCGCCAAATGCATGGCCCACCACGTCCCCCAGACCTCATACCACTCGACATTTTTATGGGGATTCATGAAGGTTATCGTGTTTGTACTACCTGTGCTGGCTCCTCTACCTGGACTTAGAGCAAAAATTTAGGCCACCACTGATCAAGTTACACCTGCAATGCTACAGCGAGTTTGGGAAGAAATTGACTTCCAAAGGGATGTTAGTTTAAGGTTAAGAAAACTTGATGTGTTCTCCTACAAAGTAACACTAAACTTTGCTCTGCATCTTCTTTCAATAAATTTATATGAGTTTTTTAAAGTTGTAAACCCCTTTTTGAAACAGCCTGTACTTTTCAGTTACCACACACCATGCAGTAGTTATCTTCATTTGCAGTGAAGTATTTATTTTTGAGTTCTTGTTGACGTCTGCAAAGCTTAGCATAGAAATGCATTTGAGTTTTTTTCTTATGAACAGAGGTAGTGTCTTGTATTTTCAATTCGTTTTCCAGAACCTTAGTTGCCACACGGTGCTAATAGAGTACCTTCATGTACTACTTAAATGTGGATGTTAATGAGTGACTGGAGAATTAATTTTTTACATTCTTTATTGAAAAATTATACAAAATAAATGTAGAGATGTGTTTAAATGTTATGGCAAAAGAATTTTTTGGACTGCATGCTTCATGATAGCATATCTGCAAGCTGCTGCTTTCTGTTCTGCATGGCTAGGTACAGAGGTATCTGTCCGTGATCATCCCAGGCCCCTTTGTCGGCTCCCACATCGAGCAGCACAGCCGCCACCTCTGCGTGGCCCTGCCTCGCTGCGTAGTGCAACGGCGTCCACCGGTACTCGTCCTTGGCGTCGGGGTCACCAGAGGAGGCGGCCAGTAGCCGCACCACAGCCGCGTGGCCGCGGTATGCAGCCCAGTGCATGGGTGTGTTCCCCCTGCTGTCTCTGGTTTCGACGTCCGCCCCACCCTCCACCAGACACCTCACCACATTCTCGTGTCCCCTCGCTGCCGCCCAGTGCAGGGCAGTCCACATGTCCTCGTCCCTCGCCTCCACATTCGCACCTGCCGCCAGAAGAGCCCTCAGCTCCTCCACTGCCCCCTCCTTAGCTGCCTCGATCAGCCTCCTGTCACACTCCTTTCCGGGAAGGCGTCTGCAACAAACATAAATATTCTCAGAGTTTACTACATAAACACACTCACCTAATGAAGAAACCCATCACACACAAAAAACTCGAACAATTCTGAATGCAGATATAATCAACTTAGACAGTAGAAAAGAGTATCCAACACCGTTTATATTAAGGTACAGAGATTCTGTTCTACCCTACGATCAAAGTCTTCATCCCTTTTCCATTAAAAATTCCCTTATTCAAGAAACTGTGCTTCTCCTTGTTATCTGGAAGTCAATTTATTCGACCTTAAAGTGCTATTGCTAACCAGTCGTTGACCTCTACTGAAACAGACGCTTCATACTACAGATACTAGTTATCTGTTTGTGCAGCAATCTTCCTAAAACTATTGTCGGTAACACGCCAAACAAATCACCTCTCCATGTATTTAAACATTTTCCTTAGAAGGAGCCAAAAGATTTCAGTCCAGTTATTGCCAAATTTCGTAACATAGCCTCCCCATAGCAATAGAAAAAGTTTCTCCTTCACACAAAAGATGAATTTGTCGAAACATTAGGAAAAACACCAACACACACACACGAAAACAAACAGACACATACACACACACACACACACACACACACACACACACACACACGAAAACAAACACACACACACACACACGAAAACAAACACACACACACACACGCGCGAAAACAAACACACACACACACACACAAACACACACACGAAAACAAAAACACACACACACACACGCGCGAAAACAAACAAACGCACACACGGAAACAAACAAACGCACACACGAAAACAAACAAAACACAAACCTGTAATTAAATTCTTGTGTGCACCACATGTCTGCTGGGTGCTGCAAAACTTGCGGTCACAGACTAAATTTATGCTTCATGCACTTTGCTAGATTATCATTATATATCTAATCTTCCTCTAAGCAGACATCAGCTTTGTGAACACAACGTCTACCTCATACCACTGATGCAAGTACTGAGAAATCCATAGTATCACTTTCGTATTACAAGATCACTATAATCACTCTAGCACATAACAGCTATTTTCTGATACCGCAAACTGTGACTTGCATGCGCTATTACATAAAACATGGCAATATTTCTACAAACATCAAGTGGACAGGAACAATGTACTTTTTTTATTCTGTCAATGAAGTTATTACAGCTAATTAACCTAATATTCGCTTCCAGATACTTTATTTTCGATAAATGTTAAATGGACACAGATAGTGGTTCTACTCTGCCAACTGAAAATAGATCTCTGCAAAGATGTGTCATATACTCAAGATGAATCTCAACTTTCTGAAGATTTACATTTTACATTCCCTATCCTTTTCTATGCAATGACGAGATTGAAAACGTGAATTATGAACGACTGTACACAGTTTTATGACCTGGAAGTTGTTCTGATCGCCAGAGTGCTTTACTAGGTGTGGCCATGGTGGAGGTTGTGCTCCATTGGCTGTTTCTGGTGTGTACACTGACTCACGTGAAACCAGTCTGATTCAGGGTACTAGCAATTAGCCCCGGATCTATGATATTTCGGAACTGGGGCAAAAGCTTGAAACTTTATAGTTGCCATCGCCCCCATCCCCTCCAAGCGTTTGAGACGGGACGTCAAACATTAAAAAATCAATTTTTAAAAAATATGTTCATTTTGTAGCGCACATCTTTCTGAAGAGCTTTTATATATCAAACACATATGTTCGAGGAAATGTAAAATATGTTATTTGGTCTCAAGTATGCCAAAGTGTAATGCCACGCCTCTTCACACAGCATTCTTCTATCGCACGTCACTGTATTCACTCAGCGGAGTTCAGACGTGTATATTTTATAATGAAATCCATCGGACATCTATTCAGGACAGTGGAAATTAAAATGTCGTGGGGAGCCTCTCCAGCTCCCTGTCGGCAGGTTTGATGTCGTGCCCTCCTTAAAAAACTCAAAAGTAACACTGGATGAGGTTATCTGTAACCGGGAGAATACGAACTCTTCAGAGAAATTTGCACTCTTTGTTACCTATTACCTAATAACACTCTGTTTTGTGTGACAAAAATAAATACGGGAAATGTAAAACCAGTAAAGACGAGAGACAAGCAAGACAGTACACATTTTTTCAATCTGTAGGACCCAACATCTTTTTCTCTCTCTCATCTTGCTGCAGCTTTAGACGGCATGCTTTCCTTTCTACGAAAGGATCTATTACCTCACCAAATTTCGGCAAAGGTTTGCTACGTGGTAAATCTAAATGTCGTTGTCTAATACTAAAAAAGCTGTTGATATGAATAGTACGAAAGACTGATATGGTTTCTCGATATGAGTACATATATTTTGGCACTGTATGCTAGATAAAACGAAATAGACATTTCAAATATTGCAGCAATTGTAATACACGCAAAATACGTGAGACTGGTTTGGCACAAATAGTAATTTTTGTACAACTCATTTACATAAATAACTCATTTACATAAATATCATGACATAATATAGTTCACAAAGTACCAATATTGCTGTTGTTGTCGTCGTCGTCTTCAGTTCTGAGAACAGTTTGCTGCAGCTCTCCATGCTGCTCTATACTGTGGAAGCTTCTTCACCTCCCAGTATCTACTGCAATCTACATCCAAATATACTTAGTGTATTCATATCTCTGTCTCCTACCATTTTTACCCTCCACACTGCCCTCCGATACTAAATTGGTGATCCCTTGATACCTCAGGAGGTGTCCTTCTGGTCGAGCTGTGCCACAAATTCCTCTTCTCCCAATTCTATTCAATACTTCCTCATTAGTTATGTGATCTACCCATCTAATCTTCAGCATTCTTCTGCAACACTGCATTTCGAAAGCTTCTATTCTCTTCCTTTCCAAACTATTTATCGTCCATGTTTTACTTCCATACATGGCTACACTCCATACAAATACTTTCAGAAAACACTTCCTGGCACTTAAATCTATACTCAATGTTAACAAATTTCTGTTTCTCAAAAAAGCTTTCCTTGCCATTGCCAGCCTACGTTTTACATCCTCTGTACTTCGACCATCATCAGTTATTTTGCTCCCCAAATAGCAAAACTCATCTACTACTTTGTCATCTGCTAATCTAGTTCCTCACCATGACCTGATTTGATTCAACTATATTCCATTATAATAGTTTTGGTTTTGTTGATGTTCGTCTTATATCCTCCTTTCAAGACATTGTTCCAAAATACTAAATGCCTAATAGGACTACTACAGGCAAAAAGTTTTAAGTTAGGAAACAGTTTCACATTTCGTTCAAAGGCTCCTGTTTCTCAAGCATGAGATTGAAAAGTAGTTGTACGGAATTTTTACATTAATTTTGAATCGTTATATTCTTCCATATAATGTGTGTGATGTCCCCATTTCTTCCCCTTTCTCGTTCTGACAAACAATCTTGTCAGTAATTCGATAACTATTGCTACCACCATCAAAAAATATTCTCCGGTGAACTTCACCAATCCTGCCAGAATCACCAGTTCAGTTATCCTACGTTTATTCTCCAGTTGGGTGTTATTACGCGTTCGTACAACGTATTTTCCGCGCTATTTCGAGAACAGAACTTAAGCGGACGCTAACCGGGGACTCTTCAAGCGCCCCTTAGTGGTGTAGCGACCTGGTAAAAATTTTCTTCCAAAATTTCGTTTTCTTGGAAACACTGAGGATTAATATGTAACCTTTCTTACCTGTAATTCCCGTTAGTCGTTCATCTCCACTCTGGTAGTCTGAATTTATGGATTTCGCAAGTAATTACAACGAAGCTGATCATTCGTAAGTCAGTCACCCACATAAACCGCGACTGGCATTTAACCGTTCGGGTTTATTCGGCTCAGCTCGTGTAGCACCGTCCCCTTTTGTATGCGGGACAGTTTTCTTAGTTCTGTATGCGACTGGGATTCCACTGGCAGAGAATCATGTACACTATGCACGCATTCAAAAATCAACTTATTATTCGTTCAGAAATCAACTTAGAATGTGTTCGAAAACCAACAGCGATATGTTTTAAAATCATACAAATAATCGATAGACCAACATGAGCTGGCTGCCAGGTGGTTTGTGAAACAAGGCTTTCTTTTCTCCAAAATTATGAATTTGGCGCCCTATGAAATTGCCGCCTGGGGCAGATTCTCTGGCTTGCCCACCCTTTCCCCCTAGATCTGGGCCTGCTGACTATGATGGTATTTCATTGTAGACCACAGAAAGCAGACCTGTGTGAAAGTCCAGTTGAAACAGCATAGAACTGTCAGTGAATCAGTCCCTAACATGTGGAATCAGAAGCTTTGGTATGCTTCACCTACATCTACATATATACCTTGCAAATCAGTGTGGAGCGCATGGCAGAGGGTACATCCCAGTGTACCACTTATGGTTTTTCCCATTTAGTTCACGTTTGGAGTTTGAAAAGTCATTTTTAAGTGTGTGTGTGTGTGTGTGTGTGTGTGTGTGTGTGTTTGGTGATTAATCTTTTCTTCAAGATCCCTACTGCAGTGGTACATAGGAGACTGGAGTATATTCTCAGTATTATAGTTTAAAGCCGGATCTATAAACTCTGTAAGTAGGCTTGCTCAGGAAAGAAACAAACTATCCTCAGGAGTCTGCCAATTTAGTTTCACACTTCCCCATAGATGAAACAGACCTGTGACCTTTCATGCTACCGTGCTCTGTATACATTCAACACCTCCGGTTAGCCGTATTAGTATGGGTCCTGCATACTTGAGCCATATTGTAGGATGGGCTACACAAGTGATTGCAAGGAATCGCCTTTGTAGACTGATTTCATTTCCCTAGTATTCTACCAATAAATCTAAGTCTACCACCCACTAGACCCATGACTGAGCCTACGTTATTACAGTTCATACCCCCCTACACAGTGCTACTACCACGGCTGTGACTCACTCATTATTATATTCATAGATACAGAGATTTTTGTGTGTCAGCCCACCTGCTTAGATGGGTGGTACTGTGCTTACCTCCCATTTAAGTGGGCCCGGGTTGGATTCTTGGCCGGGTTGGAGATTTTCTCCACTCGTGGACTGGCTGTTCTGTTATCATTTCATCCTCATCACCGGTGCGCAAGTCGCCCAATGTGGCGTCGAATGAAGTAAGACTTGCACTTGGCGGCCGAAATTCCCTTGAGGGGGTAAACTGGCCAACGATGCCATACGCCATTTTCTTTTTGTGTGTCATAATGATATTGGACAGTAACAGCAATGGTAACCATCAGTGAAATTTAATTATGATAACTTACCACATACTCTCATCACTGAAGTGCATTTTCTGGGACCTACTCTGCTAATTACTAACTATTAATTAAAATTAGCAGCTCATTCTCGCCACACCAGTCGGTGTGCGAGACCCCCTCACTGCTCCATTCCAACAGATTTTCAGGATGGTGCAGGTACCGGAAGTCTACATTCTCTACACTGGGACATCCATATGAGCTGTTCAGTGCCTCAGTGTTTTGGGCTGTTCGTAGAGTTGGAAGTATACTTGGCGAAGGCCTGGAGACGGAGGAGAATACCTGTTGGATTACATCATGGCCAGACAGATTCTGAAATCAGATACTGAATTGTGAGGAATATGTGGGAGGAGATGTAGACTCTGATGACATTTTTATTGTGATAATGAGTGAACTGAAGCTTAACGAAACCGTCAAGAGGATTCAGTTTGCAAATGAATGGGACTCTACAGTAGTGAGGAGTAAAACGCGAATCGGAAGTTCAATGAAACTTAAGATAATGCGACAACGAATACCGAAACTAGAAATTCAATCGAACAAGAGTGGACTTCTCTAAAAGGAGAAATCACAGGGGACGGCAGCTACGAGAAAAGGAACTGAAGAAATGCTGGCGAATGTGAAGTCCACTGAAATTGATTGACAAAATAAGAAAATATAACAATATTCACGAAAAGACAAGAAAACAGTGGTATAGCTCGCTAAGGAATGAAATCTATAGGTAGATCACGACAAATAAAGCAAAATAGATGAAGGAAAAATTAGATGAAATCGAAAAATAAGTAGGAAGGGCAGTTTCAGCACAAAGCAAACTCGAAACAACCTTTCGTGAAATTAAAAGTGAGAGTTTCAACAAACTAATAATAGAAAGGAATTCCATTAGTATACGCAGAGAAGAGAAAGGATGGATGGAAATAGTACACTGGACACCTCTATGAGGGGGAGAAACTATTGGATGACATGATAGACGGAGAAATGGAAGACGAATAGGAAACATAACTTTCAGCAAAATATCATCCAGACGCTCCAGAAGCGACATGTTTGGAACAATGAGCTAAACAGCTCATGTATAGGAATTACTGACAACAATATACAGAAGAATGGACAAGAAAGCTAAAAATCTAGTAGAGGATAACTAGTTTGGGTTTAGGAATGGTAAAACACCCAGAGAGGTAGATACGACATGGAGGCAAGAGTTAAAAAGCAAGGAACCTTCATTTTATTTGTCGACATTTAAAAAGCATTTGAGAATGTAAAATGGTGCAACACATATGACATTCTCAAAAAAAAAAAAACCTAATTATAAGATATATGGAAAGTCAGGCAGTATACAATATTGTATGCACTATAATGAACAGGGAAAAATAAGAACGGAAGAAAGAAGTACCGTGATTAAAAAAGTGCAGGACAGGGATGCAGTGGTTCTTCCCAGTTGTTTAAAGTGAACATCAAAGATCGATGGTGGAACAGAAGAAAGTTCCAGGAATGGAATTAAAATCCTAAGGGAAAGGTTTCCGCTGATACGATTCGCTGATGCCATTGCTGTGTACCACGAAAGAGCGAAAGAATTATAAGAGCTGTTAAGTGGAATGAACACTTTAATGAGTACAGGATTAGGATTTATAAACGAAAGGAAAAGTGAAGTATTGGCAGTAGGAGAAATAACATTGGTGGCAAATTTAACATTAAAATTAGGGGCCACAAAGTAGACGAATTGAGGGGATTCTACTACACTGGAAGCAAACAGACATAAGAGACGAAGCGAAGTTGTTACAAACAGTAATGTAGCACAGGAAAATAGGGCATTCATCGAAAAACAAGGCCTCTAAGTCTTAATTTGGGGAAGAAATATCTGAGAATGTTCGTTTGGAACACAGTATTGCATGAAAATGAATCACGAATTGTGGGGAAAACATGGAAAGAAGAGAATGAGTGCATTCAAAATGGGGTGCTATAGAAGGACTTTGAAAATTAGGTGAATTCGTAAGAGAGGAACTGTAAGTTCTCTGCAGAATAGCTGAGAACAGCAATGTGTGGAAAACAGTGACATGAAAAAGGAATAGGATGATAGGACTTGTGCAAAGACATCAGCGAATAACTTGCACTGTACTACAGAAAGCTGTAAAGGATAATAAACAGGGGAAGACAGATTGGAATTGTATGGTACTTCAGGGAGCTGTGGAGGGTAAAAACAACAGGGAAGGACGGAGATTTCAATGGAATGAAGGATAAACACAATAGGGAGAGAGAGATTGCACTGGAATGGTACGACAGGGAGATGTTAACGAGAACAACAACAAGATAGAGATTGGAATACATGCGACAAATAACTAAGGACGGTGGGTACAAATCACACGCTACAGTAAAGAGACTGAACACTCACCGTCCCAGAAATTCAGGAGGGGAATTCGGCAGTCTAAATCTGTTGCTGAAACAGCCAGAAACATCATCTACAGTGGGTGGAGAATCTGGTATGCATACTGTGTGTCGTTGCTGAGACTGGTTGCTACACCAAACGACGACAGTGCGACGGGGGTGATCCACACCCTGAGATGGCGAGGTGGAAAAGGCTTCTGATTTTATTCCTGAGCAGTGCATTTCTTGTGACTAGCGGAAATATAACGCGGAATTCTAGCACGCTTGCTCCTCTCTCATTCCAGCGACCCCATATTGTTTCGTTACTCTGTGTTCAAACTTTCCCTTACTACAGCATTCCAATACCGCGTGATTATTATATATTCATCGCTTTTTATATACGAAGTTAGCTGTTCGATGTTGTCATATACTCGTCCTGTCACTAAACTTTCCGCACGTGATGCTTCACTTCACTGACCACGACTAAATCTAGTGTGGCCAATTACATTTACTTTTTCGATCTTCTACCATCCCTACGACATAATGGTGGTGGTGGTGGTGGTGGTGTGTTTGTGTGATGAAGAATGTTTGCAATTTATGATACTGTGGAGTGTAAGCTGTTTTCTGAGCTTCCTATTAATGTGCATACAGGCGGTGTGAATGCTGAATTGTAAGAGGAATTGATGTTAAGCATACAACAAAAAAGCATTGTATTAATGTATGATGTGAAATTGTGCTTATACTGGAACAGTTAAATATTTTATTTTTATTATTACTGAAATTTTACGCATCTGTAGCATTTTAAAAGTAAATCAATTTAAGATTGGGAGGGCAGGGTGTGAAGAATGCACCAAAAGGGTGTGAAGTATTGGGCAGAGAATGATCTTATGTCATCAGTAAGAACAAGAATCTGATGTACATCATTAAGAATAGAAGAGGTGGGAAAAAAATCAGCCACCGAGTTTCAAACCAAAGGTTTATTTAGCCCTTGGTCCAGGTTACGATATTTCTAAAAAATCTTCTTCAGAATAAGTCGGTCCTATAAACGATACAAACGGTTACAAACTATTTTTACGTATCTAACAAAATATCAATAATCGCGAAATATTTGTAAGGTAAGTGTACTCAATAGTTACACCACAGGGTGGTAAATTACATTAGCTGAAGCTGAGCGGCTATTGCCTAATACATAATTGATGTGAAAACGAGAAACATCACATACCATGGCTTAGGGACAGCAGCCAGAATAAATTCAGCGTATGTCAGAATAAATGCACAAATGTATTCGCCCATTGGTAAAGGCTCTTGTCTATATAAAATTATAACGTGAGTCCGAAGGATAAAATATTTGGTAACCTAGGTATTCAGCATGTCAGAGAAAGGTCAACTGTTCACAAGTACAGGCTCAATCGATGAGGAAAATTTGGGATGCGGAGGGTGCTAAATACATGTGCGTAAGAAGTACGCTTGGACTGCGTTCAGTAACAGCATTTTACATTAAAGTAAGAATGAAAATTTCCACTACCAGGCTACTAACAAGCGATAAATTTACAGATATACATTACGCATAAAATCTCTAACACATTTGCTGACAGAGTAGTACCGTATGTAAATTCAGCGTGCAGAAGAGAGTTCTATTTACAAAGCATCACTGTTACAAATACATGGGTAAGGAGCAAAGACAACGTCACTAAAAAGAGAAACTTGCGCTTAACACTACGGAAGCTTAAGCAATAAGGAAAAATTGGAATACAGCAGGCGGTATACACTGCGTCTTGCTGGTAGCAATTAACGTAATTTTACATTAAAGCAAAATGACATTCTCTTATAGAAGACTAGTGATAAGCAGTACTCTTAGAGGTATGCATTAAATACAAAAGTATCTGTGGAACATGTATGCAGCAGAGTGAGACTGCACGTAAATGTAATGTGTAGAAGATAAGAATTCTATTAGAAAAAATTGCTTCTGTTTCGGAAAAGTGGAGGAAAGAATAAAATGGATAAAGGTACAACATAAGAAAATGAGAATCTTCTGCTTAACTGTACTAATTCAGTTTTTCTTTTCGGTGGTGGTGGTGGTGGTGGTGGTTAGTGTTTAACGTCACGTCGACAACGAGGTCATTAGAGACGGAGCGCAAGCTCGGGTTAGGGAAGGATTGGGAAGGAAATCGGCCGTGCCCTTTCAAAGGAACCATCCCGGCATTTGCCTGAAAGGATTTAGGGAAATCACGGAAAACCTAAATCAGGATGGCCGGAGATGGGATTGAACCGTCGTCCTCCCGAATGCGATTTCTTTTCGGAATGCCAACTGTAGGAACAAGTGCTGAAAAAGCCATGAAAAACGAAACCCAGTGATACGAAATGTCAGTAGCTCAATAATAGAGAAAAAAATATTTTGAAGATAGCGGCGCACATTCGCCGATGTTAGCGGAGATCGGTAAACACGTCTTGCGTGTCCGCGAGCGGTATTTTAAAGCCAGCAAGGGAGTGCTCACTCGCGTATTACAACTGACAGTTCAAAATGTTACCGTCTCTCTAACAGGATGTTTATGAATTTGAAGTTGTTCTAGTAAATCTAATTTTCAGTCTTATTTTCTTACGTAAAATTACGGTTCCTTCTAATTGCCTTGGAGAATGGTGCAAGGTGGCTATTTTTTGATGGCGTTATTGAATGTGTTAATATTTGTAAAGGAAAATGTTGTATTTGAAGAAATATGGTCAGAGAAGTAGTTGTTAGGCAACGGTATCTGTGTCTGCGATGGCAGCACAGTGGAGTCGTAGAATCTTTGCAAGTCAGTAGTGGATAGCTGCGGGGTTCGTTGAGTGTGCAGTGTAATGCATGGACACACTTTTGGACCTGTGTGAACTGGATATTTATTACGAGGAGGAATGATGACTCAGAACAAAGGCTGGATAGCATACGGACATAAAAAATGTTTTGAAATGAAGAACAAGGTATTATTTGATGAGATAAAAGGTTTATTTTTATTTTTGTAGGCTTGTGTTGTTGGTACACTTCCCCATCGTCACAGTCCAGTTTTTGATAATTACTCTATTGATTGATCTTCTGACTTAATTTACGGTACCATGGAAGTTAGTAAATGAATTTTCATATTAGAGTTTATAACTGGTTTCTTTGACAGGCTCCCTCCTAACTGAAATTTCTGTACTTAAAGGTTAAGTCATATATATATATATATATATATATATATATATATATATATATATATATAGTTAAGGCTCACAGGCCATTTGACCATCTTCTGTGCGGATGCACAAACAGTGCCCGAACTCTTACGGGAATCGGCAACAAGCCGCGAGTAATGAGTATGATGGGCAGGGGCACTATGAATATAGTGCGGGACAATAAGTTGGGAATGTGGGTCTCACGTAAGGCGTGCCAGAGATAAGTCTCTGCAGTCGCACTATCCTCTGTGTCTTCGGTGGCTCAGATGGATAGAGCGTCTGCCATGTAAGCAGGGGATCCCGGGTTCGAGTCCCTCCGGGGAACACATTTTCAACTGCAACCGTTGACATATCAACGCCTGTATGGAGCTAGGGGTATTCATTTCATTGTTAAGTCATGTGTTTCATTGGCTCACTCTGTCAAGATTATCAACCCAATTTCCCTGCACCAACTATAGTTAGTTTTAAGCAGGATTTTTTTCAGTTGTTGCTGAGTCTTGCTGTGTTGCTGTTTCTGCCAGTACTTTATTTTGCAGGTGAGATTCATAATATGTGATTGTTTCGTTTCCTTTGCGCAATGTAGGTTCTGTCAGTTTCTTTATTTTACCAAAGCCGTATGTCAGTGGAGAAATTTTCGTGTGTTTCAGGTTGCAGTGTTATACAGGTCGACATAACTTTTTTTATACAGTTACGTTTTTTTTCTTGAACAGTTCGCACTGATCATGTCTACTGAGCGTGAAACTATTGGTTTGCTTATTTATTTGCTTATGAATAAGATCCGTTTTCAGAAACACAGCATTCTCTTCAGTTTCGTGCAAGTGAAGTGGCTTTGATTTAACGGCACATTTAGGCTGTCAGTTCACATTCGCGGGTTTGTATTTACAATAAAACACACACACACACACACACACACACACACACACACACACACACACACGCGCGTATCCTAAAAAAATACACACATACAACTGTAGGAGTGGGAAAAACAGGTGAGGATATTATGCTGTCATAATGAGTTTTTCACTCTGCAGCGGAGTGTGTGCTGATATGAAACTTCCTGGTAGATTAAAACTGTGTGCAGGACCGAGACTCGAACTCGGGACCTTTGGCTTTCGCGGGCAAGTGCTCTACCGACTGAGCTACCCGAGCACGACTCACACCCCATCCTCACATCTTTACTTCTGCCAGTACCTCGTCTCCTACCTTCCAGACTTTACAGAAGCTCTCCTGCGAACCTTGCAGAATTAGCACTCCTAAAAGAAAGGATATGGCCGAGACATGGCTTAGCCACAGCCTGGGGGATGTTTCCAGAATGAGATTTTCACTCTGCAGCGGAGTGTGTGCTGATATGAAACTTCCTGGTAGATTAAAACTGTGTGCCGGACCGAGACTCGAACTCGGGACCTTTGCCTTTCGCAGGCAAGTGCTCTACCAACTGAGTTACCCAAGCACGACTCACACCCCATCCTCACATCTTTACTTCTGCCAGTACCTCGTCTCTTAACTTCCAAACTTTACAGAAGCTCTCCTGCGAACCTTGCAGAACTAGCACTCCTGAAAGAGAGCATCTCATTCCAGGAACATACCCCAGGCTGTGGCTAAGCCGTATCTCCGCAATATCCTTTCTTCCAGGAGTGCTAGTTCTGCCAGTACCTCGCAGGAGAGCTTCTGTAAAGTTTGGAAGGTAGGAAACGAGGTCATGGCAGAAGTGAAGCTGTGAGGACGGGGCGTGAGTCGTGCTCGGGTAGCTCAGTCGGTAGAGCACTTGCCCGAGTTCGAGTCTCGGTCCGGCACACAGTATTAGTCTGCCAGGAAGTTTCATGTCACGCCGTGCTTACCTGTATTCTGGCGACGGCTCACCGAGCAGCCGACTCACTTCGACCGCTTCGTCAGGGTGGTTGAGGACTGCATCGGCCCAGCCCTGTGTGGCTAACACCTGCCAGTTGGCCTTGATGAAGGCGACAGCGGCCTCTGTGAGGCTGAGACACGAGTGCCCGACTGCCAGCACCGCCGTGGCTGCCGCGTTCTCCACTGTCAGCTGAGCGGCCAGCTGCCGCTCGCAGTCTCCCTTCAGCGCCGGGACACAGTAGGTGTCCGCAGCTGGCAGTAGGGCGGCCGTACCGGACAGCCGGGGGGCCCGGAGGGAATACACGTAGGCCGGCAGCTCCCGGAGTGCTGGACCCTCCACGCCGTGGACCGTGACCTCTCCGCCGCTGGCCTCCAGTGGGTCGCGCTGGAACGTGGCGGCCAACACGGGGCTCCCGCCTGCCTGGAGACGCGTGTCGCCCGCCACCGGCGCCACGTCCTCACTGTCCCCCCTGCCTGCGGCCGCAGCCTGCTGCATCTCTTCGGCAGCTGCCATTGTGGACGGTTCTGAAACAAAATTAGAATCATATTAATACTGCCAGCTGCCGACGGGCGTTGATACATATCGACGGGGACAGGTAAAAATGTGTGCCCCGATCGGGACTCGAACTTGGGATCTCCTGCTTACATGGCACATGCTCTATCCATCTTTTTTTGTTTTTTTTTTAGATAATTTTAATTCAATATTTGTTCATCATAATTTCTACTTGACAAAAAATAGACCTTAAATAAAAGTAAGAAAAGGTTTACTGTAAGAGAGGTTCGAACCAGAGACTCTCCACTTACCAGACATCGACGCTGTTTATATACATGGTGTCCCAGCTATCTTGTCCACCCAAAATATCTCTGGAACAATAACAGCTATTGGAAAACGACTTTCACCGGTATCAATGCAGGGCTGGGGCCCATGAATGTACATATTTGGAAACATTCTACGAGGTGCATTCAAGTTCTAAGGCCTCCGATTTTTTTTCTCCGGACTGGAAAGAGATAGAAACATGCGCATTGTTTTAAAATGAGGCCGCGTTCATTGTCAAATCGTCCCAGAGATGGCAGCACCGTACGGCAGATGGAATTTTACCGCCAGCGGCGAGAATGAGAACTGTTTTAAACACTTAAAATGGCGACGTTTTCCTTACTTGAACAGAGTGCAATCATTCGTTTTCTGAATTTGCGTGGTGTGAAACCAATTGAAATTCATCGACAGTTGAAGGAGACATGTGGTGATGGAGTTATGGATGTGTCGAAAGTGCGTTCATGGGTGTGACAGTTTAATGAAGGCAGAACATCGTATGACAACAAACCGAAACAACCTCGGGCTGACACAAGCCAGTCGGACAACATGATCGAGAAAGTGGAGAGAATTGTTTTGGGGGATCGCCGAATGACTGTTGAACAGATCGCCTCCAGAGTTGGCATTTCTGTGGGTTCTGTGCACACAATCCTGCATGACGACCTGAAAATGCGGAAAGTGTCATCCAGGTGGGTGCCACGAATGCTGACGGACGACCACATGACTGCCCGTGTCGCATGTTGCCAAGCAATGTTGACGCCAACGACAGCACGAATGGGACTTTCTTTTCGTCGGTTGTGACAGTGGATGAGACGTGGATGCCATTTTTCAATCCAGAAACAAAGCGCCAGTCAGCTCAATGGAAGCACACAAATTCACAGCCACCAAAAAAATTCGGGTAACCGCCAGTGCTGAAAAAATGATGGTGTCCATGTTCTGGGACAGCGAGGGCGTAATCCTTACCCATTGCGTTCCAAAGGGCACTACGGTAACAGGTGCATCCTACGAAAATGTTTTGAAGAACAAATTCCTTCCTGTACTGCAACAAAAACGTCCGGGAAGGGATGCGCGTGTGCTGTTTCACAGGGACAACGCAGCCGCACATCGAGCTAACGTTACGCAACAGTTTCTTCGTGATAACAACTTTGAAGTGATTCCTCGTGCTCCCTACTCACCTGACCTGGCTCCTAGTGACTTTTGGCTTTTTCCAACAATGAAAGACACTCTCCGTGGCCGCACATTCACCAGCCGTGCTGCTATTGCCTCAGCGATTTTCCAGTGGTCAAAACAGACTCCTAAAGAAGCCTTCGCCGCTGCCATGGAATCATGGCGTCAGCGTTGTGAAAAATGTGTACGTCTGCAGGGCGATTACGTCGAGAAGTAACGCCAGTTTCATCGATTTCGGGTGAGTAGTTAATCAGAAAAAAAATCGGAGGCCTTAGAACTTGAATGCACCTCGTAAAACGAAAGCATATATGTTTTTTAACACAAACTTATGTTTTTTTTAAATGGACCTCCTATACTTTTTCTTCAGCAATCCATAGCATGGCAAAGCACATACTCAATGGCGTTAATTGCTTCGCAATATTCCCATTACATCCCGAGATATTGACGCGAAGCTGACGCTTGAAACACCCGACATGCGCTGCTAGCGCACGTCCTGAGGCTCAGGCGTGAACCCCATGCTGCCCGTAATCGCGATGTGATTGACATGTGTAATCACACCTCCATACTTATCAAGAAGGACGCTTACTTGTCAATCACATCGCGATTACGGGCAGCATGGGGTTCACGCCTGAGCCTCAGGACGTGCGCTAGCAGCGCATGTCGGGTGTTTCAAGCGACAAACTTCGCGTCTCAATATCTCGGGATGTAATGGGAACATTGCGATGCAAACAACGCCATTGTTTATGTGCTTTGTCATGCTATGGATTGCTGAATAAAAAATATAGGAGGTCCATTTAAAAAAAACATAAGTTTGTGTTAAAAAACACATATGCTTTCGTTTTAGAATGTTTCCAAATAAGTACATTCGTGGACCCCAGCCCTACATTGATACCGGTGAAAGTCATCTTCCAATAGCTGTTATTGTTCCAGAGATATTTTGGGTGGACACGATAGCTGGGACATCCTGCATATATACAGGGTAGATGACCTAACGTTACCGCTGGATATATTTCGTAAACCAAATCAAATACTGACGAACCGATTCCATAGACCGAAAGTGAGGAGAGGGGCTAGTGTAATTGTTTAATACAAACCATACAAAAATGCACGGAAGTATATTTTTTAACACAAACCTACGTTTTTTTAAATGGAACCCCGTTAGTTTTGTTAGCACATCTGAACATATAAACAAATACGTAATCCGTGCCGTTTGTTGCATTGTAAAATGTTAATTACATCCGGAGATATTGTAACCTAAAGTTGACGCTTGAGTACCACTCCTCCGCTGTTCGATCGTGTGTATCGGAGAGCACCGAATTACGTAGGGATCCAAAGGGAACGGTGATGGGCCTTAGGTACAGAAGAGACTGGAACAGCACATTACGTCCACATGGTAACACCTTTTTATTGGTCTTTTTCACTGACGCACATGTACATTACCATGAGGGGTGAGGTACACGTACACACGTGGTTTCCGCTTTCAATTACGGAGTGGAATAGAGTGTGTCCTGACATGCCAGGCCAATAGATGTTCAATGTGGTACCGTGTGTACCGTGATGTGCCTACAACCCCAGAGGATATGAAAGAACGTATTGTGGCAGCCTGCGGCGACATTACACCAGATGTACTGCGGCGTGTACGACATTCATTACGTCAGAGATTGCAATTGTGTGCAGCAAATGATGACCACCACATTGAACACCTATTGGCCTGACATGTCGGGACACACTCTATTTTCCACTCCGTAACTGAAAACGGAAACCACGTGTGTACGTGTACCTCACCCCTCATGGTAATGTACATGTGCGTCAGTGAAAAAGACCAATAAAAAGGTGTTAGCATGTGGACGTAATGTGCTGTTACAGTCTCTCTTGTACCTAAGGTCCATCACCGTTCCCTTTGGATCCCTACGTAATTCGGTGCTCTCCGATACACACGATCAAAATGTTCAGATGTACTAACAAAACTAACGGGGTTCCATTTAAAAAAACATAGGTTTGTGTTAAAAAACGTACTTCCGTGCATTTTTGTATGGTTTGTATTAACCAATTACACTAGCCCCTCTCCTCACGTTCGGTCTGTGGAATCGATTCGTCAGTATTTGATGTGGTTTACGAAATATATCCAGCGGTAATGTTAGGTGACTCGCCCTGTATATAAGGAACCGCTGCAAGGGCAAGATGACGGGTAGGGCAGGGTTCGACACCCGAAGCCTGGCCACCACCACCGCCAGGCCCAAGCAACGAGCATCGAACGATCAGGAAGAGGATGTAGTGGGTTGGTCTATGTTGTTTTATTTATTTATTTCTTTAATCATCATCATCATCATATCATCATTTAAGACTGATTATGCCTTTCAGCGTTCAGTCTGGAGCATAGCCCCCTTATACAGTTCCTCCATGATCCCCTATTCAGTGCTAACATTGGTGCCTCTTCTGATGTTAAACCTATTACTTCAAAATCATTCTTAACCGAATCCCGGTACGTTCTTCTCGGTCTGCCCCGACTCCTCCTACCCTCTACTGCTGAATCCATGAGTCTCTTGGGTAACCTTGCTTCTCCCATGCATGTAACATGACCCCACCATCTAAGCCTGTTCGCCCTGACTGCTACATCTATAGAGTTCATTCCCAGTTTTTCTTTGATTTCCTCATTGTGGACACCCTCCTGCCATTGTTCCCATCTACTAGTACCTGCAATCATCCTAGCTACTTTCATATCCGTAACCTCAACCTTGTTGATAAGGTAACCTGAATCCACCCAGCTTTCGCTCCCATACAACAAAGTTGGTCGAAAGATTGAACCGTGCACAGATAGCTTAGTCTTGGTACTGACTTCCTTCTTGCAGAAGAGAGTAGATCGTAGCTGAGCGCTCACTGCATTAGCTTTGCTACACCTCGCTTCCAGTTCTTTCACTATGTTGCCATCCTGTGAGAATATGCATCCTAATTTCCTTAATTTTTTTCTTTTTTTAAAATTTTTTATAACATTTTTAATTTTTTTGTATTTATGGATTTATTTTGGTTTCATTACAAAAAGGATCCTAACAACCGCCGTAGTTGAGCGTCCGAGTCGTCTTCTCGACTGTTAGGAGGGGTTCCGCCATAATCCGTCCGTAGAGGATCAATATGTTCGCGGACTCTTCTTCATTTTCAGCGTCTCATACCCGGAACGCCCCAGTGAGCAGGAGGATTCGTAAATAATGGAACTAAATAATTTGCGAAACGGGTTCTGTACTTCGGGTGGCGGCTGAAAGCTGCACGTGTCGTCATCAATAGGGACCAAAAGTCGAGTGGGCCTTTGGGAGCTCCGCAAAATATGTAGTAAAGGGCCATGCCTTTTAGCCATCTAACGGCGTTCGTCCCGGTTGATGGAAAGTATACGCCATCGGAGCGCAATATATCATCCGGGGACATAGAGTCCGGCAATCGCCGCAAGAGCAATGCCAGCATGCGCTGGGTCAGTAGCCAGCACTGGCTGGTCGCGGCACAAGTCAGACGGTGTGTGATCCATCTGAGCCAGCGAGGGCACAGAGGACAGCGCGACTGCAGGGACTTGTCCCTTGCACGCTCCCTGTGAGACCCACATTCTCACCTTGTACGTCCACACACTACGTACGTAGCGTCCCACCCCAACACACTCATGACTCGTGGAAGGCATTCTAACCAAGTCCCGTAAGATTTCGAGGAATGTGTGTGCATCCGCACAGAAGAAAAAAGGTCATGGCCGGTATTGCCACAACTATATACAGGGTTATTACAAATGATTGAAGCGATTTCACAGCTCTACAATAACTTTATTATTTGAGATATTTTCACAATGCTTTGCACACACATACAAAAACTCAAAAAGTTTTTTTTAGGCATTCACAAATGTTCGAATGTGCCCCTTTAGTGATTCGGCAGACATCAAGCCGATAATCAAGTTCCTCCCACACTCGGCGCAGCATGTCCCCATCGATGAGTTAGAAAGCATCGTTGATGCGAGCTCGCAGTTCTGGCACGTTTCTTGGTAGAGGAGGTTTAAACACTGAATCTTTCACATAACCACACAGAAAGAAATCAGATGGGGTTAAGTCGGGAGAGCGTGGAGGCCATGACATGAATTGCTGATCATGATCTCCACCACGACCGATCCATCGGTTTTCCAATCTCCTGTTTAAGAAATGCCGAACATCATGATGAAGTGCGGTGGAGCACCATCCTGTTGAAAGATGAAGTCGGCGCTGTCGGTCTCCAGTTCTGGCATGAGCCAATTTTCCGCGGGCTACGCGTGAAACTTGCCCGCACGCGTTCAACCGTTTCTTCGCTCACTGCAGGCCTACCCGTCGATTTCCCCTTACAGAGGCATCCAGAAGCTTTAAACTGCGCATACCATCGCCGAATGGAGTTAGCAGTTGGTGGATCTTTGTTGAACTTCGTCCTGAAGTGTCGTTGCACTGTTATGACAGACTGATGTGAGTGCATTTCAAGCACGACATACGCTTTCTCGGCTCCAGTCGCCATTTTGTCTCACTGCGCTCTCGAGCGCTCTGACGGCAGAAAGCTGAAGTGCGGCTTCAGCCGAACAAAACTTTATGAGTTTTTCTACGTATCTGTAGTGTGTCGTGACCATATGTCAATGAATGGAGCTACAGTGAATTTATGAAATCGCTTCAATCATTTGTAATAGCCCTGTATTTATACGGATACGGTGTCTGTTCTTTCGGACATGGTTCAAATGGCTCTGAGCACTATGGGACTTAACATCTCAGGTCATCAGTCCCCTAGAACTTAGGACTACTTAAACCTAACTAACCTAAGGACATCACACACAACCATGCCCGAGGCAGGATTCGAACCTGCGACCGTAGCGGTCGCGCGGTTCCAGACTGAAGCGCCTAGAACCGCTCGGCCACCAACGGCCGGCTTTCGGACATCTCAGAAACAATATGATTCTAATTTCGTTCTAGGCGGCTGCAGGTCATCAATGGTGTCCGTCCGAAAGAACAGACACCATTTCCGTGTAAGTATATAGTTCTGAAACAAGTCGTCACTGAACAGGGCTCTGCCCTTATGCAGTACCCTCAGGCGCGCGTAGACCTGTGACAAGCAACAAACAGCTGCCAAATGTAACCCGTTACCAAGTAAGTTACAACACTGTGATATGCTTGTGTTTCAGGCCGATGCCACAGGTGTACAGCTACAGATCTCGAACAACACAATATCAGCTGTTGTGCAAGAGTAAAAGTACGCGTTAACACCCCAACTTTTGACACCTAGCGGATTTATTGGTTAGTTTTCTTCGAATGCTGTTAAATGTAATCTAGAAGCGGTAATCTGAAATACGTCGCACTGAATCTGGCATCAGGGTCGCGAGCACACCATCGGTTGGGCCAATTTTGAGGAGCTTTTGCTCCAAATACATACAGAGTCGATAAACAATGTGCACAGTTCATGGCATGCACAGCTAGCCTTTACCATACAATTACAAGTTTACGTCAATGCCACCAGGTGCTAGCACATTCCTTAGATATGCCAATTCACTCACTACGTAGTAAAGTTAGATCGGACATCAGTATGTGATATTTATACTGACAGAAAAACCTATTTTGTGGCTTTCTGAGTAAGTTTTGGATTGTGTCGTACAGTAATCAGTTGTGGCGCCGAGAACCACAAAGCACGCTGACTCGTGCTACACCTTGTGTTTAAATTGCATTGGTTTTCCTTTTCTTCCCCTGACATGTTTGTTTGATATGCTGTCTGTCATTAAGTCGCTGCTCGGTTGGCTTTTCACTCTGCTATCGATATCTGCGTTTTTGCTTTCGGGAAACTGCTATGCAGGAAGTGAGATCTTTGACCGGTTGTAACGTCGTGTGGTGGCGCGGAAGTAGGGAGTGGGACGGGGAGGGGGGGGGGTGCGCTCAGAGAGTCTGGTGGACACGGGAGGGCAGTGTGGCTCTCCAGCGCGGACCAGGCGTGGTCGGTTGTACCGAGTCGCCACGTGACGTATGTCGGTTGTGTGTAACGAGCGGGTCGAGTTGACGGAAGAGCTCCCCGCGGGTTGGTTGTATACAGAATCGGCCCACGTGTAGTTGCTGTTCATTTCGCCTTGTTGTTGTTGTTGTGGTCTTCAGTCCTGAGACTGGTTTGATGCAGCTCTCCATGCTACTCTATCCTGTGCAAGCTTCTTCATCTCCCAGTACCTACTGCAACCTACATCCTTCTGAATCTGCTTAGTGTATTCATCTCTTCGTCTCCCCCTACGATTTTTACCCTCCACGCAGCCCTCCAATACTAAATTGGTGATCCCTTGATGCCTCAGAACATGTCCTACCAACCGATCCCTTCTTCTGGTCAAGTTGTGCCACAAACTTCTCTTCTCCCCAATCCCATTCAATACTTCCTCATTAGTTATGTGATCTACCCATCTAATCTTCAGCATTCTTCTGTAGCACCACATTTCGAAAGCCTCTATTCTCTTCTTGTCCAAACTATTTACCGTCCACGTTTCACTTCCATATATGGCTACACTCCATACAAATACTTTCAGAAATGATTTCCTGACACTTAAATCAATACTGGATGTTAACAAATTTCTGTTCTTCAGAAACGCTTTCCTTGCCATTGCCAGTCTACATTTTATATCCTCTCTACTACGACCATCATCAGTTATTTTGCTCCCCAAATAGCAAAACTCCTTTACTACTTTACGTGTCTCATTTCCTAATCTAATACCCTCGACATCACCCGACTTAATTCGACTACATTCCATTATCCTCGTTTTGTTTTTGTTGATGTTCATGTTATATCCTCCCTTCAAGACACCATCCATTCCATTCAACTGCTCTTCCAAGTCCTTTGCTGTCTCTGACAGAATTACAATGTCGTCAGCGGACCTCAAAGTTTTTATTTCTTCTCCATGGATTTTAATACCTTGGTGGGACGTTAACAAGCTTCTTCAAATGCTCCGTTTCAACACTGGAATTTAAAAAGGAGACACCTGACGTGAAGGAGCGGTGACTAGCCGTCAACGTTGCATAGGAGACGTGAACTCCGGTGACAGAGCGTGTTGTGGAGTGACCGTGGCGTGTCGGGTCAACACCGACTGAAAGGAAGGCCTCGCCGCTTGTTGGTGACGTCACGTCAGCTAGGCACGGCGAACGCCAGGTCTGTTGCAGGCAGAAACGCCTGGGCGTTTCTATCACTATAAATCTCTTATTTTTGACAAAATGTTTGGTACTGTTTTGGAGTCTGCAGTTCTGTTTAGATGAAAGATTTTCTTACTATCGTAAAGCTACAAATGAAGATCATACTTCTGTATTACTGAATCCTGTCGACACAAACGTAGATCAACATGACAAGACGCTTTGCCCCATTGCAAGCTTCGGAAATTTTACATTCAAGTAACTATACTTGATCCATTTTGTCGTCGAAACTTACCCCAACCCCCTTACAATGATCTTGTTTCTTTTATTTATTTTCGTTTGACATCGTCACTGGAAATGTGAACTAATTTACATGTGTAAATGTCCAGCTGTTGCCAGTCATTAGATTACAGTCGTTTTCAACGAAAGGAATTCTAAACGGGAAACAAAATAGCTTCATACATCGAAAATACTGCTGAGCTTAAACTTTGTTAAACATGCACATTAGAAAAGATAAATATTCCCCTCTTGCAACTGAAAGGAGAAATTTTATGAGATAAAAAAAATTTATTTGATAAAACAAGTATCTCTCTTTTGCCTCTTCTTCTGTCCACGACCCCTCCCCCAACGTGTACAATGGCAAGATATTTCATTAACATTCAGTGCTCCTCACCCCATAGTCAACCAAGATACCTAAAGAAGGGCACCAATATGTTCACAGTTTCTTGTAAAAGCAACCCAGTACAAACGTAACTTCCTCAGATTTACAAATACGGTAAAGAAGCACGAATTCTGTTGCTGCTGGACTGAAGTAGTTTCTGTATGTCAATCCTTAAAACAGGTGGAAATTTAAGTTCAGGAGTACACTATTTGTTAAGAAGTGTAATGAATTGCACGATTAATTGATTGCAGAAATCTCTCAGAACTATGTGTGTCGGTCAATTACCGCCAATAGTTTCACATTTTCCTGTGTCAGAGAGGGAGACACCACCATTATGAGCATGCCTGCAACAGACCTGGCGTTCGCCGTGCGTAGCTGACGTGACGTCACCAACAAGCGCCGAGGCCTTCCTTTGAGTCGGTGTTGGTCGGGTACGCTGGCGACGCGTGCGCGGTCGGATGTGTGGATCCTTGCCATCGGAGGTCGTGTCCTGCCTGTTCGAGCATAATTGCCAGTTAAGTTCGTGGAAGGTTTAATCATTAAGTAATAAGTTTGCGTAACCAGCGTCTCTTCTGCCTTGTGGCCTCCGGCGACCGGGTTTCCTGTCCCCGGCACCGGTGTGATTGAAGACAGTGATCTTTCCTCCTCTCGTTACTGCCAGATGGCAGGCGTAGATTTGGCAGTTTAATTCTTTCGCTATTCTGTCGTGTGTTATGAGTTAATTCATGCTCCTTGTTGTTTGATCATGTGGTCGCTCATTCAAGACTGTGTGGTGTAATGTTTCCTTGCACGAGGTCAGCAAGTTCAGCCATCTTATTACAAGTTTTCGCTGGCTAAAAGTCGGTGCAGTGACCAGCCTGAGAGTCGCAATTGTGTTTACGGGCGTATTTAAATTGGTCAGTATTCTGCCTAGCCTGAGAATCCCTGAGTGGGTGATTTGTGGCCGCCTTACAGGGGTCCGTCATATCTGCTATGTTCTAATGATATTCCAGGACACTTCTGTTTAAAAACTTTTTTTAATTCCTCCATTTCTTTATTGCCATTAATCGTGTGTTTACTGAGACATTTGATTTTTTTTTTAAATGGCGGTGTTGGTAGCTTCACTACCTCACCATACTTTATTAAAGTTCTGTATTTACTTTAGTAGCTTGTTTACTAATGTTCTTTAAATTTGTTTAAAACTGTTGTATTGATATAAATTACTTGATTGCCTGTAGCGGCGTGTTTTGAAAGGCTGTTTACTGCCGTACTGCTAGCTTCTGTGTTTTTTCTTTAAGATTTTTTTTTAAATTGTGGTATTGCTATAAATTACTTGATTGCATTTAGCAGGGTGTTTTGATAGGTTGTTTATTGCCGTACTGTCACTTCCATTTTCTTTTAAAAAAGAAATTTTTTAAAAATTGTTGTATTGCTATAAATTACTTGATTGCCGTTAGCGGCGTGTTTAAAAGGCTGTTTATTGCCGCACTGCTAGTTTCTGTTCGATATGAATAAAACATTTGTGTGTGAAAATCTCAAGTCGCCAGTAAACTACTAGAAATTTGGCCCCGTTTCCCAACTTGCGGTGTGGCTTGTAGTAACCGTAACCACTGTGTGTGTCACACACCATCGTCGATTGTGACAATCTAGCATTTATTTACGCTTCTTTTTGTAAACCACCGTCACCAGTTCAGTGAAGGCCTCGTCGTTAATCCTGTGGAGGCCGAGTTGCCACCGCTGTTACGGCAGGCCGAGCTCGAGGGCTCACGGCACAGCCCATGGTGCAGTACGCTGGTAGGACAATTCCTCCCTGCCGCTGTTACGCAGCTGTACCCCAGGGTCAGGTAACAGGACAAGGGAACGAAGGTTCTGCAAATCTCCAACAAATTACACTACTGGGCATTAAAATTGCTACACCACGAAGATGACGTGCTACAGACGTGAAATTTAACCCACAGAAAGAAGATGCTGTGATATGCAAATGATTAGCTTTTCCGAGCATTCACACAAGGCTGGCGCCGGTGGCGACACCTACAACGTGCTGTCATGAGGAAAGTTTCCAACCGATTTCTCATACACAAACACGAGTTGACCGTCGTTGCCTGGTGAAACGTTGCTGTGATGCCTCGCGTAAGGAGGAGAAATGCGTACCATCACGTTTGCGACTTTGATAAAGACCGGATTGTAGCCTATCGCGATTGCGGTTTATCGTATCGCGACATTGCTGCTCGCGTTGGTCGAGATACAATGACTTACCAGAATATGGAATCGCTGGGTTCAGGAGGGTAATACGGAACGCCGTGCTGGATCTCAACGGCCTCGTATCACTAGTAGTCGAGATAACAGGCATCTTGTCCGCATAACTGTAACGGATCGTGCAGCCACGTCTCGATCCCTGAGTCAACAGATGGGGACGTTTGCAAGACAACAACCATCTGCGCGAACAGTTCGACAACGTTTGCAGCAGCACGGACTATCAGCTCGGAGACCGTGGCTGCGGTTACCCTTGACGCTGCATCACAGACAGGAGCGGTTGCGATGGTGTACTCGACGACGAAACTGGGTGCACGAATGGCAAAACGTCATTTTTCCGGATGAATCCAGGTTCTCTTTACAGCATCATGATATTCGCATCCATGTTTGGCGACATCGAGGTCAACGCACATTGGAAGCGTGTATTCTTAATCGCCATACTAGCGTATCACCTGGCTTGATGGTATGGGGTGGCATTGGTTACACGTCTCGGTCACCTCTTGTTCGCACTGACGACACTTTGAACAGTGGACGTTACATTTCGGATGTGTTACGACCCGTGGCTCTACCCTTCATCTGATCCCTGCGTAACGCTAAATTTCAGCAGGATAATGCACGACCGCATGTTGCAGGTCCTGTACGGGCCTTTCTGGATACAGAAATAGTTCGACTGCTGCCTTAGCCAGCACATTCTGCAGATCTCTCACCAATTCAAAACGTGTGGTCAATGGTGGCCGAGCAACTGGCTCGTCACAATACGCCAGTCACTACTCTTAATGAACTGTGGTATCGCGTTGAAGCTGCACGGGCAGCTGTACCTGTGTACGCCATCCAAGCTGTGTATGACTCAATGCTCAGGTGTATCAAGGCCGTTATTACGGCCAGAGGTGGTGGTTGTGGGTAGTGATTTCTCAGGATCTATGCACCCAAAATCCGTGAAAATGTAATCACATTTCTCCAATGAATACCCGTTTATCATCTGTATTTCTTCTTGGTGTAGCAATTTTAATGGCCAGTAGTGTAGTAGCAAAGTCGCACAAATGAGTTAAAAACGTTTAGTTACCTTTGTGACCCATTGAATGATTAAATCTGCAACAATGCTTGTAATAAAAGACAAAAAAGTCCCTCAATACCTAAGTGCAAACAATCGTAGGTAAACTTCAAAGTACATAGCAAATGCAATTTACGATAATTGTCTCTTCATTTCTAAGAGTTCACTAAACGATGTTCCCTGTCTAGGCCAGCCCTGGGCGATGATCTGTAACCAAGTGGGTGAGGCCTGCTCTTCTGAGTAGGCTTCTGTCCCTTGTCTGGTCATTGGCGGATTGTAGTCGGGCGGCAATTGGCAGAGGCGAAGTCGATATCTTCATCCTCATCGTCGCCCGTGGCGGTGGTGGGATTCGCGCAAATGGAGAGTCTCTACGGCACTGGCTGCGGGTCGCATCTTGGCGCCTGTGGTGCTTTGGCCCTGGCTGTCTATTGTTCGGACGACACAGCACTTCTGACATCTGTTGATCTTACGGCTGGTCTGTTGTATCTGCACTGTAAGCCCACATTGTACGTACATATTAACATTCCGAATATGTGGCTCACTGGTTCCTCACTAAAATGTGGGATCGAAGACGGTGTACTTTTGGCCTTTATGGTTGTCAGCACATCATTTGTATTCTAGTCAAGTGACCTTGTTGGTAGATCGTACTATCTGAACCCGCAAATGGCAGTTTGTGTCTGGAGTTGGTTGCTTCCTGTGCAGGAATCAGCTTTCCTGTGCAGTGTCGACCTGAACTCTGTGGAATCTGTACTTAGAAGAAAAGAAAATTACCGGGAAAAGTTAGCCTCAAAGGAATTAGGGCCATCCAGACCAGATCCGTTGTCTGAGAGAATGACGAAATCAAATAACCATCACTACAAACGAATGTTTAACAAAGAATTGTGTAAGTTGAGCGTAATTTAAGAATGCCTGAATTTCAACCCGGAAGTTTATTCAGGAACTAATACATGTATTAGGGATGTTTTACGTTTGTCTGACAAAATAAAAAATGCACAGAAATTCCCACTTACACAAAAATACGAAATGGAGAGTAGGGAAAGCTTAAAAATTATTTCGTTCTTCCCACAAATTGCATTTAATTATGTACAAAGCAACAAAATTCCACAAAAACTTACCTTTCTTTTTTCGGACAAGCTATGCATATTATTATTAATATCGCTGGAATCGCCGGCTGAAGTTGAATACGTATGTTGATAAGCGTAACTGCTATGCAGCAGATCATGTTGAATTGACGCTTTCATATTCATCTGAATTTAAAAATTTGTGAACACTCAGAATGTATACTTACTAAACGCTACTGACAATACCGAACTTTTTTTTTTTTTTTTTTTTTTTTTTGCAGGATATGTCAACAGAAGGAGTAGAGATACTATTTCTACAAACTGTAACTATAGTGCAGTGTCACATGATCACAAAGGTTTCCTAAATGGGCACCTAGCGCAATGAAACAAGCCCAGAAGGGTCTATAGTGTTGTGTCACGGAAAGATTTACCTTCCTTATTATTCAATATATTTAGGAAAACTATATTTTACTACTGTAATCTAAATTAGTCTGCTCTTAACAAGTAGTCTATGTTGCAGTGCGGGATTTGATAGGCACAGCCAACCGACCTACTGCTGCCGAAGTTTGGGGTTCGACACCTGGAAATGTTACCTCAGGCCAACTGCTCCAGTCCGTCTGCAACTCCTTCCCAGCTCACCTGTCGTATACCAAGCGTGCGTACGACGAAATGTTGGTCCAGTTAAAGAGAATGTGCCCTCCACCAACTAACATACGTTTTATCATTTTGGACCTCCTCTCACATTACCACTGCTCTGGAGATGATACTGGAAAGAGGAAAGTTTTCGCTTGTATTAAGATCCCATGCTGTGCTAAGGTATTCTCAGTTAGTGTAGGAACACAAAGAACGCCGACAGTGTGTGTGTGTGTGTGTGTGTGTGTGTGCGTGTGCGTGTGTGTGTCAGTTTGACGCACACGGCGCTTGCCACAGAGAATGCTGGTCTGCCCGCCAGCCACACCGTAGCAGAGACGGTACCAGCGGAACGCCGTCCAAGCTCAGTTTTGTCTGAAGTTTCTCCTCACACGACCTTAAAGAAACTACTCAGGAAAAGAAATGATTCTCTGATATCTTACAGATGTACTCGTCAGCTATACGACGAACTTCCTACGGTTTCACTAATGTTGGTAGTTATTGTGATATTTAAGGGGGGTAGGACGTCAAACGGGCCGACTTGGAGCACGAGAGGCATCACAGGACATTTTAATTTCCACTGTCTATACTTTTACAAATAAATTCATAAGACTTTGTCAGCATCACCAAGGAGGATTCAGGATTCACACTCATTGCAGTGGAAGTTCGAAAACATAACAAATTAAATTTTTCTTACGTGTGAAATTTCATCATTTTTTACACTTACTAATGGCTACATTTGTTGCTATAGGTACACTTTCCTTCATAAGTTAGAGAGATTCTTCGATGAATTTTTCATATCATACATACCATACTTACAGGCGTATGAAACTCTAGAATTTTTTAAATTTATGAAAAAATGAATGAGCTGTTGTATTTTAAACATCATGTTTAGAAAAAACACAAATTTTATAGTTAATTACCTCATTTTTTACCACAGTTTTTAATAGATTCGGAAAATGCTAGAGTTTCATACACCTTTAAGTATGGTTTGCATGCTGTGCAAAATTCATCGAAGAATCTCTCTTACTTATGAAGAAAAGTGTACCTATAGCAACAAATGCTGCCATTAGTAAGTGAAAAAATGATGAAATTTCACATGTAAAAAAATTATTTCGTTATGTTTTCGAACTTACACTGCTAAGAGTGTGAATTCTGAATCCTTCCTGGTCATGCTGACAAAGTTTTATGAATTTATTTGTAAAAGCATAGACAGTGGAAATTAAAATGTCCTGTGGTGCCTCTCCTGCTCCAAGTCGGCCCGTTTGACGTCCTACCCCCCTTAATGAGCACTTAGCTCACTGCACGAAATTTCAATAGTGTGCAAAGAAAAACAGAATCTTTGAATTTGCATTTGGTGCATGTTGCACCATACATTATTGCAACGAAAAAAACCTGCCAAATTTAAAAGAACGCAAAATCCCCAAGAGTGGCAAAGTTTTACAGAAGTTCGAAATATAGCGCATACTTCAATGCGAGATGCTTTTAATAATTTCCACAACGAAATTATTTCTCGAAATCTGGCAGAAAACACAAAGACATTCATGTCATACATAAAGACGCAAGACGCAATCAATACTTTCACTGCGTGATAACAACGGTGAAGTCACTGATGACAGTGCCACTAAAGCAGAGTTATTAAACAGGGTTTTTCGAAACTCCATCAAAGAAGACGAAGTAAATATTCCTGAATTCCAATCAAGAACAACTGTCAAGATGAGAAACATAGAACTAGATATCCTCGGTGTAACGAAGCAGCTTAAATCACTTAATAAAGGCAAGGCTTCCGGTCCAGATTGTATACCAGTCAGGTTCCTCTCAGAGTATGCCGATAAAATAGCTCCATATTTAGCAATTATATTCAGCCACTCGCTCACAGAAAAATCCGTACCTAAAGACAGGGAAATTGCTCGTCACACCAATACCCAAAAAGGGAAGTAGGAGTAATCCGCTGAATTACAGGCCCATATCACTAACGTCAATTTGCAGTAGGGTTTTGGAACATACACTATATTCGAACATTATGAAGTACCTCGAAGAAAACGATTTATTGACACATAGTCAGCACAGCTTCAGAAAATATCGTTCTTCTGAAACACAACTAACTGTTTATACTCATGAAGCAATGAGTGCTGTCGACAGCGGATGGCAAATTGATTCCACATTTTTAGATTTCCAGAAGGCTTTCGACACAGCTGCTCACAAGCGTCTTCTAACTAAACTGCGTGCCTACGGAATATCGCCTCAGTTGTGCGACTGGATTCGTGATTTCCTGTCAGAAAGGTCACAGTTCGTAGTAAGAGACGGAAAGTCATCGAGTAAAACAGTAGTAATATCCGGCGTTCCCCAAGGAAGTGTTATAGGCCCTCTATTGTTCCTGATCTATATTAACGACATAGGAGACAATCTGAGTAGCCCTGTTAGATTGTTTGCAGAAGATGCTGTAATATACCGCCTTGTAAAGTCATCTGATGACCAAAACGAATTGTAAAATGATTTAGATAAGATACCTGCACGGTGCGAAAAGTGGCAATTGACCCTGAATAAAGAAAATTGTAAAGTTATTCACATGAGTACTAAAAGAAATCAGCTAAATTTCGATTACGCGATAAGTCACACAAATCTTAAGGCAGTAAATGCAACTAAATGCTTAGGGATTACAATTACGGATAGCCTAAATTGGAAGGATCACATAGATAATATTGTGGGTAGAGCAAAGCAAAGACTGCGCTTCATTGGCAGAACACTTAGAAGGTGCAACAAAGACTGCTTAAACCACGCTCGTCCGCCCTATTCTGCAGTATTGCTGTGCGGTGTGGGATCCGCATCAGGTGGGACTGGCGGATGACATCGAAAAAGCTCGAAGAAGGTCAGCTCGTTTTGCAGTATCACGAAATAGGGGAGATAGTGCCACAGACATGATACGTGAATTGGAGTGGCAACAATTAAAACAAAGGCGTTTTTGGTTGCGACGGGATCTTCTCATCAAATTTCAATCACCAGTTTTCCCCTCCGATTGCGAAAACATTCTGTTGGCACCCACCTACATAGGGAGAAACGATCGTACGGTAAAATATGAGAAATCAGGGCTCGCACAGAAAAATTTTAATTGCTCGTTTTTTCCGCGTGCCGTTCGAGAGTGGAACGGTAGAGAGACAGCTTGGACACGTACAAGCTTCACCACAACTGGGTTGTTCGCAACGGGCGGAAAATCCAGAGGAAAACATGCAGTCTTCATCATAAGCAACAGATATGACCTCGACAGTGACAACAGAAGAATCTCAAATAACCCCTGGCAAACTCTTGGACCATATTTCGCCGATACCTATCCTAGATAAAGTTGCATCTGCAAGGAAGAAGTCCAGAGTTTTAGCTGAGGTTTTGACTTCTCCAGAAATCATCGACAACCTGCGAAAAAGAAAACGACAAAATGAGTCAGTGAAGAACTGAGCAAATGCTAAAAAGAGGACCAAAGGAGAAACAGTAGCCAACGGGAAAACCGTAACCAAAGGAGAAACCGTAACCAAAGAGACTACCAAAGGAATTATCAAAAAGAAGCAGCCTAAGAAACGAAAAGCGTCTACCACTGACACCGAATCCGACTCGTCGCTGGATGATGACGACGCGGATGGTAAAGAGTGTTGTTGTGTGGGGTGCGGTGAGCTGTACAGTCGCACTAAAAAGGATGTCGATTGGATCAAATGTATTAGGTGCCAACGTTGGGTGCACGAAGACTGTTCAAAATATGAATCTATGTGTGACGTATGTGGCCAAAAGGAGGGGAAATAAGTTCACCATTTCACCCAAAGGGCATAAAAATAAGTATTGTTTATTTTTATCTTTTGTAGTGCCTTAAAGAGGATGTGGTACTGTTAGTGTGTTACTTATGTATTTTGTGAAAGGAGAGTGTTTTTATTTTGTTTAAATAAACAATTCCTTGTCTTGTGATTCTTGAGTTTCTCCCGGCGTATTTGATAATCAAAATATCCACGGGTGTACTGCCGGTCTACAGCGTCCAACGGGCACAATATTTCGGCGATCATACATGTCGGACTGAGCTCCTGTGAACGTGCCGGCACGGAGATCCGTACGCTACGGCTGCTCAGAGGGAACTGGGTTCGATCGCGGCGGCGGCCGATTTAAATACCCTCCGCCCGCGGCGCGCTCCCTCCGCCGTCCGCGCCCCGCGCCACGGTCGCGCGGTGGAACAGATTGCGACGGCGTCTGAGATGACGTCGGTGTGATGGCTCTGTCAGCCGTGGTCGTCACAACTATATGTTTGCTCGATTTACCCTCGATTAACCCGATCGCTGGTTGCCAAGCCTTGCTAGGATTATAGCCACAGTCACGGTTTATGAGGTCGTCATTGGTGCGAATTTCGATGGCCTCTCTTAACAACGCTGTCCCAGTATCTCGACGTCTGTACCAGAATCCTCGTGCGTTCGTACTCCATAGCGTGATTTTCCGACAAACAATGTTCAGCGACCGCCGACTTGCTCGGATACATCAGTCGAGTGTGCCTCTGGTGTTCACGGCATCGATCCTCGACGGTACGCATCGACTGACCAATGTACGACTTGCCACATTGACACGGAATCTGGTACACGCCGGCCTTCCTCAAACCGAGGTCATCTCTGGCGCTCCCTACCAGTGCACGAGTTTTATTTGGAGGACAAAACACAGTTCCGACCCGGTGTTTCTTCAGAATGCGGGCGATTTTCCCCGAGAGTGCGCCTGTATATGGAATAAACGCAGTGCCTACCTCCTCCCTCGTGATTTCATCCATCTCCACAGGTTGTACTGTAGTGGTTGGGCGGAGAGCACGTTGAATCTGCCACTCTGAGTACCCATTTTTTCGAAATACAGTTCTCGGATGTTCCAATTCCTGGGGTAGACTCTCTGCGTCAGAGATAGTGCGCGCCCTACGTACTAGAGTTTTAAGTACCCCATTCCTCTGTGAAGGGTGGTGGCCGCTGTCTGCGTGCAAATACAGATCAGTGTGCGTTGTCTTCTACGAGGCCCAAATCTTTTGTTCACCATATCACCCTAATTTACCCTACACAGCGATTCCAGTATCTCCGTGGGTAGTACCGTCGAAATACTGCAACGTCATAAGTATCTTTCATATCACGTGCCATTGCATCAAGAACTTTAGGGCGCGGATTTCCATAACCAGTTAGTGTTTCGAGAATGAGCACGTCAACAAATGCAAACAACCCCCATCATCTTTTCCGAGCTACTATTTTGCGATGGGTTTACACTCACAAACCAGTGTTAAGTTGCATTACTGGAGTGTAGACAATCCCCACTTATCACGGCAAGTTGACCATCGACGTCCTTGGTCGGTTAACCTACGGTGTGGCATCATGGGGAATGAACTCATTGGTCCGTTTTGTATCGACGGTACGTTGAATGGACGAAGTAGTAGTCGTTGTTGTTGTTGTGGTCTTCAGTCCCGAGACTGGTTTGATGCAGCTCTCCATGCTACTCTATCCTGTGCAAGCTTCTTCATCTCCCAGTACCTACTGCAGCCTACATCCTTCTGAATCTGCTTAGTGTATTCATCTCTTGGTCTCCCCCTACGATTTTTACCCACCACTCTGCCCTCCAATACTAAATTGGTGATCCCTTGATGCCTCAGAACATGTCCTACCAACCGATCCCTTCTTCTGGTCAAGTTGTGCCACAAACTTCTCTTCTCCCCAATCCTATTCAATACTTCCTCATTAGTTATGTGATCTATCCATCTAATCTTCAGCATTCTTCTGTAGCACCACATTTCGAAAGCTTCTATTCTCTTCTTGTCCAAACTATTTATCGTCCATGTTTCACTTCCGTACATGGTTACACTCCATACAAATACTTTCAGAAACGACTTCCTGACACTTAAATCTGTACTCGATGTTAACAAATTTCTCTTCTTCAGAAACGCTTTCCTTGCCATTCCTGGCCGAGCGGTTCTAGGCGCTTCAGTCTGGAACCGCGCGATCGCTACGGTCGCAGGTTCGAATCCTGCCGCGGGCATGGATGTGTGTGATGTCCTTAGGTTCGTTAGGTTTAAGTAGTTCTAACTTCTAGGGGACTGATGACCTCAGATGTTAACTCCCATAGTGCTCAGAGCCATTTGAACCTTGCCATTGCCAGTCTACATTTTATATCCTCTCTACTTCGACCATCATCAGTTATTTTGCTCCCCAAATAGCAAAACTCCTTTACTACTTTAAGCGTCGCATTTCCTAATCTAATTCCCGCAGCATCACCCGACTTAATTCGACTACATTCCAGTATCCTCGTTTTGCTTTTGTTGATGATCATCGTATACCCTCTTTTCAACACACTGTCCATTCCGTTCAACTGCTCTTCCACGTCCTTTGCTGTATCTGACAGAATTACAACGTCATCGGCGAACCTCAGAGTTTTTATTTATTCTCCATGGATTTTAATACCTACTCCGAATTTTTCTTTTGTTTCCTTTACTGCTTGCTCAATATACAGATTGAATAACATCGGGGAGAAGCTACAACTCTGTCTCACTTCCTTCCCAACCACTGCTTCTCTTTCATGTCCCTCCACTCTTATAACTGCCATCTGGTTTCTGTACAAATTGTAAATAGCCTTTCGCTCCCTGTATTTTACCCCTGCCACCTTCAGAATTTGAAAGAGAGTATTCCAAGTCAACAGTCAAAAGCTTTCTCTAAGTCTATAAATGCTAGAAACGTAGGTTTGCCTTTCCTTAATCAAATCTCTAAGATACGTCGTGGGGTCAGTATGCCTCACATGTTCCAACATTTCTACGGAATCCAAACTGATCTTCCCCGAGGTCGGCCTCTACCAGTTTTCCCATTCGTCTTTAAACAATTCGCTTTAGTATTTTGTAGCTGTGACTTATTAATCAGATAGTTCGGTAATTTTCACATCTGTCAACGCCTGCTTTCTTTGGTATTGGAATTATTATATTCTTCTTGAAGTCTGAGGGTATTTCGCCTGTCTCATACATTTTGCTCACCAGATGGTAGAGTTTTGTCAGGACTGGCTCTCCTAAGGCTGTCAGTAGTTCTAATGGAATGTTGTCTACTCCTGGGGCCTTGTTTCGACTTAGGTCTTTCAGTGCTCTATCAAACTCTTCACGCAGTATGATTTCTCCCATTTCATCTTCATCTACATCCTCTTCCATTTCTATGACAATGCCCTCAAGTACATTGCCCTTGTATAGACCCTCTATATACTACTTCCACCTTTCTGCTTTCCCTTCTTTGCTTAGAACTGGGTTTCCGAGCTCTTGATATTCATAGAAGTGGTTCTCTTTTCTCCAAAGGTCTCTTTAATTTTCCTGTAGGCAGTATCTATCTTACCCCTAGTGAGATAAGCCTCTACATCCTTACATTTGTCCTCTAGCCATGTCTGCTTAGCCATTTTGCACTTCCTGTCGATCTCATTTTTGAGACGTTTGTATTCCTTTCTGCATGCTTCACTTACTGCATTTTTCTATTTTCTCCTTTCGTCAATTAAATTCAATATTTCTTCTGTGACCCAAGGATTTCTACTAGCCCTCGTCTTTTTACCTACTTGATCCTCTGCTGCCTCCACAACTTCATCCCTCAAAGCTACCCATTCTTCTTCTAATGTATTTCTTTCCCCCATTCTTGTCACTTGTTCCCTTATGGTCTCCCTGAAACTCTGTACAACCTCTGGTTTAGTCAGTTTATCCAGATCCCATCTCCTTAGATTCCCACCTTTTTGCAGTTTTAATCTGCAGTTCATAACCAATAGATTGTGGTCAGAGTCCAGATCTGCCCCTGGAAATGTCTTACAATTTAAAACCTGGTTCCTAAATCTCTGTCTTACCATTACATACTCTATCTGAAATCTGTCAGTATCTCCAGGCTTCTTCCATGTATACATGGACGAAGATACCGAACGGTTTCCGAACAGGAACTACCGGTACTACTGCAGGGTGCTGCCCTGGACGTTCGACAACGTATGTCGTTTCAGCATGATGGACGGTTGCCCTGCGTATTGCTCAAGTGAAGCAGAGGAGGTATCAGACTACACTGGTCGCTGGATCAGCAGAGCTGGCTCTATTAATTGACGCACTGTGTTGTCTGATTTGATGTTGCCAGATTTCCTTCTGTGGGGATATTTAAAAGATAAAGTGTACCACCAAGTTCCAACAGGCCGTGAAGACACAGTCGACTGCATCAGAAACGCCTGTGCCGAAATCTCCACAGGCATGCTTCTGTCCTGTGCACGATCATTTGGAAAGCGGATCATGAAGTACAGTAAAGTTGACGGTACTGCTTTTGAACAGTTACTATGATTGGAAAAGCCTCGAGCCATGGCCACAGTGACGCTCCGAGCAGTCCACTCTTAGATGTGTCAGAGGAATACAACGATGTGAATGGGGCTTCCAATTAGCAGTTAGGAAACACTGGCCCGTCCTACCCTCGCAGCACGGATTTGCGGTCTCAGATGGCACTGGATATTCATGGCCATTGAGTAGCACGTCATAAATTACTACTGTGAATCCATTTCTGTTCTGCATCCACACAGATGCTCCAAAATGCGCCGTACGGTATGTGACGGAGGGTACCATCTACCATTACTAGTCATTCCCTCCCCTGTTCCACTCGCAAATAGAGTGAGCAACAAACGACTGATTGTATTTCTCCGCATGAGCCCCAATTTCTGGCGGAAGAATCGGCCAGTTCCCATTTGAATAGCAATCACATAACACGGTTCCTTAGAAACCTAAGACGAACGTACAGGGTGTTTCAAAAATGACCGGTATATTTGAAACGGCAATAAAAACTAAACGAGCAGCGATAGAAATACACCGTTTGTTGCAATATGCTTGGGACAACAGTACATTTTCAGGCAGACAAACTTTCGAAATTAAAGTAGTTACAATTTCCAACAACAGATGGCGTTGCGGTCTGGGAAACTCTATAGTACGATATTTTCCACATATCCACCATGCGTAGCAATAATATGGCGTAGTCTCTGAATGAAATTACCCGAAACCTTTGACAACATGTCTGGCGGAATGGCTTCACATGCAGATGAGATGTACTGCTTCAGCTGTTCAATTGTTTCTGGATTCTGGCGGTACACCTGGTCTTTCAAGTGTCCCCACAGAAAGAAGTCACAGGGGTTCATGTCTGGCGAATAGGGAGGCCAATCCACGCCGCCTCCTGTATGTTTCGGATAGCACAAAGCAATCACACGATCATCGAAATATTCATTCAGGAAATTAAAGACGTCGGCCGTGCGATGTGGCCGGGCACCATCTTGCATAAACCACGAGGTGTTCGCAGTGTCGTCTAAGGCAGTTTGTACCGCCAGAAATTCACGAAGAATGTCCAGATAGCGTGATGCAGTAATCGTTTCGGATCTGAAAAATGGGCCAATGATTCCTTTGGAAGAAATGGCGGCCCAGACCAGTACTTTTTGAGGATGCGGGGACGATGGGACTGCAACATGGGGCTTTTCGGTTCCCCATATGCGCCAGTTCTGTTTATTGACGAAGCCGTCCAGGTAAAAATAAGCTTCGTCAGTAAACCAAATGCTGCCCACATGCATATCGCCGTCATCAATCCTGTGCACTATATCGTTAGCGAATGTCTCTCGTGCAGCAATGGTAGCAGCGCTGAGGGGTTGCCGCGTTTGAATTTTGTATGGATAGAGGTGTAAACTCTGGCGCATGAGACGATACATGGACGTTGGCGCCATTTGGACCACAGCTGCAACACGGTGAACGGAAACCCGAGGCCGCTGTTGGATCACCTGCTGCACTAGCTGCGCGTTGCCCTCTGTGGTTGCCGTATGCGGTCGCCCTACCTTTCCAGCACGTTCATCCGTCATGTTCCCAGTCCGTTGAAATTTTTCAAACAAATCCTTTATTGTATCGCTTTTCGGTCCTTTGGTTACATTAAACCTCCGTTGAAAACTTCGTCTTGTTGCAACAACACTGTGTTCTTGGCGGTGGAATTCCAACACCAGAAAAATCCTCTGTTCTAAGGAATAAACCATGTTGTCTACAGCACACTTGCATGTTGTGAACAGCACACGCTTACAGCAGAAAGACGACGTACAGAATGGCGCACCCCCAGACTGCGTTGTCTTCTATTCTTTCACATCACTTGCAGCGCCATCTGTTGTTGAAAATTGTAACTACTGTAATTTCGAAAGTTTGTCCGCCTGAAAATGTACTGTTGTCCCAAGCATATTGCAACAAACGGTGTATTTCTATCGCTGCTCGTTTAGTTTTTATTGCCGTTTCAAATATACCGGTCATTTTTGAAACACCCTGTACAAGTTAGCAATGTTTAAAGTATTTACTGCAGATGTATAAGGCGTGAAGTGTATAGTGACGTTTACTTCGATGACAAAGTATTATTGACTGTTTACGGTCTAATAAACGTATCATAGATTACGAAAATGCCTAAGGATGGAAAGAGAAAGCGTCACTTTTCGGATGACTGCACAATAGAGTGGTCTTTTGTCAAGAAAGGACGTGCAGATCAGGAAGACAGAGATTTTTAGCTGTTTCATCTCAGTAACTACACAGCCCATTTCTCTGAGTAATCAAACGCTACAGCATAGAAAGTCATTCTCTCTTCCTCAAATTTCGAAATCAAATTATTTATTGGTTTAGGGTTCTCATTCTTTAATTTGTTCAAAGTCAACTTGGTTTGTATGCCAAGAAAATTGGCAGTCTTCCTTTCATTCAGACGTCATTAAGTTCCGATTAATAATTTCTTATCCAAATTATCTAGACTTTATTCTTCTCCATGCTTTAAATTTTTTTCCGACAGATCCAAGTTTGTCTGCAGAAAGATGAAGTAAATTTCACTTATCGGACTACCAAGGAAGTCTGAAATTATTTTAGGAGGCCTGTCTTCAGCGTCAAAAGATTGTTGGAATGGAATCCAAAGCTTAAGAATTCTCTCAACTGTGACATTAACGACAGCGATCTTGTTTTTGAGTGAGACAAAAAAGTCTGATGACTGACGATGTACAAGCAGAACTCTTTCAGATTCTCTGTCCTTGAAGTGTATATTGAAAAATAGTGAAACATTTTCAGGGCGATTAATAAACATTCAAAAATGGTTCAAATGGCTGTGAGCACTATGGGACTTAACTTCTGAGGTCATCAGTCACCTAGAACTTAGAACTACTTAAACCTAACTAACCTAAGGACATCACATACATTCATGACCGAGGCAGGATTCGAACCTGCGACCGTAGCGGTCGCGCGGTTCCAGACTGAAGCGCCTAGAACCGCTCGGGCACTCCGGCCAGCGTATTAAACATTTTCGTGATGATTATTTCAATGTCGACAGTTAAGACTCCAGCAGCGCTTGATACAATATTGTGGAGGATATGGGCAGAGCATCCTATTTATTCTACATTGTTTTCTAGCTCTTTAACACTTTCGCTGCGGCTGACGCTTACGAGATGCATTCAAGTTCTAAGGCCTCCGATTTTTTTTCTCCGGACAGGAAAGAGATAGAAACATGCGCATTGTTTTAAAATGAGGCCGTGTTCATTGTCAATACGTCCCAGAGATGGCAGCACCGTATGGCAGATTGAATTTTACCGCCAGCGGCGAGAATGAGAACTGTTTTAAATACTTAAAATGGCGACGTTTTCCTTACTTGAACAGCGTGCAATCATTCGTTTTCTGAATTTGCGTGGTGTGAAACCAATTGAAATTCATTGACACTCGAAGGAGACATGTGGTGACGGAGTTACGGACATGTCGAAAGTGCGTTCGTGGGTGCGACAGTTTAATGAAGGCAGAACATCGTGTGACAACAAACCGAAACAACCTCGGGCTCGCACAAGCCGGTGTGACGACACGATCGCCTCCAGAGTTGGCATTTCTGTGGGTTCTGTGCACACAATCCTGCATGACGACCTGAAAATGCGAAAAGTGTCATCCAGGTGGGTGCCACGAATGCTGATGGACGACCACACGGCTGCCTGTGTGGCATGTTGCCAAGCAATGTTGATGCGCAACGACAGCACGAATGGGACTTTCTTTTCGTCGGTTGTGACAATGGATGAGACGTGGATGCCATTTTTCAATCCAGAAACAATGCGCCAGTCAGCTCAATGGAAGCACACAGATTCACAGCCACCAAAAAAAATTTTGGGTACTGTCGGTGCTGAAAAATGATGGTGTCCAAGTTCTGGGACAGCGAGGGCGTAATCCTTACCCATTGCGTTCTAAAGGGGACTACGGTAACAGGTGCATCCTACGAAATTGTTTTGAAGAACAAATTCCTTCCTGCACTGCAACAAAAACGTCCGGGAAGGGCTGCGCGTGTGCTGTTTCTCCGAAACAACGCACCCGCACATCGAGCTAACGTTACGCAACAGTTTCTTCGTGATAACAACTTTGAAGTGATTCCTCATGCTCCCTAATCACCTGACCTGGCTCCTACTCACTTTTGGCTTTTTCCAACAATGAAAGACACTCTCCGTGGCTGCACATTCACCAGCTTTGCTGCTATTGCCTGAGCGATTTTCCAGTGGTCAAAACAGACTCCTAAAGAAGCCTTCGCCGCCGCAGCGTTGTGAAAAATGTGTACGTCTGCAGGGCGATTACGTCGAGAAGTAACTCCAGTTTCATCGATTTCGGGTGAGTAGTTAATTAGAAAAAAAAATCGGAGGCCTTAGAACTTGAATGCACCTCGTATAAGCGTTCGCGCCCACTGCCCAATTACTCAGTCTACTTGCAGCGTCTGAGCCAGCATCAAAGAGTGTAAACTTTTGTTTTGTGTGGTCAGTTATCGAACGTATATTGTCCGTAATGGCGGCTAATGAACCGACACCTGGACCTTCCAGTGTGAAGAGGAGCAGGAAAAGTGTTCAACTGACAGAGGAACAGTTACATAGTGTACTAGACGCCAGGATTTTCTGTGTAGTGAGGACGAGGCGTACCACGGAGATTGTCATTTAGAGGCCGCAGAAGAATTGCAGAGTGATGATAGCGTGGAGGCACAGCTTTCGAATCTGTTTCGTGACAATTCCGAATCTGACGATACGGATCACAACGACTGTGTCAGGAAATCGACGACGAAAAAGAGCCCGACCTGTCACACAGAGATAATCCAGTTGAGTCCTGGCATAAAGAACCGCATAATATGCAGTACCACCCATTTACGAAGGAAGAAGTTTTGAAAATTCACCCTGCTGGTAATTCTCCTATGGATTTCTTCAGATTATTCGTAACAGACGAAATGTTGCAACTTGTAGTTGACGAAACGAACGATAACGCAGTCAACATATTGCTGAGCTAAAATACAAAAGAGGGATCTGGGAACTGTAAATGGAAACCTCTAAGTATAGGCGAATTACTAGTTTTCCTGGGTGTTTCGTTACATATGAGTAACGTTAAATATCCGCGATTACAAGAGTACTGGAAGAAAGAATCGCTGTCTGAGAATGGAGGAATAGCGATGTGTATAAGCAGAGACCGGTATTTGATCATATTACGCTGTCTGCATTTTGCAAAAATATTCACTTTCAGGAAACCCGAAACCAGACGATCGTTTATACAGGGTGTTACAAAAAGGTACGGCCAAACTTTCAGGAAACATTCCTCACACACAAATAAAGAAAAGACGTTATGGCGACATGTGTCCGGAAACGCTTAATTTCCATGTTAGAGCTCATTTTAGTTTCGTCCACCTACGCTCAATGGAGCACGTTATGATGATTTCATACGGAATACTCTACCTGTGCTGTTAGAACATGTGCCTTTACAAGTACGACACAACATGTGGTTCATGCACGATGGAGCTCCTGCACATTTCAGTCGAAGTGTTCGTACGCTTCTCAACAACAGATTCGGTGACCGAGAGATTGGTAGAGGCGGACCAATTCCGTGGCCTCCACGCTCTCCTGACCTCAACCCTCTTGACTTTCATTTATGGGGGCATTTGAAAGCTCTTGTCTACGCAACCCCGGTCCCAAATGTAGAGACTCTTCGTGCTCGTATTGTGGACGGCTGTGACACAATACGCCATTCTCCAGGGCTGCATCAGCGCATCAGGTATTCCATGCGACGGAGGGTGGATGCACATATCCTAGCTAACGGAGGACATTTTGAACATTTCCTGTAACAAAGTGTTTGAAGTCACGCTGGTACGTTCTGTTGCTGTGTGTTTCCATTCCATGATTAATGTGATTTGAAGAGAAGTAATAAAATGACCTCTAGCATGGAAAGTAAGCGTTTCCGGACACATGTCCACATAACACATTTTCTTTCTTTGTGTGTGAGGAATGTTTCCTGAAAGTTTGGCCGTACCTTTTTGTAACACCCTGTATAAGATACGACCTATATTGGATTATTTTAACACGAGAATGCCTCAAGTGTATTACCCGGGAAGAGATTTATCAATAGATGAATCAATCATTCTTTGCAGGGGAAGATTGTCATTTAGACAATACACAAAAAGCAATCGTAATAAATATGGCATAGATATACATGGAATCAAAATTTTTCCTGAATGCAGTGGATTTGTTGCTTGTTTGAATTGTATTTTTTGTTACATTATCAACAAATCACGAACATTTGAATGACGCCTGTAACCCCTACAGGTGTCAGACAGCAAACAGACTTTAAAACATGACCACCTGCGATGTTTCGTTATTGAGCCAATCAACCTTCAACAGCTTTCGTTACATCCCGTCAGTTTCAGTAAAGCATCGGACAACTAAAGGAATCATCTTTTCGGCCTTGTGGTTCGATGCATCGGTGTCTGTACACTCGGACACTGGGTGTGGTGCGAGAATATTTTTAATAATCGCTGTGGCTTTGGTCCTGGCTGTAGGCTGCTTTCAGGCGGCTTTGGAGCCAGGATACATTTTCGCATTCAGTTTTACGGTACAGTCAAAGCAACTGAAGGATTTACGATTCTTGACAAAATGGCTCTGAGCACTATGGGACTTGACTGCTGTGGTCATCAGTCCCCTAGAACTTAGAACTACTTAAACCTAACTAACCTAAAGACATCACACATATCCATGCCCGAAGCAGGAGTCGAACCTGCGACCGTAGCGGTCGCGCGGTTCCAAACTGTAGCGCCTAGAACCGCTCGGCCACTCCGGCCGGCCGGTTCTTGACAATTTTATAAGCTGTGATTAGTTCTGCAGTAGCAACGAGCAATTGCTCCTGAGTATCTTCTTTCACGACGAATGTAGAAACAGGCTTTAATGTCTGTTTTACTGCGTGTCCATTTGAGTCTGCATAAAAATAGGATGCCTCACATCTGACTTACCTCCATTAGTTACTTCGACGAAACAGCTACAAATTTGACCCATCGCTTCCCGCTCCGCACGTTCTTTCTTGACACTGGACCACTCTTTTGTGCAATCATTCGGAAATGACACTTTCTTTTATCATGTTTCGATCCTTAGGCATTTTCGTAAGCTATTGTAAGTTTATTAGACTGAACAGTCGATAGTAACACTAATCATTGAAGCACACGTCACTATACACTTCGCGCCCTCTATACCCGCAGTAACCACTTCAGCCGTTACCAACTTGCGCTCGTGCGTATTGATCGGGAACTGCCAGATTCCTCCGCGTGGCGCTGCTTAAATGTTTCCGGCTCCGTACTGCCGGAGAAGTCTGGTATTTTCTAGAATAATGGCGCTGAATCTAAAAGGAGCTTGCGTCGTGGAGGGAAGATACGCAACATGCAACGCCATCTGTGAGCCGATCTTGTAATCATAAATATGTTGACATAAATAAAACTAACTGAGGCTGCATATACGTGTCGCGCCAACAGATGGCGTTCCTTCAGTACATGAGCCAAACTATTAACGTTTTTTTTTTCAAAATCGAGACAAAATTGCGTCTTGTCGGAACATCGGGACAAGAAGCTCCATAACGGTAGCGGGACCGATACATGGAGATGGACGGATGGCAACCGTATGCCGACAAACCAGTTCCGCGCATTGCTAAGGTATTTCCTCGCACGTTTCAAGGTTGCAGCGAGACTGCTTGCTGCAGCTGACCACGCCCGAAGGCATCTGGCGGGTCGGACGTCTGTGCCCTGAACAACGTTTCAACCTTCACCCGCGCTTCTTACCGGATGAGCTACCCGCCCACGCCTTAGATTCGATTAGTACTTGTTCCATAGATCATGATTACGACACTTCGTAATGATGTGGAACGTGTCAGGTTAATAAAAGCTGTCTATACAAGATATTACATTAGACAAAATACACTCCTGGAAATTGAAATAAGAACACCGTGAATTAATTGTCCCAGGAAGGGGAAACTTTATTGACACATTTCTGGGGTCAGATACATCACATGATCTCACTGACAGAACCACAGGCACATAGACACAGGCAACAGAGCATGCACAATGTCGGCACTAGTACAGTGTATATCCACCTTTCGCAGCAATGCAGGCTGCTATTCTCCCATGGAGACGATCGTAGAGATGCTGGATGTAGTCCTGTGGAACGGCTTGCCATGCCATTTCCACCTGGCGCCTCAGTTGGACCAGCGTTCGTGCTGGACGTGCAGACCGCGTGAGACGACGCTTCATCCAGTCCCAAACATGCTCAATGGGGGACAGATCCGGAGATCTTGCTGGCCAGGGTAGTTGACTTACACCTTCTAGAGCACGTTGGGTGGCACGGGATACATGCGGACGTGCGTTGTCCTGTTGGAACAGCAAGTTCCCTTGCCGGTCTAGGAATGGTAGAACGATGGGTTCGATGACGGTTTGGATGTACCGTGCACTATTCAGTGTCCCCTCGACGATCACCAGTGGTGTACGGCCAGTGTAGGAGATCGCTCCCCACACCATGATGCCGGGTGTTGGCCCTGTATGCCTCGGTCGTATGCAGTCCTGATTGTGGCGCTCACCTGCACGGCGCCAAACACGCATACGACCATCATTGGCACCAAGGCAGAAGCGACTCTCATCGCTGAAGACGACACGTCTCCATTCGTGCCTCCATTCACGCCTGTCGCGACACCACTGGAGGCGGGCTGCACGATGTTGGGGCGTGAGCGGAAGACGGCCTAACGGTGTGCGGGTCCGTAGCCCAGCTTCATGGAGACGGTTGCGAATGGTCCTCGCCGATACCCCAGGAGCAACAGTGTCCCTAATTTGCTGGGAAGTGGCGGTGCGGTCCCCTACGGCACTGCGTAGGATCCTACGGTCTTGGCGTGCATCCGTGCGTCGCTGCGGTCCGGTCCCAGGTCGACGGGCACGTGCACCTTCCGCCGACCACTGGCGACAACATCGATGTACTGTGGAGACCTCACGCCCCACGTGTTGAGCAATTCGGCGGTACGTCCACCCGGCCTCCCGCATGCCCACTATACGCCCTCGCTCAAAGTCCGTCAACTGCACATACGGTTCATCTACATCTACATCTATACTCCGCGAGCCACCTTACGGTGTGTGGCGGAGGGTACTTATTGTACCACTATCTGATCCCCCCTTCCCTGTTCCATTCACGAATTGTGCGTGGGAAGAACGACTGCTTGTAAGTCTCCGTATTTGCTCTAATTTCTCGGATCTTTTCGTTGTGATCATTACGCGAGATATATGTGGGCGGTAGTAATATGTTGCCCATCTCTTCCCGGAATGTGCTCTCTCGTAATTTCGATAATAAACCTCTCCGTATTGCGTAACGCCTTTCTTGAAGTGTCCGCCACTGGAGCTTGTTCAGCATCTCCGTAACGCTCTCGCGCTGACTAAATGTCCCCATGACGAATCGCGCTGCTTTTCGCTGGATCATGTCTATCTCTTCTATTAATCCAACCTGGTAAGGGTCCCATACTGATGAGCAATACTCAAGAATCGGACGAACAAGCGTTTTGTAAGCTACTTCTTTCGTCGATGAGTCACATTTTCTTAGAATTCTTCCTATGAATCTCAACCTGGCGCCTGCTTTTCCCACTATTTGTTTTATGTGATCATTCCACTTCAGATCGCTCCGGATAGTAACTCCTAAGTATTTTACGGTCGTTACCGCTTCCAATGATTTACCACCTATGGCATAATCGTACTGGAATGGATTTCTGCCCCTATGTATGCGCATTATATTACATTTATCTACGTTTAGGGAAAGCTGCCAGCTGTCGCACCATGCATTAATCCTCTGCAGGTCTTCCTGGAGTACGTACGAGTCTTCTGATGTTGCTACTTTCTTGTAGACAACCGTGTCATCTGCAAATAGTCTCACGGAGCTACAGATGTTGTCAACTAAGTCATTTATGTATATTGTAAACAATAAAGGTCCTATCACGCTTCCTTGCGGTACTCCCGAAATTACCTCTACATCTGCAGATTTTGAACCGTTAAGAATGACATGTTGTGTTCTTTCTTCTAGGAAATCCTGAATCCAATCACAAACCTGGTCCGATATTCCGTAAGCTCGTATTTTTTTCATTAAACGTAAGTGCGGAACCGTATCAAATGCCTTCCTGAAGTCCAGGAATACGGCATCAATCTGCTCGCCAGTGTCTACGGCACTGTGAATTTCTTGGGCAAATAGGGCGAGCTGAGTTTCACATGATCTCTGTTTGCGGAATCCATGTTGGTTATGATGAAGGAGATTTGTATTATCTAAGAACGTCATAATACGAGAACACAAAACATGTTCCATTATTCTACAACAGATTGACGTAAGCGAAATAGGCCTATAATTATTCGCATCTGATTTATGACCCTTCTTGAAAATGGGAACGACCTGCGCTTTCTTCCAGTCGCTAGGTACTTTACGTTCTTCCAGCGATCTACGATAAATTGCTGATAGAAAGGGGGCAAGTTCTTTAGCATAATCACTGTAGAATCTTAAGGGTATCTCGTCTGGTCCGGATGCTTTTCCGCTACTAAGTGATAGCAGTTGTTTTTCAATTCCGATATCGTTTATTTCAATATTTTCCATTTTGGCGTCCGTGCGACGGCTGAAGTCAGGGACCGTGTTACGATTTTCCGCAGTGAAACAGTTTCGGAACACTGAATTCAGTATTTCTGCCTTTCTTCGGTCGTCCTCTGTTTCGGTGCCATCGTGGTCAACGAGTGACTGAATAGGGGATTTAGATCCGCTTACCGATTTTACATATGACCAAAACTTTTTAGGGTTCTTGTTTAGATTGTTTGCCAATGTTTTATGTTCGAATTCGTTGAATGCTTCTCTCATTGCTCTCTTTACGCTCTTTTTCGCTTCGTTCAGCTTTTCCTTATCAGCTATGATTCGACTACTCTTAAACCTATGATGAAGCTTTCTTTGTTTCCGTAGTACCTTTCGTACATGATTGTTATACCACGGTGGATCTTTCCCCTCGCTTTGGACCTTAGTCGGTACGAACTTATCTAAGGCGTACTGGACGATGTTTCTGAATTTTTTCCATTTTAGTTCCACATCCTCTTCCTCAGAAATGAACGTTTGATGGTGGTCACTCAGATATTCTGCGATTTGTGCCCTATCACTCTTGTTAAGCAAATATATTTTCCTTCCTTTCTTGGCATTTCTTATTACACTTGTAGTCATTGATGCAACCACTGACTTATGATCACTGATACCCTCTTCTACATTCACGGAGTCGAAAAGTTCCGGTCTATTTGTTGCTATGAGGTCTAAAACGTTAGCTTCACGAGTTGGTTCTCTAACTATCTGCTCGAAGTAATTCTCGGACAAGGCAGTCAGGATAATGTCACAAGAGTCTCTGTCCCTGGCTCCAGTTCTGATTGTGTGACTATCCCATTCTATACCTGGTAGATTGAAGTCTCCCCCTATTACAATAGTATGATCACGAAACTTCTTCACGACGTTCTGCAGGTTCTCTCTGAGGCGCTCAACTACTACGGTTGCTGATGCAGGTGGTCTATAGAAGCATCCGACTATCATATCTGACCCACCTTTGATACTTAGCTTAACCCAGATTATTTCACATTCGCATTCGGTAATAACTTCACTGGATGTTATTGAATTCTTTACTGCTATAAATACTCCTCCACCATTGGCGTTTATCCTATCCTTGCGGTATATATTCCATTCTGTGTCTAGGATTTCGTTACTGTTCACTTCCGGTTTTAACCAACTTTCCGTTCCTAATACTATATGCGCACTATTTCCTTCAATAAGAGATACTAATTCAGGAACCTTGCCCTGGATACTCCTGCAGTTTACCAATATTACGTTAACTTTTCCTGTTTTTGGTCTCTGAGGACGGACGTTCTTTATCAACGATGATAATGTCCTCTCTGGTAAGCCGTCAGGTATTTTATCGTTTCGCCCAAGGGGGGGTCCCTCTAACCTAAAAAACCCCCGTGTGCACGCCACACGTACTCTGCTACCCTAGTAGCTGCTTCCGGTGTGTAGTGCACGCCTGACCTGTCTAGGGGGGCCCTACAGTTCTCCACCCAATAACGGAGGTCGATGAATTTGCAACCATTATAGTCGCAGAGTCGTCTGAGCCTCTGGTTTAGACCCTCCACACGGCTCCAAACCAGAGGACCGCGATCGACTCTGGGCACTATGCTGCAGATATTAAGCTCAGCTTGCACTCCGCGTGCGATGCTGGTTGTCTTCACCAAATCAGCCAGCCGCCGGAAGGAACCAAGGATGGCCTCAGAACCCAAGCAGCAGGCGTCATTCGTTCCGACATGTGCTACTATCTGCAGCCGGTCACACCCAGTGCGTTCAATAGCTGCCGGAAGGGCCTCCTCCACATTACGGACGAGACCCCCCGGCAAGCACACCGAGTGCACACTGGCATTCTTCCCCGACCTACCCGCTATTTTCCTGAGGGGCTCCATAACCCGCCTAACGTTGGAGCTCCCTATAACTAATAGGCCCGCCCTCTGTGACTGTCGGGACCTTGCCGGAGAATCGGCCACTGGCCCAACAGGCGAGACATCCTGTGGTGGCTCGGAAACGATGTCATCACCACTAGGAAGCACCCCGTACCTGTTGGAAAGGGGTAAGGCAGCTGCCACGCGGCCAGATCCCACCTTCGCCTTTCGGCCAGGCACGCGAGAGCCCACCACTGTCCGCCATTCACCCTGGAGTGATGGCTGACCGGTAAGATGCTCACTGCCGGAAGACGCAGCGACATCAGGGGTTCCATGTGATTCCAAGGCCACCGAAGTAGGCATAGGTCTCACCACAGTTGCCCCAACGCCACTACGAGCCGACGCCTGCGCCTCGAGCTCGATGAGCCTAACAGACAAAGCCTCCACCTGCCCCCGAAGAGTGGCCAATTCTCCTTGCGTCCGCTCACAACAACCACAGTCCCTACACATGACTATGTTTACCCTACCCTATACGGTGACAAATTCCCAAGATAATCTTCTGATGAGCTACTCTGATAATCAAGAAACACTCACTGAAATACGAGACGCGAAAACTACGCTAGGTTTTCCCAGAAAAACTATTTAAAAGCTAAGCGCAGCAAATAAGTACAAAAACGCTTTATACAAACAGTACTCGCTGCTGCTGGTGCTCTCGCTGTCACAAGACAACTGCTGATTCAAGTGACTAGTGGCTAACGGCCGCGAAACAAACAAATGACGGTTTTAGGGCGCTTTCTGTTCTAAACGATCAAGAAAACACTAAGAAATCTAACACGAAAACTACGTAAAGTTTTATCAGGAACTGTTAGTTACTATGCAGAGCAGATAAACACAAATAGAATCCCTTCCTTAGTGGAAGGTCGTAAACAAAATGCAAAATAAACGCTTTATACAAACAGTACTGTGCTGCTGCTGGTGCTCTCGCTCTCGCTGTCACAAGACAACTGCTGATTCAAGTGACTAGTGGCTAACGGCCGCGAAACAAACAAATGACGGTTTTAGGGCGCTTTCTGTTCTAAACGATCAAGAAAACACTAAGAAATCTAACACGAAAACTACGTAAAGTTTTATCAAGAACTGTTAGTTACTATGCAGAGCAGATAAACACAAATAGAATCCCTTCCTTAGTGGAAGGTCGTAAACAAAATGCAAAATAAACGCTTTATACAAACAGTACTGTGCTGCTGCTGGTGCTCTCGCTCTCGCTGTGGTTCACGTCCACGCTGTCGCGGCATGCTACCAGTGTTAAAGACTGCGATGGAGCTCCGTATGCCACGGCAAACTGGCTGACACTGACGGCGGCGGTGCACAAATGCTGCGCAGCTAGCGCCATTCGACGGCCAACACCGCGGTTCCTGGTGTGTCGGCTGTGCCGTGCGTGTGATCATTGCTTGTACAGCCCTCTCGCAGTGTCCGGAGCAAGTATGGTGGGTCTGACACACCGGTGTCAATGTGTTCTTTTTTCTATTTCCAGGAGTGTATTACAAGAGACTTATTTTTTTTTTTTTTTTTTTTGAGTTTGGGAAACTACCCATTTACTATATCCAAAAATTCATCTAATGAGTAGAAGGAGTTGCCATTAAGAAATTCTTTTCATTTCCTTTTAAATGCTATATGGCTGTCTGTCAGACTTTTTATGCTATTAGGTAAGTGACCAAAGACTTTTGTGGCAGCATAATTTACCCCCTTCTGAGCCAAAGTTAGATTTAACCTTGAGTAGTGAAGATCATCCTTTCTGCTAGTGTTGTAGCCATGTTCACTGCTATTACTTTTGAATTCGTCCGGATTGTTAATAACTAATTTCATAAGTGAATATGTATATTGTGAGGCTACAGTGAAGATCGCTAGCTCTTTAAATAAGTGTCTGCCGGGTGATCTCGGATGAGCTCCAGAAATTATTCTGATTACACGCTTTTGTGCAATGAACACTCTTTTACTCAATGATGAGTTACACCAGAATATGATGCCATACGAAAGCAGAGAATGAAAATAGGCGTGGTAAGCTAATTTACTCAGATGTAAATCGCCAAAATTTGCAATGACCCTAATAGCATAAGTAGCTGAACTGAAACGTTTCAGCAGATCCTCAGTGTGTCTTTTCCAGTTCAACACCTCATCAATGCATACACCTAGAAATTTTGAATATTGTACCTTAGCTACCGATTTCTGATCGAAGTCTACATTTATTAATGGGGTCATTCCATTTACTGTGTGGAAATGTATATACTGTGTTTTGTCAAAGTTTAATGTGAGCCCATTTGCAGAGAACCACTTAATGATTTTCTGAAAAACATCGTTTACAATTTCACCAGTTAATTCTTGTCTGTCGGGTGTGATAGCTATACTTGTATCATCGGCAAAAAGTACCAGCTTTGCATCTTCGTGAATACAGAGTGGCAAGCCATTAATATATATTAAGAACAGCAGAGGACCCAAGACCGAACCTTGCGGCACCCCATTCTTGATTGGTCCCCAATTTGAGAAATCACCAGTTTTTTGAATATTATGTGAACTGTTTATTTCAACTTTCTGCACTCTTCCGGCTTGAAACACATCTAGACGGACAGTGTTAAATTTAAAATGGCATCAAGTTTTACAGCGACGAACGGTGCTCTGAAGAGCTCACGATTTCTTTTAGATGACAATGAACATGCAAGGACTCATTTGTGTGGAAGATATTCGGGCATCGCGGCAAACACAGTAATGCGAAATTAAAACATTTGCAGTTTATGTTGAAACTTTTTCCGTTACAGGAGTTGGATTGCGCGTGGCAAATTTAGAAACATACCCGTAGTAAAAGCGTTACGTTCACAGGGCAGCTTCACCTACATAGGAAACGATTCCACGTTTGTTTCAAAACAACTAGATGTTATCACTATAGCCGACATAATCGTCTAGAGAGAGTGAGCAACTGTACTTATATAAGATAATTCTCATTTATTGTTCGCTCCCACTTATACATTTTTAATTACATTAAATGTTTCCATCGCTCTCTGGACCATCTTCAGATCTAAAACGTAATACGAAATAAGCAACATCTAAAATTTTCCAATAAGTTGAAAAGGAAAGAACTGTTGATAAATGTAAAATTTACCAAAGTAGTTGTATTTACTCAGTGCCACATATCAGAGTAATGTGTTTCTTAATTGCGGTCTTTTTATTGTAATACGGATGTGTTGGAAGAAGGGAGGGATGGGGGAAGGGGAAGTGGAGTGAGGCTTCCCAGTCAGACTCCCCCAGTCAGCGATCCAAACATTCAATGTAATTAAAAATGTGTAACTGGGAGCAAAGAATAAGTGAGAAATACCTTAAACGTGGTACTACCATGATTCAGTTTAGAACCTACTGAAACACATGGGAAAACTAAATACGAACTAATCATAACGTGTAGGCTTTCACAGCCGGCGTCTTCATTAGTTAAAACTACTGGGCTGAGAGGCTGGGATGGGTCTGTAAAACTACTTCCTGGCGTTTCGTTGCCAACTGCAGGCATCTTCCGAGGGGAGTCAAAGACTGGCTGCCAGAAACCCATGTGTGTTTTGAAGAGCCATCGTTCTGTCAACGCTCTGTCTCACGAAATGGTCCTACGTGTACGAATATGGCTTGTGTGTGGTACTGGCTTGGGGAGTACGACCCCAGGTGGATGATGTTAATGATGAGGATGATGTTTCTACTGATGGAGATGAGTATATTGTTTTATGATTATGAGACGAAGTTTACCACCTAAAGTGGCGATGAAGTGTATTGATTGGAGCTCTGAGTTCAGGATGTGCGTTCCTTCCCAGAGTATTGATGAGATGATACGGTGATGAAGGAGCTGATAGGCCGTGGGGGTCCCGTTTATATAGAGCGCATACAGCGCACCACCATTCGTCACGTGGAGCCGACTGTAAGTCTATCTCTAACGTCATTATTCTCGATCGAAGATAATCGATTGTCACATCGCTGGTGCAAAGTCGACAGCATGTCTTGTCTAACTTTAAGCGTTCCTCTTTTCTGTTGCAATTATTGTGGTGTTTCTGAATCCCTATACCGTCTCTATACACACGTGCATAATAATGCGATGTCTGGGCCAGCACACTCGTCTCACTAAATTTTATTTTCATGATCTCCGTCTTCAAAAACATGTTCCGCTACGGCTGATTTGTCCGTATGTCCCAGTCCACAGTTCCGTCTGTGTCCGGTTAAATGGGTATCGACACTTCTTTTCGTCGTTCCAATATAAACCTTCCCACAGCTGCACGGAATTTCATACACCCAAGGAGTTGCTAGGGGGTGTCGAGCGACTTTCGCCGATCTCGAACACTCACTAATCTTCTTGGTGGGTCTAAAGATGGTTTCACTTGGAAACTTGACCAGAACTTTATGCCATTACGGTCTGTAATATTGCCCATAAGTTACAGAAATACTTTTCCGGTTGACAGTTGTTATTGCTGATTGTTGTCGGACACTTTTCTTCTGGAATGGAGTGCGCGATCTACCTCCTTGCCAGCGTATCCATTTTTCTTAAAAGCCATTCGCAAATGATTTAGTTCAATTTGCAAATAAACTGGCTCGCAGATACACTACTGGCCATTAAAATTGCTACACCACGAAGATGACGTGCTACAGAAGCGAAATTTAACCGACAGGAAGAAGATGCTGTGATATGCAAATCATTAGCTTTTCAGAGCATTCACACAAGGTTGGCGCCGGTGGCGACACCTACAACGTGCTGACACACATTTCCAACCGATTTCTCATACACAAACAGCAGTTGACCGGCGTTGCCTGGTGAAATGTTGTTGTGATGCCTCGTGCAAGGAGGAGAAATGCGTACCATCACGTTTCCGACTTTGATAAAGGTCAGATTGTAGCGTATCGAGATTGCGGTTTATCGTATCGCGACATTGCTGCTCGCGTCGGTCGAGATCAACTGACTGTTAGCAGAATATGGAATTGGTGGCTTCAGGAGGGTAATATGGAACGCCGTGCTGGATCCCAACGGCCTTGTATCACTAGCAGTCGACATGACAGGTATCTTGTGCGCATGGCTGTAACGGATCGTGCAGCCACGTCTCGATCCCTGATGGGGACGTTTGCAAGACAACAACCATCTGCACCAACAGTTCGACGACGTTTTCAGCAGCACGGACTATCAGCTCGGAGACCACGGCGGCGGTTACCCTTGACGCTGCATCACAGACAGGAGCGCTGCGATGGTGTACTCAACGACGAACCTGGGTACACGAATGGCAAAACGTCATTTTTTCAGATGAATCCAGGTTCTGTTTGTGCGCCGCCATCTTGGCGGGTGACCTTGAACCGGACTTGGCCGCTGCACGAGGCGCCGCGTCGGATCGCGCTATAGTTCTAACTAAGCGCGATCCGCAGAATTGCTCCGTTTCCGGTCCGCCATTGCTCTCTTGCGCGGCGCTACTTCCGCTGCCACGCCCAGATAAGGTTATCGCTGTGACGTCACGGGCCACCTTATCTCTCTCGTGAGGCAACAGCATGCTCATTCGACTCAGGCAGCCGCACGTAGCACACAGCCATGCCTTATAGGAGGAGCAGATATTATCGCAGAACACGCATGCCTGTGTACAAGACTGTTAGCAGTTTTGATTTTACACCTAACGACGTTGCTCAACAAGAACTCTTAACCGGTCCCCTCACTTTTGTAGGTTGTAAGATTAATTTTTCTTGCAGTACAAATGAGGTGGTCACTGGTAATTCATGGATGACCTTGGCTATAGTGAAAGGTGATGAGAAACCACTAGCTGGCCTTGAGTCATACAACGACAGAGACATTATTGCATACAGGACATTTGCTATTGCAGTTGTTGGTGACAGGAATTATAAAATATGTGTTGTTACAACAGACAAGCCCTTTTCATTGTACACCACGAACAGAAGAAGAATTAATCCAAATCCGTGTTCGGCGACATCGAGGTCAACGCACATTGGAAGCGTGTATTCGTCATCGCCATACTGGCGTATGACGCAGCGTGATGGTATGGGGTCACCTCTTGTTCGCACTGACGACACTTTGAACAGTGGGCGTTACATTTCAGATGTGTTACGACCCGTGGCTCTACCCTTCATTCTATCCCTGCGAAACACTACATTTCAGCAGGATAATGCCCGACCGCGTGCTGCAGGTCCTGTACGTTCTTTTCTGGATACAGAAAATGTTCGACTGCATATTCTCCAGATCTCTTACCAATTGAAAACGTCTGGTCAATGGTAACCCAGCAACTGCCTCATCACAATAAGCCAGTCACTACTCCTGATAAACTGTGGTATCGTGTTGAAGCTGCATGGGCAGCTGTACCTGTACACGGCATCCAAGCTCTGTTTGACTCAATGCCCAGGCGTATCAAGGCCATTATTACGGCCAGAGGTGGTTGTTCTGGGTACTGATGTCTCAGGATCTATGCACCCAAATTGGGTGGCAATGTAATCATATGTCAGTTCTAGTATAATATATTTGTCCAATGAATACCGGTTTATCATCTGCATTTCTTCTTGGTGTAGCAATTTTAATGGCCAGTAGAGTACTATTACCTCTGGCCACTAATGTTTTAATCACGCCTCTCTTCTGCGTAGGACGATCGTTCGAATCCCTATGCAGGTTACGGTCGGTGTGTGTGTATCTTTTCTATGCAGTGTATAACATACACTCCCATCTGCCCGTTTCATTACTGCTACATTCAAAAAATGAAGCCCTCCATTACTCTCTTTCTGCATAGTAAATTGTATCTTTGGATTAATACTATTAAGGTGCAAACAGAAACCATACAATTCCCCTTCCCCATGATTCCATACCACAAAAGTGTCATCCACATACCGATACCACTTGAGAGGGCTTTCACTGGCAGGGTCCAGTAGCTGCGACTAATTTCCGGTATGATAATGAGTTTTACGAACTAAGCGCCCTGGGTCCAGCTGTTGCAAATTTATTTATGGAATATTTCGAGCAGCAGGCAGGCGCTGCAGTGTGCCAGTAAAAGCCCTTTGAAGTGATTCAGCTTCCCATTTAAACGGAATGTTTCCTCATCACCAAACACTGTGCAAGAAAGCAGTCATCCTGTTATCTTGGCAAGAAGGAAATTACATAGCTCTACATGTTTGTCACCTTCACCAAAAGCTTGCAGTAGTTGAATTTAGTTTGGTTTCGTGTGTAAACGTCGACGCAACACACGCCAGACGGACATCGGGGGCACGTGCTGTCGAGCTGCACGGCGAACGGATTTCTGAGGACTCCTCGTGAAATATGGCGGATGCGTTCGTCGTCTGTGGGCTATTTGCCTGTACACAGACAACCTGGTTCTCGGAATTGTTCACGCCATCGTCTAAGGCTCGATTAACACGATGGGAAACGTCACGTCAACATCAGTGACGTCACACACCGTCAAAAATCCACTTGCATTCACACTGGACGGAACGTCAAGCGACGGCAAAACTTCAACCGCGTTTTGGCGCGTTATTGGAAACTCGCAGAAGTGTTCACGAGAGAGGATGGCGGACATTATATTTAGTCTTGATGAACTTGCTACGATTGCAATTGCTTTAGATGACGAGGAAAGAGAGCAAGGCAATCAAAACGAACGTGGGTGAAGAAAATGATTTTGAAGAGAATGTGTGAAGGCGAATGTCACACATTGTATAGAGAGCTGGAAGAAGAGGAGACGTCATTTTATAAATATTTACGAGTGTCGAGACAGCAATTTTTTAATTTGCTGTCTTTGATAAGCAGCAGCATCAAGAAAGCAGACACAAACATGCGCCGTGCAACTTCTCCACGAGAAAAAATAATAATTTGTTTGAGGTGAGTCTGATGCTCCAGCTTTAGCAATTCCTTTGAGGGTTCCTGTTCAGTACGTTTACGTATTTTATAGAACAGAATATTGATTGTAATACTGCACACTATCAACAAATTGATCTATAGGCTAAACATTCACAATTTATGGCCCCTTCTTATGTAGATCTAAATCTGCTACAGTTCGTCCTGCATAAACTTTGGCACTGCAGAGAACCAACTGCACACTGTATATGAATGTGGAACATCGAACTTTTTACTGCAGTTGTACTTAAATAAGCTGTATCCATACGAAATGTTGAGTGACACTCAGTACCAGAAAGTATGTAAATAAATACTATACATAAGTAAACTACTAGCCAAAATGAGTATGTGGCGTAGAGTACTCATATTTGCTTCGGAATGATAAGTATTACATATAAACATGGTCGAAATAAACTTTCACGACTCACGAATAATTGTGAAATTGGAAAGCAGGAAGGCTCTAACCTCTGCTAAGCGTTTTCACCTCCTAATCGCGAGTACATACATACATAAATAGATGCAGGTGCGATGTTATACATCTAAATACATTACATACAAAATAATCTGCAGTAGGCCTACAATATTCATACAGTTATTTACCTGGGCGACCGATAAACAGTCCAATTTTCTTCCATATTTCTTCTTTAAACAATGTGTTGCTGTCTTTTATTTTATTTTATTTTTTATTTTTTTTCAGCTCATGTCATACAACTCCACATTTTGGCGAACAAGTTCGATTAACTTCTCGTCGTTCATGTTTATATAAAAACATTTTATAACTAAAAATTCGGTAGATATTTTCGATGTGGAGAACACTGCTTGCAGAATCAAACTCGTGCCATGCGAGCAGCCGCAGAACAGAGAGAAAAGTAACAGCCAATCGTAAGCAGTTCGCCAACCACGTGGCCCCCACCGTCAACGTCAAACTATTCTTTCGAGGTATACCGGCCGGCAGGCAAACTGACGTTGACGTGACGTTGCCCTCCGTGTGAATCGAGCCTAACGCTCTGTGCTGCTGGAGGATCCACACCATGCCCAGTGCGAAACTCCCGCTTAACAGTTATCACTGATCCGCACTGCGCAAAACGTAGAATACGAAACGGTTTCTGTTGTCCCGACACCATTTTTGCCAGAACTGAAGTGGCCACACACTGCTGCTACCTAGTGGGAACCGTGTAAAACTCGAGAGTTTACTCTTTCTAACTGTACGTTGCTCACGCACATATGTCAAACATTTTTTTTCATATATCTGATGATTCTTTTTGATACATCCTGTATTTTCAAATAATTACTCAAAGTGGCCTACAGCAATGTAAAAACTGGAAACTGGAAAAAAAAATTGGTCGGCTTTACCGATAATTACTTAATCGAATGTACGGGGTGTTCAAAAAGTCTCTCCGCAGTGCCGCATGATTGTTCGCCTGCCTGGGTTACTTCCCTCCAAGTGGACTCTCCCAACATTCCACTGTTTTGTTTATCTCAGCCAGCCTCAGTAGTATCGTTGGTTTGTGTTGTTACGTGTTCACGTGAACGTTTAAGTTTAGTTCCTTTGTCGGTTTGTTTCGTTTTTGTTACTGTTAAAAATGCTAACCATTGAAGAACGTGTGTTTTTAGTCGAACAAGTGTTCAAAGCTGGCGGTAAATACACACTTTCAGATCGTCAAACATTTAATTCAGTTTGCCCGGAGACAACACTCGCACATCACGATACTGTGCGATATCTGACTAACGAATTTCGAAGTACGGGTTCAGTGACAGATGCAACGAGAAGTGGTCGTCCTAGCGTTTTGTCTGAGGATAAACTACTCGATATTTCCTATAAAATGTCCATGAGTCCGAACAAGTCAGTAAGAAAACTCGCTCAGGAAATCGACGTTAGTGTCGGAACCGCCCACGCAGCTGTAAGGAAAAAATTAGAACTTTTCCCATACAAAGTGACAGTCGTGCGAGAACTGAAAAATACTGATCATGGCAAGAGGCTGCATTATTGTCAATGGTTCCAAAATTTCGTTCAACAAATTGGAAGGGGTATTCTTAACGAAACGTTTTTAAGTGATGAGCCGTGGTTTCATTTATCCGGGTACATGAACTCGCAAAATTCTGGTCTGTGGAATAGTGCAAATCCATTGTGTATTCATGAGGAAGCACATCATTCTGTGAAAATAGGAGTTTGGATTGCAATTTCTAGACGTCAGATTGTGGGTCCCATATTTTTCAACAAAACAAACGCACAACGATACTGCTGTGATGTTCTGCAACCATTCATAGCCGGCCGCTGTGGCCTAGCGTTTCTAGGCGCTTCAGTCCGGAACCGCGCGCCTGCTACGGTCGCAGGTTCGAATCCTGCCTCGGGCATGGGTGTGTGTGATGTCCTTAGGTTAGTTAGGTTTAAGTAGTTTCTACGCCTAGGGGACTAATGACCTCACAAGGAAACCTCCCCATCGCACCCCCCTCAGATTTAGTTATAAGTTGGCAGAGTGGATAGGCCTTGAAAAACTGAACACAGATCAATCGAGAAAACAGGAAGAAGTTATGTGGAACTATGAAAAAAATAAGCAAAATACACAAACTGAGTAGTCCGTGTGAGATAAGCAATATCAAGGAGATTGTGAGTGTAGGAGGACCGTGGTCCCGTGGTTAGCGTGAGCAACTGTGAAACGAGAGGTCCTTGGTTCAAGTCTTCCCTCGAGGGAAAAGTTTTTTTGTTTTCAGACAATTGCGATCCGATCATCATCATCATCATCATCATCATCATCATCATCATCATCATCATAAAATCATCATAAAATCATCATAAAATCATCATCATCATCATCATTAAAGACTGATTATGCCCTTCAGCGTTCAGTCTGGAGCGTAGCCCCCCTTATACAGTTCCTCCATGATCCCCTATTCAGTGCTAACATTGGTGCCTCTTCTGATGTTAAACCTATTACTTCAAAATCATTCTTAACCGAATCCAGGTACCTTCTCCTCGGTCTGCCCCGACTCCTCCTACCCTCTACTGCTGAATCCATGAGTCTCTTGGGTACCCTTGCTTCTCCCATGCGTGTAACATGACCACCATCTAAGCCTGTTCGCCCTGACTGCTAAATCTATAGAGTGCGTTCCCAGTTTTTCTTTGATTTCCTCATTGTGGACACCCTCCTGCCATTGTTCCCATCTACTAGTACCTGCAATCATCCTAGCTACTTTCATATCCGTAACCTCAACCTTGTTTATAAGGTAACCTGAATCCACCCAGCTTTCGCTCCCATACAACAAAGTTGTATCCGATGCGATCACATTTTTGGGAGTGATAATCACATCCACAAGAAAACCTAAATCGGGCAAGGTAGAAGAATCTTTTTACCCATTCGCCAAATGTACAAGTTAGGTGGGACGACAACATATTAGTCTCATATGACGCACATGCCGTCACCAGTATCGTATAGAATATATCAGACGTGTTTTCCTGTGGAGTAATCGGTTGACCTATGACCTTGCGATCAAATGTTTTCGGTTCCCATTGGAGAGGCACGTCCTTTTGTCTACTAATCGCACGGTTTTGCAGTGCGGTCGCAAAACACAGACACTAAACTTATTACAGTGAACAGAGACGTCAATGAACGAACGGACAGATCATAACTTTGCAAAAATAAAGAACGTAAAATTTTCACTCGAGGGAGGACTTGAACCAAAGACCTCTGGTTCCTCAGCTGGTCACGATAACCACGTGACCACGGCGCTCCTGAACTTCCGTCGTCCATGTTGTTGTCTATGTTGCACAAGTACTACTCAGTTTGTAAATTTTGCTTGTTTTTTCGTAGTTCCACACAACTTTTTTCTGTTTTCTCGATTGATCTGTGTTCAGTTTTTCAAGGCCTATCCACTGTTCAAACTTATAACTAAATCTGAGGGGTGTGTGATGGGGAGGTTCCCTTGTCAGAATGTAAGTCCGATAGTACTTAGAGCTATTTGTACCCATTCATAGGAGAACTTGTGTTAAGTGAAATAGTGAACGGTTATTTTCAACAAGATGGTGCAACCGCGCATGCAGCTCGCGTTTCAATGTCACTGCTTGCTGATGTTTTTGGTGATCGCATAATTTCACAGGGACTTTGGCCTCCACGATCGCCTGACCTAACCAAAAAAAAAAAAAAAATGGTTCAAATGGCTCTGAGCACTATGGGACTTAACATCTGTGGTCATCAGTCCCCTAGAACTTAGAACTACTTAAACCTAACTAACCTAAGGACATCACACACATCCATGCCCGAGGCAGGATTCGGACCTGCGACCGTAGCGGTCGCGCGGTTCCGGACTGAAGCGCCTAGAACCGCTCGGCCATGCCGGCCGGTGCCTGACCTAACACCACCTAACTAATTCTTCTGAGGTGCAGCGAAAGCAACTGCCCATAAAAACTGTCCAAAATGCATCGACGAATTGAAAACTGCAATATCCACTTTCACTGCTCCTGTTACAGAAGAGATGTTACAGCCTGTGTTTGGAAACATGATTAGACGAATGGAATTGTGTATTCAGCAACAGGGGTGACACTTTCAACATTTAATTCGAACATTTTAAGTAAAAATGAATATTCAATAAATTAATAACTTGTATTTCACTGAGTTTCATTTCAGTATACAGGGTGTTACAAAAAGGTACGGCCAAACTTTCAGGAAACATTCCTCACACACAAAGAAAGAACATATGTTATGTGGACATGTGTCCGGAAACGCTTAGTTTTCATGTTAGAGCTCATTTTATTACTTTTCTTCAAATTACATTAATCATGGAATGGAAACACAGCAACAGAACATACCAGCGTGACTTCAAACACTTTGTTACAAGAAATGTTGAAAATGTCCTCCGTTAGCGAGGATACATGCATCCACCCTCTGTCGCATGGAATCCCTGATGCGCTGATGCAGCCCTGGAGAATGGCGTATTGTATCACAGCCGTCCACAATACGAGTACGAAGAGTCTCTACAGCTTTCAAATGCCCCCATAAATGAAAGTCAAGAGGGTTGAGGTCAGGAGAGCGTGGAGGCCATGGAATTGGTCCGCCTCTACCAGTCCATCGGTCACCGAATCTGTTGTTGAGAAGTGTACGAACACTTCGACTGAAATGTGCAGGAGCTCCATAATGCATGAACCACATGTAGTGTCGTACTTGTAAAGGCACATGTTCTAGCAGCACAGGTAGAGTATCCCGTGTGAAATCATGGCTGTGAACCGAGGAATTACAGTACAAACTGACGAAACTAAAATGAGCTCTAACATGGAAATTAAGAGTTTGCGAAGACATGCCCACATAACATCTTTTCTTTATTTGTGTGTGAGGAATGTTTTCTGAAAGTTTGGCCGTACCTTTTTGTAACACCCTGTATATTCATCGCGGCTTACGGCACGCGTGGCTATCATACGGCACTGCGGAGAGACTTTTTGAACACCCCGTATCTACAAAACGGGATCTGCATCTTTTCCAAATAACATTAAACAAGTCCGCGACACGGCGATTACACACTTCGTAATTTCAAAGGAATCCCACATGCCAAGGTCACTCAACTTTGGCTTGGAATGCACCTGTTACGCACTATCGATAGTAACATTCGCAATGCAATGTAAGAAAACACGCTGTGAAACCGTTTACTAGTATTCAGACTTGAGAAGTGTTTTTACTCCATCGAGTCTTAAAACATCCAGAGATCATAGTTATATGTGAAACAGTTTTGTGCTCCACACAGTGAGTTACCTGCTCCGTACTCGCAGCACTGCGCTCTCCGCCACGCCTCGCCAGCGACTGCCTGGCCGCCCAGCACAGCGCGAGAGCGGCGCAGCTGTGTCGTCACGTGACCCACGCTCTCGCGACGCTGGCGGGAACGGCGAAGTGCGGCCTCGGAGTTGAGCAACGCCCTTCCGACAAACCAGCCGACTCGACTCTTCCTTCTGCGAAACACTGCCGTCGTTGAAACTTCCTGGCAGATTAAAACTGTGTGCCACACAGAGACTCGAACTCGGGACCTTTGCCTTTCGCGGGCAAGTGCTCTACCGACTCAGTCGTGCTTGGGTACCTCAGTCGGAAGAGCACTTGCCCGCGAAAGGCAAAGGTCCCGAGTTCGAGTCTCGGTCTGGCACACAGTTTTAACCTGCCAGCAAGTTTCATATAGCCCACACTCCGCTGCAGAGTGAAAATCTCATTCTTGAAACATGCCCCTGGCTGTGGCTAAGGCTGGTATTACACTATCAAATTTCTTTGTCAAAGATTTGATCAAATATTCCGTCAAATATATTTGACAAAGATATTTGACGTAGCGCTAGAAGGGGTATTACACTGTAATCAAATTTTTCGTCAAAGTTCAAGATGGCTGACAACAACTTGTTATTAACCGCAGCAGTTCCACGAACCGCAATTGCATTGTGTGCACATGCAGAAGAGAAGGGGGGGAAAAAAAGGAACCATACGTACGAGGTTGACACTCTTAAATTCCTGGGACTACAGCTTGATAATAAATTCAGTTGGGAGGAACACACCACAGAACTGCAGAAACTCCTTAACAAATCTGTATTTGCAATTCGAGTGTTAGCAGACATAGGCAACATAAAAATGAAAAAGCTTGCATACTTTGCCTGCTTTCATTCCATAATGTCATATAGTATAATATTTTGGGGTAAATCTTCAAGTCAAACAAAAGTTTTCAGAGACCAAAAGCGTGTAATTCGTATTATTTGTGGAGTAAATTCACGGACGTCATGTAGAAACCTCTTCAAAGAACTGGGTATACTAACTACTGCCTCTCAGTATATTTACTCCTTAATGAAATTTGTCCTAAATAATATATCTCTTTTTCCAACAAACAACTCAGTTGATACATACAACACCAGGAACAAAAATTATCTGCACAAGGACTTAAAAGCACTTACTTTGCTTCAAAAAGGGGTCCACTACTCAGGAACAGTCAGCTTCAATAATTTGCCAGCAAACATAAAAAGTTTATTTACAAATAAAGATCAGTTTAAAAGGAGCCTGAAAGATTTACTACTGGCCAACTCCTCCTACTCCATTGACGAAATTTTTAATAGAAACATATGATGTATTGTATTTATTCATACTATTAGTATTGTTATTTCAGATAAAAAAAAATTGACATGTTCCACATCCACGAGGATCTCCTCAGCACGGATCTATGGAACGAAAAACTAATCTAATGTGGGTGAAGCCGTGGGTTTTACGACGACACGATAAAAGCATTCAACAAAACTTGTTACGTGAGCTTACAGTGGAAGACGTCAAGTCATACATCAGTTACTTAAGAATGGATGAGCATACATTTCTGTATGTGCTCGGTGAAGTGTATCCTCATATCACAAACCACGGTTTTCACTTAAGAACTGCTACATCTGCAGAAGACAGGCTCACTGTAACACTTCCATTCCTTGCTACAGGAGAGGGTTAGGTTAGGTTAGGTCAGGTCAGGTCTCCAATCTTCTTAATCTATTTTTGTAAAGCACCTCATCAGCTTCATACGTCCCTATTAATTTTGTAGTTGTCAGCACACACCAATTGTATTTACCGGCAATGTTTATAAAACCACTACAGACGACAGAAGGCTGCAGCGATGCTAGCGCTCCATGTGGTAACATGTCACATTGCAGTTAACAGAAGACAACCGACTTCTTTGATCAAATCTACAGCGAGGCCCTAGATTTGATCAAATATTGGACGACATTTGACAAAGTTCCTATTACACCATCAAATATCTTTGACAAAGATTTTTGACAAAGATATGTAACAAAGAAATTTGATAGTGTAATACCGGCCTAAGCCATCTCTCCGCAATATCCTTTCTTCCAGGAGTGCTAGATCTGCAGGTTCGCTTCTGTGAAGTTTGGAAAGTAGGAGACGAGGCAATGGCGGAAGTAAAGCTGTGTGGACGGGGCGTCAGTCGTCCTTGGATAGCTCAGCCGGTAGAGCACTTGCCCGCCAAAGGCAAAGGTCGCGAGTTCGAGTCTCGGTCCAGCACACAGTTGTAGTCTGCCAGGAAGTTTCATATCAGCGCACACTCCGCTGTACAGTGAAAATCTCATTCTGGAGATTGCCGTAGTTTTTGCCAAGACGCCCTCTCAACCTTCCTTACTAGCGGCACATGCAACTTGCCATATTGGCAAGTAGAGACGCCGGTGAACAAGCAGCTTCAGCCCCACCATATTCGAAAGGCTTTCCGTACTGTACAACACTGTCGACCGCCAACCGAGATATTAGGTTCGTTTGAGCAGTTGCTAGCGGGCTCGTGCGCATGCGCAGAGCTGAATTCGCGTACGAGCAGTGCCTTCCTCCCGCTACTGGCTACTTGAAGCGTGGCTGTTTGCCGTATGAGCAGTAGCAGCAAGTAGCCAGATGCTACCCGGAAAAAAATTTCCGGCGCGTCCAAGCTGTCAGATTCGCGAAGGCACAGAGCAAGAGGAGTTATAGTGTGGGGTCACTCCCCACGTGACCCGTGTATATGATTCGTGATATTGCTGTTCTCTCTTCGTTTATAGCTCCCACACTGAATGAAAACAAAACAGATTTCTCTGGCCGGGTGTCATCAAGTGAATAAATATACATCCCCATAATCGTGAAAGAGTAAAATAAAATAAGTCAGTAGTTTCAAATTTCTGATTTTATAATATTTTCATGTTAATAGCAGTCAACCGTTAATCATTTTAATGTAGTTATTTGTGTCGGTTTGCTAGAGAAATTTGCTTCCATTAATCTTTTCCGCTGAGGCAGTCAATTTATTTGAAACAAAGTGTTTCATTCCTGTCTGTTTGCTAGTTTCGACTTCGTTCAATTCCAAGTGCATATTTTCATTTACTGGCACGAATGGCATTATAGTATAATAAAGAAGCAAAACTGAGAAAACACAGTACTGGTACGCCAAAAAAATTAGTAGCACGAAAACCACGTAGAAAAGCTGTGTCAGTCAAAACGTGATCCATGTTAGGTACTTCAGAGAGCATCTGGACATATGAATGTGCAATTAGAGCGGAATGAAGCATTTTAGTATGGTTCATGAAATTCCGATGCTGCTGGAGTAGTCTCTGATGTCCTTTTCCTTTTGTGTCACTGTAAGATCTCTTAATACGTACAAACTTACGTAAACATTTACTTGAAGCTGACTAAGTAGCAAATTTGGTCAGTAGTTTTGAACTAAATACTTTGTTTAAAAAATGGTTCAAATGGCTCTGAGCACTATGGGACTTAACATCTACGGTCATCAGTCCCCTAGAACTTAGAACTACTTAAACCTAACTAACCTAAGGACATCACACACATCCATGCCCGAGGCAGGATTCGAACCTGCGACCGTAGCGGTCACGCGGTTCCGACTTAAGAGCCTAGAACCGCACGGCCACACCGGCCGGCTGTTTGTTTAAAAAAAATGGTTCAAATGGCTCTGAGCACTATGGGACTTAACATCTGAGGTCATCAGTCCCCTAGAACTTAGAACTACTTAAACCTAACTAACCTAAGGACATCACACACATCCATGCCCGAGGCAGGATTCGAACCTGCGACCGTAGCGGTCACGCGGTTCCGACTTAAGAGCCTAGAACCGCACGGCCACACCGGCCGGCTGTTTGTTTAAAAAAAATGGTTCAAATGGCTCTGAGCACTATGGGACTTAACATCTGAGGTCATCAGTCCCCTAGAACTTAGAACTACTTAAACCTAACTAACCTAAGGACATCACACACATCCATGCCCGAGGCAGGATTCTAACCTGCGACCGTAGCGGTCGCGCGGTTCCAGACTGAAGCGCCTTTAACCGCACGGCCACACCGTCCGGCGAGCTTGTAAGTCGTCCAGTCCTTTGGAGCACCCTATAATTTCAGTGTAACTTCGACCATCAGCTGCGCCACCAAAAACTCCAGTTTACGTTTGACTTCAGGTAAACCGAATTGATTTTCACCTGCGTGCTAACAGCAGAGTCTATACTCTGGCAGGCCAGAGTGGCCGTGCGGTTCTAGGCGCTACAGTCTGGAGCCGGGCCACCGCTAAGGTCGCAGGTTCGAATCCTGTCCCGGGCATGGTGATGTCCTTAGGTTAGTTAGGTTTAATTAGTTCTAAGTTCTAGGCGACTGATGACCTCAGAAGTTAAGTCCCATAGTGCTCAGAGCCATTTGAACCATTTCTATACTCTGTTCATCATAACAATGAACATGATGTAAACATTGCGCAGAGTATTCTTCCGCGTTTGCTTTAATCTCATTGGATTTCGTTTCATATGGAGCGGAAGCCAAGCTGCGACCAGTACAGTGTAACATTATGTGATTGCCTTATCATTCTAAATCATTCACTAATCGAGCAGTCGCTCGGCAACAGCTACAAATAGCAAATAATGTTGCGAGACTGTAAAAGGTGAACGTCCTGTGACGTAACGTATTTATTGTCGAAGCGCCGTCAGAGAGGCTGTGAGTTACTGACTTAGAAAACCGCGGCGGGAAAAACGGACAGAAGAAGAACACTTTTGCACATTCTCTTGATGTACGAGATATTCGCGATGAACAGTTACTCATTTTTCTCTTCTCTCGTAACTTGTGTCGGACGCACATGTCTTTCCACCGTATTATTATTGTTAAAAAGAATATTATTTTAGTGTAAAGTAGAAGTGCAATACTAAAAGTGCATTACTGCATAGCAGTAGGTTTATTGTGCGACGTGTATGTGAAAACGTCAAAGGAATTGTTTTCATTACGAGAAGAGAAGTGCCAGTCAAAACGTCATCCGTGTTAAATCCCTCATTGCAGTGTAAGTTCATCTATTAATTGCCATAAATACAGAGTTAAATGGAACTGGTGTATGGACTGTTTATTTAGTATAGAATCTATGTCTCACTCCTTCATGAAGTTATTTAATTTTCTTTACGTTTCTGCCAAATAGAGAGTTCACAGTTACGAATTCTTTCGTCGAAATCGAACGGAAGTTGCACGCGGCGAAATATTTTCTCCGCGCCATATTCTACTGGTAATGCATGATGAACTACGGTCGCTTAGGAAATTCATGTTGAGTTACCCAAAAATAATTATATTTTGAATAGGCATTGACTCTCCTCTGCAATGCAACATGAAACAGCCGCACACGGTCGGCGTTCGCAAATATATTTCCACCGCTGATTATAGCTATATGTTATAGCACAAAAGTAAACATATTGTTATAATTAGCGACTTTATAACTGTATGTTTATGTATACACATTACGTAAACATATCGTTATAATTGGGGCCCGAACAGGGACGCGAAAAAAAAATAACCCTCACAGGAATAAAAATTTATATAAGATACGCATTGTGGAAATATTCATAAAGAATTGTAGCTAATTTTGTGCGTTTTATTTGTTATATGGCATCAAACACCATCCAATAAAATTTCCATTGACCGAAAGAAACGAGATATTCAGAGAAAATTACGGAAGAGAGTTTTTTTTTGGAACAGAATTTGTGCGAAAATGCAGTTGCAACGCCCAAGGCAGTCATCAGCAACGTAAGTTAAAATTTCGTTAGCCGTAGCCAAGCTTCCTTAGTTTCAGCCGACATTAATCAATTTGAGACGATCTTTAGTAGTTGCAGTAAAAATTTGCTTTGAATTCAGTAGATTGCATTTAGTACATGGGTAATTTCTTTAAGTATTGTTTAAATTCCATTGTTGTGTATTGCAAATCACTTGTTTTTAAATGTCCGCTGCCTGTTCACGGAGCTGACGAGCCCTTCGACCATAAATATAATAGACTGGCCCTGACGTCATTTTCGTGGCTCCAACATCTCTGGGCTGAAGTCACTTGAATGTTGGCAAAACATGGTTGTTTCGTGTTGCGCTTATGGCTGCATTCAGCGTTTTGTCGGGGGAAATGGCATTACATTTCACGTGTAAGTGTTTCTATGATAGTGCAGATCCGTTTATTGAAATCTGCTGAAGTGACTTTTATATGTTTTTTACACTTGAAATAGAGTATCACGTAAATTAAAGTGTTGAAAGTGATGCCTGTAAAGTCAGACTCATATTACATTTTGGAAAGTATCTGTGATAATTCGGTTACAGAAGTAAGTATAACTGTTTCTCGTTCCTACTCATAGGTTCCGTAAGGATGAAAACCGAAGGCAGCTTTGGATACAGGCCCTGAAACGGAAAAACTTCAAGCCATCATCACATACGCGCCTTTGCTCGAAGCAAAGGTTAGTTATTGTTTACAATGTATATTTATAATTTATATTTACAGTTTCTGTCATTTTTGAACCTAGGATCCAAAATTATTTTCTGAAGCCGGCCGCCGGTGGTCTCGCGGTTCTAGGCGCTCAGTCCGGAACCGCGCGACTGCTACGGTCGCAGGTTCGAATCCTGCTTCGGGCATGGATGTGTGTGATGTCCTTAGGTTAGTTAGGTTTAAGTAGTTCCAAGTTCTAGGGGACTGATGACCACAGCTGTTAAGTCCCATAGTGCTCAGAGCCATTAGAACCATTTTTTTAGAAGCTTTTAAATTGTGGTGCTGCAGAATAATTCTGAAGATTAGATGGGTAGACCACATAAGTAATCAGAAGGTACTGAATAGAACTGGGGATCAGTTGGTAGGACACATTGAAACGTCCCCTTAGAAAAACTGATAGTTTAAACTTTTGTAAAAATAGTGGGAACTGAACCTTTGAAGTGCACCTAAAATTGATACTCTCAAAATGGACCTGCTCCTAAAGTCGACAATTTTGGCACCTATAGTAGACATAATTCCCATATCCCATTTTCTTTTATAAGTGACTAGAGCTCATAACGCGGCGAATCAAATATTTAAAGTTTCGACACCAGCCCATTCTTACTGTTTAAAAGAATGTTAACGACATTTTACTTTAATTGATAGTTTACAGTAATTACGTCCCGCTGCCCACCAGAGTGGCATTCGCTGTATTTGTTAGATTTTATAAATGGTACTGTGAACAAACCCAGGTCAACTGTACTTCTGGCATAATTTTTCGCAAATTAAAAAGAAATTTTAGTTGGAAGCGTTTGGCAGTCAATTGAGAAATGTGGGGAAAATACGATACAAACATAGGATGGCAGACCGCTGATTTGAAATCCCGCCACGTTATGCCAGCAGTCACGTGGTTTATGTTGGAGTCACACCAGCCCTATAGCTTCTGCACAGCAAGGCCAGTCTACCGTATCTATGGTCGAAGGACCGGCCTTAGTTTTCATTTATTTTGACCAGTGTGCAGCCATACTTTCTTTACGGTCCAGAATAGTCTCTTGTTCTCGTGACGTGCAACTGCCGACATTCCGATCTTGTGACGTAGCAGTGACAACCGACTAGCAACCGATAAATTACATCTCTGTCGAACAGCTGACGGCCGTAGCTCAAACGAACTTCATTGACTTACTGTTTGCATATAAGTCAGCTATGGCAGACGATAAAATGTCATCACTAGGTTCAAATGAACAGAATGAAACGAGTGAAGTGTCGCGTCGCTTACGGTCCCGCAGGATAATTAGTAGGGCTGAGACACCAATCGAAACAATTGTAGAAAGTGAAGTGGGAAATCTTATGGACTTTGGTGCCTTACACCATGATGTTACCGATACTGAACTAGACAATGCCAGCATAGTTTCTGCCACCGGTTACAAGGGAGGGAGGTGAAAGCAATTCAGGGGTAGTGACAGACCATGTATTCAAACAGCTACTGAGTCAAATAGGTCAAATTACGCAGGACGGAAATCGCCAATTGAAAGAGGAAAATAGTCAAATGAAAGAGGAAAATAGACAAATGTTAGCCTCGCTTGAATCTAAACTTTCTACAGTAAGCGAAGAAATAAGAACTGTTAGAGAAAACGTAGCCAAAGAAGTAGGAAAGCAAGTTAAGGGTGCTGTCTCTCAAAAGGCGAAGTGGAATAATTTTCGAACTGAATGACACTTTAGTTACCATGCAAAGCGAGACAGCTGACATCCCAAACGCAACCAAGAATCTTGACTCCAGCGTATGCACGGTTAATCACAGATTAGACAGAGTAACTACGCAGGTAGAAAAACTGACCGAGGGAATGTCAAATTTGACTCGGGAAACTGAAAAGAAAGTAAAGGAGAGGCTAGACAGTCATGAGAGAGAATTTAGAGAAAAGTATGAGAACTGGATTGCTGGAAAGGTCAAATTTGTCGAAAATAAAATTAACAAAGACGTAGTAGAGACTGTGAAAGCAACCACTCTCGGTATCTTGTCAGCTCCTGGAAGCTCCGGAGATACCGTATTGTCTGAACTCGGTAGCATTAGGCGTACCCTTCAGCAAGAATTATCAAATTGGAAACAAGAGGTAACGGAACAACTAAATAACCTGAAGGCACAAGTGAGTAGTACCAGGTGATCAAAAAGTCAGTATAAATTTGAAAACTGAATAAATCACGGAATAATGTAGATAGAGAGGTACAAATTGACACACGTGCTTAGAATGACATGGGGTTTTATTAGAACCAAAAAAATACAAAAGTTCAAAAAATGTCCGACAGATGGCGCTTCATCTGATCAGAATAGCAATAATTAGCATAACAAAGTAAGACAAAGCAAAGATGATGTTCTTTACAGGAAATGCTCAATATGTCCACCATCATTCCTCAACAATAGCTGTAGTCGCGGAATAATGTTGTGAACAGCACTGTAAAGCATGTCCGGAGTTATGGTGAGGCATTGGCGTCGGATGTTGTCTTTCAGCATCCCTAGAGATGTCGGTCGATCACGATACACTTGCGACTTCAGGTAACCCCAAAGCCAATAATCGCACGGACTGAGGTCTGGGGACCTGGGAGGCCAAGCGTGACGAACGTGGCGGCTGAGCACACGATCATCACCAAACGACGTGCGCAAGAGATCTGTCGGACATTTTGTGAACTTCGATTTTTTTTTATTCTAATAAAATCCCACGTCATTCCAAGCATGTGTGTCAATTTTTACCTCTCTATTTACAATATTCCGTGGTTTATTAAGTTTTCAAATTTATACTGACTTTTTGATCACCCGGTAGTTCCCGAATACAGAGACCGAATTATCCTAACTCTTTAGCCTCAGAGGAAGAAGATGAATTATTTCGGCAATTCCGAATACCTGTTGTATCTAATGAACACACTTCACCACCACATATTCCAGTTAGTCACCGAAACCAAGAATCTGACTCAGTAGTACAAATGATGAAGGAAGAAATGATAAAGCATCGAGTTTTTCAAACCTTTAACCCGGAAAAACGAAATATCCACCCAGTTGTTTTTCTTTGTGGATTCTCTGGCTCTTTTCCAGCTTCGTGGACTGATAGACAGCGTATCCAATTTGTCACCGGATATATAGGTGGCGAATCGGCAATATGGGGAACCGAAATGGCTGAATAGTGTCGAACGTATGAGGAGTTTGAGCACTGTTTCCTCAGCAAATTTTGGAGCGAAGGTGTTCAGAAGCGCCTTCGTAAAGAAGTCTATAATTTAGAACAATTTGACCCCAGGATTAGTAGCCTGAGAAAGTACTTCGAAAAATATCTTGGCAAAACCAGGTATTGGGATACCCCTATTAATAGTAAAGATGTAATTATGATTATCAAGTCTAAATTACCAATATCGATTCGTGAAAAGCTGATAGCCATACCAGATGATGATCCAGATACCTTTCTGTCGATATTAGATTCCCTAGTCCTGATCCATGAGGACTTGAGAGCTAACAAACCACGGAATACTCCGCACAATTCTTGGCCACAACACTACGAGAGTAACGGCTATGAAAAGCCAGGGAACGGTTACAAAAATAGTAACGATTGGCAAAACGGAAACAAAGGCAATAGGTATCCGTACAAAAGGAATAGACATAATCAACACAACCGATTCAATCCCGTTATAACACGACTGGTAACCAGTACGGCTACCAACCGTACAAGCAAAAGTTTGGAAATGGTTTCAGTCAGAAGGTTGGCAACCAGCAGAGCGGATCGCAATGGAATGCACCGTACTCGCGCGGCCAACACTCAGATTACGGGCAGCAACAAACAGCTGATAACGCCCACTCATACCAACACAACTCCGCGCCTAGTAAAAATCAAGCCCAGCGAATGTACAGAAAAACACAGTTTAACGGCAAGCCACAGTGTGAAGGTGGATTTCACCGTAACAATGCCGGAAATCATAATAGTAATAAAAATCATCAGACCCCGTGAAGGCAGTACAATCCCCATGTACTTTTCGCAAACGCGGAAGACAGTAATACGTATTGGACACCAGAACAAACGCGACAACATTTTGACACAATGTTTGTGCATAACAGTAATTTTCTTACTCAGTCAGATTGGTCGAACTTTCTAATGAAGGCCAATCAAAACCACACAAACAGGAAAACTAAGTTCAGTATCTGAAAGCTCCCTAAGTGATGCTGTGAGACAGAATGGGGCGACCACTTCGAAAGAGAGACTAACCATGACGTACTTGAACTGAAATACAATGACGGGATTGTCATGAGACAAGAATTATTACAAGGAAAGAGACGACTGACGGTGATGAACCGATAGATGACCAAGTGCAAGCTATGACAAAACTTCCTATAGCCGGAATTTTGACGAGTGTAATCCTAGATACAGGTGCAAATATTAATGCTATATCCTTATGTTTCTATAAGCAAATTAGTACATTAATTAAAATTCAAACATTACCCGTCCAAGGCTCTCAGAACAAAAGGTCAGTATACAAGCTTGGGTACCACTGGAGATTCCACCAATACCCATCAAATGTATTTTCCTCGTTGTCAAGAATTTGGCAGGGCCATGTCTCTTGGGAATGGATTTTCTACGACGGTATAGAGCCCGAATAGATCTTTATACACGCATTTGTACACTGTTAGTACAGCAAACAGAAGTTGCACTGGAGTTAGTGAAAGAAAGAGTAAAAAACTTTGGCACTTGTAATACCATTAGATTACAAACTTCCCTGTCGTAATCATTTCAATTTGTTCAATGGTAACTGTGTCCGTAGAAATACTGCAAAACACGTGAGGCAATACTGACCTTACGACTTATCTTATAAGAAAGATTAAGGAAAGGCAAACCTACATTTCTAGCATTTGTAGACTTAGAGAAAGCTTTTGACAATGTTGACTGGAATACTCTCTTTCAAATTCTAAAGGTGGCAGGGGTAAAATACAGGGAGCGAAAGGCTATTTACAATTTGTACAGAAACCAGATGGCAGTTATAAGAGTCGAGGGACATGAAAGGGAAGCAGTGGTTGGGAAGGGAGTGAGACAGGGTTGTAGCCTCTCCCCGATGTTATTCAATCTGTGTATTGAGCAAGCAGTAAAGGAAACAAAAGAAAAATTCGGAGTAGGTATTAAAATCCATGGAGAGGAAATAAAAACTTTGAGGTTCGCCGATGACATTGTAATTCTGTCAGAGACAGCAAAGGACTCGGAAGAGCAGTTGAATGGAATGGACAGTGTCTTGAAAGAAGGATATAAGATGAACATCAACAAAAGGAAAACGAGGATAATGGAATGTAGTCGAATTAAGTCGGGTGATGCTGAGGGAATTAGATTAGGAAATGAGACATTTAAAGTAATAAAGGAGTTTTGCTATTTGGGGAGCAAAATAACTGATGATGGTCGAAGTAGAGAGGATATAAAATGTAGACTGGCAATGGCAACGAAAGCATTTCTGAAGAAGAGAAATTTGTTAACATCGAGTATAGACTTAAGTGTCAGGAAGTCTTTTCTGAAAGTATTTGTATGGAGTGTAGCCATGTATGGAAGTGAAACATGGACGATAAATAGTTTGGACAAGAAGAGAATAGAAGCTTTCGAAATGTGGTGCTACAGAAGAATGCTGAAGATTAGATGGGTAGATCACATAACTAATGAGGAAGTATTGAATGGGATTGGGGAGAAGAGAAGTTTGTGGCACAACTTGACCAGAGAAGGGATCGGTTGGTAGGACATGTTCTGAGGCATCAAGGGATCACCAATTTAGTACTGGAGGGCAGCGTGGAGGGTAAAAATCGTAGGGGGAGACCAAGAGATGAATACACTAAGCAGATTCAGAAGGATGTAGGTTGTAGTAGGTACTGGGAGATGAAGAAGCTTGCACAGGATAGAGTAGCATGGAGAGCTGCATCAAATCAGTCTCAGGACTGAAGACCACAACAACAACAACAACAACAACAACAACAACTGTGATACATTTAATGATACAATAACAAGCAATGACTTACCCTCTGAGCAGGAAATAACCAATAAGACTGCAGAATCAACAGAGTTATCCGAACCTCAGCGACAGGAATTATTCAATTTGTTGTCACACTATATCAACGTGTTTTCAAAACGACCTGGTATTATAAAAGACTATGAATATACTATGGAAGTGGCGCCGCCCCAAACTTTCTGTCGCATGACATATCCCATACCGTATCCAAGAAGGGAAGCAGTTCGTAATGAAAGTAAGAAAATGCTGAACTGGAAAGTCATAGAGTATTCTAATTCGCCATATAGTAGCCCCTTCTTGACGATTTTGAAACAGGATAACACCGTACGACTCGTACTTGCCGCACGAAACTTAAATAAAATTTTTGTGCCAGTACGAACGAGACCTGAAGCGATTGAAGAACACCTGCAGAGATTTTATGGAATTAAATATTTGAGTGGCATAGATTTGAAAATATTTTGGCAAGTGAGACTAAATCCTAACTCACGAAAGTATACGGCATTTATCTTCGCCTGCAGATCCTATCAATTTCAGGTCACGCCTTTTGGATTGAATGTTAGTTCTGGAGTATTCATCTCTGCCCTATTTCATGTTTTGGTCCAGATCTTATTGATGAAGTCACTCTCTACGTTGATGATCTTTTAATTGCCACTAAAACCTGGGAAGGCCACGTTGAACTAATACAGAAAGTGTTTCAGCGATTCCTGGAATACGGAGTCACTGCCAAGTTGCAAAAGTCACACTTTGGCCGAGCCGAAATCAAATTCTTAGGACACGTCATTTCATTTGACGCAATCCGTTCTGATCAGGCTAAGCTAAGTGCAATTAAAAATTTTCCTATCCCATCTTCAAAACGACAACTTAAAGGTTACCTTGGACTCGCTTCATTCGTCAGAAGATTTTTGCCAAAGCAAGTAATGAACAACCCTGATTTATTGAAATTGTTAAAGAAAAACACTCAGTGGAATTGAACTGACGACTGTCAAAAGGCATTCCTCGATATCAAAGAAGCTTTGTTAAATAGCAACATTGTTTATCATCCAGATATGGAAAAGGAATTTTGTGTGTCATATGACGCAAGTTTTCAGGGGTTAGGCGCATGTCTCTTCCAGATCCATGAAGCCAATGGAAAACCAGACATCAGAGTAATCAGTTTTGCTAGTAGGGTTCTTACAGAAACTGGACGATCCTATTCTGTTACCGAATTGGAAGCTCTTGCAGTAGTTTGGGCTTTCAAGAGATTCAACTACTACATCAATGGCAAGAAAATCAAAGTCTGTTCTGATCATCAGGCTCTTAGTTTTCTTCTGACGTGTAAACTCCTATATCCTCGCTTAACGAGGTGGCGTCTTTTCTTACAGGAATATGACTTCAAAATAATCTATATAAAAGGCAAAGATAACATTATTGAGGATGCTCTACCTCGCATGCCTGAAGGCTCTTCGGACAGTACTGAACGTTTGGAACAAATGTCAAATTACAGAATTCTTTTGATGAAGGTCCAATACATCGGAAATATTTTTTTTATCTTTGTAACCAGACTGTCCAATTGCAGGAAACTGATCCAAAATGGAGAGGTATGAAACAGATCCTCGAAACTAATCCTACCCATCGCATGTGCAAATATTACAAATTGCATAATCAAGTTCTTTTCCACCGAACATCATTGTCATCAGAAAATTGGCTAGTATGCATTCCGCAGGAATATGTAGAACACGTACTCTAGTATACACATATTTCGTGGGGACACTTTGGTCCATAAAAGTGTAAGCGTAAAATGGAAAAGGTACTGCTACATCCCTAACCTTCATAGCAGAATTCACAAACTCTTGAAACACTGTATCATTTGTCAAAAGGCAAAACCTCTTAATCTTTCGAATATACTGCCTTTGAATCCTATTATCACAGAGAAACCTAGACAAATCCTAGGCATAGATTTGGCAGGATCCCTCCCACGAGGTCGTGGAGGACTAAGGTACCTTGTAGCTGTCATTAATCTATTTACCAAACATTTGAGACTGTACGCTATGAGATCTGCAAACCCTCAACTAATCATCAATTGTTTAGAACGTGACTACTTTCCTCGATTCGGAAAACCTGAATCAATTCTCTCGGACAATGGGTGTAACTTTGTCTGCAAAAGATGGAGACTTTTCCTTGCTAGTCATCAAATTAGGCTAATCCTTATCTCCAAGTTTAGACCGCAGTCGATAGCGACTGAGCGGGTGTTCAAGGAGTTTAATTGTTTTATTCGTACGTATATAACAAATCAGCAGACTCGCTGGGTTGACTGTGTCACCTTTCGAGGAAATAGTGAATAATCTACCACACCTGTCTACTGGTTTCACTCCGAGTGAGTTGATGTCTTCTGACCAAGAGAAAAATGAATGGGTCAATTCAATTCCTAAGTGTTACAACACAAGCGCTAGTTTAGACGCCAGAATACGACAAGCTCTAACAACGTTGACCACCCAAGCCAATTTACGCAAGACGGCGTATGGCAAACATATTAATAAGGTGTTAACTTATAAAGTACGGGGAAAGGTCTTGCTAAAAACACACTTTAAACCATCGTTGCTCTTACGCAAAAATCGGAAATGGCAAATTCTTTTTGAGGGACCTTACGAGGTCCTTCGTATACCGCACACAGGTTGTTATCTGATTCCGCGAATGGAAAACTAAAAGGGTCATACCATCACTCTGATCTTAAAAAGTATCATGCTACAGAATAAGTCAAAAGGAACGCTTTATAATGGCAAGAGAAGGTTAGCCACTAATGACTAAGTGACAACTGATCTGACTTCGTTAAAAAAAATGCTTAGAATAAATTACACGACAGTGAGTCTATCTTGCTATACAGCAGAGAATTTAAAATATGTTATCTTGAGCCATAATTTAAGTACAGACAAGCTGATAAAAAAATTTTTGTTTAACAAAGAAAGTGATCAACTCCAAGAACTCTAGTTTTAAAATGGTTCAAATGGCTTTGAGCACTATGGGACTCAACAGCTGAGGTCAGTAGTCCCCTAGAACTTAGAACTAGTTAAACCTAACTAACCCAAGGACATCACAAACATCCATGCCCGAGGCAGGATTCGAACCTGCGACCGTAGCGGTCTTGCGGTTCCAGACTGCAGCGCCTTTAACCGCACGGCCACTGCGGCCGGCAACTCTAGTTTTAAGATTTAGTTTTAAGGAGATAATATTTAGACAGAAAAACGAAATATAAGGCCAAGGGTGTGTCTAACAAGCCGTCTTCTGCGATATGAAATTGTACAGAAGTGAAAATAAAACATAGTACGTAAGAATTTTTTTTTTAAGTTCAAGGAGCAATGACCGAGAAACGAAATTTATTTTCGTCAAGGACAAGAGTCGCTTGACAATTATTGGTTCCTGATCCCACTACAAAGGAAAACAAGCAACTAGTTTCTAAGTCAGCTATGTCTAGATTAAGTTCTAATGTACATAGAAGTCTGGAACAGGTTCATCTCTGAATTAAAATAACGTAATGTTGACGGAGCATGTGAGTTACTTGTAAGTACCAACATGACCACGAAAGCGCTATCCTTCAGCTAGATAAACAAAGTAGCATTAATTGTAATTGCAATACGCATGTCAGATACATTCAAAACCATAAGTGAAATAAATACCAAGTATAAGGGCGTAAGTGACAAGGACAAAGCATTGATGAGTTAAGGTCATATGTAGAGGTCAATGCAGTGTAGCGCAAGCAGGCGTCAAAGCGAGAATAAAATGACAATGAAACCGCCGGCAAAACGAAGCAGCTAGTTCTTAATTGCAGCGCGTACGCAGACGTACGGCGCAAAGGAAAATTAATTTCTAAGTCATAAGGAACAAGAAGTTGTTTGCTAGATTTCTTCTTCTATGTGCTATTTTATCTATGTCTTTTATCTGAATTTGTGTAAATATCCTAACCCGCCTAAACCCGTCCCGTAGACTTGACGTCACAGTTTGAGAAATGCGGTTGACGTGGAAGGCTGGTTTGGCATACGATTTTCAAAAGGAAACGCGTGAACGAAATCGGGAAAAGCTAGTTTTGAAATGTCTTTATTTTTCCTTTTAAAGTCAATCCGAGACGCAAACCGAGATCGTGATAAGGAATTTGAATATTTTCTGGAATGGTGTTCTGTTCTCATGTGAGAGGGCGATCAAATGTGACTGATTGATCCTCACATCTAGTAAAAAGGAAATTTTTGTTGAAATGACAGTGATAACTTTAATGAATCTAATGGATAGGAAGAACGATTCAACTGAATTAAAATAATAATAATAATAATTGCTAACAGATCGGAGAAACTAATGTATTGTGACTGTGAACTAAAAGCGTAATTAGTCTTAGAGAAAAATGATCAACAACGTAAAGCGAGATGTTAAAGGTAGTTACCAACAAAGCAACAGAAATTGAAATGGACATGATAATCGAAGCTCTCAATTAGCAAGCTTCAAAATGATACAAACGTTTTGATTATAAACTGTAAAAAATTTGTGTACATAGTAGTGTATAAGTGAAGGCTTAAAATGCTGTGGAAGTCTGCTACAGACACGAAGCAATGCGTTGTTGTTATAAGTAAATGATAATTTCATTCACGATGAAGATAAAAAGTGTTAAGCGTGCAGATAGGCCAACGGACAGTGATAATCCGGTTGTGTAACCGAAGGCGGTGATGTGATTAAGTGCAGTCCATCGGAAACCAAGTGTAAGTGTTGGCTGCTTTGCAAAGTGCGAGCGCTAGCCTACATTAAAATCTTCAAAATCGGCTGGGAAATGTGGAGGCAGGGATGGTCTCAATGGAGTCTCTGTCCCTGGTAATCCTCGTCCCTCCGCACCGGCTCAGCAAACCACAAAATACCACAACACCATCGACGCAACGTGTTCACTGAACCGTGCGCCGCGGAAAAGCTGAAATACCGCGTGGAGGCTAGTGAGCGCTTAGAGTTGCGATTCGGCTCTAACAATCAGCCTGTGCCAACGTCCATCGACGCAACAAACGCGTTCAATTTAAAGTGATGTACCAGCACAGCACTCCCGCTGCAGTTCGACGAAACGGACTTTCCACGAAAGCCGCACCCAAAATAAAAGACTCTTATAAGAGTTCACAACGTATCACATACTATGCTAATGTTAAATCCCGTGAATGAAATGTTGTTGTTGTGGTCTTCAGTCCCGAGACTGGTTTGGTGCAGCTCTCCGTGCTACTCTATCATGTGCAAGCTTCTTCATCTCCCAGTACCTACTGCAACCTACATCCTGCTGAATCTGCTTAGTGTATTCATCTCTTGGTCCCCCCCTACGATTTTTACCCTCCACGCTGCCCTCCAATACTAAATTGGTGATCCCTTGATGCCTCAGAACATGTCTTACCAACCGATCCCTTCTTCTGGTCAAGTTGTGCCACAAACTTCTCTTCTCCCCAATCCTATTCAATACCTCCTCATTAGTTACGTGATCTACCCATCTAATCTTCAGCATTCTTCTGTAGCACCACATTTCAAAAGCTTCTATTCTCTTCTTGTCCAAACTATTTACCGTCCATGTTTCACTTCCATACATGGCTACACTCCATACAAATACTTTCAGAAATGACTTCCTGACACTTAAATCTATACTCGATGTTAACAAATTTCTCTTCTTCAGAAACGCTTTCCTTGCCATTGCCAGACTACATTTTATATCCTCTCTACTTCGACCATCATCAGTTATTTTGCTCCCCAAATATCAAAACTCCTTTACTACTTTAAGTGTCTCATTTCCTAATCTAATACCCTCAACATCACCCGACTTAATTCGACTACATTCCATTATCCTCGTTTTGCTTTTGTTGATGTTCATCTTATATCCTCCCTTCAAGACACCATCCATTCCGTTCAACTGCTCTTGCAAGTCCTTTGCTGTCTCTGACAGAATTACAATGTCATCGGCGAACCTCAAAGTTTTTATTTCTTCTCCATGGATTTTAATACCTACTCCGAATTTTTCTTTTGTTTCCTTTACTGCTTGCTCAATATACAGATTGAATAACATCGGGGAGAGGCTACAACCCTGTCTTACTCCTTTACTCCCTTCCCAACCACTGCTTCCCTTTCATGCCCCTCGACTCTTACAACTGCCATCTGGTTTCTGTACAAATTGTAAATAGCCTTTCGCTCCCTGTATTTTACCCCTGCCACCTTTAGAATTTTTGAAAGAGAGTATTCCAGTCAACATTGTCAAACGCTTTCTGTAAGTCTACAAATGCTAGAAACGTAGGTTTGCCTTTCCTTAATCTTTCTTCTAAGATAAGTCGTAAGGTCAGTATTGCCTCACGTGTTCCAGTATTTCTACGGAATCCAAGCTGATCTTCCCCGAGGTCGGCTTCTACTAGTTTTTCCATTCGTCTGTAAAGAATTCGTGTTAGTATTTTGCAGCTGTGGCTTATTAAACTGATTGTTCGGTAATTTTCACATCTGTCAACACCTGCTTTCTTTGGGATTGGAATTATATTCTTCTTGAAGTCTGAGGGTATTTCGCCTGTTTCATACATCTTGCTCACCAGATGGTAGAGTTTTGTCAGGACTGGGTCTCCCAAGGCCGTCAGTAGTTCCAATGGAATGTTGTCTACTCCGGGGGCCTTGTTTCGACTCAGGTCTTTCAGTGCTCTGTCAAACTCTTCACGCAGTATCGCATCTCCCATTTCATCTTCATCTACATCCTCTTCCATTTCCATAATATTGTCCTCAAGTACATCGCCCTTGTATTGACCCTCTATATACTCCTTCCACCTTTCTGCTTTCCCTTCTTTGCTTAGAACTGGGTTTCCATCTGAGCTCTTGATGTTCATACAAGTGTTTCTCTTATCTCCAAAGGTCTGTTTAATTTTCCTGTAGGCAGTATCTATCTTACCCCTAGTGAGATAAGCCTCTACATCCTTATATTTGTCCTCTAGCCATCCCTGCTTAGCCATTTTGCACTTCCTGTCGATCTCATTTTTGAGACGTTTGTATTTCTTTTTGCCTGCTTCATTTACTCCATTTTTATATTTTCTCCTTTCATCAATTAAATTCAATATTTCTTCTGTTACCCAAGGATTTCTACTAGCCCTCGTCTTTTTACCTACTTGATCCTCTGCTGCCTTCACTACTTCATCCCTCAAAGCTACCCATTCTTCTTCTACTGTATTTCTTTCCCCCATTCCTGTCAATTGTTCCTTATGCTCTCCCTGAAACTCTGTACAACCTCTGGTTTTTTCAGTTTATCCAGGTCCTATCTCCTTAAATTCCCACCTTTTTGCAGTTTCTTCAGTTTTAATCTACAGGTCATAACCAATAGATTGTGGTCAGAGTCCACATCTGCCCCTGGAAATGCCTTACAATTTAAAACCTGGTTCCTAAATCTGTGTCTTACCATTATATAATCTATCTGATACCTTTTAGTATCTCCAGGGTTCTTCCATGTATACAACCTTCTATCATGATTCTTAAACCAAGTGTTAGCTATGATTAAGTTGTGCTCTGTGCAAAATTCTACCAGGCGGCTTCCTCTTTAATTTCTTAGCCTCAATCCATATTCACCTACTACATTTCCTTCTCTCCTTTTTCCTACACTCGAATTCCAGTCACCCATGACTATTAAATTTTCTTCTCCCTTCACTATCTGAATAATTTCTTCGTCATCTGCAGAGCTAGTTGGCATGTGAATGAAATGCGAACAGCCAAACCTCACGCGAGTAGTGACAAAGTCAAATTCCTATGAATCCCAAGTCCTAAAATCAGATTTAAGCTTAGTTCTTAGACTAACGGGTATTTATATTTTTTGTTACATGTAACGTGTGTACCTAACGTGCGAGCGAGACTCGCCGACCAGAGCTGATGAAAAGTTTTCTACTCGGAGAACGCAAAGTAGCGATCCAAACTTCTCAAGGGATAAGCTTCACCTGGAGAAGAATCAAATTTTAACTTACCTGTCAAATACACAAACAATGAAAGCGTAAAAATCATGACAATTAGTGAGCAATGGAAAATGGACACGTGTGAGAAATTCCATGTGTGAGAATTATGTGTGTATAAAAATATGAATGTCTATGTGTTTTCTTTCAGCAGCAAAAAGCCTATGAGCTCTGGACAATAACTTGAGGCCACAAAGATGGTCGTTATGAACTCCGTAAAAAAAAAAGGACTGTAATGAGCATCATGTATAATCTCCATTGTAAACTTTGTAGATTTACTGTCTTAGCTTTTAAATTTTTTTGTGTATCTTTACCTTAAGAATTGTCTTTGCCTATGAATGAGAGATCACCATATTGGTGTAATCCTAATAATCAAATGACAGGAATACTGTGTTTGACCAATGTAAATCTGTAAAGTACTCAATCCCATAATGTTAACGGCGACATGTGAATCTTGGTAATCTCCTTGATTTCCAAGATTCCCATGGAAGACAATGTAACATTGTGAGATTGCCCTATCATTTTATATCATTCACTAATCGAGCAGTCGCTCGGCAACAGCTACAGTTTGCAAATAACGTTGCGAGAATGTAAAAGGTGAACGTCCTGTGACGTAACGTGTTTATTGTCGAAACGCCATCAGCGATGCAGCGAGTTACTGACTTTCAAAACCGCGGCGCGAAAAACAGACAGAAGAAGAACACTTTTACACATTTTTTTAATGTACGAGATATTCTCGATGAACAGTTACTCATTCTTCTCTTGTCTCCTGTAACTTGAGTCGGACGCGCATGTCTTGCCACCGTATTATTATAGTTAAAAATAATATTATTTTAGTGTAAAATAGAAGTGCAATACTAAAAGTGCATTACTGCATAGCAGTAGATTTATTGTACGACGTGTACGTGAAAACGTCAAAGGAATTATTTTCATTACGAGAAGAGAAGTGCCAGTCAAAACGGCATCCGTGTTAAATCCCTCACTGCAGTGTAAGTTCATCTATTAGTTGCCATAAATTCAGAGTTAAATGGAACCGGTGAATGGACTATTTATTTAGTGTAGAATCTATGTCTCACTCTTTCATGAAGTTATTTAGTTTTCTTTATGTTTCTGCCAAACAGAGAGTTCACAGTCACGAATTCTCTCGTCGAAATCGGACGGAAGTTGCATGCGGCGAAATATTTTCTCCGCGCCATATTCTACTGGTAAATGCATGATAAACTACGGTCCCTTAGGAAATTCGTGTTGAGCTACCCAAAAATAATTATACTTTGAATAGGCATTTACTCTCTTCTGCAATGCAACTTCCGACTGATCAGACGATCCGACAAGAAACAGCCGCACACGGTCGGCGTTCGCAAATATATTTCCACCGCTGATTATAGCTATATGTTACAGCACAAGAGTAAACATATTGTTATAATTAGCGACTACGAACGGGGACATTTATAACAGTATGTTTACGCATACACATTACGTAAACATATCGTTATAACAGTCAAGTACGACCATAAGGATACGATTTATGCTGCGTCACACGCACATACATAGAAAGATAGTTCCCTTATCATTTAACTACAAAATAGCAGGTCAGCAACTGGAAGCAGTTAATTCCATAAATTATCTGGGAGTACGCATTAGGAGTGATTTAAAATGGAATGATCATATAAAGTTGATCGTCGATAAAGCAGATGCCTAGCTCACTCATTTGTTACATAGTTTAATTCTTAATTTCTTTGCGTGTTTTTGGTACTTGCATTGTTTAATTCATAAATTTCGGGCATATTATAGTATTTGAGAGTTGTAGCATCGCGTTTTAGTACCTGAATAGTGTAAAATCGCGTAGTCTCCTTCCGGCGCCGAGCAGTGCGTCAGCAGTGCACAAGTGGCAGCATTACTGCATTTACTAGGCAATCTCGTATTTAAATAACCGTTTAAATTTTGTGTCGATTTGTTTGCGCTCTCTGTAGATTAGTTCAGACGTTCATTGCACAACAGTTTTTAGCATGGATAGGGACTGCAACTGCTGTGTTCGGATGCAGGCTGAGTTGGCATCCCTTCGCTCCCAGCTTCAGGCAGTGTTGGCTTCGGTCACACAGCTTGAGGCTGTTGCCAATGGGCATCACTGTGAGGGTCCGGATGGGGGTTTGTCGGGGACGGCCAGCTCGTCCCACGCATCCCCCGATCGGGCTACAACTGTGGTTGCCCGGGATACTGCCCGCATTGAGGCTGATCCCTCACCTGTGGTAGAGTGGGAGGTCGTCTCAAGGTGTGGCAGGGGGCGAAAGACATTCCGGAGGGCTGAACGGAAGGCCTCTCCAGTTTGTCCGACGAACCGGTTTCAGGCTCTGTCTCAGACTGATTCTGATCTTTGGCCTGACATGGCTGCTTGTCCTGTTCCAGAGGTTGCCCCTCAGTCTGCAAGATCCGGGCGGTCGCAGAGGGTGGGCTTACTGGTAGTTGAGAGCTCCCACGTCAGGCGCGTAATGGGGCCCCTTAGGGATATGGCAGCAAGGGAGGGGAAGAAGACCAAAGTGCACTCCGTGTGCATACCGGGGGGAGTCATTCCAGATGTGGAAAGGGTCCTTCCGGATGCCATGAAGGGTACAGGGTGCACCCATCTGCAGGTGGTCACTCATGTCGGCACCAATGATGTGTGTCGCTATGGATCGGAGGAAATCCTCTCTGGCTTCCGGCGGCTATCTGATTTGGTGAAGACTGCCAGTCTCGCTAGCGAGATGAAAGCAGAGCTCACCATCTGCAGCATCGTCGACAGGACTGACTGCGGACCTTTGGTACAGAGCCGAGTGGAGGGTCTGAATCAGAGGATGAGACCGTGTGGGCTGCAGATTCCTCGACTTGCGCCATAGGGTGGTGGGGTTTCGGGTTCCGCTGGATAGGTCAGGAGTCCACTACACGCAACAAGCGGCTACACGGGTAGCAGAGGTTGTGTGGCGTGGGCTGGGTGGTTTTTTAGGTTAGATGGCCTCAGGCAAGTACAGAAAGGGCAACAGCCTCAACGGGTGCGGGGCAAAGTCAGAACATGCGGGGACGAAGCAGCAATCGGTATTATAATTGTAAACTGTCGAAGCTGCGTTGGTAAAGTACCGGAACTTCAAGCGCTGATAGAAAGCACTGAAGCTGAAATCGTTATAGGTACAGAAAGCTGGCTGAAGCCAGAGATAAATTCTGCCGAAATTTTTACAAAGGTACAGACGGTGTTTAGAAAGGATAGATTGCATGCAACCGGTGGTGGAGTGTTCGTCGCTGTTAGTAGTAGTTTATCCTGTAGTGAAGTAGAAGTGGATAGTTCCTGTGAATTATTATGGGTGGAGGTTACACTCAACAACCGAGCTAGGTTAATAATTGGCTCCTTTTACCGACCCCCCGACTCAGCAGCATTAGTGGCAGAACAACTGAGAGAAAATTTGGAATACATTTCACATAAATTTTCTCAGCGTGTTATAGTCTTAGGTGGAGATTTCAATTTACCAGATATAGACTGGGACACTCAGATGTTTAGGACGGGTGGTAGGGACAGAGCATCGAGTGACATTATACTGAGTGCACTATCCGAAAATTACCTCGAGCAATTAAACAGAGAACCGACTCGTGGAGATAACATCTTGGACCTACTGGTAACAAACAGACCCGAACTTTTCGACTCTGTAAGTGCAGAACAGGGAATCAGTGATCATAAGGCCGTTGCAGCATCCCTGAATATGGAAGTTAATAGGAATATAAAAAAAGGGCGGAAGGTTTATCTGTTTAGCAAGAGTAATAGAAGGCAGATTTCAGACTACCTAACAGATCAAAACGAAAATTTCTGTTCTGACACTGACAATGTTGAATGTTTATGGAAAAAGTTCAAGGCAATCGTAAAATGCGTTTTAGACAGGTACGTGCCGAGTAAAACTGTGAGGGACGGGAAAAACCCACCGTGGTTCAACAACAAAGTTAGGAAAGTACTGCGAAAGCAAAGAGAGCTTCACTGCAAGTTTAAACGCAGCCAAAACCTCTCAGACAAACAGAAGCTAAACGATGTCAAAGTTAGCGTAAGGAGGGCTATGCGTGAAGCGTTCAGTGAATTCGAAAGTAAAATTCTATGTACCGACTTGACAGAAAATCCTAGGAAGTTCTGGTCTTACGTTAAATCAGTAAGTGGCTCGAAACAGCATATCCAGACACTCCGGGATGATGATGGCATTGAAACAGAGGATGACAAGCTTAAAGCTCAAATACTAAACACCTTTTTCCAAAGCTGTTTCACAGAGGAAGACCGCACTGCAGTTCCTTCTCTAAATCCTCGCACAAACGAAAAAATGGCTGACATCGAAATAAGTGTCCAAGGAATAGAAAAGCAACTGGAATCACTCAACAGAGGAAAGTCCACTGGACCTGACGGGATACCAATTCGATTCTACACAGAGTACGCGAAAGAACTTGCCCCCCTTCTAACAGCCGTGTACCGCAAGTCTCTAGAGGAACGGAAGGTTCCAAATGATTGGAAAAGAGCACAGGTAGTCCCAGTCTTCAAGAAGGGTCGTCGAGCAGATGCGCAAAACTATAGACCTATATCTCTGACGTCGATCTGTTGTAGAATTTTAGAACATGTTTTTTGCTCGAATATCATGTCGTTTTTGGAAACTCAGAATCTACTATGTAGGAATCAACATGGATTCCGGAAACAGCGATCGTGTGAGACCCAACTCGCTTTATTTGTTCATGAGACCCAGAAAATATTAGATACAGGCTCCCAGGTAGATGCTATTTTCCTTGACTTCCGGAAGGCGTTCGATACCGTTCCGCACTGTCGCCTGATAAACAAAGTAAGAGCCTACGGAATATCAGACCAGCTGTGTGGCTGGATTGAAGAGTTTTTAGCAAACAGAACACAGCATGTTGTTATCAACGGAGAGACGTCTACAGACGTTAAAGTAACCTCTGGTGTGCCACAGGGGAGTGTTATGGGACCATTGCTTTTCACAATATATATAAATGACCTAGTAGATAGTGTCGGAAGTTCCATGCGGCTTTTCGCGGATGATGCTGTAGTATACAGAGAAGTTGCAGCATTAGAAAATTGTAGCGAAATGCAGGAAGATCTGCAGAGACAAATGTAATGTATTGCGAATACATAGAAAGAAGGATCCTTTATTGTATGATTATATGATAGCGGAACAAACACTGGTAGCAGTTACTTCTGTAAAATATCTGGGAGTATGCGTGCGGAACGATTTGAAGTGGAATGATCATATAAAATTAATTGTTGGTAAGGCGGGTACCAGGTTGAGATTCATTGGGAGAGTCCTTAGAAAATGTAGTCCATCAACAAAAGAGGTGGCTTACAAAACACCGACCTATACTCGAGTATTGCTCATCAGTGTGGGATCCGTACCAGATCAGGTTGACGGAGGAGATAGAGAAGATTCAAAGAGGAGCGGCGCGTTTCGTCACAGGGTTATTTGGTAACCGTGATAGCGTTACGGAGATGTTTAACAAACTCAAGTGGCAGACTCTGCAAGAGAGGCGCACTGCATCACGGTGTAGCTTGCTCGCCAGGTTTCGAGAGGGTGCGTTTCTGGATGAGGTATCGAATATATTGCTTCCCCCTACTTATACCTCCCGAGGAGATCACGAATGTAAAATTAGAGAGGTTAGAGCGCGCACAGAGGCCTTCAGACAGTCGTTCTTCCCGCGAACCATACGCGACTGGAACAGGAAAGGGAGGTAATGACAGTGGCACGTAAAGTGCCCTCCGCCACACACCGTTGGGTGGCTTGCGGAGTATAAATGTAGAATGTAGATGTAGATGCCAGACTGAGATTCATTGGAAGAATCCTAAGGAAATGCAATCCGAAAACAAAGGAACTAGGTTACAGTACGCTCGTTCGCCCACTGCTTGAATACTGCTCAACAGTGTGGGATCCGTACCAGATAGGGTTGATAGAAGAGATAGAGAAGATCCAACGGAGAGCAGCGCGCTTCGTTACAGGACCATTTAATAATCGCGAAAGCGTTACGGAGATGATAAACTGCAGTGGAAGACTCTGCAGGAGAGACGCTCAGTAGCTCGGTACGGGCTTTTGTTAAAGTTTCGAGAACATACCTTAACCGAAGAGTCAAGCAGTATATTGCTCCCTCCTACGTATATCTCGCGAAGAGACCGTGAGGATAAAATGCAGCATTTGTATGGCGTGCTCGATGCCGTGAGAATGATTGTTTTTCATGTTTCTACGACATTTGTCTACATCTGTGGTATAAAACAATTTACACAGTCCAAATAAAGACCATTTGGTTTTTCATTTTCGTCTTAAAAATTAAATTGTTATGTTTTCTTAATTTAAGCAACATTGATTAACAGACTTCCACAAAATATCGATAGTGAAGAATTTATATTTGAAAAGAAAACAGGGATCTCCGGTGCGATATGTAATTAGAAACAAGTACGCGTGCATTATTCATAAAAACGATGACGAATTTTACAACTACTACAGGTAGGTATTTCAAATTGAACGAGAAGAAAATTACTCCTGGGAGGCTTGAATCAGCAAACCACGATCTACAGTGATTGATCTGCCTACTACTCTACCGATACCGCTATACTTCTATCGTGCATACGTATGCCAACTGCATGTAATACAGTCTTCCGGAAAATTTCAAAGCCGGCTATTTCTGTAAATTTATGAGAAACATCAAGAACAACTTATTTCTCGTCACTTTTCAATCGTGATCCACACGCGCGTGTCACTAGCCTCAGCCATTTTCGTACTGCGTATTAACAGCGCGACAATCAGAGCACAACAGTAGAAAGACACGATTTTTGAAATAAAAACTACATAGCTTAAGGCTGTTAATACTTTTGGATATCTTAAAGTTTCATTTAACATAACTCACAAAAAAACCTCCTCATCGCACCCCCCTCAGATTTAGTTATAAGTTGGCACAGTGGAGAGGCCCTGAAAAAATGAACACAGATCAATCGAGAAAACGGGAAGAAGTTGTGAGGAACTATGAAAAAAATAAGCAAAATATACAAAGTGAGTAGTCCATGCGGAAGATAGGCAACATCTAGGACGGCCTGAGCTCAGGGGCGCCGTGGTCCCGTGGTAAGTGTGAGCAGCTGCGGAGCGAGAGGTCCTTGGTTCAAGTCTTCCCTCTAATGATAAGTTTGGTTCTTTATTTTCAGATAATTATTATCTGTCCGTCCGTCCGTCCGATGCGAGGTAACTGCGCCGTAGTATGGGGACGCTACACCTAAACAAACATCGAAACATCCACAAGAAAACCTAAATCGGGCAAGGTAGAAGAATCTTTTTACCCATTCGCCAAGTGTACAAGTATTTTTTTTCTTAATTTCATTTTGTTCGCTATAGTTCGTTGTAATTGTTCGTGGCGGACGTCCCCTGAAGCCCATTGAAGTTCATTATTGATCCAGTCACTCAGTTCTTTTTATTACATAGGGCAGCTAACCCTCTGACTCAACACGCTCAGCTACCGTGTCGGCTTGTTAGGTGCGTCGACAACATATTCCTGTCATGTGACGCACATGCCGTCACCAGTGTCGTATAGACTACATCAGACGTGTTTTCCTGTGGAGGAATCGCTTGACCTATGACCTTGCGATCAAATGTTTTCGGTTCCCATTGGAGAGAGGCACGTCCTTTCGTCTACTAATCGCACGGTTTTACGATACGGTCGCAAAACACAGACACTAAACTTATTACAGTGAACAGAGACGTCAATGAACGAACGGACAGATCATAACTTTGCAAAATTAAATAAAGTAATTTTCACTCCAGGGAAGTCTTGAACCCCGGACTTCTCGTACCGCAGCTGGTCACGCTAACCACGGGACCACGGCGCTCCTGAGCTCACGTTCTCCTGGATGTTGCCTATCTTGCGCATGGACTACTCAGTTTGTATATTCTGCTTATTTTTTTCATAGATTAGATTAGATTAGATTAGATTAACACTAGTTCCATGGATCATGAATACGATATTTCGTAATGATGTGGAACGAGTCAAATTTTCCAATACATGACATAATTAAGTTAATTTAACAACATACTTAAGTTAATATAACAACTTTTTCATTTTTTGTGTTTTTTTTTATTTTTTTTATTTTTTATTAATATTTTTTTAAATATATATCTAAAAATTCCTCTATGGAGTAGAAGGAGTTGTCATTCGGAAATTCTTTTAATTTCTTCTTAAATACTTGTTGGCTATCTGTCAGACTTTTGATACTATTTGGCAAGTGACCAAAGACTTTAGTGCCAGTATAATTCACCCCTTTCTGTGCCAAAGTTATATTTAATCTTGAATAGTGAAGATCATCCTTTCTCCTAGTATTGTAGTTATGCACACTGCTATTACTTTTGAATTGGGTTTGGTTGTTAATAACAAATTTCATAATAGAGTATATATACTGAGAAGCTACTGAGAATATCCCTAGATCCTTAAATAAATGTCTGCAGGATGATCTTGGGTGGACTCCAGCTATTATTCTGATTACACGCTTTTGTGCAATAAATACTTTATTCCTCAGTGATGAATTACCCCAAAATATGATGCCATATGAAAGCAACGAGTGAAAATAGGCGTAGTAAGCTAATTTACTAAGATGTTTATCACCAAAATGTGCAATGACCCTTATTGCATAAGTAGCTGAACTCAAACGTTTCAGCAGATCATCAGTGTGTTTCTTCCAATTTAATCTCTCATCAATGGATACACCTAAAAATTTGGAATATTCTACCTTAGCTATATGCTTCTGATTAAGGTCTATAGTTCCACACAACTTCTTCCTGTTTTCTCGATTGATCTGTGTTCAGTTTTTCAAGGCCTATCCACTGTGCCAACTTACAACTAAATCTGAGGGGGGTGCAATGGGGAGGTTCCCTTGTTAGTAATAAGATATCTACTAGATAAGTAGGAGCTACTTCCAAGAGAGTAACAACACAAGTGTACGTGTGCTGCGGCTTCTGACCAATCATAGCGTTTCTGTTTGTTTACATCAGGTTTATTCTTATGACGAACGAAGTATAGTACCACAGGTTTATTCCTAGAAGTATTCTGACTAGGCACTGATTAGGTACTGTTTGAGCTAACTGGCTTCCACTTGGTTGCATACTAATATCCTTAGTTCTTCTTGCACGGCTTGTTTGATTTCTTCCTGTAATTAAATGTAAGCATGTAAAATGTTAAGTATGGGAATTCCACACAATGCGTATACTAAATCACCTTGGAGAGTACAGCTACATGATAGACTTGCACTGAAATCGAACCTGTACCTCCCGAGGTTACCTCCGATGGACAGAGAGAAAAATGCCGTTGCCGGTTTTTCATTACAATAAAAAATGTACGTAACTGTCTGTTTTTCAGTTTGCCACAGAACACTAAATGTGTTTTTTGCGGCGGAGAACGAAATGTTTAAATAATATAAAACTCACACAAACTTTTACGCCATCGGGCTCTACTGGCGCTTTTGACGATGAAGAAATTTTCTAAAAAAGATCTGAAAGTTTTGTTTTATTTTTCATCAGTTTTATTTGATGTTCTTTGATTTTCGAATCCACTTTATGTTCAACATTGTCACAAAATGTGTCCCTCCAGGAGTGAGAACTCCCATATTTTATTTTTAGTATCTATTTCAGATGGAAGCACAAACAGTAAGTTAGCCACTGTTCTGATCGCGGCGTTGAATATAGTCTCTGTTCTCTAGTGATGTAACCAAGCTATCGAAATGATAACACGGGTAGTCAACGCAGGGAAAAACCGATAAAAATAAGCAAACAACGCTTCGGATATTATGTAATAGGCTTCTACAGTAGTTCACTTGGAAATCAAAACACGGTTTGCAACTTCTCAAAATTGCTGTTAGTAACGTTCATTTCGAAGTTATTAGCAACTTCAAAATCTAAATACTTAATAAGTACAGTCGTACCTTAAATTTACGTCTTATTTTCGAGTGTGGGAGTTGCTATCTGTACTCAAAACGCAACAGTTAACAGACAGGACTAGGGAACACGCGGTGCGTGACTGCGTCTCTTAACTCAATTACACTACCGGCCATTAAAATTGCTACACCAAGAAGAAATGCAGATGATAAACGCGTATTCATTGGACAAATATATTATAGTAGAACTGACATGTGATTACATTTTCACGCAATTTGGGTGCATAGATCCTGAGAAATCAATACACAGCAGAACCACCTCTGGCCGTAGTAACGACCTTGATACTCCTGGCCATTGAGTCAAACAGAGCTCGGATGGCGTGTACAGATACAGCTGCCCATGCAGCTTCAACACGATACCACAGTTCATCAAGAGTAGTGACTGGCGTATTGCGACGAGCCAGTTGCTCGGCCACCATTGACGACACGTTTTCAGTTGGTGAGAGATCTGGAGAATGTGCTGGCTAGGGCAGCCGTCGAATATTTTCTGTATCCAGAAAGGCCCGTACAGGGCCTACAACATGCGGTCGTGCATTATCCTGCTGAAATGTAGGGTTTCGCAGGGATCGAATGAACGGTAGAGCCACGGGTCGTAACACATCTGAAATAAAACATCCACTGTTCAAAGTGCCGTCAATGCGAACAACAGATGACCGAGACGTGTAATCAATGGCACCCCTTAACATCACGCCACGTGATACGCCAGTACGGCGATGACGAATACACGCTTCCAATGTGCGTTCACCGGGATGTCGCTAAACACGGATGCGACCATCGCGATACTGTAAACAGAACCTGGATTCATCCGAAAAAATGGCGTTTTGCCATTCGTGCAGCCAGGTTCGTAGTCGAGTACACCATCGCAGGCGATCCTGTCTGTGATGCAGCGTCAAGGGTAACCGCAGCCACGGTCTCCGAGCTGACAGTCCGTGCTGCTGCAAACGTCGTCGAATTGTTCGTGCAGATGGTTGTTGTCTTGCAAACGTCCCCATCTGTTGACTCGGGGATCGAGACGTGTCTGCACGATCCGTTACAGCCATGCGGATACGATGCCTGTCATCTCGATTGCTAGTGATATGTGGCCGTTGGGATCCAGCACGGCGTTCCGTATTACCCTCCTGAGCCCACCGATTCCATATTCTGCAACATTCATTGGATCTCGACCAACGCGAGCAGCAATGTCGCGACACGATAAACCGCAATCGCGATAAGCTGCAATCCGACCTTTATCAACATCGGCAACGTGATGGTACGCATTTCTCCTCCTTACACGAGGCATCACAACAACGTTTCATCAGGCAACGCCGGTCAACTGCTGTTTGTGTACGAGAAATCGGTTGGAAACTTTCCTCGTGTCAGCACGTTGTAGGTGTCGCCACCGGCGCCAACCTTGTGCGAATACTCTGAAAAGTTAATCATTTGCATATCACATCATCTTCTTCCTGTCGGTTAAATTTCGCGTCTGTAGCACGTCAACATCGTGGTGTAGCAATTTTAATGGCCAGTAGTGTATTAAAAGCTGGGAGAGATTACGTTGTTACTGATAAATAAATAACTGATATACTCAGCCACACGCATATAATGTTTTCTACCTCCGTTATTTCTTTTGGATTACAGTCACTGAAATCAAATGGCAGTGTAACGTTACAGTTGATGGCTCAAATGGCTCTGAGCACTATGGGACTTAACTTCTGAGGTCATCAGTCCCCTAGAACTTAGAACTACTTAAATCTAACTAACCTAAGGACAACACACACATCCATGCCCGAGGCAGGATTCAAACCTGCAACCGTAGCGGTCGCGCGGCTCTAGACCGTAGCGCCTAGAACCGCTCGGCCACTCCGGCGTTACAGTTATTTTAACAGCAAGATGACTCACGAAACCAGTTAAATTTTCGCTTAGAAAAATAACAGGGCAATTATATAATAATGTGTGATGCAACTCACGATAAACCATTTGAACTATTGTAGTACAGGCTCGCGCATAAGCCTAGCTCTCCTCAGCTTTCGTCAGTAAGAGCTGCGCACAAGGTAACAGGTTGGACCTCTTACGTCGGGAGAATGAGTAAGTGCAGAAGCTTATGAAGTAAGCAAAACACAAGGTAACTACAGAATGTGGTAGGTGCGACTGTACACTACGGTAACTGAAGAACACTTCGCAAGCCCAGATTCCAAAAAAAGTATTTTACTGGATGACCCGTTTCGCCAGAGGCTATGCTGTCATCATCGGATCTTACGCTTCTTAATGTACACACATCAAAAAATGTTTTTCATCAGCCTGGTTCCCAGACTGTGAATATTGTATCACAGACACAGTCCCTCTGACTATTCAGAGATGTCACTAAACCCGCCCAAAGATGTAAACAACCGAGCATGAGCAGCACCTATTTGACGGAAGGGGTCCGGTCATTCCAGCAGGAAGGAGGTACACGGCTCGTGTTGTCTGTAGTTCAACCATGCCTAGACGGTCAATACCGCGGTTCCATTGCTGCCGCATTGTCACTTTGTGCCAGGAAGGGAAGTGTCCAGGCATTTCGGAGCGAACCAAAGCGATGTTGTTTCGACATGGAGGAGATACAGAGAGAGAGGAACTGTCGATGACATGCCTAGCTCAGGCCGCCCAAGGGCTACTACCGCAGCGGATGACCGCTACCTATGGATTATGGCAGGGAGAAACGTGTCAGCCCGCATCTCGTGGTCGTGCGGTAGCGTTCTTGCTTCCCACGCCCGGGTTCCCGGGTTCGATTCCCGGCGGGATCAGAGATTTTCTCTGCCTCGTGATGGCTGGGTGCCGTCCTTAGTTAGGTTTAAGTAGTTCTAAGTTCTAGGGGACTGATGACCATAGATTTTAAGTCCCATAGTGCTCAGAGCCATTTTTTTGAAACGTGTCAACGTCGCATTTAACCCAGATAAAGTTCAGAATCACTTTGTACCAGGGTCAGCCTTCTGATGTGCCATTCATTAGAACAAACGCAGGAACTGTTGTAACAAGCCAAAATTGATAGCATTATGCGTTAAGAGTCAAATTATCGCCTCATCTCATTGCGAATCATCTGGAGGACTATGTTGTTGTTGTTGTTGTTGTTGTTGGGTCTTCAGTCCAAAGACTAGTTTGATGCAGCTCTCCATGCTACTACGAGGTGCATTCAAGTTCTAAGGCCTCCGATTTTTTTTTTCTCCGGACTGGAAAGAGATAGAAACATGCGCATTGTTTTAAAATGAGGCCGCGTTCATTGTCAATACGTCCCAGAGATGGCAGCACCGTGCGGCAGATGGAATTTTACCGCCAGCGGCGAGAATGAGAACTGTCGTTTTCTGAATTTGCGTGGTGTGAAACCAATTGAAATTCATCGACAGTTGAAGGAGACATGTGGTGATGGAGTTACGGATGTGTCGAATGTGCGTTTGTGGGTGTGACAGTTTAATGAAGGCAGAACATCGTGTGACAACAAACCGAAACAACCTCGGGCTCGCACAAGCCGGTCTGACGACACGATCGAGAAAGTGGAGAGAATTGTTTTGGGGGATCGCCGAATGACTGTCGAACAGATCGCCTCCAGAGTTGGTATTTCTGTGGGTTCTGTGCACACAATCCTGCATGACGACCTGAAAATGCGAAAAGTGTCATCCAGGTGGGTGCCACGAATGCTGACGGACGACCACACGGCTGCCCGTGTGGAACGTTGCCGAGCAATGTTGACGCGCAACGACAGCACGAATGGGACTTTCTTTTCGTCGGTTGTGACAATGGATGAGACGTGGATGCCATTTTTCACTCCAGAAACAAAGCGCCAGTCAGCTCAATGGAAGCACACAGATTCACCGCCACCAAAAAAATTTCGGGTAACCGCCAGTGCTGAAAAAACCATGGTGTCCATGTTCTGGGACAGCGAGGGCGTAATCCTTACCCATTGCGTTCCAAAGGGCAGTACGGTAACAGCTGCATCCTACGAAAATGTTTTGAAGAACAAATTCCTTCCTGCACTGCAACGAAAACGTACAGGAAGGGCTGCGCGTGTGCTGTTTCACCAAGACAACGCCGTGCTGCTATTGCCTCAGCGATTTTCCAGTGGTCAAAACAGACTCCTAAAGGAGCTTTCGCCGCTGCCATGGAATCAAGGCGTCAGCGTTGTGAAAAATGTGTACGTCTGCAAGGCGTTTACGTCGAGAAGTAACGCCAGTTTCATCGATTTCGGGTGAGTAGTTAATTAGGAAAAAAAAGTCGGAGGCCTTAGAACTTGAATGCACCTCGTATATCCTGTGCGAACGTCTTCTTCTCTGAGTACCTACTGCAACCTACATCCCTCTGAATCTGCTCGCTGTATTCATCTCTTTGCCTCCCTCTACGATTTGTAACCCCCGCCCACCTACCCTCCAGTATTAAATTTGTAGCGGGACTTTGAATTTCGCCGCGCTACACTCGTTCCCTCAGACATAAATTATACCGACGCAGCGGTTTGAGCGCTCGACGGCAGAGAAAATACTAAAATTGTAACTCTTTTTTTTTTCTATTCGTTTCTTTTTTGTCTCTCGAGAGCGGAAGCTTAATGCAGACGTGATCTGATGAAGACGAAAAAAACTTATTAATGTGTGGACATATTGTGGAAGTTGTTATGACATTTAGAGGGTGGACGCAACGTAAAATAAATTGCATTTAATATCGAGACGGTTTTGTATACATTAGAAATTCCTGGATGATGAAACTTATTGCAAGATTTCGGAGCAGACTTTTCACGCAGAAATGAAGTAGGCGATTTTTGAAGACCTGGACGCCGCACGAAAGAAGACATGTTAACATGGTAAAGGATGAACTCTTATCTACGTCATTTCCCCCTGTCAGTTACATTTTGTTATTCTCTGTTCTTTTTCAATAATTTTTGCAGTGGAAATTGGTTTAACTTTTGCTCAAAAACGCCACAAGGACCACCCCAACAATAGCTTTTCCGAATCACGAAGTCCGATAGCTTTTCTGTAATACGAAGTCCGATTTGCATTTCATTCTTTCCCGTTTTCACGGTCATTTACGATTTTAAAACCCCTTTTTATTCACCATTTCATCCCACATTTTCAACCTTTTCTTTTCTTCTCTTTTCTTCTCTTTTTGTCTTTTATTAACCACTACAATGCGCTTTCAACGTTTCTACCCCTTTCTTCCAGTTCGAAAAACCAGTTTCTATGAAAGTTTTTCCATTTTGCGAGAAAACAGAAAATGATTTTGTTCAACATTTGTCTGACTATTTTGCAAAAAGTAACATCTTTTACCTTATTGTAATCGATCCATGCAAATTGCTAAGAGGGCTGGTAACAGCGTTGTTTCTTTCCGAGAACAGTGTTTTTGGTCACCACCACAGTTCCGTCGCTATCTGTGTCTTTGTTGTCACACACAGCACCACTAACGCTGGGTCTAGCGTCACCATCGCTAACACTTGCCACATTGTCACATTTATTCCTAATTATAAACTTGTCCATTTTAAACTGGACAGTAAGGGACGAAAGATTAACAACTGAACCGAGTCACAGTAAGACTAACTGACCACTGGCGATGCCCATCTTCAGAATATTTACGTTCGCTGCCAACATTAGCTGCGGCCTGCGTAACAGTACTGTGCGCCTAACGAGAAGTAGCCGTGTTACAATAGTGTTGATTATTGTCGGGGGGGGGGGGGGGGTGGACGACCCGTGCCATCACCCAGGGCAGCAGATTTTTGAGGGCGGAAAATCCATCTTGCATAAATGAAGGAATGTGAGAATAAATTGGAAATACAAATTATTCATAAAATCAAGGGTCTTACTGAAAATTATCTATGGTACAGAAACAGTGTGCTCAGATTTACGAAAGAAACGTTTCCTCCGGCAAAAATGGCTTAAAATGTATTGCACTGTAAACGTATTACTGACTGCTGCTTTGATCTTAAAGACATATTCACAACAAAGAGACGAATGAGTGTGATATGTGAAAATAAGGCATCACGTATGACATATATGGTGGGAAAAGTTGACTATGTCGAAAAAGGGGGGAGGGTGGGGGCACATGATATGTTCGCGCGGGTCGGCAAAATCCCTGGAGCCGGTGCTGATTTGTGTGGTGTTGTACCCAGTGATTGTCAATAGAATTTACAAAAATGAATGAAGAGTCCTTAACGTTACCTAGTCCTTCTAGTGATCATCATCAAATTCGGTGTCACTATTGCTCATTAGTTTCTGTTACAAGCTGCTGGCAGGCTGCAGGGAGGGATTGGAGCTCGTCCTAGCAGCCAAAGTGAAGCGAGCTCGTGGTGAGCTTTCATTCCCCGCATACCTCCGTACAGTAAAAGTGTGCGAATAGTACAGATGAAGGGGACAAACCCTGTCACGACAGTTCGTCATATGCAGAGGTTGGAGGAGTAGCAGAAAGGAATATGCAATACCTCGTAAAATCGGTATTTTTTTCTACATAATCATTACATACTATTATGCAAAAAATGTATGTGCAAGTTTCAACATACTCCCAGTCCACAATACGGTGCGTTGCGGAGGGTACCTCATACCACAACTAGCATCTTCTCTCCCTGTTCCACTCCCAAACAGAACGAGGGAAAAATGACTGCCTATATGCCTCTGTACGAGCCCTAATCTCTCTTATCTTATCTTTGTGGTCTTTCCGCGAAATATAAGTTGGCGGCAGTAAAACTGTACTGTAGTCAGCCTCAGATGCTGGTTCTCTAAATTTCCTCAGTAGCGATTCACGAAAAGAATGCCTCCTTTCCTCCAGAGACTCCCACCCGACTTCCTGAAGCATTTCCGTAACACACACGTGATGATCAAACCTACCAGTAACAAATCTAGCAGCCCGCCTCTGAATTGCATCTATGTCCTCCCTCAATCCGATCTGATAGGGGTCCCAAACGCTCGAACAGTACTCAAGAATAGGGCGTAATAGTGTTTTATAAGCGGTCTCCTTTACAGATGAACCACATCTTCCCAAAATTCTACCAATGAACCGAAGACGACTATCCGCCTTCCCCACAACTGCCGTTACATGCTTGTCCCACTTCATATCGCTCTGCAATGTTACGCCCAAATATTTAATCGACGTGACTGTGTCAAGCGCTACACTACTAATAGAGTATTCAAACATTACGGGATTCTTTTTCCTATTCATCTGCATTAAGTTACGTTTATCTATATTTAGAGTTAACTGCCATTCTTTACACCAATCACAAATCCTGTCCAAGACATCTTGTATCCTCCTACAGTCACTCAACGACGACACCCTCCCGTACACCACAGCATCATCAGCAAACAGCCGCACATTGCTATCCACCCTATCGAAAAGATCATTTATGTAGATAGAAAACAACAGCGGACCTACCACACTTCCATGGGGCACTCCAGATGATACCCTCACCTCCGATGAACAATCACCATTGGGGACAACGTACTGGGTTCTATTACTTAAGAAGTCTTCAAGCCACTCACATATTTGGGAACCAATCCCATAAGCTCGTACCTTAGTTAGGAGTCTGCAGTGGGGCACCGAGTCAAACGCTTTCCTGAAGTCAAGGAATATGGCATTCGTCTGATACCCTTCATCCATGGTTCGCAAGATATCATGTGAAAAAGGGACGAGTTGCGTTTCGCAGGAGCAATGCTTTCTAAAGCCGTGCTCATGCATGGACAGCAACTTCACTGTCTTAAGGAAACTCATTATATTCTAACTGAGAATATGTTCGAGAATCCTGCAACAAACTGATGTTAAGGATCTTGGTCTGTAATTTTGATGATCCGTCCTTCTACCCTTCTTATATACAGGCGTCACCTGCGCTATTTTCCAGTCGCTCGCGTCTTTACATTGGGCAAGAGATTCGCGATAAGTAAAGAGCCAGTGCAGTAGAGTACTGTCTGTAAAACCGAATTGGAATCCCATCAGGACCTGGTGATTTATTTATTTTCAGGAATGTCTATCACTATGTCCTCCATACGGGAATCTGTACAAGACTCAAACGGCAGTATGTTTGTACGATCCTCCTGCGTGAAAGATGTATCAAATGCTAAAGTTAAAATTTCAGTTTTCGTTTTGCTGTTTTCCGTTACCAGGCCAGACTGATGAGTGACTGGATGCTTGCCTTCGACCCGCTTACCGATTTTACGTAAGACCAGAATTTCCTTGAGTTTCCAGCAAGATCTTTTGCTAAGGTATGACGGTGGTAGTGGTTGTATGCTTCGCGCATCGCTCTTTTTACAGCAGCACGGATCTCTACTAACTGTTGCCTGTCCTCATTCTCCCGATCTTTCTTGTTCTGCAAGTGCAACTGTCATTGTTTCCTGAGCATTCTCCGAATTGTGCTGTTGAACCTCGGTGGGTCTTTTCCGTCCGCAACCCACTTTTTCGGCACATACTTCTCCAATGCGTGACTTACAATGTGTTTAAAATTTGCCCATAGTTCTTCCACGTCCATCGTACCGGAAGTAAAGGAAGTCGATTCATTTACTAAGTGGGATGCTAATATCTGCTTATCTGCTCTTTCTAGTAAGAATACTCTCCCAGCCTTCTTGACCGACTTTTTAACTTTCGTAACCATAGTTGTAATCACGATCACTAATCTCTGTCTCAACACTGACACCGTCGATGAGGTCTGGTCTGTTCGTGGCTACCAGATCTAAAATATTTCCATTACGCGTTGGCTGTCGATTTAGCTGCTCGAGACAGTTTTCGAATACTGTGTTCGAAAGCATTCGACACGATGGCTTGTCTGTACCATAGACATCCCAGTCTATACTAGGTAGGTTGAAGTCGCCTCCGGCTAATATAGCATGATCCGGGTACCTCTGCGATACAGAGTGTAGACTCCCTTTGAATGATTTGAGAACTGTCACGGTGGAACCTGGTGGCCGGTAAAAACTCCCAACAATTAGCTTTATTTCTCCTAGCCCTGTTAAACTTGTCCAGATAGCTTCACAATCACACTCTACTTCGACTTCAGTAGACACAATATTTTTGTCAACTGCAATGAAGACACCACCTCCTACGGTGTCTAATCTGTCTTTCCGATATACGTTCCAACCCTCACTAAATATCTCAGAACTTCCTATCTCAGGGTACTTTTAAGTATTGGGGTGGGGGGCACAAAGTACTTTGCCCCCCCCCCCACCCTCACCCCTACCCCCTCCTAAGTCGACGCCACTGCACACAATTGTGTCATGCAATGAAAGAAATACAGCTTTCAGACACAAGACTCGAACCCTGAGCTCTCCGCATCTATTTGTACACACAGGCCACATCAACATGAGTACTTGACTTGGGTCAGAATGATCACGTGCAGCGTGGTACATTGTCGTGACATCTCATGTCCAATACTTGTCACCCACTATTGGGGTCATATGCGACCCATGTGTCTTGTATTAAATTACTTGTTTCAGCTTTATCTATATTGCTTCAGAGGTTTTTAAAAGTTTATAATAATAATCACGTATGTTGCACAGTTTAGTAAGGTACTGAATTAAGATCAGATCTCCATATTTTAGAAATCTGGCTGAGATTTCATGCAGGTAAGCTGATTTATTGTTTCTGTTTTTAAGTGTCTTGATTGCTGCATACGTCTGCATCTGTGGTATGACCTGTTTTTACCATTATGTCGTACATTTTTGGGCCATTTTAAAAGTTGTAAGCATTAAGTGGCTCGGTCTGTTTTAAGGTTTCAACCCATATTTTGTGATGAGGAATTAGCCATTTTTATCCTTTACTGGGCAGTTTGAACTGTTAAATATCTAATGTTAAGAATGAGAGTGAGAAAAAGTTTCAAAAAGGTTTTAAATTATGTATGAAGTTTGTTGCAAATCTGTAAGATAATTTGAAAAACCTTGCATAATGGCTAGAATAATGATTTAACAGGATAGCTTGTGCCACCCCCCCCCCCCCCCCCAGGCTTGTCAGATTGGCTAAAGTGATTAAGAGAAATAAAACCATTGAGATTTGTTGCCATGGCAACCACTTCACTGATGTGTTAACATATTGTGATGAAGCTGCCGAAAAATGTATACAGACAACCATGCAAATAAAGCATCTAATGTGTGCAGTACACACCAAAGCCTTTCACAGCTTCTTGGTCGGTCATTAGAAGATTGTGGTGGTAAGAGAGGGTGAATAAAAAAATGTCGCAGCATACATCTGCTTTGAGGCAATGTTCTGCCAACTCAGTTTTGTTTGTAGGATTACCTATACATGTTAAATGGAATACTTTGGCTGACCAGGCTTTTGTCATGTTGACAAAAATAAGTTTTGATGAGAGAAATTCTAGTACAGCCTCTCTCATCTTTCAGTATGTCTACTATGTAAACTATAAGTGTATAGCTGTCACTTGTAGATAAGTTAAATAATCAACAGCTGATTTCGATGACATTAATGATTTTAAAAATGAAAAATTCATACCCCAAGTAAGAACAAAAATATTTAATTGCAAATGTAGCAACTTTAAAGAAATTGCTGCTTAACATCTACAACTCAATTATTCATTACAAAACCAGTTATTTTCTGATATTCAATGGCTTGTTCCCCTTACAAATGTTATTTTATATAATGTTATGTGGTTTAAGCTCAGTCAGTCAATAATTGTAATTGATCTCTTACCCTAACAATAGCTTACAAAGAAGAGTGAGATATATTTATGAAATCTTTTATGATACAGAGTCGCACACACAAAACCAGCCTGAACCAGAATGTGAACGTGCGTGAGTAGCATTAGTAGCTTGTCAGTTTCTTTGCTACTTTCCAACAGCAGTAGCGTGTGAGTAGTTCATATGGAAAGTAGTCGTTATAAACCGTGTGCTTCATTGTCATGCCTTACTACATTGAAGAACGTATGTTCTTTGTTGAAGAATATGTGCGGTCTGAATCCATTAAAGTTGTTCGTGACACTTTTCATGAAAAGTTTCCTGAAAGTAATATTCCTGCAAAATCAGCAATTCAGGATCTAGTGAGAAAGTGGCGTTTGACAGGCAGTGTTCTTAATTCAAAGAGAATTAAGGCACTGACTGTACGTACACCAGAAGTTATGACAAATGTGATGGCACACATTGGAGGAAGTCCCTGCAAGTCAACACGACAATTATCACAGCAATGAGGAACATCTCGCATGTCATGTCAACGCATCCTTTGTGGCTTAAAAATGAAACCTTACCGTGTGAGTGTTGTTCAGCAAATAAAAGAAGAGGACAATGGTAAGCGCACACATTACTGTAATTGTTGCTGGAAAATGTCGCTGGGGGACATGTTGATCCGTTCCTCAGCTTGGTTTCATCTGTTGGGTTACATTAATTCACATGACACTGGGCTACAGAGAATCCCCATGGCACACTACAAAAGCCGTTACACAATTTAAAAATTGGTGTATGATATGCTGTGGCTGTAACAAAATTATTGGGCCATTGTTCTTCAACGAAACTGTCGGCACACATATTTACTAGCAACTCAGCAATGAATTTTCGGCTCTGTTAATTCCAACCGAAAAATGTTGTGCATATTTCCAGCAAGGTGGGACAACTTCTCATACCTCAGATTTGTCCTTAGCTCGAATACATACTGATTGTACAGAAGAGAGTGCCATTACTAAGCGCTTGTGGCCACCCCACTCTCCTGACTTGTCACCGTGACTTTTACCTCTGGTGATTTCTAAAGTCTAGAGTCTACCGCAACAATCCCAGAACACTTGACACATTAATAAACATACGTGAAGAAATTTCAAACATTTCTCAAAGAGTACTTGAAAGTGTTTTCCTTAACTTGCTTAGACTTGCACAAATTTCATTGGATGTTGGCGAAGAACATTTTGAACACAGACTTTAAATTCCTTTCTAAAATATGCTTATTAAAATAATAAAAGTAAATCTGTTACTTAAAGTATTAATTACATAGTTAATAATGAAACAGTACAATAAAAATGTACGAAAGTGATGTTGTATGTTGATTTTCTTCATTCATATTCGTTTCAGTGCAGGGGCTGGTTTTATGTGCACCACTCAGTATTGTCTTTAAATATCACGGCTGCTGCCTTGTGTGTTACGTGCTGGAGATCTAGTGTTAGGACAGTGCGCTGGTTGGTTCTTGCCAGTGCTGCAAGGGAGCACAATAGTCTGTTCCCATGTGCTGTCTTTACTTGAAAAAGATAGAAATACAACTGTGTCAATATATGCCCCTGCATCCCATCTCTTACATATAAGGGTTCATATTTTGCTGCCGAAAGTAAGTCAGGGATGTGCATGTTTTTTATAGTTGAGCAGCACAGTTTTAAGGTAATTAAATAAATGGAAGGCTGCTTTGTTTTTTAATCCCCTGATATCCTGATGCAATATACTAACATTATTTGTCACTTTGCTTTTATGCGAATCTTGTGACATACTAACATTATTTTTCACTGTACTGTTTTGAGAATTTTGTGGTATTTTAACATCTCTAGTACCTGCCTGCCTGAGCTTCTCTTCAAGCTTAACTTCAATCTACGTTGGATCACGACACTTGTAAACCACGGTTGAATCCAGGCAAACCATCGACATCCACTGCAAGACCAAATTGCTTTGGACAGTGGTCTGGGTTTGGTGGGATCATGCGTGTTTGGTAGTATCAGAAAGATGTCATCTATTATGAGCTGCTAAAACCTGGTGAAAACATTAATGCTGATCACTACCAGCAGAAAATTATAGGTTTAAATTGAGCATCATGTGGAAAACGACTGGAATATGGAAAAGTGCAACACAAAGTCATATTGCTCCATGATAACACCCCAACACACACAGCAAAACGGGTCAGGAAACGATCAAGGCATTCAGTTGGAAAATATTGGGGCATGTGGCTTATCCTCCAGACTTGACTCGCCCGATTATCATCTATTTGCATCACGGGACGCGCTCTCGTTGAACCACACTTCAACTCGTATGAAAATGGCTTTTTGATGGGTTCACTTCAAAAGAAATGTACAAATAGCAATGGAGGATATTTTGAATAGAATATTGTTTATCAGTTTCAAACAACAGACATGTAATTATTGTAACCAAATTCTGGTTTCATACTTATACATCTGGTAAGAAACCAGTCTGGCAAAATGTGTCATGAAATGAGTTTCTCAACCTAATGCTGTCATGTGAAGTAGCCTTAATATGGTATTACGATTTGCACAATCGAAAGTCTTCAACAAATCGCAGGATTTTGCCAATGTTTAATAGTGTATAATTTTAAATTTTTTCTTGTTCTGAGGTATCAATAATAACCTCAGGAGTGTAGATTTTTTGAAATCCAAACTCTGGTTATGAGTCCTTTACTAAGCAGGTGAGTGACAACCCTTGAGTGTATTATCGCCAGAAAAGAGTGTTGTTTGAAACCAGTGCAGTCACCTTCCTTATTGTAACGTTGAATCAGTTGAACCTTTCAATATGTGATGTGACTTTGGTACATGATGTAATTTTCTGCGTCTACGTTCCTAATTAGCAAGCACCGTGTGGTTCATGGTGCATGGTGCCTTGTATTGCAGCTTATCATTTCCCCATTTCCTCTCCTGTTCAAATCACAAATTGACCTAGGGCTAGAGGCACCCTATATGCTTCCATGCAAGTCTTTATTTCTATTATCTGTAGACATCAATCCTTATGTGAAATGTTAGTTGGTGGCCATAGAATATTCTGCTGCCTGTTACAAATGTCGATTCTCAAAAATTTGTCAGTAGTGTTTTGTGAAAGAACTTCATCTTCCATCTAGGTATTCCCATTTAAGTTCATAAAGATCATTTGATTAAAGCTACTGGTAACAAACCCTGTAACCTCACCTCCCGGGATCCCAAACACTCGAGCAGCACAATCTGTTTTATAGATGAAGTACACTTTCCCAAAATTCTCCCCCAATAAATTGAAGTCAACCATTGGCCTTCCCCACAACCGACCTTATGTACTCATTCCATTTCAAGTCTTCTTGCCACGTGATGCCTAGATATTCAACCGAAACGCAACACACCGCTAATACTGTGCTTGAAACCAAGTCTGTTTTTCCTACAGATCTACATTAATTTGCATTTTCCCGCATTTAGAGCAAGCTGCCATTCATCACACCAAATAGATATTCCGTCCAACTCATCATCTACCCTTCTAAAAGAGTGAATCAAATATAAACCTGAAATTTTCAGTGCCTGTTTGTAGATGGAGAGTGGTGTGATCTCTGCTCATTGTTGTTTTAATTTCCAGTGATTGTTTTTCACAGCCAGAACACTGTCGTACCATTTCTTTAGCCAGACTCTCGATGTCAGAGTGAGTGCTACCATTATCTGTCGTGCACCACATTATAGTCAAGTTTCTCACAACAGAGGAATAAAGCCGTCTGAAATTCTGAAAAGACTTGTGGCACAGTCTGGGGTTAACATCCTGAGAAACACTCGACTGTATGCTGGCACAAACAATTTTTACGATGTTGAGAAACAGTTGAGAATGCAATTAATCGACGTTGCCTGAGGTCCTGTCTAATAAAGGAGCATATTCTCACGGTTAGGCAGTTTATTGAAGGTGACTGACATACAATGGCTGCCGAAATTGCTCCCGAGATGGGCATACCCTGCAGCAGTGCTCGAACGATCATTACCGACAACCTCACATTTCGGAAAATGTCTGCAAGGTGGGTGCCTTGTCTTCTCATCACAGAACACATAAAATTTAGGAATTGTTCTGGACACAATGGAACATCCTCCCTTCAGTCCGAATTTATCTCTTGCAATTTGCCTCTCCTTGGACCCATAAAGGAAGCAGCCATAAGACACAGATTTGATGACGATACGCTGAACTGGTGATGTGTAACTGGCTGCTGTGACAGCCCCACTTATCTTACAAACAAGGGATCGAGAAACTGCGGCCTATCCACAGGGGAAAATGTGTTTCCCATTCAGGATACTGTATGAAAAAAGAAGTTCATGTGCATGGATTTTTCTGTAACCTAAATAAACATATAAAAACAAATTCCAGTTTGTATTTGACAACTGTCTGAAAGCCTCCGTGCGCGCTCTAATCTCTCTAATTTTACATTCGTGATCTCCTCGGGAGGTATAAGTAGGGGGAAGCAATATATTCGATACCTCATCCAGAAACGCACCCTCTCGAAACCTGACGGGCAAGCTACACCGCGATGCAGAGCGCCTCTCTTGCAGAGTCTGCCACTTGAGTTTCTTAAACATCTCCGTAACGCTATCACGGTTACCAAATAACCCTGTGAGGAAACGCGCCGCTCTTCTTTGGATCTTCTCTATCCCCTCCGTCAACCCGATCTGGTACGGATCCCACACTGATGAGCAATACTCAAGTATAGGTCGAACGAGTGTTTTGTAAGCCACCTCCTTTGTTGATGGACTACATTTTCTAAGGACTCTCCCAATGAATCTCAACCTGGTACCCGCCTTACCAACAATCAATTTTATACGATCATTCCACTTCAGATCGTTCCGCACGCATACTCCCAGATATTTTACAGAAGTAACTGCTACCAGTGTTTGTTCCGCTATCATATAATCAGACAATAAAGGATCCTACTTTCTATGTATTCGCAATACATTACATTTGTCTATGTTAAGGGTCAGTTACCACTCCCTGCACCAAGTGCCTATCCGCTGCAGATCTTCCTGCATTTCGCTACAATTTTCTAATGCTGCAACTTCTCTGTATACTACAGCATCATCCGCGAAAAGCCGCATGGAACTTCCGACACTATCTACTAGGTCATTCAAAAGCATTAATAATTAATATCTTATCTTTTGACTGTTGGCAGTCTGTTAGATTTTGCTCCTTAATGGAAAGATGCTTTCTGAACTGTAGAGCAGGAGCCATAGTCTGTATGGAAAGTATTTTTGTTTTTGGCAGTGAAAGTGACATTTTGTACCAAACTCATTCTTATCACTTACTACAAATACCATTAAGAGTATTTTGATTGGTGCACAAATACAAGAATTCCTCCGATGAAGCTCCTGTTTTACTTACATTATCAACCTTGCACAACATATTAGCTGCACATCTCTGTAGAATACTTTTTTGTTCTTAGCTGTAACTACCCACCAGAGTGTAGGACAGGACTGAATTAAAGTATGTGAAGTGTGCTACTATTTCTTATCTGCAATTCGACAGTGTGAGAGAGATTACTGTGTGCATAGCGGGCAGAATCATAGCCATCAAAGAGTTTCTGTCCCTTGTTTCTGAATCTTTGGTTTTTACCAGTTTATTTCTTAGTTCTGTGTCAGAAATTTTTAAGACGTCCTGTTGCAGTGCACTTCATATTGCTATGACCACAGACGTTTAACGTGCAGCATGTAAATAACCTTCATAGCTACTCACTCTCCAACCAGTTTGCTTTGTGTTATACCAATTGTTTCCCAGGTGTTTAGTCTTTCCAGTGCCTCTAGTTTATCCAGTCCCCCCCCCCCCACACACACACAGACACATACAGAGTAAAATATTCCTGTTCTTGTAAACATTCTTAATTGAACAATATACCCCTTCATTTTGTTAGTGCAGATGGCTGTTGGATATCTTTCTGATCAGTTCTGTTGTTTGTTAGAACTTACTAGCCTTTCCCATTTCCCCCTCCCTCTCCCAAGATATCTCTCTCTCTCTCTTTCTGACATGGATTCCGTTTTCTCAACCAAAATTTTGAGAAATCTTTCTTTGCAAATTGTGTAAAAGACCTGAATAATTGTTTGTGTTTGATTTGTTGGACACAGTGCAAACTCGCTTTCTGTGTCAAACTTCGTGTATTGTTCTACACATGGAGCCAGACAGTGTACTTCAGCCAGGAGCTGTTGACAGATGCTGTGAGAAGCTGCTCCATAGAACGCTGAGCTGCTGTGTGTTAGCGGTTTTTTTGTGTGTGGGTTACAGTAAATTGTCGGGACTGTTGCGAAGTTTTGAGTAAAATGGTAGACAAAAGTATTGATATTAACCTTAAGCAGAATGCACTGATACTGAAAATATAATACAGTTTAGTTTGAAATAGTTGGAGATTAAAGTAGGACCAAATTTCACAGTGTGTTATAGTGTACGAGTTATTGAGCTTTAAAGAAGTTCTCTTATGGTGGTGATAAGCAATTACTTTTAGCTGCGTACCGAGCATGCCACGTCTCCACGTAGTAGCCTCCGGAAGCAGACTCTGCTGCCACTGTAGTTCAGGTTGTAGCACTGGGCAGCTTGTCAGAGAAAACACGGAGGCAGACAAGAGTGTGGACACGTAATCACTGCCGTGTTTCAGCAGTGGGGGAAGGACGTTTTTTTTCTACTTTATTGTTATTTTGACACATGAGCAAGCAGGTAGGCTGGCAGCAGCACAATACGCTGCTCTTCAGCCGAAGAGAGTACAAGGAAATAAACAGAGAAGAGACATCACTTAAAAAAAAACGGCGGGAAAAAACAGTAGACTCATGAACATAAAAACACAAGGAGCCGTTCACACTCAATGACAATCCACATTACAAACTGTTGACACGACGCACAAACACTGAAGAAGACAATATCACTGGTGAACAATGGAGTGTGACGACGAAACTGAACACTAAACACGACGGCACACACGATACACTGATGGCGACGACCTCCGGCGCGCGAATGTTCACTCAGCGTGTACGAGTCCGGGGACCTGCCAAGAGTGGAGGTGGAGGAGGAGGAGGAAGGGGAGATGGGAGAGGGGAGAGCAGAGAGGCCATGGGCAAAGGAGAGAGGGGGAGGGGAAGCCCGGAGGAGAGGGTAGGAGGGAGGGGGGAAAGGAAAGAGAAGGGAAGGGAAAGGGGGGGAGGGAGGGTGCCTAAAGGAAAGGACACAGGAGGTGGAGGGGAGGATCAAAGTTGATAGGAGGGGTAGATGCAGGGGAGGAGGACATCATCAGGGAGGGGGAGCTGGCGGAAGCCACTTTGGGAGAGGGTAAGGAGGGTGGAGAGATGGAGACCAGGTGGGATGAGGGAATACAGGTGCGGCAGCGGGCGGGGGTGGGAGAGGAACGGGGACACGAGCGGGTGAGGAGGATCAAGTTTACGGGAGGTGTACAGGATCCGTATCCTTTCAAGGAAAAGGAGGAGGTGGGGGAAGGGGATGAGATCATACAGGATCCGCGTGGGGGAGGGGAGACGGATGCGATAGGCAAGGCGGAGAGCATGGCGTTCAAGGATTTGGAGGGATTTATAAAAGGTAGGGGGCGCGGAGATCCAGGCTGGATGGGCGTAACAAAGTATAGGGCGGATGAGGGATTTATAGGTGTGGAGGATTGTGGAGGCGTCCAAACCCCACGTACGGCCAGAAAGGAGCTTGAGGAGACGGAGGCGGGAACGTGCCTTGGCTTGGATTGTCCGGAGATGGGGAGTCCAGGAGAGGCGACGGTCGAGGGTGACGCCAAGGTACTGAAGGGTGGGAGTGAGGGCGATAGGACGGCCATAGACGGTGAGATAGAAATCAAGGAGGCGGAAGGAAGGGGTGGTTTTGCCTACAATGATCGCCTGGGTTTTGGAGGGATTGACCTTAAGCAACCACTGGTTGCACCAAGCAGTGAAGCGGTCAAGATGGGATTGGAGAAGGCGTTGGGAGCGTTGCAGGGTGGGGGCAAGGGCAAGGAAGGCAGTGTCATCGGCAAACTGGAGAAGGTGGACGGGGGGTGACGGCGGCGGCATGTCCGCCGTGTACAAGAGGTACAGAAGGGGGGAGAGGACGGAGCCTTGGGGCACACCGGCGGAGGGGAAAAAGGTGTAGGAATCTGTGTTATGGATGGTGACATAGGAAGGACGGCGGGAGAGAAAGGAGCCGATCAGACGGACGTAGTTAATGGGAAGGGCAAAGGTTTGGAGCTTGAAGAGGAGACCGGAATGCCAGACGCGGTCATAAGCGCGTTCGAGGTCAAGGGAGAGGAAGATTGCGGAGCGACGGGAATTAAGCTGTTCGGAAAGGAGATGAGTGAGGTGAAGGAGAAGATCGTCAGAAGAGAAGGACGGCCGAAAGCCACACTGGGTGACGGGAAGGAGGCGGTGCTGGCGGAGATGCTGGTGGATGCAGCGGGTGAGGATAGATTCCAGGACCTTGCTGAAGGGAAGGACGCTGCGCAGATGTTATAAATAAATTAAGAAAACTCATTCGTAGCTGCTTATGAACTTCGTCAATTCGTTGTTGTACGTTGTTTAGTCATGTTCTAATTGAAATTTCAGGTATACTTTGGAACTTACCATCGTTCACTCTCACCTTGATGGTGCAAGTTTTTTTAAAACTAGTTGCAGACGGCATAGTATCGCCAACTGTTGGAGGCCTGTGCGTGCTCAATATTTATTGATAATACTAGCTTGTCAAAAAACCATGTTTTACGTCAGTTGCCTGCGCGTATCCTTTGTAGGCAGGTGTAATTGCTTCACAAGTTTCCCTAAAAGTTTAGTAATTATGTTTGCTGAAATTACAGAAGTAGACTTCGAGCATTCAAATTACCTAAATGTCGCCAGAAATCTCTTTGTTACTCCTAATTTATCGTCGACTGAGACTGACTCTCACATTAACGTATCTTGCTTCTCTGATTTATCTCGTCTCAACATAGTTACTTGTTGTACCGGTAGGGTGCAGGACTCGCCAGAGAAAAAACTTCTGGGTGCATGGTTCTGACTGTCAGTAAGTTCACATGTGGCCAGTCGGTCCTTTTTTCAACCATTCTCACACCCATTTCGTCTTTTTTATCTGTCATCCGCTGCTTACAAGCTGTAGCTAATATAACTGCAACACACACGTATCCTTTTCGGTGTTCGACAGCTTAGGCTGTAAGACCAGGGTGTCAACTGACGATTTTTGTCAGTATTATTGATGATGTGAGGTCACTTTAATATATTGGAGGTTTGACAAGCTAGTATTATCAATAAATATTGAGCACGCACAGGCCTCCAACAGTTGGCGATACTATGCCGTCTGCAACTAGTCTTAAAAAAACTTGCACCATCAAGGTGAGAGTGAACGATGGTAAGTTCCAAAGTATACCTGAAATTTCAATTAGAACATGACTAAACAACGTACAACAACGAATTGACGAAGTTCATAAGCAGCTACGAATGAGTTTCCTTAATTTATTTATAACAACAAATATGATGAGTGGCGAAAGAAAATAAACAAGAGAATGAAAATGATTTGGGGCTGCTGACCTTTAAAGTCAGGGGGCTTCCAAAACTGAGCTTCCGACCTGTCCGAAACAGAGGGTTTGTGAACAGTGCAAATAGGAGGTTGACTTTCAGCAACGAGATATCGCGGTGTTCTTTAAATGCGGGAACAGGAAAAAAAAAAACATTGGGTCAGGGACCAGGCTGGGTTGGTTGACGTAATGAGGCGTGTTGGACGTAGGTTGATTGTGAAACCAAGAAGATGGATTACATAAATGTGCCGCACATTGAACGAGTAAGTTCTTTCCTGCATCCGAGGAAATATGAAGCACTTTTATATATATATATATATATATCCTGTGCACTATATCGTTAGCGAATGTCTCTCGTGCAGCAATGGTAGCGGCGCTGAGGGGTTGCCGCGTTTGAATTTTGTATGGATAGAGGTGTAAACTCTGGCGCACGAGACGATACGTGGACGTTGGCGTCATTTGGACCACAGCTGCAACACGGCGAACGAAAACCAGAGGCCGCTGTTGGGTCACCTGCTGCACTAGCTGCGCGTTGCCCTCTGCCTTATATATATATAGGATATATATATATATATATATATATATATACAGGGTGTTTCAAAAATGACCGGTATATTTGAAACAGCAATAAAAACTAAACGAGCAGCGATAGAAATACACCGTTTGTTGCAATATGCTTGGGACAACAGTACATTTTCAGGCGGACAAACTTTCGAAATTACAGTAGTTACAATTTTCAACAACAGATGGCGCTGGAAGTGATGTGAAAGATATAGAAGACAACGCAGTCTGTGGGAGCGCCATACTGTACGTCGTCTTTCTGCTGTAAGCGTGTGCTGTTCACAACGTGCAAGTGTGCTGTAGACAACATGGTTTATTCCTTAGAACAGAGGATTTTTCTGGTGTTGGAAATCCACTGCCTAGAACACAGTGTTGTTGCAACAAGACGAAGTTTTCAATGGAGGTTTAATGTAACCAAAGGACCGAAAAGCGATACAATAAAGGATCTGTTTGAAAAATTTCAACGGACTGGGAACGTGACGGACGAACGTGCTGGAAAGGTAGGGCGACCGCGTACGGCAACCACAGAGGGCAACGCGCAGCTAGTGCAGCAGGTGATCCAACAGCGGCCTCAGGTTTCCGTTCGCCGTGTTGCAGCTGTGGTCCAAATGACGCCAACGTCCACGTATCGTCTCGTGCGCCAGAGTTTACACCTCTATCCATACAAAATTCAAACGCGGCAACCCCTCAGCGCCGCTACCATTGCTGCACGAGAGACATTCGCTAACGATATAGTGCACAGGATTGATGACGGCGATATGCATGTGGGCAGCATTTGGTTTACTGACGAAGCTTATTTTTACCTGGATGGCTTCGTCAATAAACAGAACTGGTGCATACGGGGAACCGAAAAGCCCCATGTTGCAGTCCGATCGTCCCTGCATCCTCAAAAAGTACTGGTCTGGGCCGCCACTTCTTCCAAAGGAATCATTGGCCCATTTTTCAGATCCGAAACGATTACTGCATCACGCTATCTGGACATTCTTCGTGAATTTGTGGCGGTACAAACTGCCTTAGACGACACTGCGAACACCTCGTGGTTTATGCAAGATGGTGCCCGGCCACATCGCACGGCCGACGTCTTTAATTTCCTGAATGAATATTTCGATGATCGTGTGATTGCTTTGGGCTATCCGAAACATACAGGAGGCGGCGTGGATTGGCCTCCCTATTCGCCAGACATGAACCCCTGTGACTTCTTTCTGTGGGGACACTTGAAAGACCAGGTGTACCGCCAGAATCCAGAAACAATTGAACAGCTGAAGCAGTACATTTCGTCTGCATGTGAAGCCATTCCGCCAGACACGTTGTCAAAGGTTTCGGGTAATTTCATTCAGAGACTACGCCATATTATTGCTACGCATGGTGGATATGTGGAAAATATCGTACTATAGAGTTTCCCAGACCGCAGCGCCATCTGTTGTTGAAAATTGTAACTACTGTAATTTCGAAAGTTTGTCCGCCTGAAAATGTACTGTTGTCCCAAGCATATTGCAACAAACGGTGGGTGCATTTCTATCGCTGCTCGTTTAGTTTTTATTGCCGTTTCATATATACCGGTCATTTTTGAAACACCCTGTATATATATGTTTAGTTTTTATTGCCGTTTCATCATCATCAGAGGGTTGGAGCCCCTCATTCGAAGGTGTCCGATTCCAAGGCCTGGGCTACTCCCTGGTTGGAATCTCCGTTTTCGAAGTTTGTGTTCGTTCGTCTGTCTGTCTGTCTGTCTGTCTGCCCGTCCGTCGCTTCCTGCTGTCTCTGTTCGTCCGTCTGTCCGCCTGCCTGCTCGCTGTCTGCCGCCGCCGCCGCCGCCGCTGCTGCCTGCTGTCCGTCCGTCTGCCTGTTCGCCGCCATCTGCTGTCCGTCCGTCCGTCTGCCTGTTCGCCGCCATCTGCTGTTCGTTCGTCCGTCCGTCTGTTCGTCGCCGCCGCCGCCGCCGCCGCTGCTGCCTGCTGTCCGTCCGTCTGCCTGTTCGCCGCCATCTGCTGTCCGTCCGTCCGTCTGCCTGTTCGCCGCCATCTGCTGTTCGTTCGTCCGTCCGTCTGTTCGTCGCCGCCGCCGCCGCCGCCGCTGCTGCCTGCTGTCCGTCCGTCTGCCTGTTCGCCGCCATCTGCTGTTCGTCCGTCCGTCTGTTCGTCGCCGCCGCCGCCGGTGCCCGCCGCCTCCGCCGGTGCCCGCCGCCGCCGCCAGCCGGTGCCCGCCGCCGCCGCCGCCGCCGCCGCCGCCGTCCTGACCTTGGTCTACGGCCGTCTCCATCCGTCTTCGTCTTTGTCTGTCCCCGGTTTCTGTCCTCTCCTCTTCGTTCCGTTAGTTATTGTTTCTGTCTACCGTCATGTCCGCCCCCACCACCGCTACCACCGCTACCACCACCGCCATTGTTTATACTTCCCCTTCCGCCGCCTCCACCACTATAACTTGGTGTGCCCAGTCCCACCCCCCTCCTTCCATCCCACCTCTCCTCACTCTCCCTTCACCCTCTATCTTTGTCGCCCCCTCTCCCGCTTCTTCCTCTCGTTCTGATCCTTTCCCCCCACTCCCCCAGCCTGTCACTGCAGCTCCGGCTCGGGTGGTGGCCCGTCGGGCCACTGTCCACGCCCAGCTCTCCCCGTCACCTTCGCCATCACCGCCGCCACTGCCACCGTCATCGTCATCGTCATCGTCGCTGTCGCCTTCACCTTCACCGTCACCATCTCTGGCGCCGACTCCAGCCCCGGCACCTGCCCCTCCCCGCCACATTCCCGTTGTTCCCGTCCCCCACACCTCCTCCACCGCCGTCAAGCGCCCCAGTGGCACCCCTGCTTCCTCTGCTTCCAAAAAGGCTCCGCCTCGTCCTCCTTCCCCCACCCATGATGCCATGGATGTCTCCCCGCCTGTCCCTGCCCCCTCCTCCTCCTCCTCTACCCCCTCCTCCTACCGCTACCTCCTCTCCTGTCCTGATCCCTCTCTCCTTGAAGCCCGGAACCTCACCCTCTTCCTTCGCCAGCATTGTCCTGGTGCCCCCATCTCCCTCCTCACTCCTCGCCGTGATTCGGTCCTCATCTCCTCCCCCAGCCCAACCCTCCACACATACCTCCTTTCCCGCATCCCTGTCACCCGCTTTGGCCCTCATGCCTCTTTCACCCCTGCTCCTTCACTACCTCCCTCCCGCCAACCCCAACCTCCGCGTCGCCCGCCAACTCTCACCGCCGTGATCACTCGGCTTAGTCCAGTGATCACGGAGGAGGAGGTGTTGGCGGAGCTCAAGGCGCATCCCCATTTGGAGGTGCGTGCAGTTCGCCGCATACATAACGCTACCGGCCCCACCCGCCTTATGCGGGTCTTTTCTGAGCACGCCCCCTCCATTGACCGTCTCCTGAAGGAGCGTGCCCTCCTTTTTAACCAGCGGTACAAGGTCGACCCCTCCCGTTCCCCTCCTCAATCCCTGCGCTGCCAGAGGTGTCTGCGCTATAACGCGCACCCCACAGCTGAGTGCCGCGAGGCCTCCACCTGCCCGCATTGTCGGCAAGCGCACTTCCTCAGGCAGTGCCCTAATCTCCAATCCCCTCCTTCCTGCAATACCTGCAATCTCCCCCATCCCACCTACTCCCAAAAGTGTAAAGCCCGACCCCCTCCAACCACTCCTGAACTCACCGTCCCTGTCCGTCCCCTGGACGCCCCCACCCCTCCTGGCAATTCCCTTCGTCCCCCCCCACCGCTGAGGACATCATCAGGTTCCTTACCATCGTCCTCCAGAATGTTCATCCCTTTCAGCGCCCCCACACCCTCCAGCAGATCTCCCTTGCCGCCCGTTCCATATTCCAACTCAAGATGTACGCCACCTACTCCAACAACCAGGCCCATTTCACCTTCTCCCGTCTTGACACCCTCGTTTAAATCCCTGTCATGGCGCGACAGCAACGTATCCTTTTTAACAACATCCGCTCCTTTCCCGCCAACAAAAACCTCTTCCTGCACACCCTTGCCACCCACCGCGTGGATGCCTTCCTCCTCAATGAAACCTTCCTGCAACCCCACCACACAGTCCACATTTCGCCCTACCTCCTCCACCGCTCCGATAATCCCCTCCCGATTGCGCGTGGCGGAGTTGCCATTGGGCACCACCGCCAGATCCCCGTTCGGCTCCAACCTCTCCTTCCCGACCCCACCGAACACCTGATCCTTAGTCTCTTCTTCCCTGGCCTTACCGTTACCTGCGCCACCATCTATGTCCGCCCTAACGCCCCTCTTCCCTTCGACTTCCTCTCCCACATTGACCGTACCTTCTCCTCCTACGTGATCGCCGCCGACCTCAACATCCATAGTCGTTCTGCCGCCCAGTTACTGCGGTGGCATCGGTTCCTCTCCTCCCTTCAAGGCGACCTCATTCCCATCCCCCAGCACACCCGTCCCGAATCCAACTCCACTCCTGATGTTATCCTCTCCTCCCCCAAGCTCCTTGGCCGCATAACGGTGGATGTCCTGGAACCTATTGGTAGCGACCATCTCCCTGTCCTCCTCACCGTTTCAGACGGTCGTCGCCCTCGCCCCGACCCTCGTACTGATCCTCCCCCTAAGTATGTCCACGACTATTCCCGAGCCGACTGGAATGCCTACCGGGATACCCTTTCCACCCAGGTCGATAGCCACGCTCTCACCTACCACCACCCTGACGATGTCACCCATGCCGCCTCCTTTCTCCAGCAGACCTTGTCTGAGGCCGTGGAGGCCCACGTTCCTACTGTCGCCATCCACCCCCACCGTCCTACCTTACCCCCACAGGCCGTTCTCCTCCTCCGTGAATCCCGTCGTCTCTACCGTGCCTTCCTCCGCACGTGTGACCCGGACACACTACGACGCCACCGGCAACTCCAGCGACACGTTCGTAATTTGCTCGCGGCTAAGAAACGCCGGGACTGGCGACAGACATGCACCCGTTTAAATGAAACCCTACCAATCAACTCGTCCAAGTTCTGGTTGGCCTTCCGTCGCCTTACCGGAACTAAACCCTCCCCCTACTATCCTCTTCTCCACGATGATCACCCCTTCCCTGACGCCCTTAGTAAGGCCAATCACTTTGCCTCCTACCTCTCCGATGTTTTCTCCATCCCCGATGATCCCCAGTTTGATTACTCCCTCTTCCCGGATATCCGCGATCGAACTGACACCTCTGTCCCTCCCCTCGCTCCTGGTTTCCAGTACTTGGACAACATTACACACACGGAACTCAATGTCCCTATCACTACACAGGATCTCATTGATACACTCCGCACAAAACGCAACACCGCTCCTGGTCACGATCGTGCCACCTACCGTCACCTTTGTGAAGCTCCTGTCTCTTTCCTCTCCACCCTGGCCAGGCTCTACAATGTAGTCCTTTCCACCGGTTACTACCCCGACCTGTGGAAAACCTCCCGTATCCTCATGTTCCTTAAACCTGGCAAACCGCCGTCCGCTGTCTCCTCTTACCGTCGTATCAGCCTTACCTCGGTCTTCAGCAAGGTCCTGGAATCTATCCTCACCCGCTGCATCCACCAGCATCTCCGCCAGCACCGCCTCCTCCCCGTTACCCAGTGTGGCTTTCGGCCGTCCTTCTCTTCTGACGATCTTCTCCTTCACCTCACTCATCTCCTTTCCGAACAGCTCAATTCCCGTCGCTCCGCAATCTTCCTCTCCCTTGACCTCGAACGCGCTTATGACCGCGTCTGGCATTCCGGTCTCCTCTTCAAGCTCCAAACCTTTGCCCTTCCCATTAACTACGTCCGTCTGATCGGCTCCTTTCTCTCCCGCCGTCCTTCCTATGTCACCATCCATAACACAGATTCCTACACCTTTTTCCCCTCCGCCGGTGTGCCCCAAGGCTCCGTCCTCTCCCCCCTTCTGTACCTCTTGTACACGGCGGACATGCCGCCGCCGTCACCCCCCGTCCACCTTCTCCAGTTTGCCGATGACACTGCCTTCCTTGCCCTTGCCCCCACCCTGCAACGCTCCCAACGCCTTCTCCAATCCCATCTTGACCGCTTCACTGCTTGGTGCAACCAGTGGTTGCTTAAGGTCAATCCCTCCAAAACCCAGGCGATCATTGTAGGCAAAACCACCCCTTCCTTCCGCCTCCTTGATTTCTATCTCACCGTCTGTGGCCGTCCTATCGCCCTCACTCCCACCCTTCAGTACCTTGGCGTCACCCTCGACCGTCGCCTCTCCTGGACTCCCCATCTCCGGACAATCCAAGCCAAGGCACGTTCCCGCCTCCGTCTCCTCAAGCTCCTTTCTGGCCATACGTGGGGTTTGGACGCCTCCACAATCCTCCACACCTATAAATCCCTCATCCGCCCTATACTTTGTTACGCCCATCCCGCCTGGATCTCCGCGCCCCCTACCTTTTATAAATCCCTCCAAATCCTTGAACGCCATGCTCTCCGCCTTGCCTATCGCATCCGTCTCCCCTCCCCCACGCGGATCCTGTATGATCTCATCCCCTTCCCCCACCTCCTCCTTTTCCTTGAAAGGATACGGATCCTGTACACCTCCCGTAAACTGGATCCTCCTCACCCACTTGTGTCCCCGATCCTCTCCCACTCCCGCCCGCTGCCGCGCCTGTATTCCCACATCCCACCTGGTCTCCATCTCTCCACCCTCCTTACCCTCTCCCAAGGTGGCTTCCGCCAGCTCCCCCTTCCTGATGATGTCCTCCTCCCCTGCATGTACCCCTCCTATCAACTTTGATCCTCCCCCCCCCCCGCCTCCTGTGTCCTTTCCTTTAGGCACCCTCCCTCCCCCCCTTTCCCTTCCCTTCTCTTTCCTTTCCCCCCTCCCTCCTACCCTCGCCTCCGGGCTTCCCCTCCCCCTTCCTCCTTCCCCCTCTCTCCTTTGCCCATGGCATCTCTGCTCTCCCCTCTCCCATCTCCCCTTCCTCCTCCTTCACCTCCACTCTTGGCAGGTCCCCGGACTCGTACACGCTGAGTGAACATTCGCGGGCCGGAGGTCGTCGCCATCAGTGTATCGTGTGTGCCGTCGTGTTTAGTGTTCAGTGTTGCCGTCGTACTCCATCGTTCACCTGTGCCATCGCCATCTTCAGTGTTCGTGCGTCGTGACAACAGTTTGTAGTGACTTATCGTCGAGTGTGAACGGCTCCGTGTTTGTCTTTATGTGTCTCCTTCTTTATTAACCACCGTTATGTCGCATTTGTGTATTCTTTCTGTTTTTTCTTATCTCCTCTACGGCTGAAGAGCGGCGTACCATGCTGCTGACAGCCTGCCTGTTTTGTACGGGTTTTAAAATAACAATAAAGGAAAAAAAAAATTGCCGTTTCATATATACCGGTCATTTTTGAAACACCATATACATATATATATATATACATAAAACACTGTTTTTTTTTCCTTTATTGTAATTTAAACACCTATACAGGCGGGCTGGCAGCAGCATGGTTCGCTGCTCTTCAGCCTTTAGTTGAACAATAAACATGATAGAGAGGTGATATACAAAAAAGACGGCGGGCAAAAAAATGGAGATACAAAAAAAAACAAGAGACAAGAAGCCGTTCACGTTGGACGAAAAAACACTAACACTTGGAAACATGGCGCACAAAACACGGAGAACGGCGACGGCACATGTGAACAGTTGAGTCGGAACTGCACGAAACACAAAACGATGCACACACACTAAACACTGGTGGCGATGGTCTCTGGCGCGCGAATGTTCACTGAGCGTGTACGAGTCCGGGGACCTGCCAAGAGGGGGGGTGGAGGAGGAGGAAGGGGAGATGGGAGAGGGGAGAGCAGAGATGCCACGGGCAAAGGAGAGAGGGGGAGGGAGGAAGGGGGAGGGGAAGGGGGAGGGGAAGCCCGGAGGAGAGGGTAGGAGGGAGGGGGAAAGGAAAGAGAAGGGAAGGGAAAGGGGGGAGGGAGGGTGCCGAAAGGAAAGGACACAGGAGGTGGGGGGGGGAAGGATCAAAGTTGATAGGAGGGGTAGATGCAGGGGAGGAGGACATCATCAGGGAGGGGGAGCTGGCGGAAGCCACCTTAGGAGAGGGTATGGAGGGTGGAGAGATGGAGACCGGGTGGGACAAGGGAGTACAGGCGCGGCAGCGGGCGGGGGTGGGAGAGGAACGGGGAGACGAGCGGGTGAGGAGGATCGAGTTTACGGGAGGTTTATAGGATTCGTATCCTTTCGAGGAAGAGGAGGAGGTGGGGGAAGGGGATAAGGTCATACAGGATCCGCGTGGGGGAAGGGAGACGGATGCGATAGGCAAGGCGGAGAGCATGGCGTTCAAGGATCTGGAGGGATTTATAAAAGGAAGGGGGGGCGTAAATCCAGGCTGGATGGGCATAACAGAGGATAGGGCGGATGAGGGACTTATAGGTGTGGAGGATGGTGGAGGGGTCCAGACCCCACGTTCGGCCGGAAAGGAGCTTGAGGAGACGGAGTCGGGAACGTGCCTTGGCTTGGATTGTCTGGAGATGAGGAGTCCAGGAGAGGCGACGGTCGAGGGTGACGCCAAGGTACTTAAGGGTGGGGGTGAGAGCGATGGGACGGCCATAAACGGTGAGATAGAAATCAAGGAGGCGGAAGGAGGGAGTGGTTTTGCCTACAATGATCGCCTGGGTTTTGGAAGGATTGACCTTGAGCAACCACTGGTTGCACCAAGTGGTGAACCGGTCAAGATGGGATTGGAGAAGGTGTTGGGAGCGTCGCAGGGTGGGGGCAAGGGCAAGGAAGGCGGTGTCATCGGCAAACTGGAGAAGGTGGACGGGGGGTGACGGCGGCGGCATGTCCGCCGTGTACAACAAGTATAGAAGGGGGGAGAGGACGGAGCCTTGGGGCACACCGGCGGAGGGGAAAAAGGTGTAGGAATCGGTGTTATGGATGGTGACATGGGAAGGACGGCGGGAGAGAAATTAACCGATCAGACGAACGTAGTTAATGGGAAGGGCGAAGGTTTGGAGCTTGAAGAGGAGACCGGAATGCCATACGCGGTCATATGCGCGTTCGAGGTCCAGGGAGAGCAAGACTGCGGAGCGACGGGAATTAAGCTGTTCGGAAAGGAAATGAGTGAGGTGAAGGAGAAGGTTGTCAGAAGAGAAGGACGGCCGAAAGCCACACTGGGTAACGGGGAGGAGGCGGTGCTGGCGGAGATGCTGGTGGATGCGGCGGGTGAGGATAGATTCCAGGACCTTGCTGAAGACCGAGGTAAGGCTGATGGGACGGTAGGAGGAGACGGCGGACGGCGGTTTGCCAGGTTTGAGGAACATGAGGATACGGGAGGTTTTCCACAGGTCGGGGTAGTAACCGGTGGACAGGACTACATTGTAGAGCCTGGCCAGGGTGGAGAGAAAAGAGACAGGAGCTTCACGAAGGTGACGGTAGGTGACACAATCGTGACCAGGAGCGGTGTTGCGTTTGGTGCGGAGTGTAGTGATGAGATCCTGTGTGGTGATGGGGGCATTAAGGTCCGCGTGTGGAATGTTGTCCAAGTACTGGAAACCAGGAGCGAGGGGAGGGACAGAGGTGTCAGTTCGATCGCGGATATCTGGGGAGAGGGAAGTACATAAAACACTGTTTTTTTTTTTTTTTACTTTATTGTCATTTTAATGCCTATACAATAAGCAGGCTGGCAGCAGCACACTACGCTGCTCTTCAGCCAAATGAGACATAAGCACAAAAAACAGGAGGAAAACAGAAAAGTCACAAAATGGTGGGCGATAAAATAGGAGACACAGAGAGACAAACACGGAGCCGTTCACACTTGACGATAAACCACACTGCAAACTGTTGAGACGACGCACAGACACTGAAGAAGACGATGGCACTGGTGAACAACGGAGCGTGACGGGAAACACTGAACACGAAACACGACGGCACACACAAGACACTGATGGCGGCGATCTCCGGCGCGCGAAAGTCCACGTAGCGTGTGCGAGTCCGGGGACCTGCCAAGAGTGGAACAGGGGGTGGTGGGGGGAGAGGGGAGAATAGGATGCCAACGGCAGGGGAGACGGGGGAAAGAGGGAGAGGGACAGGGGAGGGGGCGGCCCGGGGGAGAAGGGGAGAGAAAAGGAGGAGGGAGGGAAAAAGGGAGAGAAGGGAGGGAGGGTGCCCGGAGGAGCAAGCACGGGAGGAGGGCGGGAGGATCAAAGTTGGTAGGAGGGGTAGATGGAGGGGAGGAGGGCATCATCAGGGAGGGGGAGCTGGCGGAAGCCACCTTGGGAGAGGGTAAGGAGGGTGGAGAGATGGAGACCGGGTGGGACATGAGAGTACAGGCGCGGCAGCGGGCGGGGGTGGGAGAGGATCGGGGAGACGAGCGGGTGGGGAGGATCGAGTTTACGGGAGGTGTAGAGGATTCGTATCCTTTCGAGGAAGAGGAGGAGGTGAGGGAAGGGGATAAGATCATACAGGATCCGCGTGGGGGAGGGGAGACGGATGCGATAGGCAAGGCGGAGAGCATGGCGTTCAAGGATTTGGAGGGATTTATAAAAGGAAGGGGGGGCGGAGATCCAGGCGGGATGGGCGTAACAGAGGATAGGGCGGATGAGGGACTTATAAGTGTGTAGGATGGTGGAGGGGTCCAGACCCCACGTACGGCCGGAAAGGAGCTTGAGGAGACGGAGTCGGGAACGTGCCTTGGCTTGGATTGTCTGGAGATGGGGAGTCCAGGAGAGGCGACGGTCGAGGGTGACGCCAAGGTACTTAAGGGTGGGGGTGAGAGCGATGGGACGGCCATAAACGGTGAGATAGAAATCAAGGAGGCGGAAGGAAGGGGTGGTTTGCCTACAATGATCGCCTGGGTTTTGGAAGGATTGACCGTGAGCAACCACTGGTTGCACCAAGCGGTGAACCGGTCAAGATGGGATTGGAGAAGGTGTTGGGAGCGTTGCAGGGTGGGGGCAAGGGCAAGGAAGGCGGTGTCATCGGCAAACTGGAGAAGGTGGACGGGGGGTGGCGGCGGCGGCATGTCCGCCGTGTACAACAAGTACAGAAGGGGGGAGAGGACGGAGCCTTGGGGCACACCGGCGGAGGGGAAAAAGGTGTAGGAATCGGTGTTATGGATGGTGACATGGGAAGGACGGCGGGAGAGAAATTAACCGATCAGACGAACGTAGTTAATGGGAAGGGCGAAGGTTTGGAGCTTGAAGAGGAGACCGGAATGCCATACGCGGTCATATGCGCGTTCGAGGTCCAGGGAGAGCAAGACTGCGGAGCGACGGGAATTAAGCTGTTCGGAAAGGAAATGAGTGAGGTGAAGGAGAAGGTTGTCAGAAGAGAAGGACGGCCGAAAGCCACACTGGGTAACGGGGAGGAGGCGGTGCTGGCGGAGATGCTGGTGGATGCGGCGGGTGAGGATAGATTCCAGGACCTTGCTGAAGACCGAGGTAAGGCTGATGGGACGGTAGGAGGAGACGGCGGACGGCGGTTTGCGGAACATGAGGATACGGGAGGTTTTCCACAGGTCGGGGTAGTAACCGGTGGACAGGACTACATTGTAGAGCCTGGCCAGGGTGGAGAGAAAAGAGACAGGAGCTTCACGAAGGTGACGGTAGGTGACACAATCGTGACCAGGAGCGGTGTTGCGTTTGGTGCGGAGTGTAGTGATGAGATCCTGTGTGGTGATGGGGGCATTAAGGTCCGCGTGTGGAATGTTGTCCAAGTACTGGAAACCAGGAGCGAGGGGAGGGACAGAGGTGTCAGTTCGATCGCGGATATCTGGGAAGAGGGAAGTACATAAAACACTGTGCAATTTCTCAAATATAATAAACACATTAGCAAGAACGTTGCTGGGTGTAAAGTACATTCCTTACAAGTTGACCATAGATATGGACATTTATCCCAATTTCCTGAAGCAACTGGAAATAAGTAATTGATATCGATAAGAACATCTTTCTTATTTTCAGCATTTTCCTGCTAAACTTCTTATTGCGAGATCCAGTACACAGCTGTTGGGTTCTGCGCTGTTGCTCAGCGCCGCCGACAGATGTCAGCTCGAAACGCTGTCGGGAAAACGCGGCGATCATTTTAAACCCGTCTCTTGTCGCCGTCTGCAGTTCGTCACTACCTAAAATCCAGTCACATAGTATCTGCAGCCACATTGATTGTGTGTAGTGTGTTAACTTTTAAGAATCCGCTACGGAAAAACAATCTGTGAAACTGTACTACATTAACTAAATCGCGTTGGAGTGTTTCCGCGAAATTTTGTTAGACGGAGAGTTTGACAGAATGGCGGACGTTGTTAGTATCGGTGTTTCGCCTCATATGGTTAGGGAAAAATAGTTCTATTACGATTTATCTAACTGTGTCACAGTGTCGGCCATTGGAGATTGGTGGTGAAAAAAAAAAAACTGCGTTGCTTAGCACCAAAAGTAGTAGTATAGGCGTCGGTATAGGACACTTCCCAAGTGAAAACCAAGTAAAAATAAAATTTCTAATCTTTTTCACTTGAAAAACTGAGGGAATGGGGCAAAATGAGTGAAAACAAAGTGAAAAATTTTCCACATTAAATTTTAAAACCTTTTTGCGCAAAAGTGGTCGCCTCTTTTTGAACCTGCATCTTTTTGGGCAAAAGATGTCGGACACTTTTTGGCGGTCACCGGTCACTTCTTCGCAAAATTCTGGCGTCTTTTTTTGGCAGTCACGTTTTGCGCTCGCTTTTTTATGTAAGGAATTTTTGGCAGTCAAAATTTGAAATTTTGTAGGCCCTGACCTATAAAATTATCCTTAGTAGTGTTTATATGTCACCTTTATTATTTGCTCGTTGATGAACGTCGTACAATTATTTCTATACCGACGAGCAGGATCATCGATGTATTCTGTAATCACTGTTTCCATTTATACACTCCTGGAAATTGAAATAAGAACACCGTGAATTCATTGTCCCAGGTAGGGGAAACTTTATTGACACATTCCTGGGGTCAGATACATCACATGATCACACTGACAGAACCACAGGCACATAGACACAGGCAACAGAGCATGCACAATGTCGGCACTAGTACAGTGTATATCCACCTTTCGCAGCAATGCAGGCTGCTATTCTCCCATGGAGACGATCGTAGAGATGCTGGATGTAGTCCTGTGGAACGGCTTGCCATGCCATTTCCACCTGGCGCCTCAGTTGGACCAGCGTTCGTGCTGGACGTGCAGACCGCGTGAGACGACGCTTCATCCAGTCCCAAACATGCTCAATGGGGGACAGATCCGGAGATCTTGCTGGCCAGGGTAGTTGACTTACGCCTTCTAGAGCACGTTGGGTGGCACGGGATACATGCGGACGTGCATTGTCCTGTTGGAACAGCAAGTTCCCTTGCCGGTCTAGGAATGGTAGAACGATGGGTTCGATGACGGTTTGGATGTACCGTGCACTATTCAGTGTCCCCTCGACGATCACCAGTGGTGTACGGCCAGTGTAGGAGATCGCTCCCCACACCATGATGCCGGGTGTTGGCCCTGTGTGCCTCGGTCGTATGCAGTCCTGATTGTGGCGCCCACCTGCACGGCGCCAAACACGCATACGACCATCATTGGCACCGAGGCAGAAGCGACTCTCATTGCTGAAGACGACACGTCTCCATTCGTCCCTCCATTCACGCCTGTCGCGACACCACTGGAGGCGTGCTGCACGATGTTGGGGCGTGAGCGGAAGACGGCCTAACGGTGTGCGGGACCGTAGCCCAGCTTCATGGAGACGGTTGCGAATGGACCTCGCCGATACCCCAGGAGCAACAGTGTCCCTAATTTGCTGGGAAGTGGCGGTGCGGTCCCCTACGGCACTGCGTAGGATCCTACGGTCTTGGCGTGCATCCGTGCGTCGCTGCGGTCCGGTCCCAGGTCGACGGGCACGCGCACCTTCCGCCGACCACTGGCGACAACATCAAATTCGGCGGTACGTCCACCCGGCCTCCCACGTACCCGCTATACGCCCTCGCTCAAAGTCCGTCAACTGCACACACGGTTCACGTCCACGCTGTCGTGGCATGCTACCAGTGTTAAAGACTGCGATGGAGCTCCGTATGCCACGGCAAACTGGCTGACACTGACGGCGGCGGTGCACAAATGCTGCGAAGCTAGCGCCATTCGACGGCCAACACCGCGGTTCCTGGTGTGTCCGCTGTGCCGTGCGTGTGATCATTGCTTGTACAGCCCTCTCGCAGTGTCCGGAGCAAGTATGGTGGGTCTGACACACCGGTGCCAATGTGTTCTTTTTTCCATTTCCAGGAGTGTATATATAAAAGTGTTTCTTCAGTAACTCGAGGGAAGGATATCAATTATTCCGCCTTTTTCCTCTAGGAGCATACGTATAACACAGTTAAATTTACTCTTTTGGTATAAATTTATTGACCAAATTTTTGGTTTTCTTATCTGTCGTAATCATGTTTTTGCTTATGATAACCTAATCTTCAGAAGTCTGTATTAATTCAGTCATCGTATTCATGGTGAGTTTTACAGAATTTCTGTAATTTAGAGTCAAGCCATTAATTTTGGTAGTGTGTTAGCCTTTACATATTTGATAAACATAGCTTTTTGGCCCAGTGCTTATCCATTCAATGCCAAAATTGTCTTTCCAAATTCATCTGTCCATTCGCAAAGCATGCAACCTGTTTGCACTGTGTTTGTGCCATCGTCAATGTAATCAATAGAGTCTGCGTCGTAACATACAAGTTTATCGCCTAATCTATCGAAGATGTCATACAAACTCATTCTAGATTTGGCGGTCTGGAAGTGCTTGTGCTATCTGCGACATAGAAATCATCGTAGCGATATGTCACCTTAATTATTTCCTCGTTGATTGGTATCACAATAGTTATCTCTATTTTGTCGTCGAGCAAGAGTTCGTACCACCGTTTAACGTCGTCTATAAGTTCAGCCTCTGACCGAATTTCCCCAAAGAGAATTGAGGCATATTTTGGCAACAGCTCACTTGCCGGCGTTCGCTTCAATATTGTTAATATCGGACTCGATGTCTTGCTTTTCCTTGATAACTCGACCATCTTCTTTCGACTCGTGATCATCTTCCCAAGGACTAGTTTCCAATTTGATCTTTATCAGTGTTTTAATATGGTCTCTGAACAACTCATTACTTACTCGATCAAAATGCCGCACCTCGTAAATTTCGTGTATTTTATACCCTTTTCCGATAGCCTTGTTGGGCTCTATCGTTGTCCTAGTTCCAAAAATGCTCGCTCATCGTCACTATGGCAGCAACTACTATGAGGCTTTTTTCTGCACATCTCGCACATAGAGCGAACAAAAGCTTTTCCTGTATAACTGGAAGCACAGGATCATACAAGCCTCGACGCGCAAGCTCTTTGCATTTAACAAAACCAAACTATTCTTCGTCGTATTTTTCTGGTCTTAGTATCTGTACAGGATGACCAACAGGATAATCTTCGTAAAACACCACTGTACACTAAACTGCAGATGTCTGTGTATCGCAGTTTCTTGCCTGAAACCTTCAATTTAGCAGCATTTGTTCTCCCACCGAAAAACGCGCCTCTCGGATTCAGTGGTTCTACGACATTGATTGCTTTATTTACGTTCTCTTTGTACCCCTTCGAATTTTTCCACTTACAACTCCACATCTCGACAACGTTATAACCCGCATTCCTCAACGCCTGTGTTCGCTCTGCCGTCAAAGAAACGAGATCATCCATTGATTCATTGTTCACATTGTTGATAGTATCTGGAGAATAACATTTAGGGCAACTGTGCCAAAAGCACTGATACACGTTTCTCATGTTTGCGTCGTAACCGTCAACTTCTGCACCACATATTGTAACTTTCCCGCCGTTCAATGCATGTTGCACATTAGGGAACGAGTTTAACCACGCAACTGACTCTTTGCTGAACATTTCCTTCCTTTGATCTTTGACTACGGTAGCCGTGTTATTCTCAAGCAATTTTGTCCTGTAAGTAGCCATACATACACTAGCGATTGTTATGCACTGAAATCGATCAATATTTGCTATTTCCAGGAAATATCGCCCAAATTCAATACACCCAGACGGAATACGTCGACATCAAAGTGGCAATATTGAGCTAATTCGTTCTGGAAGTCAAACACGTAGTTTTGCAGCACCTTCTGAGCGTGCCATTCTAAGAACGCTTCTCTAGCTTCGGGTTTCTTAGTGTCAATACCATAGTACTTGGTCGGCCACATTGGATAAAATTTACGCTGTCAACTACTCTGAGGTTTAGGTTAGGTATTTTCAGCTCCATAAGCTTCGTCCATTGGTAAATGGTTTTGATCTTAATTCCGTTACTGACACAACAATGCATAATGAAGTGCGCATCATAAGCCTCTCCATTGTGTGCTATATACATATACTCCCTGTTACTGTATGATATCAACCATTTACAAAATTCATTGTTATTTCTATACTCGTATCTGTTTTCTTCGTAACAGTGCACAGCGACAAAGTTTGGCGTATGTACTCCCGTATCTTTTTCTGCTTCGAAATCGAAAAAGTGTTACATTTCTGTGTAAGTGCATTTTTTTAAATCGTTTAGTGCCTCTCGCTTACCTTTGCATTTTCATCACAATTTCGGCTTTCAAAGAAACCGCAGTTTTGTCCACTTATGCTTCTACTGCATATCTTTTTTCACTTTTTGCACTTATAAACTGTTTCACAAACTCGTTTGTGGTTATTCATGCATTTCTTATCAAAACAAAATGTGTTGCACTTTTTATAATAAATTCTTGATCACTTTCGTTTTGTATTATAACGCTTTGGTCTTAAACACAAATTGCACACATTTCGTTTGTCTTTTTTGCAAGAGTATTTGTCTTTGTGACGGAAGGGAACATCGCACTTCTTGCTGTAGTATACGCTACCACTAAAACACTTCATGTTGTTGATCGCATCATAGTGGTCATTATTTAAGTACATGGAAATCGTTTGCTCTCTTTCCACGCCTGAACAATGAATTACCTTGTTAAATGCAGCAGCTGAAACGACCTTGATTTGAACAATCAAAAATTCTGCTGCATCGTTGATATTGGCAAGGTTGAACGCCTTTTTCATAATTTTTTCCAAGTTTCTCGCACAACTTCTTCGCTAAAACTTCCAGCAGAGCTCTCCCTTTCCCAATGCAGAGAACTTGATTACCCGTGAATTCCTTGCCGAGTATGTTTCTATTTTCGTAGGCAAGTGCTGTGATTATTGCTCGTGGACTGCACAGGCTGTCAGTGTAGGTTATACTGTTTGCGCTTCTCTTACTAAAAATATAATTTGCAATATTCACTATTTCCTTACGATTTGCACCTTTTCCTATGGGCATTTTGTAGACCTCGAAATGGTATTGTTTGTGTCTACATTTTCATTAGATGCCAATATTCTTTCAATTTGTGCAAGTAGTCGTGAAGCTTTGACTTTGAAATTCCTTTCCGACGAAATTGCATGATTTGATTATTTTCAACAACTACCTTCATTTGATTGCCTTGCTTGAAATCAGTTAACTTTCTAACCTCCTTCATGCCTGTGTGTACAGCTTTCCTGACAGCTTTCATCTACGATATTTCACGGGATCACCTTTAAAGTCTTTCATTTTAATAGTATAAGTTGTCTGCCAAAGTTATATTTTTTTAACAATACTGTACGATTACCTGGAATAATCTCGAACGGCAGCTTATTCTCTTCCAACGGCTTGAACAGTTTTTTCTTGAAAGGGAAAGTACCGCCTAGTGTTTCTGTTGTTTTCTTGAATTTATGCTTTGGCGCTGTTTCGGATAAGTCTGGAGCAAACTGAAACTACCGAATCCTCTCCAAACGCTCCTTCTCTAAATTTATAAAATTAAATAGCTTTTCCTTTGAACGTAACACAGAATATCCTTCGACTCTATTTTCCCTATTTCATTGAATTCATGAAAATTGTTTTTGGAAAAGTCGTCAAAGTTAAACAATATGCTAACATTTGCTGAAGCTTCACCATGTTCCGATTTCTTCATTTTGTAAAAACCTTTGACCCTGAGCTCCTTTGCAAGAGCTTTTAATTCAGTAGCAGTAGCGCCATTGCGGCACTGCTTATTATTCTTATTATTGTCATTAGCCATTTATTTATTATACAAAATATTTTTTATATTTCAATTACCCAATTCAATTTTTATGGTACAGGTGGTATTTAGAGTGTTGCCATATGCGGCGGAAGAGCGGTCGCCACATAACCAGATAAGAAGTAGGAAGTACGTGTGTGCACGGCCTCCTTCTTCTGTCAACAGATTTCGCTGATTTTTGCGCCGCATTAATTACTACGGTAAGCGTTTTTGCTTTATTCATTATGGAAATGCAGATGGGATGGTCATCTCGACTGAAAATTAAAGAGAATTGAACTTTGCTTTTAGTCTCTTCAAATGAGCTGCAACTATCTTGCGAAAATTATACATTTCCCGCGAAAAATAAGCTGGTGATTTAGGCGCTTTTAGAAAGTACTTTATTACTGCTACACCAACCATATATACAGGACTTAACTCCCATCACTGCCCAGCCTCCTCCTTTTTCGTCTGTCCCCTCCCTCCAAGGGCTCCCACCTTTTTTTCCTTTCTTCTCCTCCCCCTCCTTTCTCCCCTTCATCGGTCCGGGTCCCCTTCCCCCCCCCCCCCCATCAGCCACTGTGTCGCCTCTATAGTGCTGGTTTACGTGCATCCCCTGTAAGTTTTGCGAACTAGTGGACAGTCACCATAGTGTCACTAGTTGTGTTTTTATCTCTTGTGAACAGAAACCAGACTGTAGCCATGTTTTTTAATTGTAGATGTCTCCTTCCTGTGTGTCTTCATTCGCATCATCAACGCTGTGTTTTTGTATTTAACATTCTGCCATTTTACTGTTCATAACGAAGTCACCATTTTATCGCCTTTTTGTATATTGTTTGTTCTCTTACCATTGTTTGTTTAACTTTTGCCTCGGCTATAGAACAGCGTATGAAGCTGCTGTCAGCCTGCCCCTCCCCAGGTGGGGGAGAGCGAAAATTAATAAGGGAAAAAAACTCCCGTCGCTCTGCTATCTTTGTTTCCCTCGACCTCCAGAACGCCTACGACCATGTCTGGCATTCAGGGCTCCTCTTCAAACTCCAGACCTGTGCTCTCCCTATCAATTTCGTCCATCTTGTTGCTTCCCTCCTCTCCTGTCGTCACTCCTATGTCACTATCCACAATTCCAACTCCTCTACTTTCTGTGCTTCCGCTGCCATGCCCCAAGGCTCCGCCCTTTTCCCTCTCCTCTATCACCTGTACAGTGCTGATATTCCCAATCCTCCTCTGCCTGTTCATCTCCTCCAATTTACTGATGACACCGCCTTCCTGGCCCTTTCTCCTACCCTTCAATGGTCCCAACGTACCCTCCAAAGCCACCTTTTCCAGTTAACTTGGTTCCTTTATATCAATTCCTCTAAGATCCAGACAATCATCATAGGCCACACCACCCACTCTTTCTGTCTCCACGATATCTATCTAAACATTTATGGTCGTCCTATCCACCTCATTCCCACTCTAAAATGCCTTAGCCTCACCCTTGACCGTCACCTCACCTGGACTCCCTATCTTCTTAATATCCAATACATAGCCCACAACAGACTCTACCACCTGAAACTCGTGTCTGGTTCGACATGGGGATTGCATCCTTCCACCACCCTTCTTCACTTCATTTTCTTTTCGTTGCGCTGCTTTCAGATTCTTCAGTCTGCTGCTGCTTATATGGACTGCTTGTTAGGATTGCAGCTGAACTTCTTTTTCTCTTCTGTGAAATAACTTGAATAGATTCGGGTGGCATTCTGATGTCTTTGGAAGTAACCGCAAAAGAAGAACTAGGCTGCGGTGACATTGGAGCTGGAATATGTGGTGCATTATTAGAGGTCGTAGATGGAACTTGTTCCATGTGCAGGGTTTCTGAATTTGAAAACGTAGTCCTACATTGACAAATTAGAGGTCTGTCAGTATGCAAAGAGGCAGCAAAATTTGCTTCTTCAAAAACATCAGGGTTAAAAGGACAAATGCCACATTTTATAAACATGATAATGGCTGTTATAGGTGTTGCCAGCCCCAGATATGCTCTTCCAAAGAGCCTACTTGGCATTGGGTCACTTCCCATCCATGATAGTTGTGGGAAAACTTCTCTATAGAAGACACATTAAATGTGTTAAGTGGAAACATGAATTACACATGCGGTGGCTGGAATTTATGGCTTTGATGAGGCAGAAATGTAGCTATTGTCACTTTGTTTTTCGCTGTACACATTATGACTCGCACGTTCTTGGTGTGTTTCATGTGACCGTCCAATATGAGAGGAACAGGGTTCTTGTCTGATGGCTTAGTTGTTGTTGTGGTCTTCAGTCCTGAGACTGGTTTGATGCAGCTCTCCATGCTACTCTATCCTGTGCAAGCTTCTTCATCTCCCAGTACCTACTGCAACCTACATCCTTCTGAATCTGCTTAATGTATTCATCTCTTGGTCTCCGCCTATGATTTTTACCCTCCATGCTGCCCTCCAATACTAAATTGGTGATCCCTTGATGCCTCAGAACATGTCCTACCAACCGATCCCTTCTTCTGGTCAAGGTGTGCCACAAACTTCTCTTCACCCCAATCCTATTCAATACTTCCTCATTAGTTATGTGATCTACCCATCTAATCTTCAGCATTCTTCTGTAGCACCACATTTCGAAAGCTTCTATTCTCTTCTTGTCTAAACTATTTACCGTCCATGTTTCACTTCCATACATAGCTACACTCCATACAAATACTTTCAGAAATGACTTCCTGACACTTAAATCTATACTCGAGGTTAACAAATTTCTCTTCTTCAGAAACGCTTTCCTTGCCATTGCCAGTCTACATTTTATATCCTCTCTACTTCGACCATCATCAGTTATTTTGCTCCCCAAATAGCAAAACTCCTTTACTACTTTAAGTGTCTCATTTCCTAATCTAATACCCTCAACATCCCCTGACTTAATTCGACTACATTCCATTATCCTCGTTTTGCTTTTGTTGATGTTCATCTTATATCCTCCCTTCAAGACACCATCCATTCCGTTCAACTGCTGTTCCAAGTCCTTTGCTGTCTCTGACAGAATTACAATGTCATCGGCGAACCTCAAAGTTTTTATTTCTTCTCCATGGATTTTAATACCTACTCCGAATTTTTCTTTTGTTTCCTTTACTGCTTGCTCAATATACAGATTGAATAACATCAGGGAGAGGCTACAACCCTGTCTTACTCCCTTCCCAACCACTGCTTCCCTTTCATGTCCCTCGACTCTTATAACTGCCATCTGGTTTCTGTACAAATTGTAAATAGCCCTTCGCTCCCTGTATTTTACCCCTGCCACCTTTAGAATTTGAAAGAGAGTACTCCAGTCAACATTGTCAAAAGCTTTCTCTAAGTCTACAAATGCTAGAAACGTAGGTTTGCCTTTCCTTAATCTTTCTTCTAAGATAAGTCGTAAGGTCAGTATTGCCTCACGTGTTCCAGTATTTCTACGGAACCCAAACTGATCTTCCCGGAGGTCGGCTTCTACTAGTTTTTCCATTCGTCTGTAAAGAATTCGTGTTAGTATTTTGCAGCTGTGACTTATTAAACTGATAGTTCGGTAATTTTCACATCTGTCAACACCTGCTTTCTTTGGGATTGGAATTATTATATTCTTCTTGAAGTCTGAGGGTATTTCGCCTGTTTCATACATCTTGCTCACCAGATGGTAGAGTTTTGTCAGGACTGGCTCTCCCAAGGCCGTCAGTAGTTCCAATGGAATGTTGTCTACTCCGGGGGCCTTGTTTCGACTCAGGTCTTTCAGTGCTCTGTCAAACTCTTCACGCAGTATCGTATCTCCCATTTCATCTTCATCTACATGCTCTTCCATTTCCATAATATTGTCCTCAAGTACATCGCCCTTGTATAGACCCTCTATATACTCCTTCCACCTTTCTGCTTTCCCTTCTTTGCTTAGAACTGGCTTTCCATCTGAGCTCTTGATGTTCATACAAGTGGTTCTCTTATCTCCAAAGGTCTCTTTAATTTTCCTGTAGGCAGTATCTATCTTACCCCTAGTGAGATAAGCCTCTACATCCTTACATTTGTCCTCTAGCCATCCCTGCTTAGCCATTTTGCACTTCCTGTCGATCTCATTTTTGAGTCGTTTGTATTCCTTTTTGCCTGCTTCATTTACTGCATTTTTATATTTTCTCCTTTCATCAATTAAATTCAATATTTCTTCTGTTACCCAAGGATTTCTACTAGCCCTCGTCTTTTTACCTACTTGATCCTCTGCTGCCTTCACTACTTCATCCCTCAAAGCTACCCATTCTTCTTCTACTGTATTTCTTTCCCCCATTCCTGTCAATTGTTCCCTTATGCTCTCCCTAAAACGCTGTACAACCTCTGGTTCTTTCAGTTTATCCAGGTCCCATCTCCTTAAATTCCCACCTTTTTGCAGTTTCTTCAGTTTTAATCTACAGGTCATAACCAATAGATTGTGGTCAGAGTCCACATCTGCCCCTGGAAATGTCTTACAATTTAAAACCTGGTTCCTAAATCTCTGTTTACCATTATATAATCTATCTGATACCTTTTAGTATCTCCAGGGTTCTTCCATGTATACAACCTTCTATCATGATGGCTTAGTATGGCTCAGGAAATGGTCAAACCATGAAGGTAAAGTATAAAGTTGCATCCAACCTGAAGAATTATAAGAAAATAATGTTTACAGTGCATTACCATCAACTAACTCGGCTTTCATACAGATGAACTAAACTAAACTCTGCCCGAACAGCCTATGAGGGCCCAACGGTACCATCTGGCTGCCATGTCCCCCCCGCCCCCAGCCTGAAGGCGACATTGGATGTGGATATGGAGGGGAATGTGGTCAGCACACCGCTCTTCCGACCGTACGTCAGTTTACATGACCCATCCAAGTGACAGCCCAGAAAAGCAGCACTTAACTTCACTGATCTGACGGGCTCCAGTGTTACCACTGCGTCAAGGCCGTTGGCTTTCAGCCAGATGCAAGGGAAAATAATCATTGAGGATTGGGTGGATGAAATGTCCACCAGCAGACATACAATTGACTGTGTGGACAGAGAACCACGTTCTGTGGATGTAATGGTCCCTATTTGCTTCTGCCCTCGCAAGACGATGGCCTTACTGGGTTTTGGTTGGACAGTAGTTGTACCAATCTCATCGATACTAAAGATTCTATGGGGTGGAAACTGTTTTTCATCTGAGAGAATTTTTACTACGGAGAGAAATTTATCTACATTAGGCTGTTTAAAGGCCTGAGCTCTCGCGGCAGTTGTGGCCTCAGGCGATAGCAGTATCAGCTATGGGTTCAAATGGTTCAAATGGCTCTCAGCATTATGGGACTTAACAGCTGAGGTCATCAGTCCCATTGAACTTAGAACTACTTAAACCTAACTAACCTAAGGACAGCACACACAACCATGCCCAAGACAGGATTTGAAACTGCGACCGTAGTGGTCGCGCGGTTCCTGACTGAAGCGCCTAGAACCGCTCGGCCACAACGGCCGGCAGCTATGGGTGAAGGCTGTTGAGTCAGTAGAACCAATCTTGTCTAGCAAGGCGTGATTCTTTGTTGAAAAGATGTTTAATTTTTTTTCTCAGACTGTTGAATAGCAATATTACTGACATCTCTAACTCCAAAACCAAAAGAACATTGTTTCCGTTTTCAAAATATAGTCTTTCAGTTCCTTCTCCCGTTCAGGGATGAAAACAGGTCGTTTTGAACCAAGGACTTTTTCTCCTTGGTTGTCTCTTTAAGTTATTGGCTGGTCTCTTCAATGTCACTCTCGTAATACTAAATATTTTTCGCAACTTCTCATTGCCTTCATTGCCTGACGAATTTTTGTGGACTCCAGCATTGTGGTGAAGTTCTTGCGAACTCAAATTCTAGCCATTTAAGAGCTGTCTGCAAGAGAAAACTCGAGTCACATGTTTGAATGTGTTCGGGGCAAAGCAGTCCCCTTGTAGAAAGGCAGGACCATCTTGCCCCCAGACACTCTCAGACTAGAAAAACATGGCGACAAGATGTCTAACACATTCTAATATCTCGAAACATAGAGGTGACTTAAGTTAAAGATGCAGGTAACCAAAACATTTAATATAAATAATAGTTCTCCCACGTAAATCTGATTTAATTATAAAATGAAGTTGACCTTACCTTACTTCAGTTCGTCACAAAATCGATTTTTTTCGTTAGTTTCAAAACAACACTGAACATTCCACTTTCAAAATATAGGCTTTTAGTTCTTTCTCCTGTTCAGGGGTGAAAACAGGTCGTTTTGAACCGAGGACTTTTTTCTATTCGGTTGTCTCTTGCTTTAAGTCGTTGTCTCGTCTCTTCAATGCCATTCTGGGAACACTAAATATTTTTTGCAGTTGCTTTCATACCCTGTCGCATTTTTGTGTCCTCCAGCATTGTAGTGAGGCTCTTGCGAGTTCAATTTCTAGCCATTTAAGAGCTATCTGCAAGAGAAAACTCGAGTCATATTGGAGCAAAGCGGTCCCCTGGTAGAAAGGCAGGACCATCTTGCCCCGGAGATGCTCTCAGACTAGAAAAACATGACTACATGACGTATGACACATTCTGTATAACACATTACCACTGTTCTTTATTGCGAAAAAGCGGTTAGTGAGAATGAATTTCCTTGCTATCGCCTGAATTAGGAGGCTTATTTCTTGTTTGGTTTAATTAATTAATAGAATATGAAACAGTTGGTATAAAGAACGCTTTTTTCCAAACTTTCTTTTATCAGGACATTGCTTTTGTTCAATTACTTTATTTATGGCTGAACGTTTCTAAAACTGAAGACACTCGTCCGTGCTCTGCACTGCTGTCGGGCTCTGGCAACGTCGTTCTCTGTTCATTGGCTGACTGTGTTTGGTGACGTCAGATGCGCAGAACGAACCTAAACTCGGCCGCCGTCGTAAATGACGCGCACTTTAAGGCCCGGGCCACAGGAGCGGATTGTTTCCGCAACGGTTGGCGGACTGCGGCTAGACGCAGAGTCCTGTAGCCGTGCGGCTAGCTGCGGAAGGTTCGTGCGGAGAGCCAAATATCTAGTCATCTATTTTGTCTCGAAAAAAATTGTTTCATGTAAACGAAGGAAAGCTACATCCGTCCATGTAGTTAGTTTCTCATTACAACTTATACTTTTTGTGTAAAAAATTAAAAACCACTGTATTGGAATTCGTCTGTGTTCTGCGCTATGCAATCTCTCTCATTCGATTGTGAGGAAACTATTCGACGAAAAAAAATTATTTTTACGCATGTTATAGCCTGATGTCACAGCTTGAAAATGAACTGGTTTTCTTTTCGCTGCTGCCCATGGTTATCGTGATACTTCATAATTAGGTAAAATACAGCGCATAGTTTGAAAAGTTTGCAGTAAAAAATGTCGTCGCTGCCAAACTTTGCGTTTGGTGCATTTGAGGTCGTATAATGCTGCGTACGAATTGTAGCTAAGATATCTAAATTGTTTTTAACACTGGAAAGAGAACCATATCTCTTTCCAGTCTCGAGTAATCGAGTGATATACAGGGTGTTACAAAAAGGTACGGCCAAACTTTCAGGAAACATTCCTCATACACAAAGAAAGAAAATATGTTATGTGGACATGTGTCCGGAAACCCTTACTTTCCATGTTACAGCTCATTTCATTACTTCTCTTCAAATCACTTTAATCATGGAATGGAAAAACACAGCAACAGAACGTACCAGCGTGACTTCAAACAGTTTATTACAGGAAATGTTCAAAGTGTCCTCCGTTAGCGAGGATACATGCGTCCACCCTCAGTCGCATGGAATCCCTGATGCGCTGATGCAGCCCTGGAGAATGGCGTATTGTATCACAGCCGTCCACAATACGAGCACAAAGAGTCATTTGGTACCGGAGATGCGTAGACAAGAGCTTTCAAATGCCCCCATAAATGAAAGTCAAGAGGGTTGAGGTCAGGAGAGCGTGGAGGCCACGGAATTGGTCCGCCTCTACCAGTCCATCGGTCACCGAATCTGTTGTTGAGAAGCGTACGAACACTTCGACTGAAATCTGCAGGAGCTCCATCGTGCACGAACCACATGTTGTGTCGTAAAGGCACATGTTCTAGCAGCACAGGTAGAGTATCCCGTATGAAATCATGATAACGTGCTCCATTGAGCGTAGGTGTAAGAACGTGGGGCCCAATCAAGACATCACCAACAATGCCTGCCCAAACGTTCACAGAAAATCTGTGTTGATGACGTGATTGCACAATTGCGTGCGGATTCTCGTCAGCCCACACATGTTGATTGTGAAAATTTACAATTTGATCACGTTGGAATGAAGCCTCACCCGTAAAGAGGACGTTTGCACTGAAATGAGGATTGACACATTGTTGGATAAACCATTCGCAGAAGTGTACCCGTGGAGGCCAATCGGCTGCTGATAGTGCCTGCACACGCTGTACACGCTACGGAAACAAATTGTTCTCCCGTAGCACTCTCCATACGGTGACGTGGTCAACGTTACCTTGTACAGCAGCAACTTCTCTGACGCTGACATTAGGGTTATCGTCAACTGCACGAAGAATTGCCTCGTCCATTGCAGGTGTCCTCGTCGTTGTAGGTCTTCCCCAGTCGCGAGTCATAGGCTGGAATGTTCCGTTCTCCCTAAGAAGGCGATCAATTGCTTCGAACGTCTTCCTGTCGGGACACCTTCGTTCTGGAAATCAGTCTCGATACAAACGTACCGCGCCACGGCTATTGCCCCGTGCTAATCCGTACATCAAATGGGCATCTGCCAACTCCGCATTTGTAAATATTGCACTGACTGCAAAACCACGTTCGTGATGAACACTAACCTGTTGATGCTACGTACTGATGTGCTCGATGCTAGCACTGTAGAGCAATGAGTCGCATCTCAAAACAAGCACCGAAGTCAACATTACCTTCCTTCAATGTGGCCAACTGGCGGTGAATCGAGGAAGTACAGCACATACTGACGAAACTAAAATGAGCTCTAACATGGAAATTAAGCGTTTCCGGACACATGTCCACATAACATCCTTTCTTTATTTGTGTGTGATGAATGTTTCCTGAAAGCTTGGCCGTACCTTTTTGTAACACCCTGTATATTGGCGCTTGGCCGCAGCTGCCTACGGCGCGCCACGCTCGAGGCTATTCTCGCTCACAATGCAGAGTTGTGCCGTATTTATTTTCCGCATGTCGTCTATGAAGGCATTTGCAGTCACACCTTATGTTAACGTTGCAGCTTTAAGAGGTTCATCATTTTAAAAGTAGAAAAAGACATTTGCAGATTCAGGTGCAGAGTTAGCTATTTGCTGTAAGTGTCATTTTCTTTTTTTTTTTTTTTTTGTCTGCACTGTTTCATTCACGAAACATTAAATAACTATTATCAACACAATTTTTAAGAAACTAAGTAAAGTCGACCTGGTAACTGTTTACCTTGCTATTAAATGACAATAGAGACGAGAAAAAAATACACTTTTCGTTCTAGTACAGCGCGATATGTTCTTAGAATGAAGATAGTTCGCTTCGTAGCCGCGAGGAGGCCAAGCAAATAGTCTGAATTGTTCTCCTTTTTTTTTTAAGCTGGTAGTCGCGAGGGATGCTCGACACCGTGCAGTAGTGGCATACGTAGGGTTAAAAATACTGAAAAAGAGAAAAATACACCGAAAGTCCTGGGTGGATCCAGTAGTGAGTAGTCGGTTGTTGCAAGGAACGTTTTACGTTATATTTAACGAGCTACGAGAGGATGAAATGAATTTTTTCCGAATGTCTATCTCAAGCTTCGATGAATTACATGACACGCTTAGAAACGCTTTACAGAAGCAAGACACGAACATGAGACTCGCTATACCTTCAATGGAAATGCTGGCTATAACTTTAAGGTAAGTGAATTCTAATGTGTAAGTATCCTGTCTCAGCCAAAAATTATCTCAGCTAAAATTAAACAAACCCAGTAATGTCTATCACTAGTTTTATTAACACTTTCATTTCAATTTAAAAAAAAAGAAGATAATGATTAGGTCAATAAACAAACAATTTTAATTCCCTTTTCTTTACTGATATTGAATGAAATGTTACATGTAAATCTGTCTTTTGAGGAGAAGAAACATCAATTAACTGTAAATGAAATTAACAGAATGGAAATGCAAAAACGGAAAGTAACTCCTTTTAATTCACTTTTCTGCAAAACCCCTCTACTCAAGAGTCAGGATCAATAATAAACTGTGGTGAAATAGAAGGCGATTGTTCTCTAGACGTCAGAATTCTTTCAGCTCGATACTGTTGAGGCTGCATCTGCACTAATTGAGGGGCTGCACGCTGGTTGTACATATTTCCTTGTGTATGTAATGTTTGGAAATGTCCTGGGCTTACTGCATGCGTTGGTGCATGTTGCATAGATTGCTGACACACTGCATAACAGCCATGAAATGGTTGCGATTTTGCGTTTCGGATACGCTGAAGTAGGCATAAAACTTCCATACAGAATTCTAGTTTTTGATCTAAATCGAACTTACGCAGCGTGGGCAACAAGGAATCAAAAAACGATTTGTCTTCGTCCTCAGCGGACGGAGAACGAATTGGAGGACTATCCAGAAATTTGCATAATTTAGATCTGTTCAAGTCTAATTCAAGATCTGTTTTCACTCTTCTCACTTTCGTTTTCTTTTGTGCAACTAATGAGCCTACTGAAATCTGCTCAGGTGTTGAGGCGTCAACTGATGTTACTGGATTGCCGGTGTCGTCTGCTGCCAGGGAAAATTCCAAAGGATGTTCCAAGTGCTGAATTTCGTCTTCCTGTAGACTTGAAACTGAATCTCTTGTTTCTAAAATAGGTGCCAAGAACTCCAGCTGGTCAGCGTACACGTATTTTAATATTCTTACTGCTTCTGAACCAGATTTCTTCACTTTCCTTACATATTTCCGATAATAGTCCCTAATGTTACGCCACTTTTGTTGTGCCTTCTGGCCTACAAAGGAGAAAAAAAGAAACGGAAATTTAACGTAACTTTAAAATCTTTAACATCATTAAATAATGACTAAATATTGAACGTAATTTTTATACATTTATATCTTTGGTTTTAGGTATTTGGCTACTGGTTGTCACTTAGTTGATCTGCACTATACATACAGAATAGGCACGTCAACAGCCAGTGACATAGTGAGGAAAGTGTGCTGTGCGATTTGGGGCTGCCTGCGTGACAAGTGTCTGTCTCAGCCGACAGAGGAGGAGTGGAAGAATATTGCCAATGGATTCCAAATCCGTGCAAATTTCACAAATTGCATAGGAGCAATCGATGGTAAACACATTCGGTTGGTGGTGGTTCACTGTTTTATAATTATAAGGACTTCTTTTCCATTGTTCTTTTAGCAGTGGCAGACTCAGATTATAGATTCGTTTCTGTTGACATTGGCTCGTTTAGAAAAGATTCAGACAGCACAATTTTGAAAAAAAATCTATCCTGTGGAAACGTCTGAACGGAAATACATTGTGTATACCAGAGCCCTCTGGTTTACCAAATGCCACTGGGATAGTTGCACCGTATGTGTTTGTTGCTGACGAAGCATTTGGACTCTCAGAACACATACTACGACCATATGGTGGTAAAATGTTGACACGCGAGAAGAGAATTTTCAACTACCGTTTGTCACGGGCTTGTAGGTACGTTGAATGTTCCTTCGGCATATTGCCGAACAAATGGCGCGTATTCCAGCGAGCCATGAATGTGAAATTCGATTTTGCTGTTGACATAACAAAGTCAGGTTGTGTTCTGCATAATTATGTGCACGAGAGAGATGGGCACCAAATGAAAGACACATTTATTGTGAATGGATTTGAGACTGCAACAAACTTGAAAGAAAGAAGAAGAAGTCTGTCAGCAATAAGAAACAGAGATGTAATGGCAAATTATTTTGTAAGTGAGGCTGGTAAAGTGCCTTGGCAGGACAGCAAAATCTGAGGAGTTACACAGAGCAGAAAATGGACTTCTTTATGCATTTTCCTTAATATTTACAGTTTTATTAATTTTATGTTCTAGCTTGTTATTATCGGTAATTACACCTGTAAATTCACCTGAGACTTAATAAAACTAATCAACTATTGTTGACTCTTTCATACACTATCCCGAAACTCGTTTGGGAGCAGTGCTTTGTGGTTTGTTTAATGTTCTATTTTTAGTGATTTATCACTCTATCCTATATTGTAATTGTCCAAGGCGATCATGTGACTTAATTTATGCGATGCAAAAGAATCGATACCGTTATTGCCAATTCTTACATATTACTGTCCAAATATGCTATTCTTTTCTATTGTTATATTTGTGCATTGTTGTTAGCCGGCCAGAGTGGCCGTGCGGTTCTAGGCGCTACAGTCTGGAACCGAGCGACCGCTACGGTTGCAGGTTCGAATCCCACCTCGGGCATGGATGTGTATGATGTCCTTACATAGTTAGGTTTAATTAGTTCTAAGTTCTAGACGACTGATGACCTCAGAAGTTAAGTCGCATTGTGCTCAGAGCCATTTTGCATTGTTGTTACTTTATGAATGTGTAACATGTCAACAATAATAGAAATGCAGGACTTTCTCAACACTTATCATTGTTCAGCAATCTCTAAACAAAAATACTTAACGAGATCCAGAAAACTAATTCGCTAACTACGTTGCAATTCAGAGTGATCTTTTAACCAATTGTATTATTCTAATAGTGGACGAAAAACGAATTTTTTCTCTCTGCTCGAATGATCTGCGAAACCATCGAATAATGCACGGCAGATTTCATGCCATGCTGCATCCTTCTTATTTCTGTCATTGTATTCCTCGGCCCTTACATCCCAAATACAAGGCCTTTTTTCCACTTCCATTATCATAATGTCCATATCTATTTTCCCAATGTCTAGTGGGCACATCGTGGAAGTCCCTTCGTAGTCACACGGAACGGAGCACGCAACTGCCTGCTGCAAATGGCCGCTCTACTCCGCTCCCAGCACTGTAGACTTGGCCACTGTTTCTATGTTTCGATACAGTGTATCGATACGTGGAACTGTTTCAGTGTTTCGGAACGGCTGTGGTTCACTGTTTCGAAACAGTGGTGTTTCATTCCGCCCCTGTTTTGGGTAACCGCACCAGATTCGATCTCGGTCCAGTCACAGAAACTGTATCGTTGTTTCAAAATAAGGCTGTTTCAGTCCACCTGCGCTTGGAACGGACTAATTGTATCGAAACAGTGATGTTTAATTCCGCTGTGTGTCGTACGAGATTCGGGCTCGGCACAGATACTGAAACACAACATAAGACTTCATGAAACACTTTCAAGAGTGTCGAATTCTTTTTGACAAACAATAGAATGAAGCTTAAGATATCCGAAAATAAAGCTTCGTTTCTAGCTGACTGTCCTATTACGAAATGGCGTAACATCTGCTTTATAAACACTAACCAAACAATGAAACAACGCATACTATTCCCATTCAAAATAATAAATATGTGAAAATCATTCGATTAAATTACACTTTTTTTATAACATACGTTTCTCTTTTCATGTACAGTAATCGTATTAAGAAACGCAAGTAAGCCTACAACATTTTGAATAAAAAAAGGCTTAGAGTGACAGTTATTAGACATATACATAAATTTGATCTAGGTATAGTTGCAAGCAATCTGTTTGACATATCACTGATAGTGTAATGGTGAACGGGAAGGGCTGGGAAGCGTGGTGACTTTATTGTAAAGGTTCGAAATCACCTTGAAAGACAAAATTTTTTCTGTTATATTTTGTTATTTATTCGAATTATTTGGCGTTATTTGTGAGCCTATAGTCACTGTGCCTATTATCCACAATGATTCCCTTTGTGTGCATGGAAATTAGCAGGATGGGTATATTATCCATACTAACGGAATGTGGGAATCCCAGTAGCATATCCGTTGTTTCTGCAGTTTGCTCCTACCTCCAGTTCCGTTCGTGGTGGTTCTTCTGTCTTCAGCTATGGCTGTCCTCAACCAATTGAAAAGTATGAAAGTCACACAACACGAAAGCAGCGCATGTGCTGCAGGAAATACGAAACTGCCAAGACGCCCAGGTGATAGTTTCATACTTTCTGCGAAATGATTAACGCTCTCGCACCTCATTTGTGTTTATATGGACATACTTATACAGTAGACATTCAAGATGATTAAATGTGTACGTTTATTAGATTACAAAACACAAACTGTTTCACTATTTCGAAACAGCGTATCGAAACATTACATTGTACTGTTTCATTTGTTTCAGTTTGCCCATCTCTACAGCTCTGACTGCTGCCAGTTCACCCAACCTGGATATGATGTGATGTCATTATGACGTATATACGCTTTAGTGGATTAACACACCTATCGACTTTTACGAACGTTCGAGATTCTAAACTGTCGTCAGCTAGTGGTTTGTTTTGACACGTGCGATTCTGATAACAGCTGTGTGGCAGCGTATATGTATTTCGCCAAAATAAAAGTAAAAGAGCTGGATATTAATAGAAATATTCCTGACCGTGGCCTTGAAAACACCACGGACAACACGTTTCGTAAAAAAGTGAAGTCTTCTTATGTCCCGACCAGATTAGATTGTGTGATTGTTGTATTGAATGCTTATGCCGAAAATAATATTTATTTATTATCAACATTTTAGTATGGTTTCATACAATTGGTCTTGTCAGTACATATTAGATTGTAGCAGCATACTCTTGCTGACTTTTTTTTCTTAATTTATATAGGTGAAAGAGAACTCGTGCAAGTTTGTTAGCTAAGTAATTTATATGTCCATCCGAAGATAGTCTTTTATCAACCATAATTGCAAGTAATTTTACACTCGGACCGCAGAGACAGCTACCTTAGCTGTTCATCAACATGACTTTCATTTATACAGATGGCTCTAAGACCAATGACGGGGTCGGGTGTTCCTTTATTGTCGGGGCACAAAGTTTCCAATACCGGCTCCATGGCCATTGTTCGGTCTTCACAGCTGAGCTCTTTGCCCTCTACCAGGCTGTTCTTTACATCTGCCGCCACCGACATTCTGCTTATGTCATATGCTCAGATTCCCTGAGCGCCATCCAGAGCCTCAGTGATCCGTACCCGGTTCACCCTTTCGTACACCGGATCCAACGCTCTCTCCAGCAGCTGGTGGACGTCGGTACGCCGGTTAGCTTTATGTGGGTTCCTGGCCATGTCGGTATCCCTGGGAACGAAGCTGCAGATGCCGCGGCCAAGGCTGCGGTCCTCCAGCCTCGGACAGCTTCTTGTTGTGTCCCTTCGTCCGATTTTAGCAGGGTCATTTGTCGGCGCGTCGTGTCACTGTGGCATGCCGATTGGGCTGCACTTACCGACAACAAGCTTCGGGCCTTAAAACCTCTTCCCGTGGCCTGGACGTCCTCCTCACGCCCTTCTCGGCGGGAGGAGGTCGTTTTAGCAAGGTTAAGAATTGGACACTGCCGGTTCAGCCATCGCCATCTGCTGACGGCTGCGCCGGCCCCGTTCTGCCCATGTGGGCACTTGCTGACGGTTAGACACATTTTAATGTCCTGTCCAGATCTTAACACACTGCGCCTCGATCTTAACCTGCCTAATACTTTCGATGCCATTTTAGCGGATGACCCACGAGCAGCTGCTCGTGTTCTTTGTTTTATCAATTCGACAAACCTCGCTAAGGACATTTGATGATGTTTTTTAATCCTCTGCCTGTCCGTCTGTCTTTTATTGTGTTTTCCCTTTTAGTTGTTGTTGTCAACTTGTGCCTCGGGGTGCATTTTTAGAGTAGTCAGGGCGCTAATGACCATTGAAGTTGTGCGCCCTAAAACCACAAAAAAAAAAAAAAAAAAAAAAGCTACCTTAGCGTCCAGTAATGACTGGTGTGTAGAATGATTGAATTTCGAACTTAAAAAGAAAAATATGAGGCATTGTTGAAGAAAAATCGTCGACCGGAGATGAAATACGAGGGGAAGTGGATTTCTCAATGTAATCTTAACCAAAGGTTAGTGTCTAGTACTGATTGACGTATGAAATGATTGAATGCCGTGTCAAAGCATTCCATGGTGGTATGATAAACCAGACGTACTGTATATTATGTCATGTATACAACCACAATAGTTTTAGCATGTACCTGGCCATGTCGATGTGCTTTATGTCAGCAGTATAATTTGCTAAGACAAGATTATGCAAAATACGAATTGCTTCACAATATGAGCGGATAGCCACAATAATTAGAGACGACCAAACGAAAAACAACGCACAGGACACAAACACAGTGCAATGCACGATTTAAACGCAAGGAACGCAAAACGCATTTAAACGAATGGCGCAGAGCACAGCGCTACCCTGTCACAACCTATCGAAAGTTCACAAAGGTCGAATAGTCGATATGCGGTTTCTATCATTTTCGATGTAGCGTGTATACGTCGTAATGACGTCACATCGTATCCGAGTCCGGTGAACTTAGCATCCTCCCTGTCAGCTGGGCCTTCTCCGCACACCTGTCGCACCGCCCAATTGATTCTCGTGACCCACAGCGCTGCGTGAGCCGCAGCGGGTTTTCCGCCTCGCTATGGCCGGTATTACACTATCAAATTTCTTTGTCCAATATCTTTGTCCAATATCTTTGTCAGAGATATTTGATAGTGTAATAGGGACTTTGTCAAATGTCGTCCAATATTTGATCAAATCTAGGGCCTCGCTGTATATTTGATCAAACAAACCGCTTGTCTTCTGTTCACTGCAATGTGACATGTTACCACATGGAGCGCTAGCATCGCTGCAGCGTACTGTCGTCTGTAGTGTTTTTATAACCATTGCCGGTAAATACAATTGGTGTGTGCCGACAACTACAAAATTAATAGAGATGTCTGAAGCTGATGAGGCGCTTTACAACGTGAGGCACCCTGAATACAAAAATAGATTAAGAAGATTGGAGACCTAATCTGATCTAACCTAACCTAACATAACCCTCTCCTGTAGCAAGGAATGGGAGTGTTATAGTGAGCCTGTCTTCAGAAGATGTAGCAGTTCTTAAGTGAATATTGTGTTTTGTGATATGAGGATACACTTCATTGAGCACATACAGAAATGTATGCTCATCCATTCTTAAGTAATTGATGTACGACTTGACGTCTTCCACTGTAAGCTCACGTAACAAGTTTTGTTGAATGCTTTTATCGTGTCGTCGTAAAACCCACGGCTTCACCCAGATTAGATTAGTTTTTCGTTCCATAGATCCGTGCTGAGGAGAGCCTCGTGGATGTGGAACATGTCGATTTTTTTTAAGCTGAAATAACAATACTAATAGTATGAATAAATACAATACATCATTGGTTTCTATTAAAAATTTCGCCAATGGAGTAGAAGGAGTTGGCTAGTAGTAAGTCTTTCAAGCTCCTTTTAAACTGATCTTTATTTCTAACTAAATTTTTTATGTTTCCTGGCAAATTATTGAAGATGAGTGTTCCTGAGTAGTGGACCCCTTTTTGAATTAAAGTAAGTTGGTTGGTTTGTGGGATTAAAGGGACCAGACTGCGATAGTCATCGGTCCCTTATTCCAAATACTAAAACCACCCACAGAGAATAAAAACGAGTAACAGAATAGATCACAGACGCTTTTAAGTCCTTGTGCAGATCATTTTTGTTCCTGGTATTGTATGTATGAACTGAGTTGTTTGTTGGAAAAAGAGATATATTATTTATGACAAATTTCATTAAGAAGTATATATACTGAGAGGCAGTAGTTAGTATACCCAGTTCTTTGAAGAGGTTTCTGCAGGAGGTCCGTGAATTTACTCCACAAATAATACGTATTACACGCTTTTGGACCTTGAAAACTTGTTTGACTTCAAGATTTACCCCAAAATATTATCCCATATGACATTATGGAATGAAAGTATGCAAGCTTTTTCATTTTTATGTTTCCTATGTCTGCTAACACTCGAATCGCAAATACAGATTTGTTAAGGCCTTTCTGCAGTTCTGTGGTGTGCTCCTCCCAACTGAATTTATTATCAAGTTGTAATCGCAGGACTTTTAAGACTGTCAACCTCGTATGTATGGTTCCATTTTTTCCCCCCACTTCTTTTCTGCATGTGCACACAATGCAATTGGAGTACGTAGAACTGCTGCAATTGGAGTACGTAGAACTGCTGCAGCTAGTAACCAGTTGTTGTCAGCCATCTTGAACTTTGACGAAAAATTTGATGACAGTGTAATACCCCCTCTAGCACTACGTCAAAGGTCTTTGTCAAATATATTGGACGGAATGTTGGATCACATCTTTGATCAAATCTTTGACAAAGAAATTTGATAGTGTAATCCCGGCCTATGGGCGATGCGGCTGGCAAGCGGCAGAATTCCGCAGCCGCAGACGTTCCGCCCCGTGTGGACTGCTGCGTCTGCCCCATGCGCCATAGCGGTGCGGTCATTTACCGCGCGTCCGACGTTCCGCAGCTATTCCGCTCGTGTGGCCCCGGCCTAATTGTTTGATGAACGTTTCACTCCTGAATCTGTTGATAGTCTGGCATTATTAAATTTCGAAGTGCCAGTAAAAACTACAGGCCATGATCTACAGGTCCCCTTAACAGCTCTTCTTCACGAAACACTAAAACACTGAAGGACATACATACGTAGGGAATTCAGTAATAAATAAGCATAGAATTTATGAGGTGGGAAACAACTAAGAAAAATAGGTACAATAAATATATACGAGAAATTTAGAGCATAAAATGCTCATATTCTAGTGACTGATACAGGAAGGCTGTGGTTCTAGAAACAAAGATACTAAGAATTAACATAAAAGCTGTATTTGTAATATTTAGCTATCAAGTTTTTGCAGTTGCTTACCTTTTAAAGCAAAGTTTCTATGTAGGAACTAATTGTTTCTTCTCGTCAGGCTTGTAGCTGCCATTTGAAAATTTTCGTTCTTGACATACATGAACAGGAGTAGAGAAATTATCGTTTCCTTTGAAACTTTCTGTACATCTTTATATATGTCTATCGAAGACATATGCCGTGTAGTGTTTGATGGAGCTATTATAATGAATGGCGCAAACGAGAGTGTACTCTTGATTGTTGACTACGATTTCTTTCGCGATCGTTTGCAACACAAATTTCTTCGTTTGATTTGGAGGAAACTGCTCTTCAGTTAGCGGACAAGATGTTATACTACTATCCATCATCAAGTAGCATCCTAATTCCTTTTCTTCCACTGCTTCTCCTTTAAATGTCTTGCATTTTATGATAGTCTTTAGATCTCCATTTGTTGCATCTACAGCCTCTTCCGTGAAGTTATAACCAAGCCTGAAAAGCACATACGTATCAACGGAAATATAATGTAGTTTCACATAGCATGACTTTAGGCACGTCAGATATGACATCTTTTTGTTGCAAAGCGGAATATCTTTTAATATTGTCTCGTATAATTCCCCAACATTAGACTCTGCATAAAGAAACAATATTTTTCGGCAGATTATTCCTTTTTTTAGGAATAGTGTCACATATAAAATATCAAATCTATGCTTAAAATACTGGGATTTATGATTTTTTTTGTCCAAAACATCCAAATCCAGATCCAAAAATGGATGGCTCACCATTTGAATAGCAGTTTTGATATCATCGCTGAGTGATATTGCTTGCATTTATAAGGTCATCTAAGAATCGAAACTGCACACTCCCTTCAAGTTGTAGGTAGCAGATTTTAATTTGCTTGAGGACCCATTTGGGAAAAGTGCCAAATTAATGTCCATGAATTTCTTAGTCGAATTCCAGTTTGGGCAATCATCTAAGTAGTTTCTCTAGCTCTTAGTTTGCATGCTCGATGTGACAATGATTTCATTTTGAAGCGTTTTCAGCGTTGCACTCTCCGTCATTTTATGGTTGCGGGTCTATCGGTTTTCTTCTCTTTTCGAAAAACAGGATGAAATTTCAATGACATCCCTGGTGAAGCATGATTCGCGATAGTCTTTTGTGAAATGAAATATCTCTTTAGAGTCCAAATTCGGCAGTAAAGTATCATCTTCGTGTTGGGTCTCATTTGGTAAGGTATTGTTCAGTGTGGTGTCAGAATTATCGAGTATAGGATTACTTTTGGGCTTCGTTATCTTCAACTTCTTATTTGTTCTACTCCAGATCTCTTCTTCATGGTAAGGCAGTGATGCTTCAGTTGGTTTGGGCTTCACAGCTTGCTTTGAATCTTGTTTTTCCATCGTAAGTGGCGCTAACAGATTTGTTTCCTCACGTATCCAGTTCAAAAGTTGAAAAATGAATTTGTCTACTCATAAACGTAGCTTGTCAAAGACCATTGTCTTTAATTTTGAAAATTGTCCTTCAGTCGCTTCTGACGAACGAATACATAAAGGAATAGGGAAAGAAGGATACATCACATCTGTCCACAGTGGTATATAGTACATCAACTCTTTCAGCATCTCTGCAGCATTAGGAATGTTGTATGGATTCACATCAAAGAGATTGTCATCCTTAGTCTGATTCGCGATGACTTCAGATTCATTGTAGATACGTTTAGCCCTATCAATTCATGTGTTCGCAGTAGATTCCTTAGAGATCAAAACTGACTCCGAAAGACAGTCATATTTGTTTCCAACATCATCAGTTTTCCTGTCATCATCTTTCTTTTCATCAATATATGAATGACATGGAGCACATCTAATATTGTTATCAAGGTGGTGCTGATGTTCCATTGATGAATGTCCTTGACTGCACTCACCAATACCAAGATGTTCACTCAATGCAACAACCAATAGTGAGCGCAAAGCAGTTTCGATATCATGAAAATCGGTCATCATGTAAATATGGGCCAAAACGGGAAGATAAAGTTGTTTTGCTTGTGATTTATCCCTTGAGAAGCATTTACACCTCGATATCATGACCATAAAATGGTTTAAATCTATTTTCAAATAACACGAGGGTAGAATTACACTTTTATGCAAAACAATATGACTATAACACCTATTCAAATAATCTGTTAAATCCGAGCAGTTGGCTATTGTTCTAGAAATGGCAACCAACAAAGCCTTACCAAAATCAGTTACCATGATTTTTGGTCTGGGAGCTCCAGATCTGACGATTTCCATAAAGAAAAATGACCAGAATGATGCATCGTGCCTACAGGATATCATCTGATAAGTTGGGCAACTGATTTAAGATCGATTGAAGATATTTGGATCTTTACTAGTGCCATTTACTTAGCAGATACACATGTACTGATACGGGTATATGTACTTTGACTTAATTTCCATACAGTCAGCCCTGTTTGACAGATCCCCAAATCGTGAAATAACTCGAAATGCAACGACACCTGTAGTATCTAATGAATCGTATTCACTGCTATTGATTTGATGACAATATTTGTGGAACTGACTTTGATATATACAGAAGAGTGGATCCAATCCGTTTGTGTGTATTTCGTCCCAATGGTTTGTATGATGCACGATTTGAAGGTTTTCAAACAGGCTTACTACTTGTTATACCAAATCCTTTGGTCCTTTCCTCTTTTTTAGCCTTTCTCAAGAAGACATCAGCATTTGGTAAATTTGGAGGAATCATGTCTCCAAAAGACATATTTTTCGCTTCGTCATTTCGCCAAAGAGCTGCACGCATCTTGTTATCAACCAATTTAGCAGCTACGTGTTATCTCCTCATGTCAAGAAGTTGTCTTCTTTTCAGGTGATTGCTATCGTCTGAAAAGTTTGAAAGTCTGCAGTTTAGAATAATATCGTTGTCCTTTTTTGGCTCCTTCAGAGCAATCCCTTCGAAAGTGGCTCCGCATTCTGTACATCTTCCTTTGATCTTCAATAAGTACTTTGAACTTGAACTTTCACACACTTCCGCGCATTTGAAAGAAAAGGCACTTGGAATTTTGTGATTTTTATAAATATTATCAGCCATCAAATCGATTCATTTCCCTGTTTCCAGTCTTGAAGGCTTTCCAAGTTTCCTGTTTGTTGGTTTTATGATAGACCATTTTTCTGCTGACAGTAGTAGTCCAATTGCTTTCCCATGTTCTTGTTGCATGCAGAACCAAAAACATTCCACGACTCATCTTTTTCTTCATTCCAGCCTGAAGATATTTCTAACAAAAGGAAGAAGAACATGACGATCTTCTATAATTGTTGTGTAAATATGTTTTGAAGACATTTTCGAGCCGATGTCAGCCATGGAATCGGACATTTTTTGGAAGACCGGGTGAGACAGAGTGTATTGAAAGCCTCTATCATCGATCACTTTCAATTCCTCCCTGCTGAGAAGACGTTTCAATTCTGGTAGATTGTACATTTTTATGGGTATTACAGTTCATAAATATCACTTACACAACAGCACCGACTGCACAATATGTACCGACTGCACAAGAGCTCTGACTCAACGAGCATAATGATCATTGACGTGAGTGTGAGTAGCATCGTTGCGTATACTCATTAGAGGCAGATCAAGAAGAGAAATGCAGCTGTTATCATTAGCTTTGATGCTACAGCGAGAAGCTTTGATGCTACTACTACTGTAACTGCTATGCTGACGTCACTTGCCGATTGTTTAAAAGCGGCAGTTCTTGTGTTGGTTGTTTCCAGGTGTAGTGCCACAACTTTTGCAATGTTGCTGTGCTTTCTTTATTATTTTTTGGTCTTGAGAGGTCTCAGGGACTTATCATAGTTTAAATTATCCTTCCATCGGGCGCAGCTTTTCAGATTGATACATGTCGAAATTTTCTGTAAATTACTTTTCAACCATTGGCAGTATTGGCGCCTTCTTGTTAATAGGTTCCTTTCTCCGTATGATTTTCATTGTTCTATGATACAGTATCGATGCTAGTGCTCTTTTGATGAGATATGAGCCGAATGCTCATTTTTATCCACTGCGCCCTTTTGTATTTCATTTCAACAATTAATTTATTTTTTTATCAACGTAGTTAGTAGTACAAAGCTAATCCAGAATGTAAAATGCACTTACATTCTTTTTTAATTGTTTAATCGTCAGTGTCCGCTGTCTGAACGTCAAATATCAAATTAATACTCTGCGCCTGATTGTCTTATTTTATAGGAATTATATTGTTTTTAAAGTGGGATGTACTAGATCGTGTTGAAGAAATTCAAAGCATATTGTTCGAAGAGGATAGTATAGTTCGAAATGTACCTGGACCAATAGGCGCAGCCAAAGCAGCCTCTGTGATGCTGTAACTGCCTCACAGACGACAATACTTTATCTATTGTAGTTTTGTATTCAAATCAGCATTTTGAGAGCGTCAGAACTTAATTTCAGCGTGAGAAAAGGGTAAAATTAATAGATGTTATTGAATTGAAAGCCTTCAGCAGTATCTTGTTTTTAAATGTTGTTAACAAAAGTAACAGATAAAGCCTAGAAGACCTGTGTGGAACTGATGGGGATGGCATTGAAAAGTTTCGCCTTGTAATGAACATAAAACTTTTCAAATTTATTGCAGGGTGCCTTAGACATTACAGTCACGCTATTCGTGATGAAAGGAGAGAAACTAACAGCAATTCCGGAAATACTTAATGTGTTTGTACGCAACTACCAGAAATCTTATACCCTCGGAGAAAATGTTACAGTAGACAAGAAGCTGGAAGGATTCTGCGGAAGGTGTAGTTTTCGCCAATTTGTAACTATCAAAACAAACAAACGTGGATTTAAAATCTATGCTTTTGTCGACTCTTAGGTATTTTACCTCCACAATTTTGAAATATACGCTGTGTACGGGATTGTACCAACTGAGCAATAAACATTTCGATGTTGTTCTGTGACCGTGTGAACCTACATATCAGTCAGGTCGAAATGTGAAAGCGGACAACTGGTTTACTATTAATGGACAGATAATAGAGCTATGAAGGGAGAATTTTCGTTTTGTTGGCACAATGAAGAGAAAGAAGCATGAGATTTCTCTAGAGTTTGCTATCAGTAAAGGAAGAGCTGCCCACAGTTCGTTTTTTGCCTTGCACAAGACTGAACTCTAGTTTCCTCCATACCTAAAAAGGCGAAGTGTATGACCCTGGCATCACATTTGCATGTAGATGATTCGATAGATGATGACACTGGATAATAAACAGAAGCCATCCACTGCACATTTTACAATAGCGTCAAGTGTGGTATTTTCAACATGGATAAGCTGAATGCTCTGTACAACACTGGAAGAAATGTGCGCTGTTGGTCCAGGGTTATATTTTTGTAATGATCAATACGGCTGGAATTTATGCACAAGTGATTCATTGTGGCAAGAGTAAGAATTATATCAGAAGAAAAGTGTTCCTGAAGCAGCTATCTTATACATTGTTGATTTTTGGTCGCTATATTCTGAAGGACTATTGAAATTTTGTACAAGGAATTCTAAAACTATAGCCGGCCGCGGTGGCGGTGCGGTTCTGGCGCTGCAGTCCGGAACCGCGGGACTGCTACGGTCGCAGGTTCGAATCCTGCCTCGGCCATGGGTGTGTGTGATGTCTTTAGGTTAATTAGGTTTAAGTAGTTCTAAGTTCTAGGGGACTTATGACCTAAGATGTTGAGTCCCATAGTGCTCAGAGCCTTTTTAACCATTTTCTAAAACTATACCGTATCTATCAAGAACTCTGAAAAAAAAATTCTGAAAAAAGGGCGCCCACTTCACAGTAAGTGAAAAGATTTTCTCCTTAAATTGTAGTTATATCGTAAACTATTACCTGCACAAAAAAATGTTATTTGGATTTTCGATAGAACTCTTGAAGTTCAGAACTGTCCTCAGAACTGTTGTATGAATTAACATTTTATGCAAATTGACAAAGAATGGTTTCGATATGTAAATTTTTTCGAGTATTGTTGTTTTCTTCGTTAAACTCTGAGGAACTATTCAAATTTTGTACAAAGAACTCTAGAACTATGGCACATCCATCAAGAACTATGAAAAAATGTATATTCTCGAAAAGGGGTGCTAACTTCACACGACTTTTGGAGGGGCAAGCAAGCAGAAATTCGTGTGAGAACCCAATGAGTCCGCTCCGCATTTCCTGCCTGCCCTCTGTCGACGTCAGTCCGAACTACTCGGCCGCGGCGGCTCGCACCACCACCAGCTGCTGCTCTCTGGCGACGCTGCTCGATACTACGTGGAGCCAGCCGGGTGTAGAATTCCTGCCTCTGTTGTCTGCGCGCCTGACTCGCCACAGCTGAATGGGACGACCAGACTGACGCCATTAAGTAAAAGAAGATTTCTTATCTTTGGCTTCGCTTTATCATCGTAACAATACTTTAGCGGGAGATAACTCACCCCGAACCAGTTGATCCGAAAACAGTAATTTACCTAGCACTTTATGATGTAAAGTACTCATTGGTGCAGCGAATTTCATTGAGTGACACGAAGAAAAACCTGACATAATTTTATGTGAAGCAGGCGCCTTCAGGGGCCGTCACACGTCCAGTAATACTGTCAAACCGTCACTATACTGACCGTCTGAAAGCCCGTACACTGATGAGCTGTATTGATGGCCTTTAAAATATTCACGGTATTGTTAATAAATACCGAACGTGTGAGGTTAAGTATTGACGGTTTGACAATATTATCTATTCAGATGATGACAGAGCTTCACATATTGGCCACTCAGCATTAGTTTTCTTTGCTTGCTTTCAATTCGCCTTTGTTCGTATCACACATAACATTCAATTTTTGAAGTGATCTATTGACATAGCACATTTTTAATAGACCGATGCGATTGTAATAACTGTATATACCACTTTAGGATGGTCAACAGTTGATTGATTCTCTATGTCACTGCTTACCTTAGTATAGTATCGGTTGATGAATTACATAGCAGTTCGAAAAAGCCCTTTCTCTTACCAAAATACGTCATATATCTGAAATGACTCGTAAGAAATCCGCGAAAAGAATATCAGTTTCGCCAAATTATTAATAAACGCAAAAAAAAGTTTTATGTCTGTTGCCTGGACGTATCCTTGCTAGGCAGATATAATTGCTTCACAAGTTTCCCTAAAATTTTAGTAGTTATGTTTTCTGGTACTACAGAACTAGACTCTGAGCATTCGAATGACGTACATGTCGCCAGAAATCACTTTGTTACTCGTAATTTCTCGTCAACTGAGACTGACTCTCTCGTTAACGTATGTTGCTTCCCTGATTTATCTCGTCCCAACATTAGTAACTTGTTGTACCGGTATGGTGCAGGACTCACCAGAAACAAAACTTCTGGGTCCATGGTTCAGATTATCTGTAAGTTAACACGGGGACAGGTCGATCCTTTTTTCAACCATTGTCACACCCATTTCGTCTTTTTAATCTGTCATCCTTTGCTTGCAAGCTGTAGGTAATATAACTGCAACACACACTCTTCCTTTCCCGTGTTCGACATCTTAGCTTGTAAAACTAGGCTGTCAGCTGAGGATTTTTGTCAGTATTATTGATTATGTGAGGTCACTTCAGTATGTTGCAGGTTTGACAAACTACTATTATCAATAAATATTGAACACGCGCAGGCCCCTAACAGTTGGCTACACTATGCTGTCGGCATCTAGTTTTAAAAAACTAGAGTACACTAAGAATGTACGATAGTAAGTTCCAAAGTATACCCGAAATTGTTAGAACATGACTACAGTAACGTACAACAACGAATTGATGAAGCTCATAACTAGCTACGAATGTGTCTTATTTATAATAGCTGAGGATGATGAGTTGCAAAAGAAAATAAACAAGAGATTGAAAATGATTTGGGGCTGTTGACCTGTAAAGTCAGGGGGCTTCCAAAACTAGGTCAAGAACATGACTACAGTAACGTACAACAACGAATTGATGAAGCTCATAACTAGCTACGAATGTGTCTTATTTATAATAGCTGAGGATGATGAGTTGCAAAAGAAAATAAACAAGAGATTGAAAATGATTTGGGGCTGTTGACCTGTAAAGTCAGGGGGCTTCCAAAACTAGGTCAGGCACCAAGCTGGGGTGGTGGACGTGGTCCGAAGCCCGGAGGATGGATTACATAAGCGTACCGCACATCGGACGTTCCTAACTGTATTCGAGGAAATATGAAGCACTTCTTACTTGAACTTAGGACGAGCTTATTGCATTGCATCAACAGGTTCACAAATGCATAGTCCGAACATTTCCAACGTTCTTCCTTAATGTATTCGAGGAAATATGAAGCACTTCTTACATCAACTTTTGATGAGCTTGTTAAATTGCGTCGACAGGTTCAGAAAAACATAGTCTGAACCTTTCCAAAAATTGTTAATTGTGTTATGCTGCTGCATTGCCGTACAATACTACAATTTGCCGTATATAATAAACACATTAGCAAGAACATTGCTGGGTGTGAAGTACATTCCTTACAAGTTGACCATAGATATGAACATTTATTCCAATTTACTGAAGCAACTAGAAACAAGTAATTGATATCGCTAAGGACATCTTTCTAATTTTCAGCATTTTCCTGCTGAACAGCTTACTGCGAGATCCAGTACACAGCCGTTACGTCCTGCACTGTTGCTCGACGTCGCCGACAGATGTCAGCTCTAAACGCTATCGGGTAAACATGGCGATCATTTTATCCCCGTCTCTTGTCGCCGTCTGCAGTTCATGACTACCTGTGATCCAGTCACATAGTATTTTCAGCCACATTGATTGTGTGTAGTGTGTTAACTTTTAAGAACCCGTTACGAGCAAACAATTTGTGAAACTGTACTACGTGAATCAAAAATTTGACGGTGTATAGAGCTAACTGCCGTTTTCGTCGAACAAAGATCGCGTTGGAGTGTTTCCGCGAACTTTTGTTAGACGGAGAGCGTGAGAGAATGGCGGACGTTGTTTGTATCTGAATTTCGCCGCATATGGTTAGGGAAAAATAGTTTTATTACGATTTATCTAACTGTGCCACAGTGTCGGCCACTGGTGCAATCGATTGGTGGTGAAAGAAAAAACCTTCGTTTATTAGTACCAAAAGTAGTAGTATAGGCGTCGGTATAGGACACTTCCCAAGTGAAAACCAAGTAAAAATAAAATTTCTAATCTTTTTCACTTGAAAAACTGACGGAATGGGACAAAATAAGTGAAAACCAAGTGAAAAATTTTCCACATTAAATTTTAAAACGTTTTGCACAAAAGTGGTCGCCTCTTTCAACCTTCATCTTTTCGGCCGAAAGATGGCGGACACTTTTTTACGGTAACTTTTTTGCGAAATCTTAGTGACTTTACGGCAAAAGTGGTGCTTCCTGAACTCGCATCTTTTAAGCAAAACAATCCGACCGCTTCTTTGTGAGCACTTTTTGCGAAATTTCGGCGACTTTAAGAAAGATCGGTGATGTGGGACAAACCCACACTTTTCCGGCCAAAAGATAGCGGACACTTTTTGGCGGTCACTGGCTACTTCTTCGCAAAATTCTGGCGACTTTTTGGCACTCACGTTTTGCGCTCGCTTTTTCTACAACGACTTTTTGGCAGTCGCAAGTTTGAAATTTTGTGGGCCGCGCCTATAAAATTATCCTTAGTAATGCTTATATGTCACCTTTATTATTTGCTCGTTGATAAACGTCGTACAATTATTTCTATGTTGTCATCGAGTATGAGCTCGTACCAACGAGCAGGGTCATCGATGTATTCTGTAATCACTGTTTCCATTTATATACAGAGAAGTATTTCTTTAATAACTCGAGGGAAGGATATCAATTATTCCGTCTTTTTCCTCTAGGACCATATGTATAACACAGATTTTATTTCGGTAGTTCCAATGTGATACCTGTACCTTTGTGAACTTATCATTTCTGAGAACGCATGATGTTACAGCGTAATTACCTGTAAATACCACATTAATGCAATAAATGCTCAAAATGATGTCCATCAACCTCAAGGCATTTGGCAATATGTGTAACGACATTCCTCTCAACAGCGAGTAGTTCGCCTTCGATAATGTTCGCACATGCATTGACAATGCGCTGACGCACGTTGTCAGGCGTTGTCGGTGGATCACGATAGCAAATATCCTCCAACTTTCCCCACAGAAAGAAATCTGGGGACGTCAGATCCAGTGAACGTGCGGGCCACGGTATGGTGCTTCGACGACCAATCCACCTGTCACGAAATATGCTATTCAATATCGCTTCAACCGCACGCGAGCTATGTGCCGGACATCCATCATGTCGGAAGTACATCGCCAGTCTGTCATGCAGTGAAACATCTTGTAGTAACATCGGTAGAACATTACGTAGGAAATGAGTATACATGGCACCATTTAGATTGCCATCGATAAAATGGGGGCCAATTATCCTTCCTCCCACAATGCCGCACCATACATTAACCCGCCAAGGTCGCCAATGTTCCACTTGTCGCAGCCATCGTGGATTTTCCGTTGCCCAATAGTGCATATTATGCCGGTTTACGTTACTGCTGTTGGTGAATGACGCTTCGTCGCTAAATAGAACGTGTGCAAAAAATTGTCATCGTCCCGTAATTTCTCTTGTGCCCAGTGGCGAAACTGTACACGACGGTCAAAGTCGTCGCCATGCAAATCCTGGTGCATAGAAATATGGTACGGGTGCAATCGATGTCGATGTAGCATTCTCAACACCGACGTTTTTGAGATTCCCGATTCTCGCGCAATGTGTCTGATACTGATATGCAGATTAGCCGCGGCAGCAGCTAAAACACCTACTTGGGCATCATCATTGGTTGCAGGTCGTGGTGAAACTTCCTGTTTCGTTAAATAATGTAACTATTCGGCGAACGGTCCGGACACTTGGATGATGTCGTCCTGGATAACGAGCAGCATACATAGCACACACCCGTTGGGCATTTTGATCACAATAGCCATACATCAACACGATATTGACCTTTTCCGCAATTGGTAAACGGTCCATTTTAACAAGGTTAATGTATCACGAAGCAAATACCGTCTGCACTGGCGGAATGTTACGTGATACCCCGTACTTATGACTATTATAACGCCATCTATCACAAAGTGGAAAAAGTGGTCGAACTAAAACATTCATATTTATTTACTTGCTACACGAATATGTAATAAAAAAAATGGGGGTTCCTATTAAAAAAAAACGCAGTTGAGATCCGTTTGACCTATGGCAGCGCCATCTAGCGGGGCAACCATAGCGCCATCTGGTTTCCCTCCTCAAGCTACACGAGTTTCGTTCTTTGTAGTTTTTTCGTTAGACGCTTATTGCGTGAGATATTTGGCCCAGTCACTATCAGTGGACCACCCTGTGTATAAATTGCTTCATATTTCCTCAGATGCAGCAACGAACTTCCTCGTTAGATGTGCGGTATATTTATGTAATCCAACCTCCTGACTTCGGACCAAGCTACGTCGACCACCCCAGCCTGGTCCCTGACCCAATGGTGTGTTGTCCTGTTCCCCCTTTTAGCGAACACCGCCGTATCTCGTTACTAAAAGTCAACCTCCTACATTCATTGTTAATAAACCTTCTGTTTCGGACAGGTCGGAAGCTCAGTTTTGGAAGCTCTCTCGACTTTACAGAACAGCAGCCTCAAATCATTTTCAGTCTCTTGTGTGTTTTCTTTCGCCACTCATCATCCTCAGATGTTATAAATAAATAAAGAAAACTCATTCGTAGCTTCTTATGAGCTTCGTCAATTCGTCATTCTACGTTACTTACAAGGGAACCTCCCCATCGCACCCCCCTCAGATTTAGTTATAAGTTGGCATAGGGGATAGGCCTTGAAAAACGGAACACAGATCAGTCGAGAAAACAGGAAGAAGTTGTGTGAAACTATGAAAAAAATAAGCAAAATATACAAACTGAGTAGTTCATGCGCAAGATAAGCAACATCTGGGACACTCTGAGCTACGGAGTGCTACGGTCTCGTAGTTAGCGTGAGCGGCTGCGGAACGAGAGGTCCTTGATTCAAGTCTCCCTCGAGTGAAAAGTTTACTTCTTTTATCTTCGCAAAGTTATGATCTGTACGTTCGTTCATTGACGTCTCTATTCACTGTAATAAGTTTAGTGTCTGTGTTTTGCGACCGCACCGCAAAACCGTGCGATTAGTAGACGAAAGGACGTGCCTCTCCAATGGGAACTGAAAACATTTGATCGCAAGGTCATAGGTCAACCGATTCCGCCACAGGAAAACACGTCTGATATAATCTATACGACACTGGTGACGGCATGTGCGTCACATGACAGGAATATGTTGTTGACCCACCTAACTTGTACACTTGGCAAATGGGTAAAAAGATTCTTCTACCTTCCCCGATTTAGGTTTTCTTGTGGATGTGATAATCACTCCCAAAAAAGTGATGAAAACATAACGGACGGACAGATAATAATTATCTGAAAATAAAAAATTAAACCTTTCACTCGAGGGACGACTTGAACCAAGGACCTCTCGTTCCACAGCCGCTCACGCTAACCACGGGACCACGGCGCTCCTTAGTCAACTCTGTCCTTGATGTTGCCTATCTTGCACATGGACTACTCAGTTTGTATATTTTGCTTATTTTTTTCATAGTTCCACACAACTTCTTCCTGTTTTCTCGATTGATCTGTGTTCCGTTTTTCAAGGCCTATCCACTGTGCCAACTTATAACTAAATCTGAGGGGGGTGCGATGGGGAGGTTCCCTTGTTAGGCATGTTCTAATTGACATTTCAGGTATAGGCCTATATGTTCCAAATCCTGCTGCATATCGACGTTCATGATATGCGTCTGTAATTTAGTGGATTACTGCAGTTACCTTTCTTGAATATTGGTGTGACCTGTGCAACTTTCCAATCTTTGGGTACCGATCTTTCGTCGAGCGGACGGAAGTAAATGATTGTCAAATATCGAGCTATTGCATCAGCACACTCTGAAAGGAACAAATGGCTCTGAGCACTATGGGACTTAACATCTGAGTCCATCAGTCCCCTGTAACTTAGAACTACTTAATCCTAACTAACCTAAGGACATCACACACATCCATGCCCGAGGCAGGATTCGAACCTGCGTCCGTAGCAGTCGCGCGGTTCCGGACTGAAGTGCCTAAAACACCACCGCGGCCGGCTCTGAAAGGAACCTAACTGGTATAAAGTCTGGACTGGAAGACTTGCTTTTATTAAGTGTTTTAAGTTGCTTCACTCCAATGAGGATGTCTACTTCTGCGTTACTCAGGCTGGCAGCTTCTGAAATATTACTTCGTCTTCTTTGGTGAAGGAATTTCGGAAGGCTGGGTTTAGTAACTCTGCTTTAGCAGCACTGTCTTCGACAGTATTTCCATTGTTATCGCTCAGAGAAGGCATTGATTGTGTCTTGCCGCTAGCATACTTCACATACGACCAGAATCTCTTTGGATTTTCTGCCAGGTGTCGAGACAAAGCTGCGTTCTGGAAACTACAATAACCATCTAGCATTGAAGTCCGCGCTAAATTTCAAACTTCTGTAAAAGATCGCCAATCTTGGAGATTTTGCGTCCATTTAAATTTGGCATGTTTTTTTCGTTGTTTTTGCAACAATTTTCTGACCCGTTCTGTGTACCAAGGAGGATAAGCTCCGTCATTTGCTAATTTATTTGGTATAAAGTTCTCAACTGCTACCGATACTACTTCTTCGAATTCACGCCACATCTGGTCTACACATACATTATTAGTTTGGAAGGAGTGGAGAGTGTCTATCAGGAATAGGTATATTTTTCGTTTATTTTTGAACGTTTAATTGGGTATTACAATATTCAATCTTGCTATTACAACCATGTGTTCACTAATCCCTGTATCTGTTTTTAAGCTCATTAGTAGCTCAGGATTATTTGTTGTTAAGAGGTCCACTGTGTTTTCTTCTCGCGTGGACCCATGAACTTGAAATAATTTTCATAGAATGCGTTTAGCACAATTTCGGATGTTTTATGCGTACCTCCGGAATTAAACCTGTATTTTCGCCAACATATCGAGGGTGAAAGTCACCACCAACTATAATTGTACGAGTCGGGTAAGTGTTTGAAATCAAACACAAGTTTTCTTTGAACCTTTCAGCAACTGTATCATCTGAATTAGGAGGTCGGTAAAAGGATTGAATTATTATTTTATTCCGGTTGCCAAGAATGACCTCTGTCCATACTAACACACAGGAACTAACTACTCAAATTTCGCGACAAAATAAACGACTTCTAACAGCAACAAACACTCCATTGCCAACTGTATTTACCCGTCCGCAGCTCGTGGTCGTGCGGTAGCGTTCTCGCTTCCCGCGCCCAGATTCCCGGGTTCGATTCCCGGCGGGGTCAGGGATTTTCTCTGCCTCGTGATGACTGGGTGTTGTGTGATGTCCATAGGTTAGTTAGGTTTAAGTAGCTCTAAGTTCTAGGGGACTGATGACCATAGATGTTTAGTCCCATAGTGCTCAGAGCCATTTGAACCATTTTTTTGTGTTTACCCTATCCTTTCGGAACACCGTTAAGGTTCGCCGCAAAAATATCGGCTGAGCTTATATCCGGCTTCAGCCAGCTTTCAGTGCCTGTAACGATTTGAGCATCAATCCTTTTTACTAGCGCTTGGAGCTCTGGTACTTTCCCAACACAGCTACGACAATTTACATCTGTTACACCAATGGTTCCTGTATTTCCACATTCTTCCCGTGTTCGGCCTGAAGCCTTTGTGACTGAAGCCCTTTTTGTGCTTTCCCGACACTCTCTAACCTAAAAAAGGCGCGTAGTCCACGCCACACAGCCACCCGTGTAGCCGCCTCCTGCATATAGTGACTCCTGACCTAAGCAGCGGAACCTTCAATTCAGTTCAATACCTTCTCTTGCTGACAGTACGGGTAATGTAACTGATTATGAGAAACAGAAGGCCGAAATTCTAAACCTAGCTTTCAAAAACTCGCTTACGGTGTGGGCTTCAGCACCATTCAATTATCGAACAAACGAAAGGATGGCTGATTGCCGATGACACCGCCTTCCTTGCCCTTGCCCCTATCCTGCAACGCTCCCAACACCTTCTCCAATCCCATCTTGACCGGTTCACGGCTTGGTGCAATCAGTGGTTGCTTAAGGTCAATCCCTCCAAAACCCAGGCGATCATTGTAGGCAAAACCACCCCTTCCTTCCGCCTCCTTGATTTCTATCTCACCGTGTATGGCCGTCCTATCGCCCTCACTCCCACCCTTAAGTACCTTGGCGTCACCCTCGACCGTCGCCTCCCCTGGACTCCCCATCTCCAGACAATCCGAGCCAAGGCATGTTCCCGACTCCGTCTCCTCAAGCTCCTTTCTGGCCACACGTGGGGTCTGGACCCCTCCACAATTCTCCACACCTATAAATCCCTCATCCGCCCTATCCTTTGTTACGCCCATCCAGCCTGGATCTCCACCCCCCTTCCCTTTTATAAATCCCTCCAAATCCTTGAACGCCATGCTCTCCGCCTCGCCTATCGCATCCGTCTCCCCTCCCCCACGCGGATCCTGTATGCTCTCATCCCCTTTCCCCACCTCCTCCTTTTCCTTGAAAGAATACGGATCCTGTACACCTCCCGTAAACTTGATCCTCCTCACCCGCTCGTATTCCCGATCCTCTCCTACCCCCGCCCGCTGCCGCACCTGTATTCCCACGTCCCACCCGGTCTCCATCTCTCCACCCTCCTTACCCTCTCCCAAGGTGGCTTCCGCCAGCTCCCCCTCCCTGATGATGTCCTCGTCCCCTCCATCTACCCCTCCTATCCACTTTGATCCTGCCCCACCCCCCACTTCCGGTGTCCTTTCCTTTCGGCACCCTCCCTCCGTTCTCTTCTCTTCCCTTCTCTTTCCTTTCCCCCCATCCCCTCCCTCCTCCCCTCTTCCCCCGGGCTTCCCCTTCCCCTTCCTCCCTCCCCCCTATCTCCCCTGCCCGTGGCATCCCTGCTCTCCCCTCTCGCTCTCCCGCTCCCCTTCCTCCTCCTCCTCTCTTGGCAGGTCCCCGGACTCGCACACGCATAGTGAACATTCGCGCGCCGGAGATCACCGCCTTCTGTGTCTCGAGTGTGTGACGTCGTTTAGTGTTTTTGGTGTCCGCCGTCCCACTACTATGTTCACTTGTGCCGTCGGACTCATCAGTGTTCTGTGCGCCGTGCCAACGTGTTTTCAGTGTTGTTATCGTCACGTGTGAACGACTCCGTCTCTGTGACCTCTCTCTTTTGCCCGTCACTGTGTTCATTATCATTCTCCGTTCTTATACTATTGTAACCACTATGGCTGAAGAGTGGCGTAGTGTGCCGCTGCCAGCCTGCCTGATTTGTACAGGTGTTAAAATAACAATAAAGTAAAAAAAAAGGATGGCTGACATAGTGTTTAGTGTATCTGGGGTTGTAAAACAGTTAACATCCTTAGACGCCAGGAAGGCATCTGACCCAGACGGTATCCCCGTAAGATTTTATGTTGACTATGCTAGAAATATAGCACCATTCTTATCCGTCATCTATCAGACATCATTGGAACAGTGGAAAGTCCCACGGGATTGGAAGAAGGCCCAGGTCATGGCAATCTATAAAAAGAGTAGAAAATCGGATGCACATAATTACCAGCTAATTTCACTGTCGTCGATTTGTTGTAGAATGATGGAACATATTTTGTGTTCAGACATCATGACCTTTCTAGACTGTGAGAAGCTCATCTGCAGAAACCAGCACGGTTTTAGAAAACAGCGGTCATCCGAGACACAGCTGGCCCTCTTTGTGTATGATATACAACAGGCTCTAGATACCGACTCCCAGGTTGATGCCATATTTCTCGACTTTCGAAAGGTATTCAACTCAGTTTTGCACTGTCGCTTGCTACAAAAAGTGCGCGCTTACGGTCCATCCGATGACATATAGGATAGAAAGTTTTCTAACAGACAGGGAGCAGTATGTCGTCCCGAACGGCGTGACTTCAACAGAAACAAGCGTAACTTCAGGTGTGCCCCAGGGCAGCGTAATAGGTCCTCTGCTTTTTACGATTTACATAAACGATTTGGTTTATGGTATTGACAGCGGCATTAGACTGTTTGCCGATCATGCTGTAGTCTACAGGAAAGTAGTATCACACGAAAGTTGTGAACAAATCAATGAGGATTTGCAGAAAATAAATGCGTGGTGTTAATGACTGGCAGTTATCTCTCAATACTAGTAAGTGTAACAAAAATGGTTCAAAATGACTCTGAGCACTATGGGACTTAACTTCTGGGGTCATCTGTCCCTTAGAACTTAGAACTACTAAGCACATCACACACATCCATGCCCGAGCCAGGATTCGAATCTGCGACCGTAGCGGTCGCGCGGCTCCAGACTGTAGCGCCTAGAACCGCTCGGCCACCCTGGCCGGCAGCAAGTTTAACCTACTGCGTATGACAAGGCGAAAATCCCCATTAATGTACGAGTACAAAATACATGCGCAGTCTTTGGAAGCGGTAATGTCTGACAAGTATCTGGGTGTGACTATTCGAAATGATCTCAAATAAATGGATTGATCAGATTACACAATTAATGGGTAAGGCGAGCTCTAGATTCCGGTTTATTGGTAGAATCCTGAAGCGATGCAGTCCTTCAACAAAGGAAATACCTTACAATACGTTAGTTCGTCCAGTCTTGGAGTATTGTTCGTCTGCATGGCACCCTTACCAATTGGGTCTGATTCAAGAGATTGAGAAGGTCCAAAGAAGAGCGGCAAGATCCATGACTGGTACATTTAGCCATCGCGAGAGCGTTACAAATCTCATAGAAAGTTTGAAGTGGGACACACTTGGAGATAGACGGCGCGCTAAACAGAAAGTGCTGCTCACTAAATTCCCAAATCCCATCTTCACTGCGGATGTAGAGCATATACAGAGTGATACAAAAAGGTACCGCCGAACTTTCAGGAAACATTCCTCACACACAAATAAAGAAAAGATGTTATGTGGACATGTTAGAGCTCATTTTAGTTTCGGCAGTATGTACTGTACATCCTCGATTCACCGCCAGTTGGCCCAATTGAAGGACTTCGGTGCTTGTGTTGACATGCGACTCATTGCTCTACAGTACTAGCATCAAGCACATCAGTACGTAGCATCAACAGGTTAGTGTTCATCACGAACGTGGTTTTGCAGTCAGTGCAATGTTTACAAATGCGGAGTTGGCAGATGCCCATTTGATGTATGGATTAGCACGGGGTAATAGCCGTGGCGCGGTACGTTTGTATCGAGACAGATTTCCAGAACGAAGGTGTCCCGACAGGAAGACGTTCGAAGCAATTGATCGGCGTCTTAGGGAGCACGGAACATTCCAACCTATGACTCGCGATTGGGGAAGACCTAGAACGACGAGGACACCTGCAATGGACGAGGCAATTCTTCGTGCAGTTGACGATAACCCTAATGTCAGCGTCAGAGAAGTTGCTGCTGTACAAGGTAACGTTGACCACGTCACTGTATGGAGAGTGCTAAAGGAGAACCAGTTGTTTCCGTACCATGTACAGCGTGTGCAGGCACTATCAGCAGCTGATTGGCCTCCACGGGTACACTTCTGCGAATGGTTCATCCGACAATGTGTCAATCCTCATTTCAGTGCAAATGTTCTCTTTACGGATGAGGCTTCATTCCAACGTGATCAAATTGTAAATTTTCACAATCGACATGTGTGGGCTGACGAGAATCCGCACGCAATTGTGCAATCACGTCATCAACACAGATTTTCTGTGAACGTTTGGGCAGGCATTGTTGGTGATGTCTCGATTGGGCCCCATGTTCTTCCACCTACGCTCAATGGAGCACGTTATCACGATACTCTACCTGTGCTGCTAGAACACGTGCCTTTACAAGTACGACACAACATGTGGTTCGTGCACGATGGAGCTCCTGCACATTTCAGTCGAAGTGTTCGTACGCTTCTCGACAACAGATTCGGTGACCGATGGATTGGTAGAGGCGGACCAATTCCGTGGCCTCCACGCTCTCCTGACCTCAACCCTCTTGACTTTCATTTATGGGGGCAATCGAGAGCTCTTGTCTACGCAACCCCAGTACCAAATGCAGAGACTCTTCGTGCTCATATTGTGGACAGCTGTGATACAATACGCCATTCCCCAGGGCTGCATCAGCACATCAGGGATTCCATCCGACGGAGGGTGGATGCACGTATCCTCGCTAACGGAGGACATTTTGAACATTTCCTGTAACAAAGTGTTTGAAGTCACCCTGGTACGTTCTGTTGCTATGTGTTTCCATTCCATGATTAATGTGATTTGAAGAGAAGTAATAAATATGAGCTCTAACATGGAAAGTAAGCGTTTCCGGACACATGTCCACATAACATATTTTCTTTCTTTGTGTGTGAGGAATGTTTCTTGAAAGTTTGGCCGTACCTTTTTGTAGCACCCTGTATTATTACCACCACCAACCTTCAAATTGCGCAATGTTCGCCATTCAAAGATAATGGAAGTAAGAGCTTGTACTGAGACGTTCAGACAGTCGTTTTTCACTCGCGCGATCTGCGAGTGGAACAGTGGTGGAGGGGGGGGGGGATATGATTTTGGCTCGAATTGTGCCCTCCGCCACACACCGCTTGATGGCTAGTGGTGTATATATGTAGATGTAGAACCCAAAACTCAACCACCCTATGGCGCAAGTCGAGGAATCTGCAGCCAACACAGTCGCAGAACCGTCTGGGCCTCTGACTCAGACCCTCCACTCGGCTCTGTATCAAATACCCGCAACCGATCCTGTCGACTATGCTGCAAATGGTGAACTCTACTTTCACCTCACAAGCAAGACTGGCAGCCTTCATCACTTCTGTTAGCCGTTCGAAACCAGAGACAATCTCCTCCGATCCAATGCGACTCACACCATCGGTACCGACGTGAGCCACCACCTGCAGTTGGCTGTACTCAGTGCTCTTCAGGTGCTGAAGAAGTGTCAGCCGTAACTGACAGCCTGTAAGCTGTGGACGAGCATTTCCCAACGGCCTCGTATCACTAGCAGTCGAGATATGCATTTTATCCGCACAGCTGTAACGGATCGTGCAGCCACGTCTCGATCCCTGAATCAACAGATGGAGACGTTTGCAAGACAACAACCATCTGCATGTACAGTTCCACAACGTTTGCAACAGCACGGACTGTCAGCTCGGAGACTGTGGCTGCGGTTACCCTTGACGCTGCATCACAGAGAGGAGCGCATGCGATGGTGTACTCGACGACGAAACTGGGTGCACGAATGACAAAACGTCATTTTTTCGGATGAATCCGGGTTCTGTTTACTGCATCGTGATGGTCGCATCTGTGTTTGGCAACATCGCGTTGAACACACATTGGAAGCGTGTATTCGTCATCGCCATACTGGCGTTTCACCTGGCGTGATGGTATGGGGTGCCATTGTTTACACGTCTCGGTCACCTCTTGTTTGCATTGATGCCACTTTGAACAGTGGAAGTTACATTTCAGATGTGTTACGACCCATCTCTCTACCCTTCATTCGATCCCTGCAAAACCCTACATTTCAGCAGGATAATACATGATCGAATGTTGCAGCTCCTGTACGTGCCTTTCTGGATACAGAAAATGTTCGACTGCTGTCCTGGCCAGCACATTCTCCAGATCTCTCACCAATTGAAAACGTCTGGTCAATGGTGGCTGAGGAACTGGCTCATCACAAGACGCCAGTCACTACTCTCAATGAACTGTGGTATCCTGTTGAAGCTGCATGGGCAGCTGTACCTGTACACCTGTTTGACTGAATGCCCAGGCATATCAAGGCCATTATTACGGCCAGAGTTGGTTGTCCTGGGTACTGATTTCTCAGGATCTATGCACCCAAATTGCGTGAAAATGTAATCACATGTCAGTTCTAGTATAATATATTTGCCCAACTAATATCCGTTGATCATCTGCATTTCTTCTTGGTGTAGCAATTTTAATGGCCGGTAGTGTAATAAATGGTAACAATTGATTCTGCACATTTATCACCCAGTGTATTGCTCCCTACTACCCATCTGTGTAACAAGGTCTGCCTATGGCACTGTGATCCTGTCAGAGATGGCAAAGGACTTGCAAGAGCTGTTGAAGAGAATGGATAATGATGTTACAAGACGAATGTCAACAAAAATGGAAGAAGGAATGCAGTCGAATAAAATCAGGTAATGCTGAGGCATTAAATTAGGAAATGAGATGCTGAAAGTGTTGAATGAGTCTTTTTGTTTGGGCTGTAAAATAATTGATGAAGGCCAAAGCACAGCAGATATAAAATGAAGAGGGCAGTAGCACAGCATTTTTGAAAAAGAGATATTTGCTAACTTCATATGTTTTAAAAGTTAGGAAGTTTTTTTTTGGATGTGTTTGTCTGGAGTGTAGCCTTTTACAGAAGAGAAATGCAAATGATAAACATTTCAGACCAGAAGAGAATAGAAGCTTTAGAAATGTGATGCTACAGAAGAATACTGAGCATTAGTTGAGTAGATCATGTAATGAATGAGGAGGTACTGAATAGAACTGGGGAGGTGCTGAACTGAATTCTGTCAAAAAAGAAATTTGTGGCACAACTAGACTAAAAAGGGGGTCTGTTGATAGGACATATTATGGGACATCAAGGGACTGTCAATCTGCTAATGGAGGGAAGTGTTGGGATTAAAAATTTTCTACAGAAAGACCAAGAGATGAAAACAGTAAGTAGACTCCGAAGGATGTAGGTTGCAATATCTGCTCTTCGAACACAAAAAGGCTTACACAGGCTAGCTTGGAGTGCTGTATCAAACCAGTCTTTAGACTGAAAGACAAAATAACAACATCAATGCAGATGACACTCCTGTGGACAATTAAGTACAGCATTTTCGTGGTGTAAAGGTGGGGTTTAATACGTAATGGGTGCAAAATACTAGCATAAATTTTTTACAGATGAATTGAAAAACTGGTAGAAGCCAACCTTGGAGAAGGTCATTTTTGATTCTGGCAAAATGTAGGAACACAGGTGAGGCAGTACTCATCCTATGACTTATCTTAGAAGATAGATTAAGAAAAGACAAACTTACAATTATACCATTTGTAGAGTTAGAGAAAGCTTTTGAAAATGTTGACTGGAATATTCTCTTTGAAATTGTAAAGGTAATGGGGTTAAAATGCAGGGAGCAAAAGGCTATTTACAGCTTGTACTGGAACCAGACAGCCGGCCATGGTGGCCGTGCGGTTCTAGGCGCTGCAGTCTGGAACCACGGGACTGCTACGGTCGCAGGTTCAAATCCTGCCTTGAGCATGGATGTGTGTGATGTACTTAGGGTAGTTAGGTTTAAGTAGTTCTAAGTTCTAGGGGACTGATGAACTAAGATGTTAAGTCCCATAGTGCTCAGAGCCATTTGAACCATTTGGAACCAGACAGCTGTCTTAAGAGTTGAGGGGTGTGTAAGGGAAGTAGTGATTGAAAAGGGGATGAGACAGGTTGTAGCCTGTCCCCAATGTTATTCACTCTGTACATTGAGCAAGTAGTAAAGAAAACAAAAGAAAAATTTGGAGTAGGAATTCAAGTTCAAGGAGAATAAATAAAAAGTTTGAGGTTTTCCAATGACATTGTAATTCAGTCAGAGGCAGCAAAGGACTTGGAAGAGCAGTTGAACAGAATGGACAGTGTCTTGAAAGGAGAATATAAGATGAACATCAATAAAAGTAAAATAAGGACAATGGAATTTAGTTGAATTAAATCGAGTGATGCTAAGGGAATTAGATTGGAAAAAGAATGAGTTTTATTATTTGGGCAGCAAAATAAGTGATGGTAGCTGAAGTAGAGAAGATATTTCATTCGTTAATGATTTTCAATAGGTTTCACACCTTCCCTACACAAAAACAGAATAACAGAACGCTGTTCTTCCATGGTGCAATTCGCAAGTGGGGCGGCCATCTTTATACTGATACTGTGACGATATGTGTGCATCTGCACTATGCTGCCACCTACAGGCCATTCTGCACTCTGTTTATAGCACGCTTACCAACTTACAGGATAATGGCACAAAATTTCGATTTGTTATTACAAATTTAAAGTTTTCATTTCACTCACCCTTGTAGTTCTACAATATATATTTGTAGAACAGGTGCGGTCAGCACACAAAGAATGCTTACTTGTTAGCTGTGACATTGGCCATTGCCTGGGAGAGACAGGCTGGTGATTCTTCTGGAACACCTGGAAATCTCAGGGAATTACATATTAACTGGTAAAATCTGGGAAACCTGAGGAAATTTCAAGACTTTCATAAAATCTCACAGTTATTGAGTTTTATAAATCACAAATTTTAAAATTCAAAGATGCTGTGACTTACCAAACGAGAAAGCACTGGTAGATAGACACAATAAAAAACACACAAACACACACACAAATTTCAAGCTTTTGCGTACCAACGTTGCTTCATCAGGAAAGAGAGAAGGGGAGAGAAAGATGAAAGGATGTGGGTTTTAAAGGAGAGGGTAAGGAGTCATTCCAATCCTGAGAGTGGAAACCTTAGGGGGAAAAAAGGAAGGAAAAAAGAACCCCAAAAGTGCCCCACTTATGACAGGATACTTTCCTGGACTGGATCAGACTCTGAATGTGGCTCTCCAGAAGGGATACGACTTTCTCAAATCCTGCCCTGAAATGAGATCCATCTTTCACGAAATCCTCCCCACTCCACCAAGAGTATCTTTCCGCCGTCCACCTAACCTTCGTAACCTCTCGGTTCATCCCTATGAAATCCCCAAACCGCCTTCCCTACCCTCTGGCTCCTACCCTTGTAACCACCCCCGGTGTAAGACCTCTCCCCTGCACCCTCCCACAACCACCTACTCCAGTCCTGTAACCCAGAAGGTGTACACAATCAAAGGCAGAGCCACATATGAAAGCACCCACATGATTTACCAACTGACATGCCTACACCGTGAAGCCTTCTATGCGGGAATGACCAGCAACAAACTGTCCATTCGCATGAACGGACACAGGCAGACAGTGTTTGTTGGTAATGAGGATCACCCTGTGGCTAAATGTGCCTCGGTGCATGGCCAGCACATCTTGGCACAGTGTTACACCGTCCAGGTTATCTGGATACTTCCCACTAACACCAACCTGTCAGAACTTCGGAGATGGGAACTTGCCCTTCAGTATATTCTCTCTTCCCGATACCCACCAGGCCTCAACCTCCGCTAATTTCAAGTTGCCGCCACTCGTACCTCACCTGTCATTCGACAACATCTTTGCCTCTGTACTTCCGCCTCAACTGACATCTCTGTCCAACCTCTTTGCCTTTACATATGTGTGCCTGTGTCTGTATATGTGCGGATGGATATGTGTGTGTGTGCGAGTGTATACCTGTCCTTTTTTCCCCCTAAGGTGACGATCAGTTTGGCTTTAGGAAAAGTAAAGGGATGAGAGAGGCAATTCTGACGTTACGGCTAATAATGGAAGCAAGGCTAAAGAAAAATCAAGAGACTTCCATAGGATTTGTCGACCTGGAAAAAGCGTTCGACAATATAAAATGGTGCAAGCTGTTCGAGATTCTGAAAAAAAGTAGGGGTAAGCTATAGGGAGAGACGGGTCATATACAATATGTACAACAACCAAGAGGGAATAATAAGAGTGGACGATCAAGAATGAAGTGCTCGTATTAAGAATGGTGTAAGACAGGGCTGTAGCCTTTCGCCCCTACTCTTCAATCTGTACATCGAGGAAGCAATGATGGAAATAAAAGAAAGGTTCAGGAGTGGAATTAAAATACAAGGTGAAAGGATATCAATGATACAATTCGCTGATCACATTGCTATCCTAAGTGAAGGAGAATTAAATGATCTGCTGAACGGAATGAACAGTCTAATGAGTACACAGTATGGTTTGAGAGTAAATCGGAGAAAGACGAAGGTAATGAGAAGTAGTAGAAATGAGAACATCGAGAAACTTAACATCAGGATTGATGGTCACGAAGTCAATGAAGTTAAGGAATTCTGCTACCTAGGCAGTAAAATAACCAATGACGGACGGGGCAAGGAGGACATCAAAAGCAGACTCGCTATGGCAAAAAAAGGCATTTCTGACCAAGAGAAGTCTACTAATATCAAATACCGGCCTTAATTTGAGGAAGAAATTTCTGAGTATGTACGTCTGGAGTACAGCATTGTATGGTAGTGAAACATGTACTGTGGGAAAACCGGAACAGAAGAGAATCGAAGCATTTGAGATGTGGTGCTATAGACGAATGTTAAAAATTAGGTGGACTGATAAGGTAAGGAATGAGGAGGTTCTACACAGAATCAGAGAGGAAAGGAATATGTGGAAAACAGTGATAAGGAGAAGGGACAGGATGATAGGACATCTGCTAAGACATGAGGGAATGACTTCCATGGTACTAGAGGGAGCTGTAGAGGGCAAAAACTGTAGAGGAAGACAGAGATTGGAATACGTCAAGCAAATAGAATTTATATGGGAATGTCAGCTTCTTTTAACACATACATACATAAGCTTTCTCTCCTAACAAAGTTCTTACTGTAGCCACATAGTCCCATAGGACAAGAATGAGAATGGAGTAAACTGTTTGAAAATAGTCACAAATTACAGTTTCAAGAAATGACTGCTTATCCTTGAGAATAGTTCACTGTATCAATTAATTAAAAAAGAACCTAGATACTTTCGAACTCACTTCTCATTCGTACCATTATCTTAAACACCATGATGCCGTTCATTATCAATGCATACAATATTTTCACAGTTTCCATGTTTTCCAGTGAAGAATCATCCACCAATAAAAAACTGTAACTCTGTTATGGGTTTTTGACCACTGTTCCCCAGTCCACATTTTCATATTTCCTTTGCGACAAGGTTTCCTTCAATTTCTCTCATTGCCTTCCATTTCTCTTATGATTTATGTGTGCTTTCAAAGAAGATTTGTTTTTCAACAAAATCTCCTCTAATATGAAAACATATGCCACTATCCCCTTTGGTTCCTCCAGAACTGCTGCAAAGTATTCATCTACAGCTGATTCTTGATTGGCAATAAAGAGCTGAACAGTGAGGAATTTCTTCAGTTTTGAGAATAAATGGAAACCTGAAGGAGCCAAATCTGGAGAATATGGTGGATGTTCAAGCACTTGACAGTGCAATGCAGTTTCCTCATGGCCAAGACACTTTTGTGGACAGGTCCATTGTCCTGAAGGAAAATGATGTTTTTTCTTCTTCAGGTCAGGTCTGTTTGCACAAACACTTCTATCCAGTTCTATTACAAGCTGAGAGTGGTATTCTCCAGTTACGGTTTTATCTTTCTGGAGACAGTCAATCAAATAAATTCCTTTCACATCCCAAAATGCCGATGCCACAATCTTTCCAGCCAATGGCACCTTCCTTGCCTTCTTTGGAGCTGTCCACTGCATAGACTCCTGTTCGGATCTTGGTGTGTAATGGTGAAACCATGTTTTATCTGCTGTCATGTGTCAATGCAAAAGTCACTTCTGCTTTTCTTAAAATTCACCAAGCACTTTTTTTGAATGTGTCATGTAAATGTGTTTGTGATCCAAAGAGAGCAGCCGGCTGGTTCTAGGTGCTTCAATCTGGGACCGCGCTGCTGCTACGGTTGCAGGTTCGAATCCTGCCTCGGGTACGGATGTGTATGATGTCATTAGGTTAGTTAGGTTTAAATAGTTCTAAGTCTAGGGGACTGATGACATCAGATGTTAAGTCCCATAGTGCTCAGAGCCATTTGCACCACCGAGAGCAAATGTGATGTTCTCCTTGTGCAAAGCTTTCTCATGTTCAATTCCCGGTGCACGATGTGACCAATATGTTCCTTTCATATCCCTAGCACATTAGCAATTTCACACACCTTTATACATCAATCTTCCAAAGTCATCTCATGCTCTCTGTCGATAATTTCTGCTGTGCTTGCACTTCTTCAACGTCCTTCAGATGGATCACTTCGGATGCTTTCACCCGTGTTTAAACTTGGCTGCCCATTTCTTCAGTGTGATAATTAAACTTCAAAACTGCCATACATGTTTACAAACTACAAATGAATTTCGGTGTTAAACCTTCTTTTATATAGAAATTAGTCTGCATATAAACTTGGTGGGTGTGGGCTTTGTGTCTATCTCGGCTGCTGTTTTTAGCAGCTAGTATTTTTAATTATGCAACATTAGGTTGTGCCCATATGTAGACAGCTAACTGTGTTTGGTGTTCCATCACATAACTTCTTGACTTGAAGATTTACAGAAACATAGCAGCCGAATAATAGTGTGGGAGGACCAGGAGTGGTGGAGGGATCAGGACTATAGGGCAAGTGCCTACATGTCTCCCACTCGATGAGGCTGGCCTTCCAGATCGACCGGCATCTCGTGTCAAATCGAGACCGGCACAGAACGCTGCACGCCGTTCCGCACTGGTGTTTTTCGACAGACCTACCCTGTACACATTCTTCATTCTCTGATGGATGTCTGCATGTGTTTGCCCTCCAGCAGCCAAGAAAAGAGCAGCATCATGTCGGTCCTGTCTGTACGAATTTTGTAATAACATCACCATAATTCACATTCAGAGGTAATTCTGACACTGTGGTTAATACCGGAAGCAAGACTAAAGAAAAATCAAGACACGTTCATAGGATTTGTTGACCAGGAAAAAGCGTTCGACAATGTAAAATGGTGCAAGATGTCCAAAATTCTGAGAAACGTAGGGGTACGCTATAGGGAGAGACAGTGATATACAATATGTACAACAACCAAGAGGGAATAATAGGAGTGGACAACCAAAAACGAAGTGTTCGTATTTAAAAGGGTGTAAGACAAGGATGTATCCTTTTGCCCCTACTGTTCAATCTGTACATCAAGGAAGGAATAATGGAAATAAAAGAAAGGTTCAGAAGTGGAATTAAAATTCAAGGTGAAAGGATATCAATGATACGATTTGCAGACGACATTGCTATCCTGATTGAAAGCGAAGAAGAATTACATGATCTGCTGAATGAAATGAACAATCTGAGTACAGAGTACAAATTGACAGTAAATCAAAGAAAGACGAAGGTAACGAGAAGTAGTAGAAATGAGAACAGCGAGAAACTTAACATCAGGATTGATGGTCATGAAGTAGATGAAGTTAGTAATTCTGCTACCTAGATAGTAAAATAACCAATGACGGACGGAGCAAGGAGGACATCAAAAGCGGACTAGCAATGGCAGAAAGGGCATTCCCGGCCAAGAGAAGTCTACTAACATCAAATATCAGCCTTAATTTGAGGAAGAAATTTCTGAGAATGTATGTCTGGAGTATAGTATTGTATGGTAGTGAAATGTGGACTGTGGGAAAACTGGAACAGAAGAGAATTGAAGCATTTGAGGTGTGGTGCTACAAATGAATGTTGAAAATTAGGTGGACTGATAAGGTAAGGAATGAGGAGGTTCTGCACAGAATCAGGGAGGAAAGGAATATGTGGAAAACACTGATAAGGAGAAGGGACAGAATGATAGGACACCTGTTAAGACATGATAGAATGACTTCCATGGTACTAGAGGGAGCTGTAAAGGGCAAAAACTGTAGAGGAAGACAGAGATTGAAATACACCCAGCAAATAATCAAGGACCTAGGTTGCAGGTGCTTCTCTGAGATGAAGAGGTTAGCATAGGAGAGGAATTTGTGGTGGGCCCCATCAAACCAGTCAGAAAACTGATGACCAAAACATAAAAAATCACATTTCCGCACAAGTGTCAGAAAGACACAAAATTCACACTTATATCATTCCTACAGGTCTGTGCTTTTATACTCACCCTGATGTCACACTGCATCACAGCAAAACCTTCAAATTTAAACTTTTTGAGCTGCCCTTTTAGCTTACCTCCTGCTAGTATGAAACCCCCCCCATACAACCCATGAGATATAAATCCATTTCCTTTCTCTTTTAGTTAGGGTAGAGACCCTGTTCAGCAAGTGACATTCTGTTAATGGAGCAAATGGTGCAGTTCATAACTCACACAACAACTGCACTGTAGCAGCCAAAGTTTCTGCTGTAAACAGAGACATCTGTCTGCAGACAGCAGAAGTGCTGTAGTTGGGAGCTACACCATTAGGCCTTATACTGTTTTGAGTGTGTGAAATACAACAAATGGGAAAGCAAGATGGCAAAAATACAATTGCGCCTACGAACACTAGAAATAACACATCCAGAATTTCTGATGCCCGATAAACTCAGCAAGCTGAAAATCTGCAAATAAATATAAATGGAAGATGGTGACATACAATAAAAGCAAAGAGAACACCATGGCTATGCAAAGGGACAATTTCTAATAATTAGTGACTCGCTGCTGAAAAATATTGCTGTCCCCAACTGCAAAATTGACATCAGACTGGGAATTACAACACAACAACTCAGCAAATATTTTAAAAACATGGTAAATTCAAAGCTTCAAAGCACACAAACACAAAACTAGATTTTGGAACCGAGACTAATTACAGTGGTGTCTTTATACACTGTGGAATGAATTCATTAAGGAACATCAGTGATGAAGAAAACTATTAACAAATCAAGAAATACAATTTGTTCAGCAACAAGTGTCTGTGCGGGATCCCAGTGGAATCATACAAAGATGGTCAGTGAGTGACAAATATATTTCCAAAATAAATTATGCCATCAAAGAACAGTGTGATCGTCTTGGTGCTATTTTCATAGACCCAAACAAATTTCTGAGTGAAAACTGCCTGGGAAAGAAGGGCATGCATTTAAACAGAGTACAGTCTGTAAAACTAAGCAGAATGTTTACAGATGTCTGCAAAATAATCAGAAGAAAGGGAAACTAATATGGCCTGAGAGGGATGAAAAATCAATTGCTGCAGTTGAAAAAGCAAAATATAAGCACCACACAAAAAAGGAGGGACTACAGAATATGCTCTCAGAATGCAGCTGACAACATGTAAGTCAACAAAAGAAAATTTATATAAAAGTACTACATCAGAATGTTCAATACGTTATTTACAAGAAACTAGTAGCAGAAATGAAATACAACCAGACATACTATGTATCAATGAACATGGTGTTCCTGAAACACAAATAACTAATTGACAATAAAGGACTATATCTTATTCAGTTACTTCTGTAGATCTAAACATAAACGTGGTGGAGTTTCCATATATATTGAAATAGGAAAGCCCTTAAAGACTGCAAACTAGAGAAAAAGACTTTTAAATTACTGGTGTAGTGACCAATGACTAGATTGTTTTGTGTGTACAGATCACCAAGTGGCAAGATTAGCATCTTTCTGGAAAAAAATGACCAACTGACTGAAGATGAATATGAAGAAAATCATTTTTATATGTGGAGACTTCAATATTGACATGGGCAAAGAATCAAAACCGAGAAAAAATTTTGAACAATTTTTAATACAATCAAATATCGAGGCAGCAATACCTGCACCAACAAGAATGACTTCTCAAAGTCAGACAGTTATTGACAGCATAGTTACAAATATTAGTAGGTCTAACTATGAGTCACATGTAGTCCAGACAGAAATATCTGATCATCATGGAAAGCTGATCTGCCTCTGCAGAAGTAAGGACATAATATCTGAACAAAAACAAACAACCAAAGTAATCAGGAACATCAGTGAACAAAAGATTAACATCTTTAGAACAATATTAAGCAGGGAAACCTGGAATGAAGCCCTGCAGGCGTGGACTGTAAATGAAAAATTTGATTCATTTATTACAACAATTAAACACCATTTTATTGTAGCATTCGCCAAAGTAAATAGACAAGAAAAGATGCAGGATCAGACAAAGGGGATTACCAGTGAAGTAATAGAACTGTGAAGGAAGCTGCAGGGGCTGAGATGGAGGGGTAAAGCTGAAAATAATAAAATGCTTCAAAAGAAGTATAGAAAATTAATATGAGAGGCAAAATCAAGAGCAATTAATGCTACCATAACGAACTCAAGAAACAAGACAAAGGCAGCTTGGAATGCAGTTACTGGTGAAAGACAGGAAAATGCTGGATCAAACAAAGAAACAGATATCAGGTCAATGAAAATAAACAACACAGTGGTTACAGATGATAGAGAAATAGCTAACATACTCAATGATAACTATATACAGGTGGTAGAGAATCTAAAACTGGAAAGAAATATTCCACAAAAGAAAGTTACTAAGTTATCACAAAAATCAAGCAGAACCATGTTCTTGAAACCAGTCACAGAAGATGAAATGAGGAAAGCTATACAAAAACTGCAGTCCAAGAAATCCGATGGTGATGACAAAATATCAATTCATGTAATAAAGCAAGGAAGTGAGCAAATAATCTCACCATTGCTGGACATAGCAAACAGCTCTCTCAGAGATGGAATTTTTCCAGAAAAACTGAAGACAAGCAGCGTGTACCAGTGTACAAGGAAGAGGATAAGGATGACACCAACAGTTACAGGCCGGTTTCACTGATATCAGATTTCTCAAAAATCCTGGAAATGCTTATGCATAATAGACTAGTTGATTATCTGGCCAAATACAACATTCCCATACCATCACAGCACAGTTTCAAAAAGAGTAGATCTATGGAATCAGCAATTGCCAGTCTGACAGAATGCATTATACAGTCCTTAGATGAACAACAAGTTGTATCTGCAGTGTTTCTGCACCTCTCCAAATCATTTGAGACTTTTGTTGTTGTTGTGGTCTTCAGTCCTGAGACTGGTTTGATGCAGCTCTCCATGCTACTCTATCCTGTGCAAGCTGCTTCATCTCCCAGTACCTACTGTAACCTACATCCTTCTGAATCTGCTTAGTGTATTCATCTCTTGGTCTCCCTCTACGATTTTTACCCTCCACGCAGCCCTCCAATGCTAACTTTGTGATCCCTTGATGCCTCAGAACATGTTCTACCAACCGGTCCCTTCTTCTTGTCAAGTTGCACCACAAACTCGTCTTCTCTCCAATTCTATTCAATACATCCTCATTAGTTGTGTGATCTACCCATCTAATCTTCAGCATTCTTCTGCAGCACCACATTTCGAAATCTTCTATTCTCTTGCTGTCCAAACTATTTATCATCCACATTTCACTGCCATACATGGCTACACTCCACACAAATACTTTCAGAAATGACTTACTGACACTTAAATCAATACTCGATGTTAACAAATTTCTCTTCAGAAACGCTTTCCTTGCCATTGCCAGTCTGCATTTTATATCCTCTCTACTTCAACCATCATCAGTAATTTTGCTCCCCAAATGGAAAAACTCCTTTACTACTTTAAGTGTCTCATTTCCTAATCTAATTCCCTCAGCATCACCCGACTTAATTCGGCTACATTTCATTATCCTCGTTTGGCTTTTGTTGATGTTCATCTTATACCCTCCTTTCAAGACACTGTCCATTCCGTTCAACTGCTCTTCCAAGTCCCGGTGAACCTCAAAGTTTATTTCTTCTCCTTGGATTTTAATTCCTACTCCGAATTTTTCTTTTGTTTCCTTTACTGCTTGCTCAATATACAGATTGAATAACTTCGGGGAGAGGCTACAACCCTGTCTCACTCACTTCCCAACCACTCCTTCCCTTTCATGCCCCTCGACTCTTATAACTGACATCTGGTTTCTGTACAAACTGTAAATAGCCTTTCGCTCCCTGTATTTTACCCCTGCCACCTTCAGAATTTGAAAGAGAGTATTCCACTCAACATTGTCAAAAGCTTTCTCTAAGTCTACAACTGCTAGAAATGTAGGTTTGCCTTTCCTTAATCTTTCTTCTAAGATAAGTCGTAAGGTCAGTATTGCCTCACGTGTTCCAACATTTCTACGGAATCCAAACTGATCTTCCCCGAGGTCGGCTTCTACCAGTTTTTCCATTAGTCTGTAAAGAATTCGCGTTAATATTTTGCAGCTGTGACTTATTAAACTGATAGTTTGATAATTTTCACATCTGTCAACACCTGATTTCTTTGGGATTGGAATTATTATATTCTTCTTGAAGTCTGAGGGTATTTTACCTGTCTCATACATCTTGCTCACCAGATGGTAGAGTTTTGTCAGAGCTGGCTCTCCCAATACTATCAGTAGTTCTAATGGAATGTTGTCTACTCGGGGGGCCTTGTTTCAAATCAGGTCTTTCAGTGCTCTGTCAAACTCTTCATGCAGTATCGTATCTCCCATTTCATCTTCATCTACATCCTCTTCCATCTTCATAATATCGTCCTCAAGTACATCGCCCTTGTATAGACCCTCTATATACTCCTTCCACCTTTCTGCTTTCCTTGTTTGCTTCAAAATAGGTTTCCATCTCAGCTCTTGATATTCATACAAGTGGTTCTCTTTTCTCAAAAGGTCTCTTTAATTTTCCTGTAGGCAGTATCTATCTTACCCCTAGTGAGATAAGCCTCTACATCCTTACATTTGTCCTCTAGCCATCCCTGCTTAGCAGTTTTGCACTTCCTGAGATCGACAGGAAGTGCATTTGAGACTACTGACCATGAAATACTGATAACAAAATTGGAAAGCTATGGTATTCGAGGGCAAGCAGTGACATGGATAGTATCATACCTATGCAACAGGAAGCAATATGTACCAATAGGGGATGCATATTAGTCAGAAACCAAAACCATCAAATATTAGGTATTACAGTGGATAACAATCTGAAATGGAAACAACATATTAACACTGCCTGTAAAAAACTCAGCTCTGTCACATTTATATTGAGGCAGCTACAGACAAACAGCTTCTGTGCACAGAATTCCAAGGACTCTTCAAACCATACCTGCAGTATGGAGTGGAAGTGTGGGGTAAGTCCAACATTCAAGAAATAAAAAGGCTGTTCAAATTTTAAAAAAGGCAGGCAGGCAGAATCATATTAAGAAGAAAGACTTCTGTAACATGCAGAAACTGCTTCAAAAGACTAGGCATCTTAACTTATTCCTCATTTTACATACATAAAACTGTGTGTCACAAAAGACGGTGCAGAGTGGACTACAAATGCTAGTGTACCCACCTACAATTTCCCAGAGGAAGAATGACGTACAAAGCATACCTCCCTGACTGACAATGCTTGAAAAAGGACCCCAGTACTGAGGTACCAAATTACTAAGAAGTCTGCCTAAAACACTGCATGACAACGTACATGACACTAAGTTTTTGAAGAACCTAAAAGACTATCTGGTGAAAAGGAACTTTACAGTGTTGATGAGAACTGCCCACATTTAATTTGTAAGTATTGTTAATTATAATCAGTGATGTTAGTATTTATTTGATTTATTTTCATTTTATGGGCTTCATTGGACCACTCTAGCCAACTTTATACAAATTAATGATATGGTTATAATAGAAGGAAACATTCCACGAAGGAAAAATATATCTAAAAACAAAGATGATGTGACTTACCAAATGAAAGTGCTGGCAGGTCGACAGACACACAAACGAACACAAACATACACACAAAATTCAAGCTTTCGCAACAAACTGTTGCCTCATCAGGAAAGAGGGAAGGAGAGGGAAAGACGAAAGGATGTGGGTTTTAAGGGAGAGGGTAAGGAGTCATTCCAGTCCCGGGAGCGGAAAGACTTACCTTAGGGGGAAAAAAGGACGGGTACACACTCGCACACACACACGTATCCATCCACACATATACAGACACAAGCAGACATATTTAAAGACAAAGATTGTCTTTAAATATGTCTGCTTGTGTCTGTATATGTGTGGATGGATATGTGTGTGTGTGCGAGTGTGTACCCGTCCTTTTTTCCCCCTAAGGTAAGTCTTTCCGCTCCCGGGACTGGAATGACTCCTTACCCTCTCCCTTAAAACCCACATCCTTTCGTCTTTCCCTCTCCTTCCCTCTTTCCTGATGAGGCAACAGTTTGTTGCGAAAGCTTGAATTTTGTGTGTATGTTTGTGTTCGTTTGTGTGTCTGTCGACCTGCCAGCACTTTCATTTGGTAAGTCACATCATCTTTGTTTTTAGATACAACTTTATACAAAGAAATTTCCAGTTTTCTGTCAGCCCAGTACTTCTTCATTCTCTCGGATCTTATCCTTCTTTCTTCATCAGAAATCACCCTTCCCATTGTCTGTTTGTTGATTCTCATTTGCAGTCTGGTTTGTTTGTCTGTGAGTTTCCTGGTTTTGTCAGTTTTGTTTCTTAGGTCTTTCAAAGTAATCCGTAACTCAACCATATTTTCTTTGATTTCTGTAATCCACTTAATGCTGTACTTACTGTTCCACAATTTTGGTGTTTTTCTCCTGATAATCCTGTTCTCTGGTGTTCTGATTAGATGTCAAAAAAAAGTGTGTTTCTTCCTGATTGTACTCATTACTGGTTCTATTTCCTTGTAGTCTGTTTCATTTGTAGCTACTCTCCAGTGTCCATCTTTCTGGTACGATTTGTTGATGCACGTCCTGATGATTCTTCTCTCTCTTTTGAGTATTTTGTCTATTTGCGCAGTGTTCGTTGTTTTGAAGAAGGTTTCACTTGTGTATGTTATTTCTGATTGATTGACTTGTAGTGTTTTAATTTTGTTGCTATCGACAGGCTCTTTTTGCTGTAGGTGTTCTTGGTGGTATACTGTGCTCTAGTCAATTCGTTTATTCTGTTATGCCATGTCAGCTTTTCATTGGGGTTATATGTTATGATTTCTCCCAGATATCTAAATTTATCTACAATTTTGATTTCTTGGGTTCCTATGGCAATTTTGTTTAAGAGTGGTGGGTCAGTTAACATGATTTCAGGTGTGCCGCAGAGGAGTGTCATAGGACTGTTGCTATTCACAATATATATAAATGACATTGTGGATGACATAGGAAGTTCACTGAGGCTTTTTGCGGATGATGCAGTGGTATATCAAGAGGTTGTAACAGTGGAAAATTGTACTGAAATGCAGGAGGATCTGCAGGGAATTGACGCATGGTGCAGGGAATGGCAATTGAATCTCAATGTAGACAAGTGTAATGTGCTGCGAATACATAGAAAGAAAGATCCCTCATCATTTAGCTACAATATAGCAGGTTAGCAACTGGAAGCAGTTAATTCCATAAATTATCTGGGAGTAGGCATTAGGAGTGATTTAAAATGGAATGATTGTATAAAGTTGATGGTTAGTAAAGCAGATGCCAGACTGAGATTCATTGGAAGAATCCTAAGGAAATGCAATCCGAAAACAAAGGGAGTAGGTTACAGAACACTTGTTTGCCCACTGCTCGAATACTGCTCTGCAGTGTGAGATCTGTACCAGATAGGATTGATAGAAGAGATAGAGAAGATCCAATGGAGAGCAGTGCGCTTCGTTACAGGATCATTTAGTAATCGCGAAAGCTTTGCAGAGATAATAGATAAACTCCAGTGGAAGACTCTGCAGGAGAGACGCTCAGTAGCTCGGTACGTGCTTTTGTTGAAGTTTCGAGAACATACCTTCACTGAGGAATCAAGCAGTATATTCCTCCCTCCTACGTATATCTGGCGAAGAGATCGTGAGGATAAAATCAGAGAGATTAGAGCTCACACAGAGGCATACTGACAATCCTTCTTTCCACGAACAATACGAGACTGGAATAGAAGGGAGAACCGATAGAGGTACTCAAGGTAACCTCCGCCACACACCATCAGGTGGCTTGCGGAGTATGGATGTAGATGTAGATGTAGATGTAGATGTACCATTCCCTCATGATGTATTCTAAAGCAGAGTTGAACAGCAGGTGTGCTAAGCAATCTCCTTGTCTTCAACCTGTTTTTATGATGAACAGCTCAGAGAGCTCCCCCTAAACTTGACTTTCGATACAGTGTTGGTTAAGGTGAGTTCTATCAATTTGGTTAATTTTGTATGGAGCCCGAAATTTCTTAAGAATTTTAACACTGAAGGTCTATGGATGCTGTCATATGCTTTTTTAAAGTCCACAAAGGTTACTACAAGAGGTTTATTTCATTTCTTGTAATGTGCTATGGCTAATTTTAAAGTGTTGATCTGTTCTGCACAGCTTCTCCAAGGTCTGAAGCCTCCTTGGTATTCACCTAATTCTTCCTCTGGTTGCTCTTTGATCCTCTTGTATAGGATTCTGGAGAAAATCTTGTATGTGCAGTCTAAGAGAGAGATACCTCTGTAATTATCTGGGTTGCTTTTATCTCCTTTTTTGTGGAGTGGACGGATTATGGCTGTGGTCCAATGTTCGGGAAACTTTCCTGTTATCCAGATTTTTGTTAGGGCTATGTGTAAGGATGTTCAAACTATATCACTGCCACATTTCTGCAAAAACTTGGTGTTCTCCACATGCCTTATAATTTTTCATCTCTCCAAGTGCTGTTTCCACCTCTTGGATTGTTGGAGGGTTTATGAGATCAGATGGAGTCTTGATGGGTGTGTGTGTGTGTGTATTAATTACTAAAAGTTCCTGGGGTTCTTCACAATTCAAAAGTTTACTAAATGCTTTTGCCATGATTTTAGCATTTTCCTTGTCATTGTGTGCCATTTTTCCATCTTCCCTTTGCAGCATTAACGTGGGTGAGGGGGAGGGGGGGGGGGGGGCAAATTTTTGTAATTGTCTTCCAAACATTTTGTAAAAGTCTCTGGAATTGCTTTTATGGTAATTTTCTTCTATGGAGTCAATTAGGTCTTTCTGTGATTGACTCTTGGTTTGCCTGATAATCTGTGTGAACTTTTTTCTGATATTTTTGAGCTTGGTTGCATTTTCTTCTGTTTTGTGTGTTTGAAATTTTATCCATGCATGATGTCTTTCTTCACGAATTTTGTCACATTCTGAACTCCACCAGAGATGTCTTTATGTGGGTTCAATGGGGCTAAATTTTCTGCTTGTTGCCTGAGAGTCTGAACCAGTTCTTCTAAATTATCTGTCAGTTTTATATTTTGTGTGTCTTCTCTACATTTATCATTTCTAATTATTGGTGGGGATCGAAGTTCCTCTTTCATTTATTGCATTTTGGTTTCTTTTTTAGTGGAGTGAACTTAATTTTGATTTTGACAATTTAATGATCTGGACCTTTATCTACCCCTCTTAATACTTTAACATTGTAGATTTCTCTGTGGAAGATTTTGTCCATAAATACATGATGCAGTTGCCATTCTCCTTTTCTCAAATCAGGATGTTTCCAAGTTTTATGTTTGTTTGGCCTTCTTTTGAAGTATGTGGACTTTGAGATCAGTTTGTGTTCCCTACAGAGTTCAACAAGTCTTTGACCATTCTTATTTGTTTGTTTATGTAGAGCCCATTTTCCAATGATATCCTGGTATTTCTTTTCTCTTCCAAGTTGGGCATTTAAGTCCCCTAAGAGGATCTTGACACTGTTAATATTTACTTGGTTTATTGTTTGGTCAATGCAGGGGAGTGTCGTAGGACCGTTGCTATTCACAATATACATAAATGACCGTGTCGATAACATCGGAAGTTCACCGAGGCTTTTTGCGGATGATGCTATGGTATATCGAGAGGTTGTAACAATGGAAAATTGTACTGAAATGCAGGAGGATCTGCCGCAAATTGACACATGGTGCAGGGAATGGCAATTGAATCTCAATGTGGACAAGTGTAATGTGCTGCAGATACATAGAAAGAAAGATCCCTTAACATTTAGCTACAATACAGCAGGTCAGCAATTGGAAGCAGTTAATTCCATAAATTATCTGGGAGTATGCATTAGGAGTGATTTAAAATGGAATGATCATATAAAGTTGATCGTCAGTAAATCAGATGCCAGACTGAGGTTCATTGGAAGAATCCTACGGAAATTCAATCCGAAAACAAAGGAAGTAGATTACAGTACGCTTGTTCGTCCACTGCTCGAATACTGCTCACCAGTGTGGGATACGTACCAGATAGGGTTGATAGAAGAGATAGAGAAGATCCAATGGAGACCAGTGTGCTTCATTACAGGATCATTTAGTAATCGCGAAAGTATTACAGAGATGATAGATAAACTCCAGTGGAAGACTCTGCAGGAGAGACGCTCAGTAGCTCGGTACGGGCTTTTGTTAAAGTTTCGAGAACATACCTTCTCCGACGAGTCAAGTAGTATATTGCTCCCTCCTACGAATATCTCACGAAGAGACCATGAGGATAAAATCAGAGAGTTTATATCCCACATAGAGGCATACCGACAATCCTTCTTCCCACGAATACGAGACTGGAATAGAAGGGAGAATCGATAGAGGTACTCAAGGTACCCTCTGCCACACGCCGTCAGGTGGCTTGCGGAGTATGGATGTAGATGTAGATCCCAAAACTTTTCCACTTCTTTCCTAGAGTTTGTTAGAAAATTCTTTTCGTTATTAGAGGCATGGGCATTAATGATGGTATAAATTTTGTTGGATGCTTTTAAACTGAAAGTTGCAATTATGGGGGAGATGGCCTGAAAATCAATAACTGAATTTATTATTTTCACATTGAGTATAAACCCAGTTCCAAATTGGGAACATTCTTTCATAACCCTTATTCCAGCTTTCCCATTGTAAATTCTGTAGCCTTGTGATTCGAATGGTTCTTCCGTAGTATTTCTCATTTCCTGGAGTCCCGCTACTAAAATTTTCTGTTTACCTAATTCATCTGTCAAATTCTTTAGTTTTCCTGCTTTACGTAGAGAATTAATATTATGACTTGCAATGTTGTTGATCTGATCTTGTTTGAACCTGTACTTATGAGCTGGCATAAGATTGGGCAATTGACAATGCTCCGACTCATTGATGCCTTCTAGGTGGCTACCCACCGAATCCGATGTAGCCTTCTTGGACAGGACAGTGGAAATTTTTTCCTAAATGACCTTTCCACGGTCGACTTTCGAATGTAGTTAACCTTGGGTGGGGCAAGTATAGTTAGTATAGTAAGGAAGTATGTGATAGTGAAGGTTTTTGCATTTTTTGAAATGTTCTATGTTACATGTACAGGGTGTTTCAAAAATGACCGGTATATTTGAAACGGCAATAAAAACTAAACGAGCAGTGATAGAAATACACCGTTTGTTGCAATATGCTTGGGACAACAGTACATTTTCAGGCGGACAAACTTTCGAAATTACAGTAGTTACAATTTTCAACAACAGATGGCGCTGCAAGTGATGTGAAAGATATAGAAGACAACGCAGTCTGTGGGTGCGCCATTCTGTACGTCGTCTTTCTGCTGTAAGCGTGTGCTGTTCACAACGTGCAAGTGTGCTGTAGACAACATGGTTTATTACTTAGAACAGAGGATTTTTCTGGTGTTGGAATTCCACTGCCTAGAACACAGTGTTGTTGCAACAAGACGAAGTTTTCAACGGAGGTTTAATGTAACCAAAGGACCGAAAAGCGATACAATATAGGATCTGTTTGACAAATTTCAACGGACTGGGAACGTGACGGAGGAACGTGCTGGAAAGGTAGGGCGACCGCGTACGGCAACCACAGAGGGCAACGCGCAGCTGTGGTCCAAATGACGCCAACGTCCACGTATCGTCTCATGCGCCAGAGTTTACACCTCTATCCATACAAAATTCAAACGCGGCAACCCCTCAGCGCCGCTACCATTGCTGCACGAGAGACATTCGCTAACGATATAGTGCACAGGATTGATGACGGCGATATGCATGTGGGCAGCATTTGGTTTACTGACGAAGCTTATTTTTACCTGGATGGCTTCGTCAATAAACAGAACTGGCGCATATGGGGAACCGAAAAGCCCCATGTTGCAGACCCATCGTCCCTGCATCCTCAAAAAGTACTGGTCTGGGCCGCCATTTCTTCCAAAGGAATCATTGGCCCATTTTTCAGATCCGAAACGATTACTGCATCATGCTATCTGGACATTCTTCGTGAATTTGTGGCGGCACAAACCGCCTCAGACAACACTGCGAACACCTCGTGGTTTATGCAAGATCGCACGGCCGACGTCTTTAATTTCCTGAATGAATATTTCGATGATTGTCTGATTGCTTTGGGCTATCCGAAACATACAGGAGGCAGCGTGGATTGGCCTCCCTATTCGCCAGACATGAACCCCTGTGACTTCTTTCTGTGGGGACCAGGTGTACCGCCAGAACCCAGAAACAATTGAACAGCTGAAGCAGTACATCTCATCTGCATGTGAAGCCATTCCGCCAGACACGTTGTCAAAGGTTTCGGGTAATTTCATTCAGAGACTACGCCATATTATTGCTACGCATGGTGGATATGTGGAAAATATCGTACTATAGAGTTTCCCAGACCGCAGCGCCATCTGTTGTTGAAAATTGTAACTACTGTAATTTCGAAAGTTTGTCCGCCTGAAAATGTACTGTTGTCCCAAGCATATTGCAACAAACGGTGTATTTCTATCGCTGCTCGTTTAGTTTTTATTGCCGTTTCAAATATACCGGTCATTTTTGAAACACCCTGTATGTGCACTGTACACCATGTAATCCTACAGGAACAAATAAAATTCAAAAGTTATTGCAGTTAAGGGACAACCCTATGCCCTGTGGAAGGTCCAGGAGCAAGACGTGCCCAATCCACCCTCCCTATTCCAGTCCTTACCCAGTCCATCTCTACAACCCTTCCAATCCCAACCCCTTGCCACAGGGTTCATATCCACCAACCTGCTGTCCACCACGATTAACAGCCACCAACAAACTGTGGCTGAGAGCCAAGTAGACCGCTGTGTGGCACAACATGCCCCTAAACATTACATGCCAGATTTCAGTGGCTTCTTCACTACCCGTGCCACCTGTACCAACACCAACTCAAAGGAAGGCCTCGGCGTTTGTTGGTGACGTCACTAGGCACGGCGAACGCCAGGTCTGTTGCAGCCAGAAATGCCTGGGCGTGCTTATCACTATAAATCTCTTATTTTTGGACAAAATGTTTGGTATTGTTTTGGATTCTGCAGTTTTATTTAGATGAAAGATTTTCTTACTATCGTAAAGCTACAAATGAAGATCATAGTTCTGTATTACTGAATCCTGTCAAAACAAACGTAGATCAATATGAGAAGATGCTTAGCCCCATCGCAAGCTTCAGAAATTTTACATTCAAGTAACTATATTTACTTGATCCGTTTTGTTACCAAAACTTACCCCAACCCCCTTACAATTAACTTGTTTCTTTTATTTATTTATTTATTTATTTATTTTTGTTTGACATCGTCACTGGAAATGTGAATTAATTTACATGTGTAAATGTCCAACTGTTGCCAGTCATTAGATTACAGTCGTTTTCAATGAAAGGAATTCTAAACAGCAAACAAAATAGCTTCATACATCAAAAATACTGCTGAGTGTAAACTTTTTTAAACATGCACATTAGAAAAGATACCTAAACATTCCCCTATTGCAACTGAAAGGAGAAACTTTATAAGATAAAAAAAAATTTTATTTGATAAAACAAGTATCTCTCTTTTGCCTCTTCTTCTGTCCTCCGCCCCCTCCCCCAATGTGTACAATTGCAAGATATTTCATTAACATTCAGTGCTCCTCACCCCATAGTCAACCAAGATACCTAAAGAAGAGCACCAATATGTTCACAGTTTCTTATAAAAGCAACCCAGTACAAACGTAACTTCCTCAGATTTACAAATAAGGTAAAGAAGCACGAGTTCTGTTGCTGCTGGACCATGAAGTTGTTTTTGTATGTCAATCCTTAAAACAGGTGGAAATTTAAGTTCAGGAGTACACTATTTGTTAAGAAGTGTATTGAATTGCACAATTAATTGATTGCAGAAATCTCTCAGAACAATGTGTGTTGGTCAACTACCGCCAATAGTTTCACATTTTCCTGTGTCAGAGAGGGAGACACCACCATTATGAGTATGCCTGCAACAGACCCGGCGTTCGCCGTGCCTAGCTGCCATGACGTCACAAACAAGCGCCGAGGCCTTTCTTTGAGTTGGTGTTGCCTGTACCCTCACCTCCACAACAACATTCAAGTAACTATATTTACTTGATCCGTTTTGTTACCGAAACTTACCCCAACCCCCTTACAACTATAATCGAAAGAAGAAAAAAAAAGGAATGCGGGTGAACTTTTGCCCTTGTTTCCACCTGTTCATCACCACTACTTCCAGAATCTTCTTCCTTCTGTCACTGATGAAGGCACTGGGCCACCGAATGGCAATGACAAGAGCGATGAGCACCAACAGATTTTCTGAACTGTGCAAATGGGCATTATCCTTACAACACATTCTCCACTCCTGTAATTATCCCAGCCTCAAGCTGCAGTAACTTTCTGTCCCCACACCATTCACCCAAAAGTTTCTACTCCCTCAGTCCTTATCACCTCCTCCTCATTCCCATCTCCTAAATTGTTTTTGCCACCCTGTGCCCACACATGTGCCCATCTTCCCTGCTCGTCTCCTTTCTTCTCTAACTCCCTGCCCTACAAACTCCTGATGCTGCACCTGCTAGCACTATAGTACCTACACACACTGCCCAACGGCATTCCTCACCCGTACACTGCTATCCCTTACCCTTCCCCACCCTCCTCGAGATGGCTGCAACCGTACCATGTGATAATTCCATTCCTGAGCTGCCGGAGATGGCAGTCACATGTGCGTGAGGTGTGCTCCCTCATGTGAATGAATGGTGAATGCTTCTCTTTTTCCAACAATGGCTGTGGTCGAAAGCTTACGTGTGTCTTAATTGTGTGTCTGCAGCTTAGTGTGTTATCTTTACAGTAAGAGACTATCTTTTCCTACCTTGTTGGTATTCCTCCTACCTGAAATTAGTATCCAGGTACTGCTGTGATAAAGTGACAATCTTGAAGCTTCCCAGAAACTGGTGCCCATTCAGCCAAACACGCCAATACAAGAGCACCGCCCATAAAGGGCGTTCTCATTTACAGTGATACTTGTCGGGTAGAACAGGAATTAGAAAACAGAGAGGACATTGACAATTTTTAAGTGAGAAAAATAACATCAAAATCTTAGACCAAAAAGTTCATCACAAGTGGTCATTCCTATCTCCCCTCTCGAGGTGATTTTGCTTCAATACAAAACTACAGCATTTTGTCCCATTGACTGATACATTATTGTTGCCAAGTCGAGGGGGATAAAATCTCAAGATAATATAATGATAAAGACTTCCTTGTCTGTGGAAAACTTGAATTCTGTCACCAAAAGGAAGACTGACACGGAACATTAACTAGTGCGGTGGCCAAAGATGTGGTGGATTCAGTATCAAAAGCGTAATCCGTTCACACTCGTCTCCGAGGAAACTCTTTGACTGCATGTGGAATTTTACTTCAAGCTGAAGTCTAAAATAGGTCACTCAGTTACTCTGTCCAAAATTGAACAATTTCATTGTTATACTTCAATAGAAGCTGTACACAGGACCACAGGCTATAATCAAAAGAAGAAAAAAAAGGAATGCGGGTGAACTTTTGCCCTTGTTTCCACCTGTTCATCACCACTACTTCCAGAATCTTCTTCCTTCTGTCACTGCTGAAGGCACTGGGCCACTGAATGGCAACGACAAGAGTAATGAGCACCAACAGAGATCTTGCAAATACAACATTGTTAACTGCCATGTGTATTTTCATAGAAAATAAAATATCCGTTTGCATGATAAGTGGTGTAACTTCCTTTAGGCCCTTGTACTTGTAACTTGATAAAATTTACTGCAACTGTTATGTTCACTTAGAAAAAGTTGTTCCCATAACATAAGATAAAAAAAGTTAAAAATTTTGTTGTTGAATTTCCTACAACAATCCTAGTAAATCCCTTGACACCTCAAACCAAGATGTGAGGTTTATAGGGGAAGGGGGGCTAACACACGTTTTGAGGTAATCCTCATAACTATCAGTCTGAGTCAATTAGTGCAAGTCACAAGTTGTTAGCCACAGTGGCTGCTGTAAGCTCTGCCATAGAATTTTTGAAACATAACATGTGAGTGAGTGAATGAATGAATGAATGAATGAAATAATAGCATTTCGTATTTTGGACTATTGCTCTGCTTGTTACTCTTACAGAAGCTGTAGGAGGGGGGGGGGGGGGGACATTTGGTGTTAGCAGAAGAGCCAACACCATGTTATGAGTGGAGACTGAAATGCACGCGTTTTAGCTCAAGCAGGCTAGCGTGAGGAGGGAAGAACTATACTGACGTGAGGTCTGGAACATGACAAGGAATGAGAATTCAGAAAGCGGACGTAATTAGTTTCATACTTAACTTTAATCCATTAATGATGAACATCGCTCTTGACGGTACATGATTCACGATATTATCTGTTCAGAATACATTCTTGAAGATAGTACTTATATGAGGGCTATCCACAAAGTACATTATGTTTTGGAATTAAAAATAAATAAAGTATTGGAAATTTTTTTTATTATATACAGATGAAAGCCAAACTTAAATACTACTTTTCTACATAGTTGCCATTTAAATTAAGGCACTTATCGTAGCGATGGACGAGCTTGGAAATTCCTTCGTCGTAAAATTCGGCCGCCTGCATCTTTGTGGATAGCCCTCGTAGTAACTGAATATGGCGCCTTGCTAGGTCGTAGCAAATGATGTAGCTGAAGGCTATGCTAAACTGTCATCTCTGCAAATGAGAGCATATATAGACAGTGAACCATCACCAGCAAAGTCGGCTGTACAACTGGGGCGAGTGCTAGGGAGTCTCTCTAGACTAGATCTGCCGTGTGGTGGTGCTCGGTCTGCATTCACTGATAGTGGCGACACGCGTGTCTGACATATACCAACGGACCGCGGCCAATTTAAAGGTTACCACCTAGCAAGTGTGGTGTCTGGCAGGACACCACAAAACAACACTAATGTTATTTTTTTTATATATAAAGTTTTACCAAATGACAACGAGACCACTTTCCAACCTAACCCCAGACCTTGGACTATGCCACAGATCCGTTTGTAGCCTCAAATGAGATTCAGAAATTCTAAGGAAACCATTGACTTATTTCTGCATAACTAGTAAATGGAGAAGTAATCATTATATATCAGTTACACAGATGCTGATATGAGGCAAATGCCGCAGGTGTCCAAACACCCATAATCAAACAGCTATGTCTGGTTAGTATGTGACAGCCACATAGAAGGTATTCAAAAGATAAATTTGAAGAAAAAGAAGGGTATTCTTAAGTTCATCATTTAATAGTATCCAGATGTCTTCATCTTCAGACCAAAAACTGGCTTTATACAGCCCACCGTGCTAGTCCATCCCGTGCAAGCCCCTTCATTTCTACATAACTACTGCAGCCTGCATCCACTCTAACATGCTTACTTCAGTCTAGCATTTGTCTCCCTCTACAGTTTTTAGCACCACACTTCATTCTGTTATCTAACTAGCTGTTCCTTGATTACTAAGGATGTGTCCTAACAAGCTAGCATCTAGTTTTTATGAAGTGATCCAAGCGCAATGGAATGGAATAGAGTGCACCTACGACAAGGGCAGTGTGTTGACACACTGTATCAGTACAGTGCAATCACACAGCAGTAGTGAAATATCAAAAGCCGAAGCGAGATCATTATTCTGATCTTTGCATAAAGATATAAAAAGAAACTAAGTTCTCCTGGCGATATTTGGCCCTTATAAGATAGCAGGTATTCTTATCCCAAAGCTGTATTTCATGTGGGTCCCTAAACAGCCCACGAAAAAAGGTTTGTACAATGCAGAATTGATAAGACATACATACATTAAGACTAAATGTCTAGGAAGACCTGTCACATTGAATTTTAGTTTCTTTAACTACCTTAGACCATAATTTTTTTAAAAAACTATGTAAAACAAGGGTGCAGTTGCTTCTACCAAGCAGTGAGAATCTTGTGTCTTGCTGTCACTTTGTCAGTAAATTTTAGTGACTGTACGTATAGAGGAAGGTGGGAATTTAAGGAGATGGGACCTAAATAATCTGAAAGAACCAGAGGTTGTACAGAGTTTCAGGGAGACCATAAGGGAACCATTCACAGGAATGGGGGAAAGAAATACAGTAGAAGAAGAATGGGTAGCTTTGAGGGATGAAATAGTGAAGGCAGCAGAGGATCAAATAGGTAGAAAGACGAGGGCTAGTAGAAACCCTTGGGTAACAGAAGAAATATTGAATTTAATTGATGAAAGGAGAAAATATAAAAATGCAGTAAATGAAGGAGGCAAAAAGGAATACAAACGTCTCAAAAATGCAATCGACAGGAATTGCAAAATGGCTAAGCAGGGATGGCTAGAGGACAAATGTAAGGATGTAGAGGCTTATCTCACTAGGTGTAAGATAGATACTGCCTACAGGAAAATTAAAGAGACCTTTGGAGAAAAGAGAACCACTTGTATGAATATCAAGAGCACAGATTGAAACCCAGTTCTAAGCAAAGAAGGGAAAGCAGAAAGGTGGAAGCAGTATATAGAGGGTCTATACAAGGGCAATGTACTTGAGGACAATACTATAGAAATGGAAGAGGATGTAGATGAAATGGGAGATATGATACTACGTGAAGAGTTTGACAGAGCACTGAAAGACCTGAGTCGAAACAAGGCCCCGGGAACAGTCAACATTCCATGAGAACTACTGACAGCCTAGGGAGAGCCAGTCGTGACAACACATTACCATCTGGTGAGCAAGATGTATGAGACAGGCGAAATACCCTCAGACTTCTAGAAGAATATAACAATTCCAATCCCAAAGAAAGCAGGTGTTGACAGATGTGAAAATTACTGAACTATCAGTTTAATAAGTTACAGCTGCAAAATACTAACACGAATTATTTACAGACGAATGGAAAAAGTGGTAGAAGCCGACCTCGGGGAAGATCAGTTTGGATTCCATAGAAATGTTGGAACATGTGAGGCAATACTGACCCTACGACTTATCTTAGAAGAAAGATTAAGGAAAGGCAAAACCTACATTTCTAGCATTTGTAGACTTAGAGAAAGCTTTTGACAATGTTGATTGGAATACTCTCTTTCAAATTTTGAAAGTGGCAGGGGTAAAATAAAGGGAGCGATAGGTTATTTACAATTTGTACAGAAAGCAGATGGCAGTTATAAGAGTCAAGGGGCATGAAAGAGAAGCAGTGGTTGGGAAGGGAGTGAGACAGGGTTGTAGCCTCTCCCCGATGTTATTCAATCTGTATATTGAACAAGCAGTAAAGGAAACACAAGAAAAGTTCGGAGTAGGTATTAAAATCCATGGAGAAGAAATAAAAACTTTGAGGTTCACTGATGACAGTGTAATTCTGTCAGAGACAGCAAAGGACTTGGAGATCAGTTGAATGGAATGGACAGTGTCTTGAAAGGAGGGTATAAGATGAACATCAACAAAAGCAAAACAAGGATAATGGAATGTAGTCGAATTAAGTCGAGTGATGCTGAGGGAATTAGATTAGGAAATGAAACATTCAAAGTAGTAGATGAGTTTTGCTATTTGGGGAGTGTGACTTCGGTGTTATTCGTTACGTGACATACAAAAAAATTACATATATAAATTTATATATTTTTATTTTAATTTATCAGCATGATTCTTTCTCTCAGGGATATTGTTTTTTCTAATCACTTTTACTTACGTGCATAAGTAAATATGAAACGGGTTCTTGAAGGGCCTCAGTTATTCATGTACCAACTTTAGATTTTGAACGTGATGACTAAAATATAGTTGCTGTTAACTGAATTGAATGTAATTTTGTTAATTTCTATTTATTGATTGCAAAGCAAGGCTTGAGAGAATTTTGATTGCTGCTGTGGAGCGGCCAAGATAAAACTTACCGAACTCATGGAATCTGTATAGTTTAAAAAACATGAACTTTAACATAAATTAATTATCTGTTGCAATTTAAAAAGGTTCTTATAACAAAACCTCTCGCATTTACAGTTACTGTTAACACTGAAAAATTAATTAATACTTCGCCGCAGTATGGCCGACCAGAGGCTGCATCGGAAGATGAGCTTCTCGCAGCACAAATTACTGAAAAAATGCTTATTAAAAATAATTAGCCACTGCGAGCATTTGAGGTGACAACTATTACAAGGAAATTCATTTTGTGTTAACAATTAGTTTATTTTAGTAGAATACAGAAAAACTTACATAAAATATGTGTAGCCGCTCAATGGCTGCCTTCCTTGTATTAAAAAAAATAAAATAAAAACATGATGGTTGAAGTAGGGAGGATGTAAAATGTAGACTGGCAGTGGCAAGGAAAGTGTTTCTGAATAAGAGAAATTTGTTAACATCGAGTACAGATCTAAGTGTGAGGAAGTCTTTTAGAAAAGTATTTGTATGGAGTGCAGCCATGTATTGAAGTGAAACAGGGACAATAAATAGTTTAGACAAGAAGAGAATAGAAGCTTTCGAAATGTAGTACTACAGAAGAATGCTGAAGATTACATGGGTAGATCAAGTAACTAATGAGAAGGTACTGAATAGAATTGTGGAGAAGAGGAATTTGTGGCACAACTTGTCTAGAAGAAGGGATCAGTTGGTAGGACATGTTCTGAGGCATCAAGGGATCATCAAGTTAGTATTGGAGGGCAGCATGGACGGTAAACATTGTAGAGGGATACCAAGAGATGAATACACTAAGCAGATTCAGAAGGATGTAGGTTGCAGTAGTTACTTGGAGAAGGAGAAGCTTGCACAAGATAGAGTAGCATGGAGAGCTGCATCCAACCAGTCTCTGAACCGAAGGCCACAACATGCCATCGAGGTATGACCTATACCATAATAGAAGTAAAACGAGATAGAGGAACAATATCACTGTAACCATTTAGAATTGTGGTATTAGTATTTTTCTGCATGATGTAGTGTGTTCAACTGTTTTACAATGATAGGATGCCATTATTTGAAGACTCACACTGAGGTAGTAATGCAGAAGAATTTACCTGGATAGTTACATATTTGGCGAAATGAATGAATGAATGGAGTGCGCACCTGAGTTTTGTTGTCTACATAAGACAGAGAGAACACAAGTATCGAGTAAGGAGCAACAAAGAATTACAAGTCCCTCTTGGTCTTCAACTTCGCACCAAAACAATTTACGATTATGTAAGTAGTGTCATGTACATAAAACTTGCTTGCCTACAACTTTACCAAAACCAAGAGTACTTGTTAGATGCTATAAAATCTAGAAGAAGGGCACATATTTATAGATAAGCTTCTGGATGATGAAATGCATGTATTCAGGCTTAGCAGGTTTTCAGAAGCTAAATTAATTGTTAGTAATCGCAGTTTCGAATATTTTTATATGAGTGCTGAACTACATGGTTTGGTTTGTAAATGTTCTTATGGGGAGGTCTTTACTTTGATGTAACTAATCTCTCTGCAATTTTTCTGGCCTAATGGCTTCAACCAACGTGGATTAATTTTCTATGTTGAAGAATGACTTACCTGTTTCATGAGTAACAATGATTAGCAGTAATTAGTCGAACACAGAATGTACTTTATGGTACGGACAAACATACGTGTGTGTGTGTGTGTGTGTGTGTGTGTGTGTGTGTGTGTGTGTTTTTTTTTTTTTTTTTTTTTGCACATATTCCTGTTAATAAATTTAGAAGAGAACAAGATGGTATGAAGAAGATTAGTGTGAAAATAGAATTTTTCTGACTGGATTGAAAGTTAAATCCACGGACAAATTTAAGCCCATGTACACTTAACAGTTTGAAACAAAGCTAAGATGGTTGCAGATCATTTAAAATATAGAGACTAATTCACTGCAAAGTAAGGCGTTATGAATTATAACTATATGTTTGGGACAGAATACTTAAGGAGCTACGACTGCCGTAGCATCATACATCTCAATGGGGAACTATTAAGTGTAACAGATCTCTACAGCGTAAAGTGATATGTTAGGCCTTGATATTTTAATGTAATGAATGATGCCTGCAATTTTTAAACAGGAATTTTTTGGTTAGCTTATTGGCTGTTTGTGACACACACGAGCGCGCGCGCACACACGCACATTCTGTACCTATAAATGAGAGATTAAATTAGGGGGAGGGTCATATATTCAATGAGAAATCATTCAAATATCACTTTTAGAAAACATTCTTGGCAGATTAAAACTGTATGCTGTACTGGAAATTGAGGCCAAAACCATGCCATCTCGGGCAATACTCTTACTTATTCAGTTTTGTAGTCACGACTCTTTCTCCTCTTGTACTACCATCCAAATATCACAGATATTCTTCTGCATACCTCACAGGACTAGTAACTACTGGAAGAAGTGAGACTTTTGAGAAACAGATTAGCCAAAGCCAAGGTGTAGTTTCCAGAGTTAAGTGTCCAGTAGAGGTTCATTTTGTAAATGGTTTCCTTCGACATCTTTTTTCTTAGGTGTGCTAGGCCAGTAAAGTATGCAGGGAAGCTCTTTAAGTTTGGATGGTAGGAGAAGTGGTACTGGCAGAAGTGAAGTTGTGTGGGATATTGTGGAACGTGACTGGAGAACTTACAAAAAGTGAGGTTCGAGTTTGTATCCTGACATGGCACACAGTTTTAATCTGCCAGTAAGATAGAAAAAGGTGCACACACACACTACTCTGCACAGGGAAACATTTATTGAGCAAATGAACATACGTGGCAAATAAATATACATCAACCTATAGAGGTGTTGACGCCTCTGCTTAGAAAAGCTCGTGTAACAGAAGATTATACAAAGCAATCCGAGCAATAGATTTTTACTTGGGGCAGACTCAGTCGGATGACTTCACTGGTAAAGTTGCACACTAAGTGGTGACATACAAGGAAAATGGTTCAAATTATTCAGGTGTTCAAGGTCCCAACAGGCATCCACCTCCAACCCGTAAACTCAGAAAAGCAACAAAGCGCGACGTTGCGACCACTGGCGGAGGGACCACCAGGCGGCGTCCTGTACGTAGGCCAGCGACAGAGTGTCCAGTCGCGGCAGTGACGACACCGTTCCGGAGAGTACGTCCACATCGTCCCCGCACCTTCTCGGACCAACGTCTCGAGCCGCGTCAGATTGCACGGGCTCGACAGTTCCGACGTGTCGGGCCAGGTAGAGTTCTTGAGGCAGAGGCGGCGCAGTCTGCGACAGTAGCGGAGGAAGCCCAGTTGGACCAGCTCCGTGTTGCAGAGGTTCAGTTCCTCGAGCAGACGCAGGAACGGGAGCACCTCGGAGAGTTCGTCACCGGTCAGAGCGTTGTTGACGAGGCAGAGCGAGCGGAGTCCAGTGGGCAGGTGCTTCAGACCCGTCAGCACCACGTCCTCGGCCTCGACGCGGAGCTCCCGCAGCTGGCTGCAGAACCGCAAGAAGGACAGGTCCGAGAGCATTCCGCAACGATCCAACTGCAGCTTCTCGAGAGACCTCAGACCTGCCGCGGCCACCTCCATATCCGCTCCCCCCACACGGCAGTCGCACAGCCGCAACATCTGCAGTTTCCCGAGGTGGCGGAGCTCCGCGTACGCAGCCGACGGCAAGTCGTCGCAACTTTCCAGTTCCAGTTCCTCCAGTTTATCCGAGCAGTGCCGTAGGAATGTCAGGTCATTCAGACTGCGGCAGTGGATTCTTAGAACCTCCAGCCGGCCGAGCCCTTCCAGAGAGTCCAAGTAGTTCGCCGACAGGGACTCTACGTCGAGGCTCAGCTCCGTGAGAAACGGGCACAGCTCCAGGGCAGAGATGATGGCACATTCCGCCCTCGTGCCCGGCTTGAAGAGTGTCAGTGTCGGGTTCCCTCTGACGATCTTCAGCGTCCGGAGTGCTGTAAAACAGATAGGCGAACGAGAAGAGAAGACGATATCTGCAATGCTGAGATCAGTTGTCACGTGCGTAGACCCTAGTCTCTGGCAGTCCTGCACAGCTCGTATGTCAGACATGTTGGTCACTGACAAAAACAACTGAGGGTAGTAAATTTTCACCTCAAACATTTTGGCCACCTTGATTTCAATTTCCTGCAACAGCGGTACGATGGACAATACGGCGCACGTCTCGGCAGATTCTCTCGGACTTCTATTGCTGACGTACCTTTTCCCTTTCCACAGGTGGGTGAATCCTGTCACAATTTTGTACCACTGCTTGCACACAGTAGCACATCGGACCAACTCTGGGATGGGCAGATAGGCAAAGACGCAAAACAGTACGTCGTCTGGCGGGTTGCAGGCGAGTGTTGGCGATTCCATTTCTGTGGACAGAAAGTTAACAGTTATTCCACAGAATAAGTATCGCTAAAGATTTTGTGCATGTCACTTTTATTTAAGGTATGTAAGAGAATGTCAGGCAGGGCAATTTCATGTCAAATTATACAAGCCACAACAACTCAATCGTGAATTTCTGTGGAAAAAAATGTATGTCTGTATCACCTGTGTTAATAAATAAAATATTTTCATTTTAAACTCATAAAAACTGTGCAACATATTCTTTGCTTAATGTCTTAGTAGTTACTGCAATCAAAGTGGGCAATATTTTTTCTGTGTAAAGTGTCAGAAATTTTTCAACATTTTGCATATATCACATCACTGAATTTATAATGTAGAACATGCATATTGACAACACTGTTTCCATCTTTCTTCCATTTATAACAAACGAATGAGAACTTGCACATGAATTGTTCTGCACAGAGTTTTGTTTGAACTTTTTGTCAGATACGATGTCAGTGAGGGAATACAGGAATGAAAGAATGATGTGTGCGGAAGATGAAGAACGAAAAGAAGATGGTGTTTGAGAGAGTGAAAACGCTTTCCAATTGTTGGAAATCTGTCAGAGGTGTTGCAGAAATACCTCGGTCCTGAACTAACTGTGTTACCATCACATCCGTTGTGCAGGAATGGTTATACTCACTACAACAAGAAATTTCACTGAACATCTTGTTGTAGGCTACCTGAATAATCATCATCCCTGGAATGTGATCTGAGGAAGACAATGCAGATGTTTATATTCCTGAGTGTGAAGTAGTTGATATGTTGAATGTTAGCATATCTTATTTAGCCTCTAAGAGGTCCCCTTTTAAATGGCCAGGTGAGATAAGAAGCACAAGAACACAACAGTATGTAGAAAGAAAAGTGGAAGAAGTTGCACAAAGTTTTACAGAACCAACATCTACAAAATTTACTGAAGTTTATAATAAGGAGGCACTTGATGCAGAACCTAAATATAGTGACAAATGCACTCAGTGCAATATGTGGTTTAAAAACCTAAACACTACTATTTTATTACAATGAAATGAACACCCTTAGCTGCTTACACGCGTTGACATATGTCAACTGGGACAGATGAAGATGTGTGCCCCGACCGGGACTCGAACCCAGGATCTCCTGCTTACATGGCAGATGCCCTATCCATCTGAGCCACCGAGGACACAGAGGATAGCGCGACTGCAGGGATTTATCTCTGGCACTCCACCCATGAAACCCACATTCTCAACGTATTGTCCCGCACTACATTCGTAGTGCCCCCGCCCATTATATTCATTACTTACGGCGCGTTGCCAATTCCCAGGAGTTCGGGCACTGTTTGTGCATTCGATGTCAACAAATTTCTCTTCTTCAGGAACGATTTCATTGCCATTGCCAGTCTACATTTCATATCCTCTCTACTTTGACCATCATCAGTTTTTTTCTCCCCAAATAACAAAACTCCTTTACTACTTTAAGAGTCTTAATTCCTAATCTACTTCCCTCAGCATCACCCGACTTAATTCGACTACATTCCATTATCCTCGTTTTGCTTTTGTTGACGTTCATCTTATATCCTCCTTTCAAGACACTGTCCATTCCGTTCAACTGTTCTTCCAAGTCCTTTGCTGTTTCTGACAGAATTATACTGTCATTGGCGAACCTCAAAGTTTGTATTTCTTCTCCGTGGATTTTAATACCTACTCCAAATTTTTCTTTTGTCTCCTTTACTGCTTGCTCAATTTACAGACTGAATAACATCGGGGAGAGGCTACAACCCTGTCTCACTCACTTCCCAACCACTGCTTCCCTTTCATGCCCCTTGACTCTTATAACTGCCAGCTGCTTTCTGTACAAATTGTAAATAACCTATCGCTCCCTTTATTTTACCCCTGCCACCTTTAGTATTTGAAAGAGAGAATTCCAGTCAACATTGTCAAAAACTTTCTCTAAGTCTACAAATGCTAGAAATGTAGGTTTTCCTTTCCTTAATCTTTCTTCTAAGATAAGTCGTAGGGTCAGTATTGCCTCACGTGTTCCAACATTTCTATGGAATCCAAACTGATCTTCCCCAAGGTCGGCTTCTACCACTTTTTCCATTCGTCTGTAAATATTCCCATTAGTATTTTGCAGCTGTAACTTATTAAACTGATAGTTTGGTAATTTTCACATCTGTCAACACCTGCTTTCTTTGGGATTGTAATTATTATATTCTTCTTGAAGTCTGAGGGTATTTCACCTGTCTCATACATCTTGCTCACCAGATGGTAGAGTTTTGTCATGACTGGCTCTCCCAACGCTGTCAGTAGTTCTAATGGAATGTTGTCTACTCCCGGGGCCTTGTTTCAACTCAGGTCTTTCAGTGCTCTGTCAAACTCTTCACACAGTATCATATCTCCCATTTCATCTTCATCTACATCCTCTTCCATTTCCATAATATTGTCCTCAAGTACATCGCCCTTGTATAGACCCCCTATATACTCCTTCCACCTTTCTGCTTTCCCTTCTTTGCTTAGAACTGGGTTTCCATCTGAGCTCTTGATATTCATACAAGTGGTTCTTTTCTCCAAAGGTCTCTTTAATTTTCCTGTAGGCAGTATCTATCTTACCCCTAGTGAGATAAGCCTCTACATCCTTACATTTGTCCTCTAGCCATCACTGCTTAACCATTTTGCACTTCCTGTTGATCTCATTTTTGAGGCATTTGTATTCCTTTTTGCCTGCTCCATTTAATGCATTTTTTTATTTTCTCCTTTCATCAATTAAATTGAATATTTCTTCTGTTACCCAAGGATTTCTACTAGCCCTCGATTTTTTACATACTTAATCCTCTGCTGCCTTCACTATTCCATCCCTCAAAACTACCCATTCTTCTTGTACTGTATTTCTTTCCCCCTTTCCTGTCAATTGTTCCCTTATGCTCTCCCTGAAACTCTGGTTTAGTCAGTTTATCCAGGTCCCATCTCCTTAATTTCCCACCTTTCTGCAGTTTCTTCAGTTTTAATCTACAGTTCATAACCAATAGATTGTGGTCAGAGTCCACATCTGCCCCTGGAAATGTCTTACAAGTTAAAACCTGTTTCCTAAATCTCTCTCTTACCATTATATACTCTATCTGATACCTTCTAGTATCTCCAGGATTCTTCCATGTATACAACCTTCTTTTATGATTCTTGAACCAAGTGTTAGTTATGATTAAGTTATACTCTGTGCAAAATTCTACCAGGTGGCTTCCTTTCATTTCTAACCCCCAATCCATATTCACCTACTATGTTTCTTTCTCTCCCTTCTGCAACACTCGAATTCCAGTCACCCATGACTATTAAATTAATGTCTCCTTTCACTACCTGTATAATTTCTTTTATCTCATCATACATTTCATCGATTTCTTCATCATCTGCAGAGCTAGTTGGCATATAAACTTGTACTACTGTAGTAGGTATCGGCTTTGTGTCTATCTTGGCCACAATAATGCGTTCACTATGCTGTTTGTAGTAGCTTACCCACACTCCTATTCTTCTATTCATTATTAAACTTACTTCTGCATTACCCCTATTTGATTTTGTATTTTTAACCATGTATTCACCTGACCAAAAGTCTTGTTGCTCCTGCCACCGAACTTCACTAATTCCCACTATATCTAACTTTAACTTATCCATTTCCCTTTTTAAATTTTCTAACCTACCTGTCCGATTAAGGGATCTGACATTCCACGCTCCGATCTGTAGAATGCCAGTTTTCTTTCTCCTGATAACGACGTCCTCCTTAGTAGTCCCTGCCCGGAGATCCAAATGGGGGACTATTTTACCTCCGGAATATTTGACCCAAGAGGTTAGAAAATTTAAAAAGGGAAAGGGATAGGTTAAAGTTAGATATAGTGGGAATTAGTGAAGTTCGGTGGGAGGAGGAACAAGACCTCTGGTCAGGTGAATACAGGGTTGTAAATACAAAATCAAATAGGGGTAATGCAGGAGTAGGTTTAATAATGAATAAAAAAATATGAGTGCGGGTAAGCTACTACGAACAGCATAGTGAACGTATTATAGTGGCCAAGATAGACACGAAGCCCATGCCTACTACAGTAGTACAAGTTTATATGCCAACTAGCTCTGCAGATGACGAAGAAATTGAAGAAATGTATGATGAGATAAAAGAAATTATCCAGGTAGTGAAGGGAGACGAAAATTTAATAGTCATGGGTGTCTGGAATGCGAGAGTAGGAAAAGGGAGAGAAGGAAACATAGTAGGTGAATACAGATTGGGGCTAAGAAATGAAAGACGAAGCCGTCTGGTAGAATTTGGCACAGAGCATAACTTAACCATAGCTAACACTTGGTTCAAGTATCATAAAAGAAGGTTGTATACATGGACGAATCCTGGAGATCCTAAAAGGTATCAGATAGATTATATAATGGTAAGTCAGAGATTTAGGAACCAGGTTTTAAATTGTAAGACATTTCCAGAGGCAGATGTGAACTCTGACCACAATCCATTGGTTATGAACTGTAGATTAAAACTGAAGAAATTGCAAAAAGGTGGGAATTTAAGGAGATGGGACCTGGATAAACTGACTAAACCAAAGGTTGTACAGAGTTTCCGGGACAGCATAAGGGAACAATTGACAGGAATGGGGGAAAGAAATACAGTAGAAGACAAATGGGTAGCTCTGAGGGATGAAGTAGTGAAGGCAGCAGAGGATCAAGTAGGTAAAAAGACGACGGCTAGTAGAAATCCTTGGGTAACAGAAGAAATATTGAATTTAAAAGATGAAAGAAGAAAATATAAAAATGCAGTAAATGAAGCAGGCAAAAAGGAATACAAACGTCTCGAAAATAAGATCGACAGGAAGTGCAAAATGGCTAAGCAGGCATGGCTAGAGGACAAATATAAGGATGTAGAGGCTTATCTCACTAGGGGTAAGATAGATACAGCCTACAGGAAAATTAAAGAGACCTTTGGAGAAAAGAGAACCACTTGTATGAATATCAAGAGCTCAGATGGAAACCAAGTTCTAAGCAAAGAGGGGAAAGCAGAAAGGTGGAAGGAGTATATAGAGGGTCTATACAAGTGCGATGTACTTGAGGACAATATTATGGAAATGGAAGAGGATGTAGATGAAGATGAAATGGGAGATACGATACTGCTGAAGAGTTTGACAGAGCCCTGAAAGACCTGAGTCGAAACATGGCCCCGGGAGTAGACAATATTCCATTAGAACTACTGACGGCCTTGAGAGAGCCAGTCATGACAAAACTTTACCATCTGGTGAGCAAGATGTACAAGACAGACAAAATACCCTCAGACTTCAAGAGGAATATAATAATTCCAATCCCAAAGAAAGCAGGTGTTGACAGATGTGAAAATTACCAAACCATCAGTTTAATAAGCCACAGCTGCAAAATACTAACGCGAATTATTTACAGACGAATGGAAAAAGTGGTAGAAGCCGACCCCGGGGAAGATCAGTTTGGATTCCGTAGAAATGTTGGAACACGTGAGGCAATACTAACCCTACGACTTATCTTAGAAGGAAGATTAAGGAAAGGCAAACCTACGTTTCTAGCATTTGTAGACTTAGAGAAAGTTTTTGACAATGTTGACTGGAATTCTCTCTTTCAAACACTAAAGGTGGCAGGGGTAAAATACAGGGAGCGAAAGGCTATTTACAATTTGTACAGAAACCAGATGGCAGTTATAAGAGTCGAGGGGCATGAAAAGGAAGCAGTGGTTGGGAAGGGAGTGAGACAGGGTTGTAGCCTCTCCCCGATGTTATTCAATCTGTATATATTGAGCAAGCAGTAAAGGAAACAAAAGAAAAATTTGGAGTAGGTATTAAAATCCAGGGAGAAGAAATAAAAACTTTGAGGTTTGCCGATGACATTGTAATTCTGTAAGAGACAGCAAAGGACTTGGAAGAGCAGTTGAATGGAATAGACAATGTCTTGAAAGGAAGATACAAGATGAACATCAACAAAAGCAAAACGAGGATAATGGAATGTAGTCGAATTAAGTCGGGTGATGCTGAGGGAATTAGATTAGCAAATGAGACACTTAAAGTAGTAAAAGAGTTTTGCCATTTGGGGAGCAAAATAACTGATCATGGTCGAAGTAGAGAGGATATAAAATGTAGACTGGAAATGGCAAGGAAAGCGTTTCTGAAGAAGAGAAATTTGTTAACATCGAGTATAGATTTAATTGTCAGGAAGTCGTTTCTGAAAGTATTTGTATGGAGTGTAGCCATGTATGGAAGTGAAACATTGACAATAAATAGTTTGGACAAGGAGAGAATAGAAGCTTTCGAAGTGTGGTGCTACAGAAGAATGTTGAAGATTAGGTGGGTAGATCACGTAACTAATGAGGAGGTATTGAATAGGATTGGGGAGAAGAGAAGTTTGTGGTCCAACTTGACTAGAAGAAGGGATCGGTTGGTAGGACATGTCCTGAGGCATCAAGGGACCACAAATTTAGCATTGGAGGGCAGCGTGGTGGGTAAAAAATCGTAGAGGGAGACCAAGAGATGAATACACTAAGCAGATTCAGAAGGATGTAGGCTGCAGTAGGTACTGGGAGATGAAGGAGCTTGCACAGGGCAGATTAGCATGGAGAGCTGCATCAAACCAGTCTCAGGACTGAAGACCACAACAACAACAACATCTTTTTTAAAAAATACTAAATCCCATCGAATGCTTACTCTGAAATGTTCTAGCTCATACGGGATGTCAACAGTGGATCTTTCAGTCATAACATCATATGTATTAATCTGTATGGAACGGAAGCTTCAAAAACAGTGAAATCGAGAATGAAATGGGTGCGCTTTTGTTACACAGCCTAAGTGCAGGGCACGTGACGTCCTTAGCCAATCAGAACACAGAACAGACCACATTACACGTTGTGTAATCAGCCAATCACATCTTCAATCCGCGAACACACAAACGAAATCACATTTTAAGCAAGAAACTTGAACAGACACTGCAAAGTAATGTAGAATATACGCAGTAGAAAGCCAAGTGACGCTGTTACGAATTTAGTTTTGAGGAAATTGGAAATATAGGTTTCGCCGAAAGGCACGGAATTTTTGTTGCCAGTCATGCTTGCAACATTCTTCAAAAGAATTACTGCATCACAGTTCCGTCGGTCAGGTAAAGTTTACCTGGTTCAGCAAAAAAGTAATTTACAGTAAAACACGAATCCGAAGCGACCGAAAAATCAGGAGTTCGTGTTAGAAAAATCGTGTTAAGTGAAAAACACAGATTTTAATAAGTATACATGTACAGCAGTACACTAATGTATAATACACTACACTATGAATCATGTTATTGTAGACTTATAATACTATAAAGTGATTGTGAAATTACAAGTACTCACAAATTATGTACATTACTTTGTTGGAAAAAATTCGGTCATGGTTCGCTGACGTTCATGGGAACGATAATATTTTGTAATTTCACAACCCATTGTAACGACAGCGTCCGTAAACCCAGAAGTGACGTCGGATGTTCAAGTGAACCGTTCTAAACAGTCCAAGGCTGCAAACATCTCCTGACGGGTAGGTGGAATGGTATCTGTATTCTCTTCCTCTTCACTTTCTTCTGATGGCCCTTCTTGCACCTCGTTCACAGCTTTTGGCACATCTGATTCCACAGAAGCACATACAGCAACATCGCCGTCTATACTAATGAATTCTTCGAAACTAATCCCAGGGTTCGCAACGTCCTGCAGAACTGTCCGTTCATGAGGTGAAGTGGCATCTTCTAACTCGTGGACATCTTCAGTGTTGCTGTATCTCCAAGCTCTGTTAATGCATTTCCCTGTATGATGTGGCGATACTGAGTTCCAGGCTGCTGCGATGGGATTTTATTGCGTCAAGCAGATTCCTATTTGGGATTGCACTATTGTTTTCAGCGCACGAATTGCAGCTCTTACAAGTCGCTTGCGATAAGATCTCTTTATGAGAGAGATTATGCCTTGGTCCAAAGGCTGAAGGCAGCTTGTGGCGTTGGGTGGAAAAGACTGAACCTTTATGTTGGATAGGTTCAGATCAGGAACGTTATGGGCAGTACATCTGTCTAATGTACGAAGAACATGTCTATTTTGAGCAACCATTCGACTGTTGAAACGAAGAAGCCACTTGAGAAATGATGTGCCATCGATCCAAGCTTTCTTGTGGTGACAGTAGATGCAAGGTAAAGTGTCCATATTTATGTTTTTTTTAAAACAACGTGGTTTCTCAGATTTACCGATAACCGAAGGACGAAACTTCTCGCTGCCGTCAGCATTACAGCACAGTACAACAGTCACACGTTTTTTGCTTCGGGCTCCACCCTAACACTTATCACCTTTTATCCCCAGGGTGTAATTTGGAAAAAGATTGTAGAAAAATCCAGTTTCATCCATGTTAAACACATCACACGAAGCATACTTTTCCCTCAATCGGTTGAATTCATGCAATCAGCTGTTCGCGCTTTCTTCATCAACTTTATTTGCTTCACCACAAATTTGTACAGATGAAATTTAATGTCTCTTTTGGAACCGATACAACCAACCAGCAGAACAACGGAAGTCTTCGATGCACATATCTTTAGCAATATCATTTGCTTTTGACTGAATCACAGAGCCAGTTAAAGGTATGTTAGATGCACGCATATGATGGAACCATTCTAGCAGTAACGTCTCGATGTCTTCGTACTTGGCGGTACGAAGTCGTTTAGATTTGTTTCTCGATTCTTAATAATCGTGGATAAAGTAGATTTAGGTATTCCAAACTGCTCTGCAATTGCTGTTTTCTTGGTACCACGATCCACTTCATCTAGAATCTTAAGCTTTAACTGTACATTTAGAGCCGTCCGTTTCCTCTTTGCCATTTTCGCGTGCTACGGTACCGGTTGTAACTTTAGTTTTTATTCAGTATTCCAAATTGGTACTGCTCCGACTAACAGAGCACCTGTCAAATCTGGCACTGAGTGCGTCCCTAAATGCTGCTGCACACGTTATTGAATGTCTTACAATGTACAGCATGCGCCGATTGTTGAGGTAATAATCGCGGCTACCGACCTACAATACGTTAAATACGAGTCAACAATAAGTATAATTAGCTTTGTAGCTACATTTTCTACATTCATTTCGGAAAAAAATTACGCTTCAGAATACTCTAATGTCGGAAGTTTGTGTTACAGAGAAATTTAATTACGCTAGGAATTCGCCTTAAGCGAAATTCGTGTTAACCGATAAAACATACCATAAGAACTAATGTATTCCTGGTGGGACCAATATTTTTTTCGCGTTAACCGCGAGTTCGTCTTATGCGAGTTCCCGCTAACGAGGTTATAGTGATTTTTTTTCTGGAGATCTGCTTGAGGGAAAATGTACTCCGCTAGTTAACTGCAAAATGTTTATTAATCTTTCTGCCATATCGTGGGATTGCTTCTCTGACGTCCCGCCGCATATCCCCCCCCCCCCCCCTCACTGAATTTCGTCGAACACTCAATTTCCTACAATTTCATGTCTATTGTGTTTCCTTTTCCCAAATTTCGCCTCGCCCATTTTAACGACGACTCCTGGTCTTCCAACTGTTAAGTGTTTACCGCCAACTCGATACCCGCTTCGTGACAGAAGAAATCCCAGTCCGTCGCCGTACGTATACATGCCGAAATTTGTGACAAGTTTCACCGTCTTCGGACACACATGGAGCATGCGACTACCCTTCAGCGCCCACCGTCGGCGCCAGCAACGAAACGAATCCTCACTGAATAAGAAATTAGAAAGGACTTTGCATTTAGGGCGTGGAAGCACATTATGAGAGCCTAACCACGATCATAGAGTAAACCTCTCTGGAGAGAGCATTGCGTTCTGCGCATGTTGTCAACAGTAAACCAGGATTGTCACGTGTTTTCGGGACTTCGCTGGGTCTAGTGAAGCAGGGGATACAACCCGTCGGCTTTGAACAATGACGTCATTCCTTAGTCATAGATAGTAATGTCTCCACTTCGAGGCATAGATAATAAAGCAGTTCTGTGTTCTAATAAGCGCTATCATTAAAATAATTGAATGTGAATCTAAAAGCGATCGCTTGATATTCGCTAAATCATTAAACGTGTGATTTAATTAAGTTAAATAAACAATCAAAACATATAAAATGAAACAGGTTGCAAATGTAACGTACATGTATTTCCACCTATTCGTAAGTAGGATCAGTTTATTCTATCTCGTGAGATTTTTTTTAAAAAAAGCCAAAAAACACTTATCAGCTACTGAAGCATCTGTATCTTAGGATCAGTTTATTCTATCTCGGGAGATTTTTTTTTAAAAAGCCAAAAACCACTTATCAGCTACTGAAGCATCTGTATCTTCTAATGGGTGCGGGAGTTCCGACTCCTGGGGAGGTGGGTGGGTGTGAGTCGGACAGATGCTTCAGTAGCTGATAAGTGTTTTTTGGCTTTTTTAAAAAAAAATCTCACGAGATAGAATAAACTGATCCTAAGATACAGATGCTTCAGTAGCTGATGAGTGTTTCTTGGCTTTTTTTTAAAAAAAAAAATCTCACAAGATAGAATAAACTGATCCTATTTTATGTTAGTAATAGCGGAGACGAAATAAACAGCACATCTACAATTTGTATCCCGTGTTCCACTTAGGGTTTACTGAAGCGGAGGATACATCGTTCAGGTGAAGAACAGGACAGTAATGCTAGTGAAAACGAAGAAATCGCCTTACGACAAACTCGTATTCCGGACTGTACTTAAGCAACACACTTCGAATTAGCTTTTAATTTGTATCGGGTTTCATTTGCGGTCTAGTGAAGCAGGGGATACATAGTTCAAGTGAACAACAGGCCAGCAATGCTAGTTTAAACTAAGAAATCGACTACGCTGAACTTGTATCCCGTACTGCACTGCACAGTTCGAAAGACTTTCGAGATACAACTGACATACATGTAACGTGATGTATTCTTTGCTAGTAATTTCATTCATTTCTTTCCACTGTATTTTGCGGAGAAATACTAAGATACAAACACGCGATATCGTTAACGTGAAAATACTACTGGCCCTTACATATGTGAAATAAAGTTTATCTCTCTCGCATTCCTTTGTTTCTCAACATTCTCCTCAGCTCTTTCATCTTTGTAATACATGCTCTCTGGCGACTTGTGACATTGTTCAAAGCCGACGGGTTGTATCCCCTGCTAAACTAGACCCACTTCGCTGAGCGTGTGTGCTTTCCGCAGAGTTTGAAGTTTATAATATCAAGAGTGTTGTTGTGTTTCCGCCGTCTGTTGGTAGTTTAATAGCAATGGTGAATTACTGTTGTTGATACGGATGCAAAGAAAAATATGTGAAAGAAGGGATAGTAACTTTCCAAGGGTACTTATAATTAAGGCTTGATTCTGTAGACGTATTTTTCTACGATTTTATGACTATATAATATATATTACGGCTCGTACAAAAGCTTACAAACAATCGCTTCCTCTCGTAAATTTGCTAGTGGAACAGGAAAGGGAATGGTTAGTTGTTTCAGCAAATACTACCCTCCATGCATTTATCAGTGACTTGTCGATTATGTATATAGATTTGAAAGACGGGAGACAGATAAATTCAATGGAGTGGGACTCTGTAATTGTCTTCGTATAATGTGTGAGTCCAAACCTATTTTTTTTTACTATAAAGTTACAGTAGGAGACCATGTTAAGTGTGTCTGGGACATGGAGAATGATTAGTGTGATTTATATTTTAGTTTCCCGAAGGATGAACAACGAGTAAAGATGTGGCTCCAGAAAATGAGGAGTAATTTTGTCCCCACAAAATATTCCAAAGTATGTTCACAACACTTTGAAGAGGAATGTTTAGACAGAGAAAAGTTTGGATGTGTGTGGCTGACACGCCCGGGTTCGATTCCTGGTGGGGTCAGGGATTTTCTCTGCCTCGTGATGACTGGGTGTTGTGTGCTGTCCTTAGGTTAGTTAGGTTTAAGTAGCTCTAAGTTCTAGGGGACTGATGACCATAGATGTTAAGTCCCATAGTGCTCAGAGCCATTTGAATCTTTTTTTTTGTGTGGCTGAAGGTAGATGCTATACCAACTATTTTTAATTTTCCACAGCAGACAGCACCAATTTCTGCATTCAGCTTAAATACATTTTCTGCACAAATCAAATAAAAAACACAATAGTGTAGCTAATCAAAGTACACATTCATCTTCTTTGGTGTATTTTGCCTTCAATTTATTTTCTTCACCATTTGATTAACAAGCCTAAAATATTAGTAAACATGTCCCCAAACTCTTTCATTTGTGTCACTTTCCACTTCCCTTAATGGTGTTATAAGGGTTGACTGTTAAATGACCAACTGTATTTGCTTTACAGTACATTTATTCTTCGACGCCTTTTTTATCCCCTTCTTACTCAGTCTACTATTTATTTAATAAACTGGGAGCAAGTACGTAAAATGCGTTAAATAAACACTTCGAAGTGTCACCAGCAAGAAAAATTGTGCTTTAGGTCGCAAAAACGAGAAAATATACGCAGAAATAGCAGAAAAAGAAGGAATTAGCAGGGATATAATCGCAAATGTGTAGTAAATTCGGTGTTTTTCGGACACTTGCAAAAGTACTAGCGTACTGTTAAGTCTTTTTACAAGATTATCACTGCAAAAATGTGCGTCAGGCTCTATAATACTATAAAGTGCCGTACCATACCGAAAACTACCAAAAATCGAGTGCATCTGAACTGTAACACCCATCGCAAAGAAGCAGAATGCAATATCACTTGCCCTTAAAAGTTACGTAGCTGGTTTATTCCCGGTATCAAATGGATACTATTAAAATGTCTGCGCAACATATATAAATAATCCACGACACGTACGAAAAGAATCCGTATGTACTAGGACAAACACACGTCACGTGACCAGGCCGGCAATGTGTGTTGACAACACAAAATCTGTTCTGCGCATGTGAATGCTCACTCCAGAGATATTTACTCTATGACCACGATCATGGTTTACCTTTACTTATTCTATAAAATGCAGCCTTGCCGACAAGGCAGCCTTCACACGCCATCTTGCCTGAACTACGACAAGGCAACTGATAGAGGGCTTCGAATGAGACCAAATTTCGTAATATGTCACAGTACTCCATACACAGCGCGCAGGATAATGTGATGTTTCACTGGCCCTGAGCGACCGCCAGAGTTGTACTGCGAAGTTATCACATCATCTCTGGTCAAAAATCGACATTTTCATGAAACATCTATAATTTAAGTTTTAGTGACGAGTTCCGTTCATAAACTGAAGTTATGCTCTTACTTTCCTGCTTACTCACGCTATGGAAATCTCTATACATTCGCGGAAATAGTAGATTATTCATGACATAAGTCATACATTTCACTGCTATGTCACAAACTAACTCTTTCACCACATTCGCGTTTTTTTGCTTTGACATTAGGTGGTTTTCCCACTAACAAATTAACAGCTCTTCGAACGTAATCTCGACATCTGGCTCCGCTACAGACCAGTACAACCCACGATCAGATTTTTCTGCCAATTAAAGCTGTCCCAGCTTAACCACATCAACGGAAATCGCGAGAAATTCGGAAAATACAGTGCAGAACATTTGAACCACAATCGTAAAGATCAATACCTATTCTTAAAACTGCCAAATATTTGCAACGTCGGATAATGTAGAAGTCTCCACTTCACTCTCAGCATTTTAATTTGGATAACTAACACCCACCCACCCAAAAAAAAAAAAACTCCCGTCAATAATTTGGGCAGTACAATGGTCAGTATATAGTGCGAAACGGCATTTTACTCTTATTTCGTATGTGACATACCACTGACGACATAATTGTAATCAACTAGTGTATAACCTATGGCTTCCTTTGAATAAACTACTAAGTTAAAATTTACGATAGTTTAGTAACAATTTCACACTCTCTCTCCCTTTAACATTCTAGGATTAAGTTCTGTTGTTACGTCCCAGCCGTATCATACCCACGGAAATCGAGATAAGGAAACCACGACATATTCGGAATAAAAGAGCCATATATTTCTTGCACATAAGAGCAGCAATATGACTGCTTCATTCGCATTCACTTAATATTTCGTCTTACATTCTTGTCTAACCACATCTACGGAAAAAACACCCACTCTTTCTGACGAGCAAAATTACTTAGGAAGCCACAGCTCTATTTCTATACTGTATGTATATTAATGTGTGTGTACGAGCGCGACGAAACAGTCACTATGCCATTGGTTGAATAGATCACGTCTGCTATGTCGCTGTAATTGGCTAACTAGGTCACGTGGCCTTTGCTCAGATTAGGTTCGTTCGCGATACAGTTGCAACCACGCGAATGCGTTCGACGCACGCATTCTCCCAGTTCCTGTGGTTTGTGACTGGTTGATAGCTGGTTAAATTCGAAACACATACGTTAAATGATTAGTCGTCGATGAGCATTTTAATGCCACAAAAATAAATCTGAAGTGTGTGCCCACTATGTACTTTTACCACTAGATCTATATAAACATCCAGCATCTGGGCACAGTCATTGGAAAAATGACTGATGTGGGGATATAGAGGAATGTTCGATTCGCGTCGTCTGCTTTGACCAATGCCATACGAAACATGGAGGATGCTAAGTTCACCGGACTTGGATACGATGTGACGTCATTAAGACGTATACACCCTACATCGAAAACGATAGAAACCGTATATCGACTATTCGACTTTTGTGAACTTTCGAGAGGTTGTGACAGGGTAGCGCTGTGCTCTGCACCATTCGTTTAAATGTGTTTTGCGTTCCTTGCGTTTAAATCGTGTATTGTACTGTGTTTGTCCTGTGCGTTGTTTTTCGTTGCTCGTCTCTAATTATGTGTTCAGCATTCGAGAGACTAATGAGAGAAAAGCTGAAAAGAGTTCAGCATCGATGACGACGGGCAATTGCGTGGTTATTGTGAATCTCAAGCAGAAATTGATGTACTTCTGACCCAACTGAAGTGCGTCGGTTATTCGTACTCGGTGAGAAGAAGCACTCAGCAGCCAAAATCTTTAGATGCGTCAAGATACTAACCTTTGGTTAAGATTACATTGAGAAATCCACTTCCCCTCGTATTTCATCTCCGGTCGACGATTTTTCTTCAACAATGCCTCATATTTTTCTTTATAAGTTCGAAATTCAATCATTCTACAGACCAGTCATTACTGGACACTAAGGTACCTGTCTCTGCGGTCCGAGTGTAAAATTACTTGGAATTATGGTTGATAAAAGACTATGTTGGGATGGACATATAAATTACTTAGCTAACAAACTTGCACGAGTTCTCTTTCAGCTATATAAATTAAGAAAAAAAAGTCAGCAAGAGTATGCTGCTACAATCTAATATGTACTGACAGGACCAATTCGATGAAACCATACTAAAATATTGATAATAAATAAATATTATTTTCGGCGTAAGCATTCAATACAACAATCACACAATCTAATCTGGTCGGGACATAAGAAGACTTCACTTTTTTACGAAACGTGCTGTCCGTGGTGTTTTCAAGGCCACGGTCAGGAATATTTCTATTAATATCCAGCTCTTTTATTTTGGCGAAATACATATACGCTGCCACACTGAGCTGTTATCAGAATCGAACGTGTCAAAACAAACCACTAGCTGACGACAGTTTAAAATCTCGAACGTTCGTAAAAGTCGATAGGTGTGTTAATCGACTAAAGCGTATATACGTCATAATGACGTCACATCATATCCAGGTTGGGTGAACTTAGCATCCTCCTACGAAACATGCGACAACCGCCTAATACAATATGGCGACTGTAACGTTATGTTATTGATTTTTTGAAACTGGCTACGCTACAGAGCAGTCTGTCACCACGAAAAGGTTTTTATCTGTAATTAGAGTTGCGGCCGATGGATGGTTGCAACTTGTTTCGAATGATCAGAGGAAATCGTTCTGTCTGGCTCCTAAGACTTAAGACTGACCCAAAGATATTCACGCGCGCTTGCGCAAAACTGTGTGTTTATTCTCGTTGGAAAAAAGTACTAGGTTAGTCTTTTCAAGGACCTCTATATTTCAATCTTATGAAAATTTAATACATCTTGGTTTAATTTTATTTTCTTGAGGGATTTTTTTGTGGAAATCTGCTACATATATGAAGCCTGGGTTTTCAAAAGCAAAAGGATCTCACTACCTTCTTTCAACGTTACTTTCAAAAAGAATAGTTTTTTCTGTCATACAAGGGCCTGATCACAAGAGCCGATAGTTGGGGGTCACGTACTACAGTCATTGCTATAAATGACATGCGATCATTCATCTGGCTCATTTTAAAGGGGAGGTTGCATAGCTAGAAATAAGCACACATTTATTAGTGAAATTAAGCTGGCTATCAGTTTCTTAAAAGTGGGCACATTGCGGCCACTCCCTAATAACCAAACGAACGATAATTTTTCTTCAAAACAATTTCTGTTATTTGTAAATTATCTGCAATGTAAAATCAATCAGCAACAAAATTTGTGTTACCAAAATCAATGAGGCAAGCCGATCAATTTTTTTCATGCATAAAAAAGAACAGGAAGTTGATGAGGAAAGTTGTATCAGGAATAATTAAGAACATCTTCAATTAACATTTTGTATCACTAGTTCTCAAAGAAGTGCCGACCACACGTGGGAGGCAGAAACGTCTGACTCAGTCCCATACCAATCGATGTTTTTGGAAAGCTTGCTACTGCCACTCTGCAAATACGCAATAATGAAACACTGCAATCCCCCCCCCCCCTTTTTTTTTTTTGTCCGACGCATTTCGAGATTTTCTCATCGTCATGATTTATATATGCATTAGTATTTTTTGTGTTGTACTGCCTGTTTTGCACTATAGCCGTCTTTTTGTGATCAGAAGCTACTGCACCTATTACATTATACAGAAAGACCCCCGCAAACCATCACTCATACTGTTTGTGAAATTTCAATGTGTGTGTGTGTGTGTGTGTGTGTAATGTAGGCGACACAGTACCGTATCTTTACCTCAAAAAGACGACAGTGCAGTGTTAGAGGGGCACAACACACAAAAGACTTACGTAAATATTTTCACTTGCCTTTGAGAATAAATTCTCAAAACGCGTAGTGCTAAGCACGACGAAAATACGTACCCGGTGCATTATTTCATTACTTAAATCAAGGTAATTAAATGAGAAACATTTGAGCAACGTGAAGACGGCAGAAACGTCAACTAGCGCTATAGGTGGTCAGAAAACGAAACACGCGAATTTTAGCGTTCGAGTAAACGCCGAGGAGTCTGACGGTCGGAACTATCACAAAGCTGTGCATTCGTACTAGAGACAGTTTGAAGACGGTAGCACTTCGTTCTGATAGCCTTACTCGAACGCAACTACTGTTTAACAAAAGCACAGCGCACTCCCTATTTCAGCGTTTCCGAAGCTACCATGCCCTATTTGGTGGATTTCGTATTGATATTTGCTGCAGCCCATAATGGACCTAACGAAGAGAGGTCCTTTTCTCCTGCATTTGTTGTGCTACAGTGTCAGGAAGTCCGATATCGATATATAAAAAATTTACCATATTTGTCCCCCCTCCACAGAAATAGGCAGGTCTCTAGTATATCCCGAGATCCTTGTTGGACTAGAGGCAGATAACTTGGCCGAGTTGGCGAAGGCAGCGACATTTAAAGTCGAAGCTTTTCGTTGCAAGCAGGCCTGTAGTAGCCTAATTTTTAGGTTCGCGCCATGTGTAAACACACTTTGCAACAATTACCGCAGTTCTGATCCTAAAGAAAACAGAAGGTTAAATTCTAAACACATACATTAAATAATTAGTCGTCGATATGCATTTTAATACCACAGAACTAAATCTGAAGTGTGTGCCCACTATGTACTTTTACCACTAGACCTGTATAAACATTCAGCATTTGGGCGCAGTCATTTCAAAAATGACTGTTGGTGGTGGGGGGCGAGGGGATATAGAGGAATGTTCGATTCGCGTCGTCTGCTTTGACAAATGACGTAACACGCGACAACCGCCGAACACAATATGGCGACTGTAACGGTATGTTATTGATTTTTTGAAACTGGCTAAGCAGACTGGCAGTCTGTCACCACAAAAATGTTTTTTTCTTTAGCACCATATTAGTTGGCTTCGCCAACTAACGAACTATCTTCTTCCAACCTAATCTACACCTCGCGCAAAGTTATAGATTAGTCTGTCATCAAACCAGATTTATTTAGTTTCACATTCATAGGCTTCATCATCTCACAACCAAACAGTCACCTTCCAACCTAACCTAATCCGTCGTATAAGCTACCTCAAAAGTGTTTTTTTTTTCTTACAAACTTCGTTGGCTTCGCCAACTAACAACGAAAATGTTAATGTGTGCACCGAAAGGCGACAGCAGCCATTAACATTACGTCACTGGTCGAAGACTCGTATTGATTAGACCCTGCACGGGCACTGTAGCACAAGGACAGATTACACACAATAACGAATCATCGTGCATGGAAGAAGTGGAACACGTAAAGTATCATTTAACCACACAAAGTTTACATTTAACAATTTGTTTTTTCATACACAAAGCCAACTTGACAGACACTTACTTTGCAGACAAAGTTTGGCGAAAGAAAGGCTTCCCTATAACAGCGAACTTTCCCTTCGTGATTATAAAGAATGACAAACAATATACATCAAGAAATACATCGGCTATTCAGATCAGAATTGCACGAATTACACAAATAGAACACAGCCTCACAGACGACGCAACGCGCCCTCCTAGCTCCTACTATAAGGCTATTGATTTTCGGATGTCAGTGTTGCCAAACGTTTCAGAGAAAATTCCGCTAGAATGCGTTCTATTTTGCAGTACAACACCCTAGATTACACCGATATTTTATTATAATTACAAGCGCTAAAATGTACGCAATCAGCTAGACAATGAATGTATGCTGTGCAATGAAATGTTACTTGGTTGTGTAAACGTGTTGCACAAGGTCACTGGTAATCTTCGATGTAAAGAAGGCAGTACCACCTGCACAGGCAATGGAATATAGTAACGGCTATAAAATCCTGAGAAATTAAAAAAAATCGAGTATACCGTTTCCATTACATTTGTTCTTCTCTTGTCTCAGATCCTTGTTTCTAAATGCAAATACAGAAATGAGAAAATCATGTCCAAGGAATTGTACACCACAAATCGAAACGAGAATTTGTTTTGTTGGCTCAGTTTTATGTCATATTTTCAGAAGAATGATGAAGATTAGATGGGTAGATCACGTAACTAATGAGGAGGTGTTGAATAGGATTGGGGAGAAGAGAAGTTTGTGGCACAACTTGACTAGAAGAAGGGATCGGTTGGTAGGACATGTTCTGAGGCATCAAGGGATCACCAGTTTTAGTATTGGAGGGCAGCGTGGGGGGGTAAAATTCGTAGAGGGAGACCAAGAGATGAATATACCAAGCAGATTCAGAAGGATATAGGTTGCAGCAGTTACTCAGAGATGAAGATGGTTGCACAGGATAGAGTAGCATGGAGAGCTGCATCAAACCAGTCTCAGGACTGAAGACCACAACAACATCAACAACTGGCAACTGTCGGCAAATAAAAGCATCGATATATCAGGGCGTTAACATTAAAAAAAAAAAAGGCATCGGAACGCTACGACGAGTATTTAATCTGAACTTTATACAGTAATTACATTACAAATTTGTTCAAGTTAAAACACTGTAGGTATTTGTTACGTGGCAGACTCGTCTGAGAATCTTATAATTTACGTTAATGCCTGAATTCTGCCTACTGCATAGACTCGAGCTTTTCTCGTAGACTGCCAGTTTGCTCTTCAAATTTTTATCAGCCAGATTCTCCTTCTTATTGCATCTGTCCCTTCAGAAAATTTCTTCCCTTCGAGCGTGGAAAGTGTAGAACAACGCACAGTGCTGTAGCATTATTCAAACGAAAGTTACGAAAATATACAGTAATAAAATATAAGAGATTTTTTGTCTGTTTGGAAAATAAACATCCTGTGCCTGCCCGAGCACCACATAACCAGAGTTAGAAAAAATATATATGAAAGATTACACCCTTCAAGCTTTCTAATACAGAGCTAATATCGGAAAAGAAGATTTTGCATGTCTTAAAATAACAAAAGTTCAAAAACATCAAGCCTGGTAGATTTTCTAGTGATTAGTACACACAAATATCTGGTTGTGTATTAATATTGAAAAATAGTTCACTTTTAATTGTAACTATGTATAGGTCCCGTCTGGGAAATTTTAAATTGTTTATGAGGTATCTGGATTCCTTTCGAAGTCTTTATATGTTTGTTCTGTTGCTGCTGATTGGTGGGTAAGTATTTTTAAATATCCAGTTACATTATACTATGTTATCTGTCAGACAGAAGCAAGCAGTCAATAGTCTGTGGTGACTTAAAGGGGAAAAAATGATCTGGAAACCTTATTAGGATCCTACAATTTGAGCACAGTAATTAAGATCCTACAATTTGAAATCAGCAATTAATTTGCCAACACTGGTGGATAAAGACAGTAGGACGCTAACTGATAATGTTTTCTTTGGTGAAGCTCAAAGCAATAAAGTAACTGTTTACCCAGCAAAAATTGCTCTGTCTGATCATGATGCACAGTTAGTTAGGATAAATAAACATAGTGCATCCAGTACAGATACTCCTCAGATACAATAATTAATGACTCCAGGACAAATGTGTCCAAGAATAGTTCACAGGAGATGACAAGGGATGAAATTTATAACGAACCAAATGCTAATGTAAAATTTAATCTATTCCATGATAAATTAATATCATTATTTCAAAATTGCTTTCCATATAAACTAATCAAGAAGGACATTAAACAGCTCTGTAAAAATACATGTACCACTAGAGGGTTTAAAGCATTTTGTGAAAGGAAAAGGGAAATGTATCTGTTGGGAAGAACAACAAGAGACACTGCAGTACTTACACACTACAAAATTGCTCAAAATTATGAAGAGAAGTTATTTAAAAGTCAAGAAATGTGGACATAATGTCAGAAATCGGTAATTCTGACAACAGCATTAAAGCTATATGGAATGTAGTGAAAAAAGAGATATGACAATCAGCTACAGAACAGGACAACATCACTATCAAATTCAATGAAAGGACTATAAATAATCAATCACAGGTAACAAATATATTTAATAATCATTTCTTAAATATAGTATAAAGCATAAGGACAAACAGCTCAAGTGAAAAATTGATACAGTATGTTGAGAAACTAACTCTCATAAAATTCAATCATATGTATGCGTCACCAAATTCTCCTTCTGGAATTAAGAAAATAATACATTTTCTCTCTCTCTCTCTAAAAAAAAAAGGCTCATCTGGTTTTGATGATGTTTCCAATAGAAAACATAAGATTTATTCCCATATAATATTCCCTGACTTACGTAATGCATCACCAACTCAATGCAATATTCCAGAAAGACTGAAATATGCTGTTGTTAAAGCTCTATTTAAAGAAGGTGATAAGCGAGATGGCAATAACTACTGACCTGTTGCATTTTGCATTTTCAAAATTTTTTGAGAAGGTGATGTAATGCAGAACAGAGTCTCACCTTAGCAACAATAATATTCTCAGAAAATCATACTTTAGGTTTCAGAAGAATTGCTCTACTGAGAATCTCATATACATATTCACTCACCAAATTTTACAAGCGTTAAATAATAAAATAGGGCCAGTTGGTATTTTCTGAAACCTATCTGAGGCACTTGACTGTGTGAGTGATAGTATTCTCCTATATAAATTGGAGTTTTATGGACAGTATGGTATAGCCAATCAATGGATAATGTCATATCCAACCAAAAGAAAGCAGAAAATTGTATTTATTAATTCGACCAGTATAGTTCAGGGACATAATTCTGACTGGGGAGAGAAAAAAGGGGGGGGGGGGGCACGTATGGTGTTCCCCGAGGCTCAATCTTAGGTCCACTATTGTTCCTCATAAATGTAAACAATCTTCCACTAGTATTGTAATCAACCCACACATACATACAAAAACAGAAGAAATGATAAATAATGTTTTTAAAAGTATTATTGATTGTTTTTCTGCAAGTGGTCTCACACTCTATTTTAAATAGACAGCATATTCAGTTCTGCACATCTAGGGGCACTACCAATGATAAGTGTAACACATGGTGAGGAAATAATAGATAAGGTGGAAACATCAAAATGCTTAGGTCTCCGTATTTACGAGAATTTAAACTCTCCATATTTATGAGAATTTGAACTGGAAAAAGCACATTTTGGAACACGTAAAACAATTTAGTTTAGCCCATTTACGCTTAGAATGATTGCAAATCTTGGGGAGAGACAAATCAGTAAGTAGACATATTATGCATATTTTCATTCAATAATGTCATGTAGAATAATGTTCTGGAATAACTCATCTTTCAGAAAAAAGTCTCCATTGCTCAAAAATGAGCCATAAGAATAGTATGTGGTGCTCACCCATGATCATCTTGGTCCACAGCTCATGGTCTTGTGGCTAGCGTTGCTATCTCTGGATGACGGGGTCAGGAGCTGATGACTCCGCAGTTGTGTGCCCTACAAACCAATCATCATGATCATCTTGCAGACATCTGTTTAAGGAGTTGAACATTCTGACTACTGTTTCACAGTGTATTTATTAACTCATGAAGTTTATTGTAAATAATCCAGTACAGTTCGAAAGGAACAATGATTTACATAATTACAATACCAGAACAAAAAATGACATTTGTTACTCCAGATTAAGGTTGTCTTTAGCACAGAAAGATGATGCACTTTATACATACACAGCATTTTAGTTTTTGGTTGTGATGGTGTCCTCTATAAAGGACAATGTCCCAGAGATAAATCAACATGGTTCTGACCAAGGTTTTCAGGATGTTTCCCTAGCTTGTAAGATGTGTACAAGAACTGGTAATTCTCTCCCATTTACTCCTAATTGGGATCCCCAATTTTCCCCACTGTCAGATTGTCTTAATTGGGCCTTTAATGGACTGTATCTCGAACAGCCAACTCCACTCATTGGGGGAAGCCTGCAACGAAAGACAATTAGAAACTACAGACCAATTACTCTCAAGATGTCAGACTGATACAAGAAAAACACAGAATTTACAGAGAAATTAAAAGGACAAATAACCCAGAATTCAAACATCTACAGAATAGAATGAATGCTCAAATAAAGCGCAAAATTTCATACCATCAATGCAGGCAGTGGGTGAGACTTGTAGACAGCTAGACTTTCGTGATGGTGGCAAGTTCTGGAATAAATTTAAAACCCTTACAGGACAAGCAATCAAGCCCAGCTCCCACCTTCTCTTAGAGGCAAAACCCATTACCAATGGCAGAGAGAAAGTTGAAGCCTTTAAAAACATACTGGAAGAAGTATACTCTTTCCCCCAAAGACATTAACTTTGATAACAATTTTAAACAGTCCATCTCCAGAAAGTTACAGGAACTATTAATGACACTCATGGTAATGACTGAGGAAGATGATACACTGAAATGTGATGTAACAGAGGATGAACTAATTAGTGCCACATAAGCTGGAGGTAATTCTGCCCCAGGTGGAGATGGCATAACTGGACTATATACAGGGTGTTACAAAAAGGTACGGCCAAACTTTCAGGAAACATTCCTCACACACAAATAAAGAAAATATGTTATGTGGGCATGTGTCCGGAAATGCTTAATTTCCATGTTAGAGCTCATTTTAGTTTCTTCCACCTACGCTCAATGGAGCACGTTATCATGATTTCATACGCGATACTGTACCTGTGCTGCCAGAACATGTGCCTTTACAAGTACGACACAACATGTGGTTCATGCATGATGGGGCTCCTGCACATTTCAGTCAAAGCGTTCGTACGCTTCTCAACAACAAATTCAGTGACCAATGCATTGGTAGAGGCAGACCAATTCCATGGCCTCCACGCTCTTCTGACCTCAACCCTCTTGACTTTCATTTATGGGGGCATTTGAAAGCTCTCATCTACGCAACCCCGGTACCAAATGTAGAGACTCTTCGTGCTTGTATTGTGGACGGCTGTGATACAATACGCTATTCTTCAGGGCTGCATCAGTGCACCAGGGATTCCATGCGACGGAGGGTGGATGCATGTATCCTCGCTAACTGAGGACATTTTGAACATTTCCTGTAACAAAGTGTTTGAAGTCACACTGGTACGTTCTGTTGCTGTGTGTTTCCATTCCACGATTAATGTGATTTGAAGAGAAGTAATAAAATGAGCTCTAACATGGAAAGTAAGCGTTTCCGGACACATGTCCACATAACATATTTTCTTTCTTTGTGTGTGAGGAATGTTTCCTGAAAGTTTGGCCACACCTTTTTGTAACACCCTGTATATGAAAATGCCTGCTGACAATAATACTCCCTACACTAACCACACTGGTTAACTACTGCTTTATAAATGAAATTATACCACTGGTATGGAGAAGAATCAAGGTCATACTGATCTGTTGAGTGGTACTTAAGTAAATAAATTAGTGAAATCAAAGTGAAGTAGAAATTAGAATATAAATGAAAAAAAAATTGGTTTAGTTTAGAGAGTTACATACTGGCAAACAGCGGGCAGAACAGCAGAGCAGAAGAGACAATGACTCTGAAGTCAGCAAGTTCCACATAAGCGGGCGCTGTCGATTCAGCCGTCAGGGCATCGCCCGACCGGCTCACGTGTTTCTCAGTTGTCGCATGTGAGCAAAGGCCCTCACCTACATTCCAAGAGTCAGTGACCGATGTCAAGAAGATTCTTCGAGAAGCTTCTCAACGTGACAGAAGAGGCAATGACCGTGAAGTCGTTCACCTCCAGTAAACTGAAGTGAATAAATACGCGAGACGCAGTGGCCCCAACAGATGAAGACGGAGACGAGCGATGAAGAAGACGAAGAAGTGAAGAAGCGTAGCAGTTGTTTTAAGTCAGTTTCGGTGCTGAAGACCGTCATGCAAGAAGAGACTACATCATGCACAGGCGCACCAAGTCCGCCGCTGTAATGGAATAGCAAGCAGCAGCCTCGGCGCCAGAAGACAGAAGTTAAAAGGTATTTGAAGTCTGATTTTTACGTACCCGGGTGACTCGTGAGTGCGGGAAGGAGACGGCCTCACATCAGCAGTCACCTGTGAGCTGGGATGAAGATCTGACAGCCGAAGACTGGCAAGCGGGAGTCCATCGTTCGAGTCCGGGACGCTGGCCTTCCCCCGCCGCGCCGCTTCGCTGGCTGACGCACAACACACGCGGCCACTTAGAGAAGAGAAACACTGGGACGCCACATCCAAGGTGCTACCATCCGATGCACGACTTCGCTTGCAATAATTAAATGGGCCACCTCGCGCTGCGTGTCTCCAGTCAACTGGGCAAGACGGCGACACGAGATACACACCGCTACACGTAATCAGATGCCGCCACTGCCGCAGCTGAAGGCTTTGCAAACGACACAGCTGCCGCTCTCCGAGCCAGAACATCCAGTAAGAAACAGTTGTACAAAACTTTCAATAAAAGTTATCTGATGTAAAAATGCTGTTTCATTCTACCTCATACCTGAGCCAAGGAAGAACCCACCCTGCCCACACGTTGTTAAAAGAGAAAAATTAATTTATTTAGTATTTTCACCCTGACATAATTCTTTAGAATCAAATGCCCTTTACAGTAATGCTCATCCTGACAACTGACTACCATCAAAAGAGAAAACCCAGTTACATTTAGTGTCAGAACTGTTACAGATCACAATAGCAGACAAGCCACTGACAGACCCAACATCTTACAGACCTATCTCATTTCTAACATGTGAAAAATACGTACTCGCTAACTGACAAAGTTCGATGATGAAAACCACATGTTTCCAGACGCACAAGCTGGCTTCAGGAAACAAATATCAATGAATGACCCTCTACTAAGACTTACAACTGAACAGATGCGACAAAATCTAGCAGCGCCGGACACGGCACGCTGGTTATCTTCCACACTGACTGTGCTTTCGACATGACAATAGGAACACCGACCAAAACAGTAAGACTCACACGAATGCTACTCTGAGACAAACTATGCAGAGAACATGTCAATGATTCCACCTCAGATGACTACACACCACAAGCAGGTGTAGCACCAGGGGGCATCCTGTCTCCTCTTTTCCACACTTCGTACACTACTGATATTCCAGAAACCACTAGGGATAATGAGAAACTAGCCTTGCATCCAGATGACACTGCTCCACCCATATACAACAGAGGCAGACACACCAGTACATAGACACTCTAGACACAGATGAGAAAGTGGCAAATAAAGCCAAACGCCAATATATATTGGCCACGACATCTTGGTAGATGATTGTTGCAGTGTCTGTGTGTTTATGAGTTGCATTTTTTCATATGACTTGTCAAGTCAATGGCAGCACGGCAACTCTTGCCGCAATTGTCGCAAGTGTATCTGGCTGCTGAGGCGGGAGCAGTGGTAGCATTGCGAAGCTTTTTCTGCCTTAATCTGTCTAACAAGCTTTCTTCATGTTTTGACCTTCCAGATGATATATCATCATGCCACTCTGGTCTCATGCTAGCCCATGCCTCTCATCTGTTTGTGTTGATTCCAAAGCTCTCCATATTTCGTTTACAGGAGTGCTTGAAACTCAATACAGGACGTCCTACAGGTCTTTTGGCTATAGAGATCTCTCCAAGCATCACCTCACGTGGTAATCTGATGGATCCATACGGTGGACGTGTCCCAGCCAGCGGAGACGTCTCTGCTTCAAGATAGCTGAAATACTGTTGCAGTTAGTTTTAGATACCACTGCTTCGTTGGTCACTCGGTCCTTCCCCATTACTCCGAGGATGGATCTCAGGCAACGCATGTGGAAAGCATTAAGGCAACGTTCTTGTTTGGCATAGGTAGTCCATGTTTCCGATGCATACAAAAGGATGCTCAGGACACAAGTTTGATATACAAGAATTTTGGTGGTCAAAGAGAGTTTGTTGTTTTTCCAAACACATATAGAGAGTTTGCCAGAAGTTGTTGCAGCTCTTCCAATGCGAGCATAAATTTCCTTGTCAACAGACACGTTTGATTCTACAGTAGATCCAAGATAGTGTTTCGACATTGTGCCCTGTCTCAGAAAAGATGTGAGGCACCTACAACTCCACCTATGGAATATCCCACTGACACTATCAACAATACAAATTACCTAGGCAAACATCTACATAAATATTTAAATTGAAGGTCACACCAAAAAAAGACCATTGGCAGAGCATGCAAAAGACAAAAACTAATATGACTTGTACAAAGACAATTCCACGGATGAAGTCCCACCAGCACTTATAAATCATATGTAAGAACAAAATGGCTCTGAGCACTATGTGACTTAACTTCTGAGGTCAAGTCGCCTAGAACATCGAACTAATTAAACCTAACTAACCTAAGGACATCACACACATCCATGCCAGAGGCAGGATTCGAACCTGCAACCGTAGCTGTCGCTCGGCTCCAGACTGTAACGCCTAGAACCGCACGGCCACTCCAGCCGGCTATGTAAGAACAGTGTTGAATTATACACGGTGACCGGGCCAAATACCTCACGAAATAAGCATCAAACAAAAAAACTACAAATAACGAATCTCGTCTAGCTTGAAGGGGGAAACCAGATGGCGCTACGGTTGGCAATGGTTGGCCCGCTAGATGGTGCTGCCGTAGGTCAAACGGATACCACCTGCGTTTTTTAAAATAGGAACCCCCATTTTTTACTACATATTCGTGTAGTACGTAAATAAATATGAATGTTTCAGTTGGTCCACTTTTTTCGCTTTGTGATAGATGGCGCTGTAATAGTCACAAATGTATAAGTATGTAGTATCACATAACATTCCGCCAGTGCACATGGTATTTGCTTTGTGATACATTACCTGTGTTAAAATGGACCATTTACCAATTGCAGATAAGGTCGATATCGTGTTGATGTATGGCTATTGTGATCAAAATGCTCAACGGGCGTGTGCTACATATGCTGCTCGGTATCCTGGATGACATCATCCAAGTGTCCGGACCGTTCGTCGGATAGTGACGTTATTTAAGGAAACAGGAAGTGTTCAGCCACATGTGAAACGTCAACCACGACCTGCAACAAATGATGATGCCCAAGTAGGTGTTTTAGCTGCTGTCACGGCTAGTCTGCACATTAGTAGCAGACAAAATGCATGAGAATCGGGAATCTCAAAAACGTCGGTGCTGAGAATGCTACATCAACACCGATTGCACCCGTACCATATTTCTATGCACCAGGAATTGCATGGTGACGACTTTGAATGTCGCGTACAGTTCTGCCACTGGACACAAGAGAAATTACAGGACGATGTCAGATTCTTTTGCACGTGTTCTATTTAGCGACGACGCGTCATTCACCAACAGAAGTAACGTAAAGTGGCATAATATGCACTATTTGGCAACGGAAAATCCACGATGGCTGCGACAAGTGGAACATCAGTGACCTTGGTGGGTTAATGTATGGTACAGCATTATGGGAGGAAGGATAATTGGCCCCCATTATATCGATGTCAATCTAAATGGTGCAATGTATGCTGATTTCCTACGTAATGTTCTACAGATGTTACTACAAGATGTTTCACTGCGTGACAGAATGGCGATGTACTTCTAACATGATGGATGTCCAGCACATAGTTCGCGTGCGGTTGAAGCGGTATTCAATAGCATATTTAATGACAGGTGGATTGGTCGTCGAAGCACCATACCGTGGCCCGCACGTTCGCCGGATCTGACGTCGCCTGTATTTCTTTCTATGGGGAAAGTTGAAGGATATTTGCTATTGTGATTCACCGACAACATCTGACAACATGCGTCAGCGCATTGTCAATGCATGTGCGAACATTACGGAAGGCGAACTACTCGCTGTTGAGAGGAATGTCGTTACACGTATTGCCAAATGCATTGAGGTTGACGGACATCATTTTGAGCATTTATTGCATTAATGTGGTATTTACAAGTAATCACACTGTAACAGCATGCATTCTCTGAAATGATAAGTTCACAAAGGTACATGTATCACATTGGATCAATTGAAATAAAATGTTCAAACGTACCTACGTTCTGTATTTTAATTTAAAAAACCAACCTGTTACCAACTGTTCATCTAAAATTGTGAACCGCATGTTTGTGACTATTACAGTGCCATCTACCACAAAGCGAAAAAAGTGGTCCACTGGAGTGGAAAAGGAAGTGATGGTACTCACAATGGAGCAGGGGGTGTTTGTTGTGGAAAGGTATATGACCACAAAGTCATTGAAACGGTGTGGCCAGTTGTTTGCTGAGAAGTTTAATGGTGTCAAAGTGCCAACAAAGCGTGCCAGGCAATACTTAGTCCAAAAATGGCGTCAGACAGGATCTGTTTTTAACAAGTCAAAAAACATTCCAAAACATGCTCATACTCCAGAACATGTGGCTACAAGTCACCAGAAAATGCTTCAGAATCCTACCAAAACAACTCGACACCTGTCGCAAGAGATCGGCATATCACTTCGTGTGAACGAATAGTCCATCTGGATTTGCACATGCATCCCTACCAAGTGTCTGTTGCTCATGCATTAAAATCAGCAGATGCTCGTCAGTACCTCCAGTTGTGTGAGTGGCTGTTCACAGAGATAACAATGAATGCCTTGGACGTGAATCTGTTCTTTATGTATGATGAAGCCTAGATTCACCTGAGTGGTTATGTCAACTCACAGAATCACAGGTTCGGGGCAACGGAGAATCTGTGTAATTTCCATGAGACACCATTGCACAATCAGAAGGTTGGGTGGGGTTTGGTGCGCAGTGTCTGCACATAGCATTATTAGTCCCACCTCTGACTTCGGCACATTACATTGCCAACATTCTGAAACCACTTGTGGCAACATTAACAAAGGAGGAAAAGATGCACAGTTACTCCCAACAGGATGGAGCAACTGCCCATACAACCAGCCAAATCTCGGAGCACATTTACACAGTGTTCAAGCCTAGCAGAGTTACTAGCACAGGTTAGTCCGTTCTAAGGTGTATCGCAACAATCCTCGTAGTCTTCAAGAACTGCAGCAGAACATTTCGGATGAGACTGCAGTAATTCCAGCAGTCCAGCTTTAATCTGCCTTCAACATCTTGCTGAAGAGAGCCCTAAAGTGCCAAGAGATGAATGGTAGTCACTTTCAACACCTACTTTCAGGTTATTACTGTATTTCCTTTCCTCTGTTGTGTTTCTTCGTACCCTGGAACACTGGTCTCCAGGCCACTGTTATTTGCCTCACCCTGTACATTATTTTCATCCTGTAATTGAGTTTCAGTCCTGTTTCTAAACTTACCGTTTTAGGTCCTTACCTCGACTATCATACTTGGGAGGTTGAGATGGTCAGTCCGGCCATCCTGATTTGCGTTTTCTGTGGTTTTCCTGGATTGCTAACACAAATGTTGGGATAGTTCCTTAATAGAAGCCTCAACCGAGCAGCTTTACTATCCCTGTAGGTTACCTGTCCTATCCTCATAAACTGTATTGCGTATGCTGTGCACTGTATATTTCTGTCTACTTATTTGCATTGTATTATCTTGACAAGTCCTATATCATTGTGAGGTCATCCTTGGATATATAAAGTTGAATAAATACTTATATCTAAAAACAAAGATGACGTGACTTACCAAACGAAAGTGCTGGCAGGTCAATAGACACACAAACAAACACAAACATACACACAAAATTCAAGCTTTCGCAACCAACGGTTGCTTCGTCAGGAAAGAGGGAAGGAGAGGGAAAGACGAAAAGATGTAGGTTTTAAGGGAGAGGGTAAGGAGTCATTCTAATCCCGGGAGCGGAAAGACTCACCTTAGGGGGAAAAAAGGACAGGTATACACTCGCACACACACCCATATCCAACCGCACATACACAGACACAAGCTTGTGCAAGTGTATACTTGTCCTTTTTTCCCCCTAAGGTAAGTCTTTCCGCTCCCGGGATTGGAATGACTCCTTACCCTCTCCCTTAAAACCCACATCCTTTCGTCTTTCCTTCTCCTTCCCTCTTTCCTGATGAAGCAACCGTTGGTTGCGAAAGCTTGAATTTTGTGTGTATGTTTGTGTTTGTTTGTGTGTCTATCGACCTCCCAGCGCTTTCGTTTGGTAAGTCACATCATCTTTGTTTTTAGATATATTTTCCCCATGTGAAATGTTTCCCTCTATTATATGAATAAATACTTAAATAGAGTTGCTGTAGAAGTGCCAAAGTAGATTTGCTGGTACAGAATTCCTTTGACTGGCACTTCTTTCATTTCTGAATCTGTCACTCACTGTTCTGATGAAGGCTGATGGAAACTGTTGTGATGACTTTCTTTGATGTTGGGTTCACAACTGCTATGATTTTATGAATAAGCACGTGGTGCATGCAACTATTAATCTGCCTTTTTTCCCATGCTACTATACAAATTTGGGATAGCTCTTTAGACCATTTTCAAGTACTTGGTTAAAAGATTATTTTATTAAACAGTATTAGATCTTTAGTACATAATATACACACAGAAGATTCAGTATCTTTTTTAATGGCTTGGCCTAATAAGGATGACATGAATTAATTTATATCTTATATCTTTTCTCCTTTCTTTGCAGTAAATTTTCATTCTTTCCATATGTTTTCCTTTTCTTTGTTCTGTCTATGCTGCACCTGTATTTTCAATTCTTTTCTCCTGGAAACTTTTTAGTTTTGCTCTCAACTTTCCTCTTTCGCCTACTTCTTCCTCAGTTATTTGCATTTCCCTCAGGTCTGTTCTTATTTGATCCCTATCATTGGTGTTTTCAGGTTTCGCCAAAAAAGTTAATGATGAAGGAAAAGATAGATTGTGACTTACCGTAAAGAAGACACGTCAAGTTCCAGAGGCACACAATTAAATGACACTCACTTACAGCTTTTGGCCATAGCCTTCTGTGCAGCGTCAGGAGGTTGTGGACAGGGAGGTGGGAGAAAAAGGAACAAAAAAGGAGAGGCGTGCGGACAAGCAGGCAGATGCATTGGCACAGGGCTGCGGATAAACAGGGTGGAAGACGAGAACCGTGAGGTAATGATAGGACAGAAGGGATGGAAACTGTTGGGTGGAGGGTGTGGGGACAGTGTGTTACATCTACATCTACATCCATATTCTGCAAGCCACCTGACGGTGTGTGGCAGAGGGTACCCAGAGTACATCTATCGGTTCTCCCTTCTATTCCAGTCTCATATTGTTTGTGGAAAGAAGGATTGTCTGTATGCTTCTGTGTGGGCTCTAATCCCTCTGATTTTATCTTCATGGTATCTTCGCGAGATATACGTAGGAGGGAGCAATATACTGCTGGACTCTTCGGTGAAGGTATGTTCTCGAAACTTTAACAAAAGCCCGTACCGAGCTACTGAGCGTCTCTCCTGTAGAGTCTTCCACTGGAGTTTATCTATCATCTCCGTAATGCTTTCGCGATTACTAAATGATCCTGTAACGAAGTGCGCTGCTCCCCGTTGGATCTTCTCTATATTCTTCTATCAACCCTATCTGGTATGGATCCCACACCGCTGAGCAGTATTCAAGCAGTGGGCGAACGAGTGTACTGTAACCTACTTCCTTTGTTTTCGGATTGTATTTCCTTGGGATTCTTCCAATGAATCTCAGTCTGGCATCTGCTTTACCGACTATCAACTTTATATGATCATTCCATTTTAAATCACTCCTAATGCGTACTCCCAGATAATTTATGGAATTAGCTGCTTCCAGTTGCTGACCTGCTATTTTGTAGCCAAACGATAAGGGATCTATCTTTCTGTGTATTCGCAGCACATTACACTTGTCTACATCGAGATTCAATTGCCATTCCCTGCACCATGCGTCAATTCGCTGCAGGTCCTCCTGCATTTCAGTACAATTTTCCATTGTTACAACCTCTCGATACACCACAGCATCATCTGCAAAAAGCCTCAGCGAACTTCCGATGTCATCCACCAGGTCATTTATGTATATTGTGAACAGCAACGGTCCCATGACACTCCCCTGAGGCACACCATAGGTTGAGGTCAGGATAATTACCAGAGTGGAGAATGTGTTGTAAGGATAACTATCATCTGTGCAGTAGTGGTGGAGGGAAGGATCCAGATAGCTTGGGTAGTGAAGCAGCCACTGAAATCAAGTGTGTTATGTTCAGCTGCACATTGTGCCACAAGGTGACCTACTTTGCTCTTGGCCACAGTTTGGCAGTGGCCATTCATAATGGTGGACAGCTGGCTGGTAGTCAAAACAATATAAAAAGCTGAGCAATGATTGTGGCAGAGTTGGTAAATGAAATGGCTGCTTTGACAGGTGGCCCAGCTCCTGATGGGTTAGGATAAACCTGTGGCAGAATCGGAATAGGAAGTGCTGGATGGGTGGATTGGGCAGGTTTTGCACCCGGGTCTTTCACAGGGATATAAGCCTTATGGTAAGGGATTGGACTGAGGGTGGTATAGGGATGGACTAGGGTGGTGTTGTGGTTGGATGGACGACAGAAAACCACTTTAGGAGGGGTAGGAAATATCTCAGGTAGGATGTCTTGTACTGTTTTAATGTAAAAAGATTTGTCATTAAAACTGACATTACCTTGCAGGTCAGTCAGTTACATCTGCACTTGCATAGGTATGCTTTCAACTGAAATGGTGGTTTCGAAAACAGCTTGAAAACAGACGTAAGAGTGAAAGTGTCCTCACAATGTTTATAAAACTATGCTTATAATTCTTTCAAGGCCACAATGAATTCCCCAAAACTTGGATTTTATTTAACACCAGTGAGCACAGGGAACTGGACTGTCTTTGTCATAATGTGTCCCTACTACAACACGATTTTATTTTTAAATTCATCCCCATCAAATCAGAAAGAAGTTACCTTGCAATGTCTTACTGTGGGAAGTGTGCAGTCAAGTCAAATTAAAATGCAGTGTGCATTCCATTCCAGATGTCCTAATATGCGTTCCTGCATTCAACAATAGCGAGTTTGAAATTTAAAAATGGTTCCACACATGCCCCTTGATTTAACGAGTGTACTTTGCAATAATACCGGGTGATCAAAAAGTCAGTATAAATCTGAAAACTGAATAAATCACATAATAATGTATATAGAGAGGTACAAATTGACACACATGTCTGGAATGACACGGGGATTTATTAGAACCAAAAAATACAAAAGTTCAAAAAATGTCCGACAGATGGCACTTCATCTGATCAGAATAGCAATAATTACCATAACAAAGTAAGACAAAGCAAAGATGATGTTCTTTACAGCAAATGCTCAATATGTACACCATCATTCCTCAGCAATAGCTGTAGTCGAGGAATAAAGTTGTGAACAGCACTGTAAAGCATGTCCGGAGTTATGATGAGGCATTGGCGTCTGATGTTGTCTTTCAGCATACCTAGAGATGTCAGTCGATCACGATACACTTGTGACTTCAGGTAACCCCAAAGCCAATAATCGCACGGACTGAGGTCTGGGAACGTGGGAGGCCAAGCATGACGAAAGTAGCGGCTGAGCACACGATCATCACCAAACGACGCGCGCAAGAGATCTTTCATGCATCTAGCAATATTGGGTGGAGCACCATCCTGCATTTTGGTTCTAATAAAACCCCGTGTCATTCCAAGCATGTGTGTCAATTTTTACCTCTCTATCTGCATTATTCCATGGTTTATTAAGCTTTCAAATTTATGCTGAATTTTTGATCACCCGGTATATTAAGTCTTCAAACTCTGCATTCAGTTCTATTGAAATCTGTTTGCAGCTGACAACGGAACAATGCATGTGACTTCAGAAATTTTACTATCTGTGCCACCGATTGCTTCAGTGCACCAGGCTTGCAAATTAGCACAAAGTCCATTTTGATGTACAGAGCAATGAATCCCAATTGCCGGTTGTTGTAATTTTTTGCTCTTTCATTGTTATTCATCTTTAAATTCTTCCTGCACGGTATTGTAATGTTGTTTCAAAGTAAATATGTAGTACCTGTTATTTATGCAGTTGAGAAATCTTATCCCTCTCTTCTGTCACTCTCATTCATTTTAAAGGACTGTGATGATAGATTGCTGGCTGCCTCTTTTTGTGCAAACAGCCACTGAAGCTGTGAATGTCCCTCATACCACAAACAAATAACCAAGGTTAGAAACTGCTGATGAGTTGTGTCAACCGAAAAATGCCTCACCATGATGCTAAATGAAATGTTGCGCTGTTCTGTGTACTTTCGAGAAGTACCGAACAAAGCCTGTGGCCTGAAAACACCAAACACATGAAATCTGGCATGCCATGGCTGGCCCTGAAATAATGTAATGCAGCTAAGGCAATATGGCCAGCCTAGTGAACACATTATCGTGGCCAATGTACATAGAATGGCAACACCTGCCACAGCAGTACAAGTTTTAATGCCTAGTTGCTCAGTAGATGACGACAATGAGACTGAAAAGACATATCATGGTGTAATAGAAATTACTCAGACAGTTAAGGGAGTTGCAATGGAAGGAGATTCGATAACGGGAAATGAAAGAGAATCAGAAATAGTAGGAGGACAAGGAATGCGGGAAAAAGAATGAAAAAGGAAACCGCCTGGTAGAATTATGCATCAGGCATTGTTTAATGAATGCAAACATTCAATTAGGAGAAACTGATAGGTTTCAGTTAGATTATGTAATGATTGACTCCTCTGTCAATTAAGATGAACTGTGTAGAGGGACAAGATACTGAAGCTTTCACTGTTGTCCCTCCTACCTAAGCGAATAAAGGAGAAAAGACTGAATAGTAATGTAATCCAGGGTTACCCAAGAGGAATGGTTAATTTTCAGGGGTATGACTGGAATGCTCATTTAAAGCAAAGAACTTCATGTGGACATATGAGCTGTTCCAAACAGTTTCTGAGGCAGAAAACATTTAATGTAAATTGTCATTTATTTTCAGTATTATTCAGTACTTGGCATAGACGAATACATTGTTATTTATTTTCGGTACTATTCAGTCCTTAGCACAGACAAATATGGGCCATATAGGTAATGCTACACTTTGGGAACTGTTATAATGAAATAAATCTGTACAATGTATTCCTTATGCCTCAAGTAGACACTGTCATTGGTACGAATGTTTGACACCACGCTATTTACTTAAGAGCACCAAAAATATGGTTATGACCATTGTCTGTGGCACTAATTTTAAATCCGATGGTATCTGTACCTAAAAAAATCATATTAAATTAAAATAAGAGCCTTACTATCTAATTGCAAAGCATTTTCCTGTCTGTGTGAAATGTGATTACTGTGTTACTAACAGAACATAAAAAAACTAATTTAAGGAACTTCCAGGCCATTTTTTGAGACTGTTATTACTGTAATTGAGTACATTTTTAGTGATGATAGGAAACATGTTAGCAAGAAATTATAGTCGATATTTTTTATGCAATCCTCTAAAATGCAGTATGTACGAGGTCTGACGCATAGATTTTTTCCTGACTATCGATAGCGTCAGTTGCTGACATGCAGTTGAGTGAGGTAGTGCGTAGTGCTCACATCAGTTACTCATTGCAAAGGAAATGACTGAATGAATGAAGCATCACTACTGCATCAAATTTTGCCAGAAACTGCGTGACACCCAGTTGGGAATCTTTTGGGAGATTCAGACAGGTTTTACTGATAACACTGCAGCCATCACATGCATTAAGGAGTGATACAACTGGTTTCAAGATGGTTGCACATTGGTGGAGAGCGAGTCACGTTCCGGTCAGTCATCAACGTGCCAAAATGACCGGGTTGTTGCCAAAGTGAAGGCTGTGGTGATGCGGGATCGTCGTGTGGCTATTAGAGAAATTGTGGAAGAGGTTGGCATCAGCACTTTTTTGGCACATTTCATTGTGGCCAAAGATTTGGCTACAAAGAGAGTGTCGGCGAAATTCTTGCTGAAGCTGCTGACGGTGCAGCAAAAGCAACAACTTCATGCTGAAGTCTCACAGGACATGCTGAAGTCTCACAGGACATCCTGAACTCCACAAACAGTGATCCTGACTTCGTGAACACTATGATTACTAATGACAAGTCATGTGTGTATGGGTACAACCTGGAAACCAAATCCCAGTTGTCACAGTGGAAGCATTCATCATCACTGAAACCAAAGAAGGCCCATCAAGTGCGCAGCAATGTCAAAGTGATGCTGACTGCTTTCTCTGACTCCTGCGGTGTGGTACACCAAGAGTACACATCACAGGGGCAGTCACCAAAGAGTGCTACAGGGATGTCCTCCATTGCCTATGTGATACTGTGCGGTGCAAGAGACCATACTTGCGGTCAACAGGACGTTGACGCCTCCACCACAACAATCCTCCCAGCACATGCCTCACACTTTTATTGTCTTTTTTGGTGGAAAACCAGATTCCTGTGCTCTCTCTCCTGATACGCCTCCCTGCCACTTCTAGCTGTTCCCCAAATTCAAGGTGCTATTCAAAGGAACACAATTTTGGACAAGAGAGGACATTATGGCAGCAATGACAGCTTTGCGGCATGCCCCCAACAGTGCAACTACTGGTAGAAGTGTGTGGAGTCCCAAGGGAAGTACTAAGAGGGTGATTATGGTCCAAAGCTCCAGGTAAGCCAATCTTTCTTTCTCCCTGCCAAAGGTCAGATACTTTTCTAACAGACCTTGTATTGTTACATTTACTTATCTGATTACTTTCACTCTGAATGAGACTGTTCTGTAACAAGATTCATTTACTGCCTGGCGACATTTTAGTATACGATTCACACTATGGCATTTTCTGTTGAGATACATGTCAAATTTCATTGTCTTATTAATTTTCTGTTTTTAACAATCACTGAAATTGTAGCAAAAATATATACACTCCTGGAAATTGAAATAAGAACACCGTGAATTCATTGTCCCAGGAAGGGGAAACTTTATTGACACATTCCTGGGGTCAGATACATCACATGATCACACTGACAGAACCACAGGCACATAGACACAGGCAACAGAGCATGCACAATGTCGGCACTAGTACAGTGTATATCCACCTTTCGCAGCAATGCAGGCTGCTATTCTCCCATGGAGACGATCGTAGAGATGCTGGATGTAGTCCTGTGGAACGGCTTGCCATGCCATTTCCACCTGGCGCCTCAGTTGGACCAGCGTTCGTGCTGGACGTGCAGACCGCGTGAGACGACGCTTCATCCAGTCCCAAACATGCTCAATGGGGGACAGATCCGGAGATCTTGCTGGCCAGGGTAGTTGACTTACACCTTCTAGAGCACGTTGGGTGGCACGGGATACATGCGGACGTGCATTGTCCTGTTGGAACAGCAAGTTCCCTTGCCGGTCTAGGAATGGTAGAACGATGGGTTCGATGACGGTTTGGATGTACCGTGCACTATTCAGTGTCCCCTCGACGATCACCAGTGGTGTACGGCCAGTGTAGGAGATCGCTCCCCACACCATGATGCCGGGTGTTGGCCCTGTGTGCCTCGGTCGTATGCAGTCCTGATTGTGGCGCTCACCTGCACAGCGCCAAACACGCATACGACCATCATTGGCACCAAGGCAGAAGCGACTCTCATCGCTGAAGACGACACGTCTCCATTCGTCCCTCCATTCACGCCTGTCGCGACACCACTGGAGGCAGGCTGCACGATGTTGGGGCGTGAGCGGAAGATGGCCTAACGGTGTGCGGGACCGTAGCCCAGCTTCATGGAGACGGTTGCGAATGGTCCTCGCCGATACCCCAGGAGCAACAGTGTCCCTAATTTGCTGGGAAGTGGCGGTGCGGTCCCCTACGGCACTGCATAGGATCCTACAGTCTTGGCGTGCATCCGTGCGTCGCTGCGGTCCGGTCCCAGGTCGACGGGCACGTGCACCTTCCGCCGACCACTGGCGACAACATCGATGTACTGTGGAGACCTCACGCCCCATGTGTTGAGCAATTCGGCGGTACGTCTACCCGGCCTCCCGCATGCCCACTATACGCCCTCGCTCAAAGTCCGTCAACTGCACATACGGTTCACGTCCACGCTGTCGCGGCATGCTACCAGTGTTAAAGACTGCGATGGAGCTCTGTATGCCACGGCAAACTGGCTGACACTGACGGCGGCAGTGCACAAATGCTGCGCAGCTAGCGCCATTTGACGGCCAACACCGCGGTTCCTGGTGTGTCCGTTGTGCCGTGCGTGTGATCATTGCTTGTACAGCCCTCTCGCAGTGTCCGGAGCAAGTATGGTGGGTCTGACACACCGGTGTCAATGTGTTCTTTTTTCCATTTCCAGGAGTGTATAAGGCTCATGCGGGACAACTTTCGTACGTAAGTTTTGCACAAACTTTCGAGGTGGCCACTGTGCTGGTCTGATTTGTAAATATGTAGTGATTCTTCAAGACACACACTGTGCCAATTTAGCTCAGTTGTACTGTTGCTTGCCCATTATCTGGATGACTTCAGTATCGACATAAGTTATTCAGAATTCATAGACGTGTGTGGCACAAATTAATGTGGGCAAATTGCTCTCTCTGGTCATTTACTGTTACACCCAGATTTGGACTTTCATTTTCTATAAAAACAGCAGCAGACCATCTTTTTGATACAGATTACTTGAGTTAAGTATATGTCCAATGAGTTCACCCACTGCTTCACTTTCTGCAGATACTGGTATTTCTACATCTATACTCTGCAAACAACAATGAGCTGCTTGGCAGAGGGTGTGTTCCATTGTACCAATTATTAGGGTTCTTTCCCATTCCACTCATGCATGGAGTGTGGGAAGCATGATTGTTTCAAAGCCTTTGCATGTGCAGTAAGAATTCTAATCTTATTCTCGCGATCCCTATGTGAGTAATATGTAGGGGATTGTAATAAATTCCTAGGGCCGCCATTTAAAGCCAGTCCTTGAATCTTTCTTAATAGACTTTCTAAGGATAGTTTACATCTATCTTCCAGTCCGCAAGTTCAGTTTCTTCAGTATCTCTGTGACACTCTCCCACAGTCAGATAAACCTGCAACCATTCGTGCTGTTCTCCTCTGGATACGTTCAATATCCCCTGCTAGTCCTATTTGGTGTGGATCCCACACACTTGAGCAATATTCTACAAGGGGTTGCACAAGTGATTTGTAAGCATCTCCTTTGTACACTGATTGCATTTCCCCAGTATTCTATCAATAATCCTCTACCTGCATTACCCGCAACTGAGCTTATGTGATCACTCCATTTCAAATTCCTACAAAGAGTTATATCCAAGTATTTATGTGAGTTGGCCGATTCCAACTGTGACACATTGATATTATTGTCATAGGATTTTACGTTTTTTTGTTTTGTGAAGTGCACATTTTTACATTTCTGAATGTTTCCAGTAAGCTGTCAACCTTTGTACCACTTTGAAATCTTATAGAGACCTGACTGATTATTTATGCAGCTTCTTTCAGATAGTACTTCATTACAGATATTTGCATCAGCTACAAGAAGTCTGAGGTTGTTGTGTTGGCAGAAGAGCCAACACCATGTTACTGGTGGAGGCCGAAATGCATGCGATTTAGCTCACGCAGGCTGACATGAGGAGGGAAGGACTATACTGACGTGAGGTCTGGAACATGACAAGGAATTGGAATTCAGAAAGCGGACGTAATTACTTTGATACTTAACTTTAATCCATTAATGATGAACGTCGCCCTTGACGGTACATGATTCACAATATTATCTGTTCAGAAGACATATAGTAACTGAACATGGCGCCTTGCTAGGTCGTAGCAAAGGACGTAGCTGAAGGCTATGCTAAACTGTCGTCTCGGCAAATGAGAGCGTATGCAGACAGTGAACCATCGCTAGCAAAGTCGGCTGTTCAACTGGGGCGAGTGCTAGGGAGTCTCTCTAGACTAGACCTGCCATGTGGCGGCGCTCAGTCTGCAATCATTGATAGTGGCGACACGCGGGTCCGACGTATACTAACGGACCGCGGCCGATTTAAAGGCTACCACCTAGCAAGTGTGGTGTCTGGCGGTAACACCACAGAGGTTACTACTAATATACAGGGTGAATAAAAATTGGGTCACGAAATTTTAACCCTGGATAGCTGATGCCAGTAGGAACCAAAATTACTAATGTTGCGTAGGTCGACAATGCACCATTATTTTTAAACTACGGAAACTTGGCGCCACGCGCTCCGATTGGACATGTGATTGACCTGTTGCATAGGTGCTCGTAGGACATGGCCCCCGCGATCACCAGACCTCACGTCGCCGGACTTTTTCCTGTGGGGATTCTTCCACCTAGAAACAAAGAGGAGTTACTGGATCGCATTCAACATGCTGCCAATCAGGGCAATGCCAGGGATCTTTGAAAGAGTGTGGCAAAACACCATTCGACGTTACCAAGTTTGCGTTGCATCAGAGAATCGCCAGTTCAAGCACCTGCTTTAAGTAAACAATGTCCTAGCTACAAAAAAGGCCCTTTTCAGGGCCGACATAATTTGTAAAGGACTTTCTGTACATGAACTAACAGCTGTTGCCGGGTTTGTTCACGATACTTCTTATCATGACACTACAATGGATGTGTCGGGACCCCGGTGGATTCGTCCCCAGAGTGGAAGGCTGGTGTGCTACCACCGAGCGTGTGGGCTGCCTTGGATACATCGCAATCTCCGGCAGGCAAAGCATTCGCGGTCATGCGTTGTCCAGAGCATCTGGCAACAGGGCAACCCCGTAGCCAATTGGAGTGTGTGGCACCCGCCAAGTTTGCATAGTTTAAAAACTGTGCATTGTCGACCTACACAACATTAGTAATTTTGGTTCCTACTGGCAACAGCTATCCAGGGTTAAAATTTTGTGAGACAACTTTTCTCTGCCCTGTATATATGTAACTGGATAACTTCAACCATTTTTATTTCAACATTACATCACCGTAATTTAGTAATTTTATAAAGTTCAGAGCATTAATTGACTATCAAGTATTTGAGAGCAGCCAGTTTCAGCTACTTTAAAGACAGTAGGGAGATTATTGTTTTTGTTTTGAAAACTTTTCAAAACATTTAATGTACATTGTTATTTATTTTCCGTATTATTCAATACATTGTCAGGTTTACATGTATACACTTGTAAAACAGTTAGTAAACATTAATGTGTTTTGTGAAAATCAATTGAAAAACATGTGTTTTTAACACATTAACCTCTAATTGTCATTCCACACATCACATTACAACTGTTGTACACACACCATGGACAAATATGCATTCAACATCCTAGTTTAGTTGCAAAAAGGCATCCCGAGGAGAGAGGTTGAAAGTAATGAGGTAGGTTGGGCTAGAATAAAATTTCAAAGAGGTTGGGTGGGTAGGACACACGTGTATGCCACTAACACAATAACAAATGTATATTAAACATGTTCTATCCCAGAAACTCTAATATTTGTATTATTACACAGATCGTTACTTAGCCAACACATAGACTTGGAATAACAGCTAAGCGGAATGGATACCATCTTGAAAAGAGGTTATAAGATGAACACCAAGAAAAGTAAAATGAGGGTAATTAAATGTATTCAAGTAAAATTGTGTGACACTCGGAGAATGAGATTAGGATTTGAGACACTAAAAGTACTAGATGAGTTTTGTTATTTGGGCACTGTGTATAGCAAGAAAAGTATTTTTGAAAAAGAGAAATTTCTTAATTTATATAAGGTTAGTGCAAAAGTTTGTAGCATTTTTTCATAAGTTTAATAAACACAACAGATACACATAACAGAGACTTTAGTCAGCAATAATACAGTCTCATTTACTTTTTACAACATGCTGGGGTATCTTTTCAATTCTCTGCTGTATAAATCACATGGTTTAGGTGAAGAACTTGTCGAGCCATGTTTGGAGAGTATTTTCATCTGTAAAGGAAGAAGTTTCTTAAAGATTGTTTCATAGAAAGTGGAAAAGTTGAAAATCTGAGATGCATGATCAGGTGAATAAGGTGGGTGCAGAATGACTTCCCAACCTAACTCTTGTATAATGTTTTTTTTTTGTCGATCTAACAGAATGCAGGCAAGCGTTATTGTGGAGCAGCATCACTTCACAGTCTATCTGGTCATTATCACTGGATTGCTTCCCTAAATCGCTCCAGGCAAATGCCGGGATGGTTCCTTTCAAAGGGCACGGCCGACTTCCTTCCCCGTCCTTCCCTAATCCGATGAGACCGATGACCTCGCTGTCTGGTCTCCTTCCCCGAAACAACCAATCACTGGATTGCATCTGCAAGACATCTCAGCAGTGATGGTTACACATCAGGGAAGCAATTCGTAGTACACCATACAGTCGCCATCCCACCAGATGCCTAACATTAGCTTTTGTCGATGAATGCAGACCTTTGCACGGGGAATTATCGCTTTCTTTGACGCAACCATTCCTTTCTAAAGACACAATTTCTCGTCACCAGTAATGATACAAGATTCGATTGGCCAGTGTCGTTCACAAGCCAGTTGATGATGAGAAAGCAGAGATGCATGTGTGGCCACTTGCTGATTTTTGTAGTTTTGGCTTAGAGCACTCTGTACCCATACACCCGATTTTTTAACCTTCCCCACCGCATGCAAATGTCACACAATGGTGGAATGACCACAGTTCATTACATCTGCCAGTTCTCGAGTCCACTCAGGTGGATCTCTGTGGATTAATGGGCTTATACGATCCTCATCAAACCTTAAATTTCTTGCTGAACGTGGAGAATCACTTATGTCAAAATGATTCTCCTTAAAACAAGAACTCTATTATCTTGCTGTGCTCTGCCCAATGGCATTATCCCCTTACACAGCATAAATGTTTGTGGCTGTTTCCACTGCTGTCACCCCTCTATTGAAGTGGACTATGTCAAGCTTCATCAGCTCCACTCACTATTTCCAAATGACAAATCAACAATATGTTAAGTCAAATAGCAACAGTGAACTACAAATAAAAAATGACAACTGACAAATAAACCCATAGCTGCCCGAATACCAACATGCAAAACAAAAATGTTACAAACTGATGCATCAATCTAACCACCCATTACCATCCGTATTCCAGCACAGTAACTGTGATGAAATCGACGCTAGCTACTTAGGTTAGTCGTCACATCCAGAAGATGGCAGTGTCTGTAGTCTGGAATTAGTCCAAACTATGACAAAAAGTCTGCTCCTAATATCGGATGCACTACATTGGGAACTATGAATTGCCATTCAAATTGACGCTGGAGACCCAGGTTGAGTGCTAATGTCATTCGTCCATGTGTTTGAATGCTGGAGCCATTGGTGGCAAACAGGTCACAATTATCATAACTACGGTAAGGTAGGCATTTGGCTGGGCAAACAGACACATCTGCTCTGGTGTCTACCAAGAACAACTGTTTTGTGTACTGCTCAGTGACGAAAAGGCAATGGTTGTTACCAGTCGAGCCAGTTGCCGCCATCACTGAGCCCTCGTCATTGCTTCTCATTTCACATGACGGGTTACACCTGTTGGCCTCTGTACCGATCACCTGTGGTACCAAAATACCATCGTGGTTGATGAAGAGCGGTTACGACCACGTGTTGAGCTATGGTGCCAATGTCGGTTGGTACTTGCACACAGAGCCACGACCTGTGCTTTAAGCCCTGCTAGTTGTGCCTGTAGCGATGTAAATGTTACTGTGGCAGACCTCTCTGGCTGTGGTACGATAGCTGCCACACTTGCACATTGATAAATTTCCACTGCACGGTCAGACATCTGCGTGGGGGCATCTAAATCTCCTGCACACACTTTAAGTATCTGACACACACAGCAGTTATGGTTACTACAAGTTGGGAAACGGGGCCAAATTTCTAGTAGTTTACTGTCGAGTTGAGATTTTCACACACAAATGTTTTATTCATATCTTACAGAAACTAGCAGTATGGCAATAAACAGCCTTTTAAACACGCTGCTTACGGCAATCTAGTAATTTATAGCAATACAACAATTTAAAAAAAAAATTCTTTTTTAAAAAAAGAAGTGACAGTACAACAATAAACAACCTTTCAAAACACGCCGCTAGTGGCAATCACGTCATTTATAGCACTACAACAGTTAAAAAAAAAACACACCCACAGAAGCTAGCCGCTAACGGCCATCAACAAAATTATTGCAATGCAACAGTTTAAAAATTTCTTTTAAAAATGGTAATGAAGTCATTTATATCAATACCACAGTTTAAATTAAAAAAAAAAAAAAAACACAGTAGCTAACAGTACAGCAATAACAGCCTTTCAAAACACGCCACTAACGGCAATCAAGTAATTTACAGCAATACAACAGTTTAAAAATTTCTTTAAAAAACAAAAACACACAGAAGCTAACAGTACGGCAATAACAGCCTTTCAAAACACGCCGCTAATGGCAGTCAAGCAATTTATAGCAATACCACAGTTTAAAAATATTTAAAGAACATTAGTAAATAGGCTACTAAAGTAAATACAGAACTTCGTTAATAAAGTACAGTGGGGTAGTGAAGCTACCAACACCGCCATAAAAAAAAGATAATAAAAATAAAAATCAAAGGTCTCAACAAACACACGATTAATGACAATAAAGGAATGGAGGAATTTAAAAAGTTTTTAAACAAAAGTGTCCTGGAATAGCATTAGAACATAACAGATATGACGGACCTGTGTAAGGCAGCCACAAATCACCCACTCAGGGATGTTCTGGCTAGGCAGAATACTGACCAATTTAAATAAGCCCGTAAATACAATTGCCACTCTCGAGCTGGTCACTGCACTGACTTTCAGCCAGCGAAAACTTGTAATAAGATGGCTTAACTTGCTGACAGAATTAGAGCTAACCTCGTGCAAGGAAACATTACACCACACAGTCCTGAATGAGCGACCACATGATCAACCAACAAGAAGCATGAATTTACTCATAACACATGACAGAATAGCGAAACAATTAAACTGCCAAAACTACACCTCCCATCGGGCAGTAACGAGAGGAGGAGGAAAGATCACTGTCTTCAATTACACCAGTGCCGGGGACAGGAAACCCGATCGCCGGAGGCCACAAGGCAGAAGAGACACTGGTTACGCAAACTTATTACTTAATGATTAAACCTTCCACTAACTTAACTTGCAATTATGCTCAAACAGGCAGTACACGACCTCCGATGGCAAGGATCCACACATCCGACCGCGTACGTGTCACCAGCGTACCCGAACGCCACGGTCACGCGACAACACGCTCTGTCACCGGAGTTCACGTCTTCTCTGCAACGTTGACGGGTAGTGACCACTCCTTCATGTTAGGTGTCTCCTTTTTAAACTCCAGTGTTGATACGGAGGACTTAAAGAAGCTTGTTAATGTCCCACCAAGGTGAAATGAACAGCAACTACTCGTGGGGCAATTCTGTATACAACCAACCCCCACGGAGCTCTTCCGTCAACTCCACCTGCTGGTTACACACAATCGACATACATCACGTGGCGATTCGGTGCAACCGACCATGCCTGGTCCGCGCTGGTGAGCCACACTGCCCTCCCATGTCCACCACACTCTCTCTGAGCGCACGTCCCTACTTCCACGCCACCACACAAAGTTACCACCGGTCAAAGATCTCACTTGCTCCATAGCAGTTTCCCGGAAGTAAAAATGCAGATATCGATAGCAGGGAAAAGACAACCAAGCAGCCACTTAATGACAGACAACATATCAAACAAACATGTCAGGGGAAGAAAAGGAAAATCAAAGCAATTTAAACACAGGGTGTAGCACGAGTCGATACACGGCTCAGTATCTTTTGTGCATCCGTGGGCAGGCATGACATCCATATGCTCCTCAGTATGTCATCACTGATTGCACTATTTGCCTAAGTGTGCATTTGGTGTAATAACTGCAACTGTGTGCAATCACCGAGCTCTTCTGTGTGCAGCAATTTCGCCAATCTCTTGGTCTCTGACCGTGACAGGCATTTGATTAGTGCACTTTTAATCGTTGCGTGCCATTCCACGGCTGAGGGTGCAGCTAGGATATCCTGTACTTTGCCAGACATTTAGTTGACAGTGACATGAGCCAATACAAACTCTCTCTCCAATAGAGCAAACCAAGGCATTGGGCTGTGTTTCACTGACATGCAGCTAACTGGTGGGATCACTGGCATCTTGCTTGTGGCTGCTCGTTCTGACACGAGTATAGGCTAGGCTCCTCTGTAAGTTGCACGAGAAGTATGCAGTGCAATCGTCACGTGTGTACATTGTGGCACGGAAGGTTTATGCATACGCTGTAGCTGATGCGGTCATTTAACTCGTTAGGCAGTGCGACCGTGTCAGAGTCACCACTAAATGTTGGGTATTTGACAAGATTTATTCCAACGTTTACAAAGCACAACTACAGAGACAATGCATTACACATAGTGACCAATAGTAAAAACAAAGAATAAACACTACCGTGGCTACATGACATCTCAAAAACTTCTTTGGCAAGCGGCACTATGCAGCAAGATAATTTTCCGCTATCACTACAATATAATAAAGTTCCTGACTGTTTATTTCTGTCAGCATCTGGAGACTAATCTCAGGAACTACTATAGGAATTTTGTTAGCTTTCACTAACAGATAAGGAAGGTTTTTGTATAGAATTTATTATTATAGTAAGGAAGTGTCTGTAACATATGTATTATTATCTGTTTCATATTTAATTGGGATTTGGGGTGAAATGTCGTAGCAATGATGGAAGATACGAGTCGGTCAGTCGTAGAGGTGGTGGTACACGGTGGAAAAAGCAGTAAACAGCAGCCGCAACTCCAGAGAGCAGTGAAACTTTATGAGGGTCTATAAATTTTTTCTGTCACTACAAATTATAAGTTAAAGTCCCACTGTGTTTTTACTGTCTGCTTGTTCAGGATAACCTCTGGAACTACTGTAGGGATTTTGTTATGGTTTTCACTAATTGACAGTCTGTGTCACGAAGAAAGTTTTGTGTATAATTTATGTTTTTATATACAATTTATTACCACTACACCAGACAGGTCGTTCAGCTATAAATACTTACAAGGGAACCTCCCCATCGCACCTCCCTCAGATTTAGTTATAAGTTGGCACAGTGGATAGGCCTTGAAAAACTGAACACAGATAAATCGAGAAAACAGGAAGAAGTTGTGTGGAACTATGACAAAAATTAGCATAATATAAACTGAGTACTCCATGAGCAAGATAAGCAACATCAAGGAGAGTGTGAGCTCAGGAGTGCTGTGGTCCCGTGGTTAGCGTGAGCAGCTGCGGAACGAAAGGTCCTTGGTTCAAGTCTTCTCTCAAGTGAAAAGTTTAATTTTTTATTTTCAGACAATTATCAAAGTTCAGGCACTCACACATAATCAACTTCACTCTCCAAAATTCCAGGACATATGTAGGATTTGATGGTCTACACACGGAAAAATTTGAAAACGTTAAAAACATATGTTTTGACAGAGCACAGGGAAAACTGTTGCATTCATTTGTTGCAGTTTATGTGACAAACTCTTATGTTTTCATCACTTTTTTGGGAGTTATTATCACATCCACAAGAAAACCTAAATCGGGCAAGGTAGAAGAATCTTTTTACCCACTCGCCAAGTGTACAAGTTAGGTGGGTCGACAACATATTCCTGTCATGTGACGCACATGCCGTCACCAGTGTCGTATAGAATACATCAGACATGTTTTCCTGTGGAGGAATCGGTTGACCTATGACCTTACGATCAAATGTTTTCGGTTCCCATTGGAGAGGCACGTCCTTTCGTCTACTAATCGTACGGTTTTGCGGTGCGGTCGCAAAACACAGGCACTAAACTTATTACAGTGAACAGAGACGTCAATGAACGAACGGACAGATCATAACTTTGCAAAAATAAAGAAAGTAAACTTTTCACTCGAGGGAAGACTCGATCCGAGGACCTCTCGTTTCGCAGCTGCTCACGCTAACCACGGGGCTCCTGAGTTGACACCATCCTTGATGTTGCCTATGTCCCGCATGGACTACTCAGTTTGTATATTTTGCTTATTTTTATCATAGTTCCACACAACTTCTTCCTGTTTTCTCGATGGATCTGTGTTCAGTTTTTCAAGGCCCATCCACTGTGCCAACTTATAACTAAATCTGAGGGGGGTGCAATGGGGAGGTTCCCTGATTGTGCAACGCTGGGGTGGGAGGGGGGCCCCGAGGGAGGAGCAGGAGGACTGATTGCTATGGTGCCAGTTCTTCTCCTCCCCTGGCAATTTGGTATTTGCACCATCATACAACCTTGTATAGTTCCTCTGTATTCCACGTAGTGATCAATATCGTATGTGTGCATGCTGTGATGCAGTGTTGGCCACGGTGTGTGGTGCACGCTCGGGTTGGCTCTCAGTTTCTAACTGACCGTTTTTACGAGCCCATTGTCAGATAGGGGCAATATGGCAAAGAGGCAGAGTTGTGTTGGCCACAATTGTGGGTTTTGATAGCTCGACTGCAGTCTGATGATGAACTCTGTGGTCTGGTTTTACTAAGCAGATCATCATATGCAGAGTTCTTATGTTGTTGCCCACTGTTTTGGGTTATAGCATCAGCTCCAGTCAAGGTACAGACTCGTGTAATTTGCAGCCGAAAGTGGTGGTTATTCCGTGGTCAATCACTGTCTGTTGTATGTTGCTTCACCGCTGTCAGCAAGGTGGTTAATGGTACCTTAAGGCGATGAAAGACGACTCGATAAAGTTTATTTCAAGTGTCTATTATTTGCAAAGGATTGTTATAACACATACCTACCATCGTAAAGTGATGAGAACGACTTACTGAGTTAGTGGTCACCTCTCAAGAATGTGATATGCATTGATTTTCTCTTTATTATTGTCGTCATCAGAATAATCGAAAAGGGAAGAGAGAAATTACAATTAAGGAGAGGGTGGCAGTCAAAAACAGATACTGTATAGCTGGAATATTGCAACTGAGGATAGGGACACTCCCATTTCTTTGTTGCTAAATTAATAAGGAACTCGTTTGCAGATTATTGGATTCTGGAAGCACCATCATGGCTACTGATCGTTGTTGGTTGGAAAAGAACCAACAACAACAATGTAAATTTCCGCCAAAAAATCACAGGTTGTGGTTGTAGGTAGTGTTGAAGTCAAATTGCAAATTCATAATTTCACGTGGAGAATATGGATTAGGGTCGTGGACAACCTTATGAGAAGTCTGATATTAGTATGTGATTTTATTGCCAAAGTCTGTCTTGTGCATAACAGTTTAAGTTTTCCAAAGAAATGAAATTTACATTTTGTCAACATCATGGTGCAGGTGTCCATGGGAAGGTATTGTGGAGGAAATGGTGGGTGGAACCAGGGGTACAGTTGTGTGAAATGATAGACCAATTCCACCATTTGTCAGATGAAGATGAGACTAAGAAGAAAACATTAGGTGTTAAGTTCCCTCATGATCTAACTTATAGATTAGTGCTTACCCATTTGATGAAATATAAGTGACGAGGTGCCCGTTCGGTGACAGCCTTATACATTGTCACCTCCTCGCATGAAACAGCTAAAGCTGGTGGTAGAGAAAATGTTACAACAGAGGGTTATTCAACGATCCCCTTTGCCTTACTCTTGTCCTATATTTATGGATAAGAAACTGCAAGGAAGAATTTGTCCTGTTGTTAAGTACCAGGAATTGAATAAGAAAATAATTTTGTGTTCTGTACCTCTGCCGGACTTCCACTTGTTTTGCATTGTTTAGGGGAGCTAAAATTTTCAGCATCCTAGACTTAAACCAGGCCTATTATCAAATACTCCTTGGAGGGTTGTCTACAATAACTGCATTTAGCACAAATTGGAATTTATATGAGTTTGGACTTTCAGCCAGTGCTGCTGTATTATCTCAACTTCTAGTTAGGGTGTTCAAGAGGGAATAAGTTTGAATTTCTTTACCATTATTTGAATGATGAGGTAGTCTACTGTGTATCTATGCAAGAGCAACTTCGACATCTTGAGATAGTTTTCGAGAGGTTAGATAAGCTTCGCCTTACATTGAATCCTGACCAGGTTAAGTTTGCTTGCACATCGCTAGTTTCTTGGACCTCACTATAGACAATGAAAGGATTAGGCAGATTATAAAGTTACCTAACTCTTGCCCCCCCCCCCCCCCCTCCGCTCTAGTGCTGCAAAGCAAAATTGAGAGAAATTTTGGTGAGGCGAGTCTCAAGAAGCTGCCTTTCTCACTCTTAAAGAAGCCTTGGTGGCAGTGCCAGTATCAGCATTGCCAGATTTTGATAAGACATTTATTGTACAGACAGACACATGCGTAACTGACAGCTGGAGGAGCCATCCTCCTACAAGAAGACGAGGAAGAGTATCATCCAGTTACCTTTGCTTTGCGTTCCCGTAGTCACATGGAGCAACAGTACTCTTGAACCTTTGGCAATATTTGCTCTGGAAAAGTTTAAGATACATTTAGAGCACCAGATGTTTGAACTTGAGACCGACAATCAAGCCCTTAGTGTAGGATAAGGCCAGGGTGTATACATGGATAACGAAAAAAAATTCCCGGATTTCCCAGTTGAAAATACACTTTTACCATGTTAAGTGACAGTATACTTTTCCTCGGCACTGTAAAACTTATCACTCCTTAGAATGTTTATGGTTTTCTACATCGACGTAGAATTTCCTGGCACTTTAGCAAAACGAAACTCGAGGGGGAAAAACATGTTTTGGAAAGATCTTTGATGTGCAGCAACATATATGCTGCATTTTTTTGCGCTACGAAGATTTAAATTCAAATTCAACCAAACATCGCATGTTGGGCGGTTGTTTTGGGGGAAGAGACCAAACAGCGAGGTCATTGGTCTCATCGGATTAGGGAAAGACGAAGAAGGAAGTCGGCCATGCCCTTTCAAAGGAACCATTTCGGCATTTGCTTGGAGCGATTTAGGGAAATCACGGAAAACCTAAATCAGGATGGCCAGACGCGGGATTGAACCGTTGTTCTCCCAAATGCGAGTCCAGTGTGCTAACCACTGTGCCACCTCGCTCGGTATTGAATGTTACTTTCCGAAGCATTGAAATCGAGATTGCGACGTGCTTTTGTAACCCAGTCATAGCCCATGTCACATGATCTCGCCAACCAATAGCAAGATCAGTCTTAAGTAGAGCGAACACACATATAAGAAAAGTTAATGGTTTAAATTAATATACATGGTGTTGCTACAAGAAAAACAAATCTTTCACATATAATATTGGTCTCTAAGATTAATAAGCTGCAAGACAAGCTAAGCTTCCACATACAAAGTTGATCTTTTTGTGCGTGTTACACTTTAAGATACATCACACAAATGTGCCAGAAAATTTTTTAATAACGATGTAAATGTCTAATCTTCTGCGCTCGAAATTCTTCTACATGGTCGTCCTCAAAGAGTTGATTTCTAAATGAGAGTCAAACGCTCTGTGATTTAAGAAATTCATCGTACATTCTCACACATAGGTCATTTTGTGTAAAAGGAAATTTACTTTGAAAGTAATGCTTTTCAAACCACCATTCGCAATATTTTTCCCGTGACCTGTTAGAAATTGGTTTGTTTCAGCAGTTCCCAGAGAGCGCTAGATAACAGGCGTCACTGCGCTTGTGCAGCTACGATGACGCAGGACGCCAGTATGTTCGTATGTGTAAAACATTAAAAGATCTTGAATTATGTCATGAAAGGAACAAGACATCAGAGGATACTTCAAGAGCCTTGGAATTTCGTGAACCATACTAAAATGCATAATTCGGCTTATTTAGTGCACATTCGTTTGTCCAGATTTGGATGTAAATTTTCTTGAGTACCAGTACTGTATTATCTCATGTTTGGTTCCTTTTTTTATGGCATAATTCCATACAAGCTAGAAGATGGAAAACGTGCACTTGAAATGCAGCAAACAGTTAAAACAAGCCAACAGTGTGAAATTAAACACTTCGTTTCAAATATACTGACAGCCTCTGTGGATAAGATTAATAAAAGCCAAATTTCTTCAGCAAACTGCCAAAAATAACTTCATTGCTCTGCAAGGCGATTAATCCTTGACTGTCAGAAAAGTGGAAATAAAATAAAATCTTAAACTAACAACATATTTTAGCCTTCCGTAATTATGTGAATGTTTTTTAATTCACTTGATAGCTCCCGGCCACAGAAATCTTTGTTTTCATTTGACGTGAGAGCAATAAACAGAGAGGAAACAGCACAATCACTAAACATAAACACAGGTCACGTGCAGACTACCCACCTCCCCACAACAACTCATGCTGCTCTGTGCGTCAGCCCCAGATCTACAATATTTCCGAACCGGGGCAATATGAAGCAGTGGCCTCCAGCCACACATCTGTTAGCCAGAAGCGGGAGAAGGTACTGCTCATACATGACTCAACTGAGCATGCGCATGAGCCCGCTCGCAACTGCTCAAAAGAATCTATTTACAACAGCTGTCACGTCACGCTCATTGGAGGCAATTTGTTGTTAGGAAGCATTACATATTCTTCCTAAAGCCTTTGACACACTTTGCTGTGGGCAGACGTTTGTATGAGCACTGTGTTTTGTTGTTGTATATGGCGCATTTCCTTAGCGACTTCTGTTTTATCTTTCGTTTTTTTTTTTTTTTTTTTTTTTTTCATCCCCTCGTTCATGTTTTGTTGTTGCAGTATTATTCTACAGAAGCGGGATACAGTAACATCCTTTGTTAGAGTATTGGTTCTTACCAGTCAAAATCACAAAAATTTAACTGTTAACTAAAACAATGAAAAATTCCCGGGTTTTACCTGGATGAAAAACGAAAAAATTCCTGGGTTTTTCCCGGATCTCCCGAGTTGTATACATCCTGAAGGCATATCAAGGGTGTGGACAATTTGGTCACAGATGCCTGGAGTCGAATTTGAGGACCAGGACCAAGATTAACAATGTCTGGAGGAAAATGGTTCATTGGCTTATGTCATGTTCGCTGTGTTGGTCAAGCATCCCAAATTGCTTCATAGAATTGAGAAATATCAGAATTAATATTGACAGTTGCTTTCAGACTTATAAACGGGTCACCTCGGATGCCATTAGTGCTAGAGTACAAATGTCCAATGGCAGTGTGCAATACACTTGGTTACCGGAAGGTTTGTGCTCAGTGGGTCCCCAAATGTATGGCTGTGGAACAGCAACAAAACAGAGTGAGAATATCACTGAAACATTTGGCGCGATTCAGAATGAGGCCTTTCCGAGATCACTGCCAGAGATGAATCCATATGCCCACTGTTTCAACCAGAATCCAAATGTGGGAATATGCAGTGGAAGCACGCAGGATCATCTAAACCAAAGAAAATCTGTTTCACAATATGAGCTCCTAAGGTCATGGTGATTGTGTTCTTTGATGATCAGGGGCTTTTGCTAGTGGAATTCGTCTCCAAAAGAGAAACAATAAATGCCACAAAAAGTGTGATGCTCTCTGCCAGCTGTGGCTAGCAACCAAGAATAAACACCGGGGTAACCTCACTTAAAGCATCATCGTATTGGACGACAATGCCTGGTCTCATGTTGCCAATCGAACACAGTATCTTTTGGCATCGTGGAAGTGGGAATGCTAGAACACCTCGAATGAAGACCTGACTTGAGCCTCTGTGCTCTGGGGGCACCACTATGGATTGGATGAAGAAATGCAGCAAGCTGAGACAGTGTGGTTTCACACACAACCCAAGGGCCTGCTCTTCCAGAGCATTCAACTCAAGCCAAGACGGGATAACTGCTTCAACAGCAATGGTCATTATATACAGCTCTATTCAGTAATAAAGTCTGCATGTGGGAACTTACCTTTTCATTTGAGTGCACCTTATACATTTGGTAATACAAACACAAATAAGTTTTGTGGTTGTTAAACACACAATCCATGCTAAAAATGAGATTCTTTAAGAATTCACTGTGCAACATGGGAAGGTATCTTTTAAAGCTGAACAGTACATTAGCTGAAACAAATGGTATTTGTTGTTTGAATACTGACTTGCTTTTTCTTTTTTGGTTAACACTTCAACTATGAGGTTTAGAAGCTTCTTTGCGAGGGCATACTGGGAATGTTTAGTGAATTTAGGAATTTTCTCGAGAAATTTATGGTTTCGAGTTGGTTTATCATTCTATCGATGTATTTAAATATTTTTTCCTTCTGTGTTCGCCGATTTCTTTGTCGAACTGTGTCATTTTTTGTTGCTAAAATTGTTTGCTCGTGCAATCATTCAGTGTTTACATAGCTCTCTACAAGTGGATACATTTTTTTTTATGAATTGTCCACTGTCTTAACTACATTGCACAACTCGCCATTTAAGAAGGTTTGCTCAATTATGAATCAATGTGACACACACGCAATTTGCATTTGCATTTGAGAAGATTCGTAAGGGGTCGAAAGCATTGTAACAATCTCAAATTTGTTTCTTGAAAATACATTTATGTAAAAGCATCTGCAGATGTCCAGGTAACCACCACAGTCAGAGAACTTCTGTGAAATTTAGAAGGCCGGGGGAGAGGTACTGGTGGCAGTAAGGTGGTGAAGATGGGTTGTGAGCTGCACTCAGACACATCTGCTGGATTAACACAGCCCCGCGAAAGGTAAAGGTCGCAGGTTCGGCACACAGTTTTAAAATGCTCACTCAGCTGCAGAGTAAAAAGTTCACTCTGGTAACTAAACAACATACTTATGGAAACCATTAGAAATCTTAACCTGTATGGTTGAAGAGGATGTGAACTCCTCTGATCCCTAATTGAAATCCAGCAGCACTTACCCACTGCATACTGCAAACATTACAGAGGACATGGTTGGCACTCATTAAATTACACTGGTAGAAGCCGACCTCGGGGAAGATCAGTTTGGATTCCGTAGAAATGTTGAAACATGTGAGGCAATACTGACCCTATGACTTATCTTAGAAGAAAGATTAAGGAAAGGCAAACCTACGTTTCTAGCATTTGTAGACTTAGAGAAAGCTTTTGACAATGTTGACTGGAATACTCTCTTTCAAATTCTGAAGGTGGCAGGGGTTAACTACAGGAAGCGAAGGGCTATTTACAATTTGTACAGAAACCAGATGGCAGTTATAAGAGTCGAAAGGGAAGCAGTGGTTGGGAAGGGAGTGAGACAGGGTTGTAGCCTCTCCCCGATGTTATTCGATCTGTATATTGAGCAAGCAGTAAAGGAAACAAAAGAAAAATTCAGAGTAGGTATTAAATCCATGGAGAAGAAATAAAAACTTTGAGGTTCACCGATGACATTGTAATTCTGTCAGACACAGCAAAGGACTTGGAAGAGCAGTTGAACGGAGTGGACAGTGTCTTGAAAGGAGGATACAAGATGAACATCAACAAAAGCAAAATGAGGATAATGGAATGTAGTCGAATTAAGTCGGGTGATGCCGAGGGAATTAGATTAGGAAATGAGACACTTAAAGTAGTAAAGGAGTTTTACTATTTGGGGAGCAAAATAACTAATGATGGTTGAAGTAGAGGGGATATAAAATGTAGACTGGCAATGGCAAGGAAAGCGTTTATGAAGAAGAGAAATTTGTTAACATCAAGTATTGATTTAAGTGTCAGGAAGTCGTTTCTGAAAGTATTTGTATGGAGTGTAGCCATGTATGGAAGTGAAACATGGACGATAAATAGTTTAGACAAGAAGAGAATAGAAGCTTTCGAAATGTGGTGCTACAGAGGAATGCTGAAGATTAGATGGGTAGATCACATAACTAATGATAAGAAATTGGGGAGAAGAGCAGTTTGTGGCACAACTTGACTACAAGAAGGGATCGGTTGGTAGGACATGTTCTGAGGCATCAAGGGATCACCAATTTGGTACTGGGGGCAGCGTGGAGGGTAAAAATCGTAGAGGGACACCAAGCGATAAATACACTAAGTAGATTCAGAAGGATGTAGGCTGCAGTAGGTACTGGGAGATGAAGAAGCTTGCACAGGATAGAGTAGAATGGAGAGCTGCACCAAACCAGTCTCAGGACTGAAGACTAGCACAACAACAACAAGTCTACATGTAGTAGCAGTACCTACAAATCTATTGTTTTTTAAGTATGTGTGTGGTAAAAATGCCACATGCTAGTTGGGCCTCTTTATAGCTAACTTACCTTCAGAAGCAGGAAGGAACAATTTTCACTGCATGTATTTCAGGTTCCGTATGTGACTCATGAGGCATAAACATCTATTCAACATCAATGCACACAGGGAAAAATAATAAATTTACACATTTCTATAAGCCAAATACTGCATTTAATTTTCAAATGGTACACAGTTTCATTACTTGCAATCCACAATTAATCAACATTTATGGTCTGGCTGCTACACCAGTACTGAGTCCACCACAATACAGCTTGCTGGACATTATCGTTCATTCCAGACAGCAAGTCTATGCCAGATTTAAATAAATACATAATTTCCTAGCAGCTTTCAAGTAAATTGTGGACCAAGAGAAACCCACTTGGTTGCCAGAAATATTTTCATGTTGCCTATCTACAGGCAACACACAATGCAAAAACTACCACTTTTGTACATAAAATTTTCTTGGTGGAGAAGCTGCATCAAGTTTGAGTTAAAACACGAGCTTTCGAAGATATTCACTTCCCCTTCACAGGGAGCTGACCGACTGTCGACAGCTGTGTGTATCTCTCATACAGAATATCCCCTGCTCCAAGTGATGTCACCCCACCATTAGCGACACAGATTGTCAGTGTGTAAGTGGCTCGAGTCTTAATTCAAAAGTGGTGCAACCTAGCCAGTGAGAAAGTTTTGTACATGGGCACCACTGTGAAAAACACAGGACCACTATTTTTGTTTACAGGATGGTGGTCGCTGCAGTTTTTGTTATAACTTAAAACAGTATGTATTGTTAAAAGTATATGTAGAATAAAATATTTTCATAAAAAGGAGTTCAAAACTTTTGAAACAAGAAGTACAAATACAGTAAAGCTTCTAAAATAAGGGAACATGAACACTGTAAGAAAAAAAAATGTGGAGAATCTAGATTAAAAGTATGAAAAGGAATTTTTTCACCCATAAAAGCTGTGGAGTCTTAGGCACTTTCCTAACGAGTCCACACAAATGGACAAACGGATCAGCTGACCAGTAAGCAGAAAAAGTGCACCCATTAGAACCACGATTCGGGTACTCGTGGGCAACATCTTAGGTTCCGAGTTCCTGAGAGAAATTTACTGTGTACCACTTTTGCATATCTCTGAATCTGAGCATCATTTAGGTTATACAAATATGTTTTTCCAGCTACGATTATTACATTACAATAGCCTAATATATAATTTTGCTGATCTTCTGTAAGGAGATGGTTCAATAAGTACCCATGTTTAAAGAGAGGCATCACTGCTAACGCAAGATGGTGTTACTGTCATGAGCTATGCTAAAACAAAAATAACACAGTTCCCCACACTGCTTCGGATTTTTCAGCCATTTCACTGAGCTGTGTTACGTGGTTTCCACTGAGATGGAAAACTGGATTCTACTTTTGGGATGGGAAAATGTCAGACAATATAAAGGTGAAACTGAACACACAGTCATGTCATATAAGACATCGAATCAACAAACTTAAACAAGACTTAACCAGGACACCTGCCACATGTTATCACAAGAACTGGAAAGGAATGGTCCATGATACAATTCTCACTCTCAAATTAAATTGCACAAAAGGGCAGAGGCTGTAGTGTGTCTATAGGAATGGCAGTTTTTAAAATTTTATGTGACAAGTTAGTACCAAAAAAATCACATGCTAGACGGATGTCATGCTTGCTGATTGTGGACCAAAAGTGGGTATGACTCTGAACTTTGAAGATGTTTTTGGAGCAGTCAAAGTGAGATCCAAGGGATCTTTTGAGTTTAGCCATCAATGAGACCAGGAAATACTGAAACAAAGTGTTGCTTTCCAGTGGGTCTGCTCTAAAGAAGGAAAATTGGTCCCAGCAGCTGAAAAAGTAATGGTCGATTGTTTTCTGCGATGCAAAGGATGTCATACTTGTATACTTCACTGGGTAATATTGCTGTGGGATATGGTACCTTCTCAATACTAAGATGAAGGGAATAGACTTCTATTATGCAAAGAAGAAAGTGCCATTTTATGGCGACAATGCGATAGTTCCTCCATCAACAGTTGTCACTGCAAAATTGCACAAAATCTGCCATGTCTTGCCGTATTCACTTAAAATAGTTCAGATTCTGCAATCACTTCTCATTTTCTAATGAGAAGAAATAGCTTACCCACAGGAAACTGCACCTATTGCAAGATTCAATTTAGAGAGGTTGACAATTTTTACTTTTTTTTTTTAGGGGGTTAAAAGTTGACTGAAATGTTGTTGTCATCAAACAGCTGGCCGCTGTGGCCGAGCAGTTCTAGGTGCTTCAGTCTGGAACCGTGCGACTGCTACGGTTGCAGGTTCGAATCTTGCCTCGGGCATGGATGAGTGTGGTGTCCTTAGGTTAGTTAGGTTTAAGAAGGTCTAAGTTCTAGTGGACTGATGACCTCAGATGTTAAATCCCATAGTGCTCAGAGCCATTTGAACCATTTTTTGTCATCAACAGGAAGGTTGTTTTGAACACTGCAGTGCTTTATCTAGGAGGCACGGTCCAAATGGCGATTGTATGCACTTGCTTTGCTTTGCTCCCACGTCTGAAATGGCTTACCCAGCCTATTATAATATTGGAACCTACAGTTTAATGTGGTCTCTGAACAATGGTACAACCTGACATTTTGCACAATAACAAATATTACTAAAGCTAAAAAATGATCACCGAGTGATTAAAATCCTACGACTGACAGCGGGTCGACCGTGAGATGTTCGCATCAATAGTTGGGCGCTTAACCACCTCATGAATCCTGACATTGGCAGGGAGCAGATGGCAGTCTTAATTTGGTTTATTAATTTTTTTAATTAAAAAATTTTTAATGCCTAGACTACAATTTTCCCATCACTATTAAAGTATGATAACTAGTTTCGGTCGCTCAGCTCGAAACGTCGTTTTTCGTGGACTTATCATAAACTGGTAACTAGCCATCTGAGGATCCTTGTCCATTGTAAACCATGATCCTGCTTCTCAAACCATTTCAGGAGATAATTCAACATCAATGACCTGCAGAACAAAACTATTCACTATCTGGTGCAAGACACACTTTTGTATCGACTTCACAGTGCCTTAGCTAACACAACAGATGTTGAACAGGAATGGTCCAGTTTAAGAAACACTATCAAGAAGACTGCAGAGGAGGTAACTGTTTTTGATGCAAAGAAGAAAAATGAATGGTTTGATGACAACAGTGAAGTTATTAAGATCATAAGAGTGTCAAGTGGGATGCTCACCTTTCTCTTGCTCACGATCCATCCTTTGTGGAAAAAAAATCACACTTTCAAGAGCTCAAGCAAAAATCTCAATAAAAAGCCAAGTAACTCCAAAATCTATCAGATGCCTGTGACTTGCAGAGTTTTTATGCTGGAATGAAAGGAATATAAGGGCCTGTTCATTCCTCATCAGGAACCCTGAAAGCCACCAGCATGACCATTCTGACAGTCAGGACATCTTGAATCATTGGAAATACCATTTCAGCTCACTCTTAAGCTGTAGTTCTACTGCTCCAGAGGAGTTTCTCAAACATGTACCACAACATCACACACAACCTAGTATGGAATTCAGCTAAGCTCTGCACAGGATGAAACCAAGCAAGCCATCCACACTGACAGCATCCCCCTCGAGATCATTCATAGTGCTGGCTTGCGTCTAAAAACCAGACTCTTCTCCCTGTTTCTTCTAAGCCTGTGAGGAATCAGTTGACATTAAGAACTCCACAGCTATCACCATCCTTAAAAAAGGTGACAAAAACATATGTGATAACTACCGTGCCATATACTTGCTCTCTGTGGCTTGTAAAATTTTTGCTAGGACACTGTCGAATTGCCTCCAGACTCTTTCTGGGACTGTACTTCCTGAATCTCAGAGTAAATTTTAGCTGCCTCCAGAGGAACTATTGATATGATCTTCTATGCACAACTGCAAGAAAAGTGCTGAGAACAACATAAACATTTACTATTTTTGTTCTATGACCTAAAAAAGGCCTTTAATACAGTGCCCAGAGAAGCTATGTGGAAGGTCTTAAAACGTTTTGGCTGCCCTGAACACTTTGTTAGACTGATCCAAGCTTTCCATGATAACATGTCTGGGCAAGTGCTACTACACCAGAGTAAAACATCTGACAAATTCCATATTGCTAAAGTGCTCAAATACAGGATGTGTTTTAGCGCCAACCTTGTTTGCTCTGTACCTAGCAGCCATGCTTTATAAGACATCATCTGTAAACAATGCAGGAGTAGAACTAAAATACAGATTTGATGGAGGGCTTTTTAATCCAGCTCAGACTGCACTCTAAAATATTCATGAGTCTCACTCGGCTAACTGGACCACAGTACGCTGGCAACAATGCTTCTGCAGCTCACACACACGCAGAGCTACAACTTTCTGTCAATTGTTTCCGTAATGCATATAAACCATTTGGCCTGACCATCAACATACAAAGAACAAAAGTACTAGCACAACCAGCTCCTGGAACTGCCATTCTGGATCTCAATATATCTATTTACAGCAGATCTTTGGAGTAAGTAGATCACTACCTCTATCTAGGAGGTATATTATGAACTAATTGCTAGTCAGAAAATGATGCAGAGAACAGGATGCATGCCACACATGTTGGTTTTAGACATCTCCTACATCGGGTCGTTCTGAATAAAGATCTGATACTATGCATCAGACAGATAGTTTATTGAGCAATTGTAGTTTTTAGCCTGTGGTATGGTTTCTAAACTTGGACACTGTATCACTGTGATCTTAAGAAGCAAATATGCTTCAGCTAACAAAAGCTTAGATACACTATGAACATCGAATGGGATGCCTTCGTATCAAACACTACAGTTCTCGAGAAGGCAAAGCTGTATAGTATATAAGCCTCCATTATTGGTCACCAACTCAGATGGATTGGGCATGTCCAGCAGATGAGAACAATAAACTTCCTTGACAAACTTTTGATAGTGAATTTAGCACAGGTAGAAGGCCCTGTGGTGCTCCTATGAAGTGCTATAAGGACCAATTCAAGAAGAACCCAAGGAGTCTAAACACTAACCCAAGTAACTGGTGTGCTGCAGCAGTTCAGCTACTGTGTTACATTCTGCGTAGGAATGTTGAAGGCAGGAAAATGAAAAACATCAGAGATGCAAACTTCACCACACCCTCCACACTCTATTACGTGTAATGTATGTGGCGGCATGTTTCACACCAGGATTTGTCTCTTAAGCCATCATACACATCTCCACACCTGAACTGCCATGCAACAACGAAAATGCAGGAGAAAAATGAAAACTTGGATATGAGTATCAGGGGCCGCTGACAAAATATTTGAATGTTTAGAAGATAATATAGTGTTCGAACTATGAAAAGGTGGTGAATGAGCACTGGAAACTATCATTAGTGGTAGTAATAAAATAACATGGATTAGTAAAGACAAAAACAATAACATCTGTAGTTTAAAAACATCACTGTCATCATCTCAGGTCATCTTGCAGGATGACGGTAATATGAGAAAATGTTGATCATACATAATTTTCTTAGGCTATGTCTCCTCCATATGTTACAGATCTGAAGATCTAGTTATCATACTTTAACTGTGGCAGGAAAATTGTGGTTCAAGCATAAAAATCTTTTCACTTAAATTTTTTTTTATTTAATAAACTTTACCAAGTAGCAACCAATAAGTAATTAGTTTTCGAAATAATAATACTAATTTGGTTAAGGCCACACCAAATTATCCCACGGTCTGACTGGAATTCGATTCCTGAGAACTTTTGGTTTGGAGGTATGTGCTTTACCATTTGACTGTGGCACTAACTTTTTGGAAAAAAGAAAAGTCACCTTCCTTTGTAACATGGGTACTCAATGAACTGCCCTCATTCTTCAGAGCTGTCTACTTTGATATACAACTGACAATTCCGACTTCTCTGAACTACCTGTCATTTAACTATCCTGGAGAACTACTGGCAATGATAATTCCAGCTTTTCACTGAGCTTTACACTACTAGTACCTTGACACGTTCTGTAGAGTCCACACAGAATAACTTGGCCCTGCCACAGAAACACATTCTCGTCCTGAGTGCTGGACGATTCCAAGCTCTGTAACAAATGGGCGGTCACCTCAAAAGTCTGTCACCTGCCAGACTGCACACTCCGAGTGTTCTCTTTGCTATCTCTTTATTACGCAGCATTGCACCACAGTATTCGTGCTCCATAGCTGTGTGGAAACTTCTTTGTTATTGAGCACATGTGATTTTATGCAATGCCATTAAATTTTTGTCACAAAAGGAAAGAAAGAAAGCAAGCAAACATCTCGTTAACCCTTTGAGTAGCAGTGGTTTTTAACTGAAACCACCATTTTTTTTAAAAAATTTGTTTACTTTTAGAATGAAACCACCAATGCTGTTGCAAGACAGAAACAATTTAATGGTACACTGAGGTACTTTAGGAGTGCAGTACACTGCAGCAGTCACTTATAGTATTTAGAGCAACAGTCAACACGTAGCTTAAAATTTATCAAATTTTAGGTCCATTTTTGCTTGTTATTTAGGACTACAACTTGTTTTAGGCATTATGAGTTCATTGAAGGTTTGAGTTGTGGGACTGTGTCTAAATCACATCTTTAAAACAATTTATTGTTCACCTTTTACCAACTTTTTCTTGTATTCATTGCTTATTATGATGACAAAGGTTAATTATGTGAAAAATTTTAAAATTTTACATTTTTTTCATCTTTTTAGGACTCCAAGGGTTAAAAAACGAGTTTGAGAGGGTTGCTGGAACTGCTAGGTATTCCAACTGCATGATAAAAAAGTAAAGGAAAGGGGGGAGGGAGAGAAAGCTTCCCAAGGCTATACTTCTTCAGGAAAAACCTCAAACAATGAGAGGAAAGTATTTATATTTACTTAATAGTGTTGACCAGATTGTCAGGAGACTGACACAATTTCCACGTGAAACATGTCCTTCATTTTATATCTGTATCATAATAAGGGATATGATATAATACAGTAACTTTTAAAACACTTTTTGTTGTATGATATTTTCTTCTGGCAGTGCACAGTCGCACTTGTGCCGCTTTGGTCAACCCTCTGTTTACACAACTATTTCTTTTCTGGTGATCTAGTGAGAAACTACTAACTCTAAATGTGTATATTTGTCAAATTGTTTGTCTCACCAGACTGCTGTTATAAGAGCCAAAGGAAATGAATGGGAAGTAGTGGTATAGAAGGGAGTGGGATAGGGTTGTAGCCCGTCCTCAAATTTATTCAATCTGCATATTGAGCAAGTGGTAAAGTTGGTGTAATTCTGTCAGGGACAGCAAAGGACTTGGAAGAAGAGTTGAACGGAATGGCCAATGTCTTGAAAATAGGTTATAAAATAAACATCAACAAAAGTGAAACAAGGTTAATCGAATATAGGCGATACCGATAATATTGGTCTAAAGATCATGCACTAAAGTAGTAGATGGGTTTTGCTATTTGGGAAGTATAATAACTGGTGATGGTGGAAGTAGAGATGACTGGTATCTGTGAAAGACACGTACTATTAACGTTGAATATAAATTTGTGTACTAGGGAGTCTTTTCTGAAGCTATTTGTCTGGATTGTGGCATTGGATGAAAGTGAAACATGGACGATAAACAGTTCACACAAGAAGTGATCAGTAGCTACAGAACAATGTTGATGATTATATGGGTATATCAAATAACTAATAAGGAGGCACTGAATCATATCAGAGACTAAAATTTGTCTCATTATTTGGCTAAAACAAGGAATCAGTTGTTAAGACTCATCTTGAGGCATCAAGGAATTGTCAATTTGGTAATGGAAGGAAGTGTGACTGCTGGACTACAGTTGGCATGTTCAACTAGATTTAGGGTGCAGTAGATATGCAGAGATGAGGTTTACACAGGATATATGTGGAGAGCTGCACTAAACCAGTTTCCAACTGAAAACCACAACAACACTGACACAACCTGTTAATAACATTGTTCACTGACAGTATCTTACAAATTATGTGACGTGTGCATTTGTAGGTCAAACTGCAAATCCCCAAAGTGCAAGGGTTGTTTGCCCTAATGAAATCTCTCAGTGCCATTCATGCAGGTACGGGCCAAGTTATTTTATGTGCACTCCGACAAGCTCAGCGATGTGCGAATTGACTCAGAGTCACTAACCGTAGTAAGTGGTGTGGTGTTCCACGAGTTTTTGTACTCGGCGAGCTGCACCGGTAGGACTGTGAGGTGCACAGAACACAATGTCATCGTCAAGAACCCGTGTCCCTCACACCAGGGCCTGCACGGCTTCAACTACGGCTGTGGCTAGGTAGACGTGGGAACGCGAATGCACCCTCAACCGGCCGGCCGTGCCGAACGAGTCGCCGCAGACACCACACGAGTAGCGCTTCCGACCCGTGTGCACCCGCCGGTGTTCGTGCAGGTTACCTGAGCTGACAAACGTCTTCTGGCATACCTCACAGGCATAAGGTCGCTCGCCCGTGTGCGTACGAGAGTGGACTTTGAGCTTCTCGTAGGACGCGAAGGCCTTACCGCAGGTGCGGCAGCCGAAGGGCCGCTCGCCTGTGTGTACGCGAGAGTGCGACTTGAGGTTGTCGAGCCGTTTGAAGGCACGTCCGCACGCCTGGCAGCGGTACGGGCACTCACCCGTGTGCACGCGGCGGTGCACTTTGAGCTTATCGGCACGCGCGAACGTCTTGGGACAGGAGTCGCACGCGTACGGCCGCTCGCCCGTGTGCACGCGTGCGTGGATCTTGAGGTAGTCGAACTGCTTGTAGCACTTGCCGCAGACACCGCAGCGGTACGGCCGCTCACCGGTGTGCACCCGCGCGTGTGCCCGCAACTTGTCTGCACGGAGGAAGGGCCGAGCGCACACTCCGCAGCGCAGGTCACCGGCGTGTGACTTTGCGTGCACCTCAAGTGCCGCCGCCGTCTCGAACGACGCCTCGCAGCTGACGCAGCGGTGTCGGCCGTTGGCCTGCGGTCCCGGGAGGTGCAATGAGGTAGGAAACAGCCCGGCAGCTAGGTTGCCACTCGAGCCTCTGTTCTGGATTCCGCTTCGGTTTTCACTGATGTCCTGGACAAACCTGTAACACACGAATAAAAAAATCAATTCTGATCAGTTCACAGCCACCACTTCCTCTTCTATTGGAACTGTATAGTGTATTACACTGAAATTAGTATATAATCTGATACACTACTTTACCATACCACAAATGTTACATGCAAGATACATAGGGCAAAACTTTCATCCCTTGATACTTACGGAGTAATTGTTAATTTCTCGTTGCTATTTAATTTGCGCATTGAGCAAGCAGTCAAGGAAACAAGGGAGAAATTTGGAAATGGAGTTATAGTTCAGGGAAAAATAATAAAAGCTTTAGCATTTGCCAACGACTTTGTAACTCAAGGCAAAAAACTTGGAAGACAAGTTGACTAAAATGGATTCCTCTTGATAGGTGATAATAAGACGAAAATCAATAAAAGTGAAATAAGGCTAATGGAATGCAGAGAAATTAAATAAGAAGATGCAGATGACACATTAAAGAAGTAAATGAGTTATGGTATTTTGATAGCAAACTGATAATGGCTAAAGTAGACACAATATAAAACGCAGAAGGGGAATAGGGAGAAAACTGCTTCCTAAAATTAAGAACTTGTCAACATACAATATCAACTGAATTGTAAGTAAGTATTGTTTGAAGGTATTTGGAGTGCAGCCTTGTGTGGAAGTGAAACTTGGCTGATAATCAGGTCAGAGTTGAAGAAAACAAAAGCTCTTGAAATCAGGTGCTACAAAAGAACACTGAAGATTAGACGGGTAATGAAAAGGTGCTAAATTGAACTGATGGCACAATTTGACTAGAAGAGGGGATCAGTTGATAGATATTCTGAGACATCAAGGGATCATCTGTTTAGCATTGGAGGGAAGTGTGAGGGATAAAAATTGTACAGCGAGACCAAGAGATAAATAAAATAAGTGGATTCAAAAGGATGAAAGTTGCAGTAGTTACTAGGAGATGAAGAGGGTTGCACAGAGTAGAGTAGCATGGAGAGCTGCATCAAACCAGTCTTTGGACTGTAGATGACGACGACAACAACAGCACAACCACCACCACCACCACCACCACACATATGTGTGGGTACAGAATTCTTCTGACAAATATGGCTGCCACTAAATGACAATTACTCAGAAAACGTTATGTCTTTTGTCCATTATTTATATATCACTCTTTTCAAAATGTTCGTTATTGTTATACATTTGTAAGAAATATTAATATCAAAACATTTAGAAAAGGCCAATAACAGTTATGTAATATAACGGAAATTCTCTCATTTTTGTAAAAATGCTGCTACTGGGACAGCTAAAATTGGACGCAAAATTGTCCTCTAGACAAAACAAATATATTACCTAAATAGAAAAACTTAAATCTCAACATAAACAGATGGTGCTGTTAATTCTACTCAGATTTGTATAACAAATATTATTATCGAAAAACACTCAAAAATGTTGTTGGGCACTCTTTTTCTGTGAACCCTTTTGGTGGCACAGTTCTTAGCTGGTTTCTGCATTGTATAGAAGTTTAGTGCAGGTACAACGTGTTTACTGTGTTGGGAACAGGAATAAAACATATAGAGAAAAAACTAATGGCCTGTGACAATTCATTTATAAACATTTGGTATGGATTGCAACCCAAAAATTCTTTTTGCAAACAGAAATCACTACTTGCGCTACTGTGCTAACAATAACAAAGATGACTGATGGATATATAAATGTTGGTAGGCAGAAAGAATATTCACTAATCTTGACACGAATTTGAAAATAATTTCCAACTTACCCTCTTATTTCATTTCACGGTGTGGGACTGTCACAAATCAATTCACATACGATATTGATGAAGTTTGCAAAATAACGATATAATCAGTGTTCAGCACTGGAGAGATAAGAGGAAGTAAGACTCCATTCACATTCCAGTACACACCACACAATACAGGGTGCGTGTCTGGGAAATACATGTTCCGCAGCTGCATTCTGTTGCCATTTTATTGGAAATTCACTTCCACCCAGTTCACAGACGCCAAGACCTCTGCCACATCTTAGCTTAACTTTATAAATGGACGTCTGCACGTCATTTGCTATGTACAGCACGTCTTACCAACAAACCTATGTGTCAAGTTGAAGTGCAGCCAATGGGAAAATCGTACACTACCCGATCATAAGCATACGGACACCTATTAGTGGACACTAATACGAGGTGTCTCAAAAATCTGTGGAGGAATAACAACCCATTTCTTCTCCAGACCCAAAACTGAGAAGGTAGTGGCGTTCGATGCTGGGTCTGGAGCGAAGTTGACATTCTAACTTGTCCCAGAGGTGTTCTGCTGGGTTCACTTTGGGACTGTGAGCAGGCTAGTCCATTTCAGGAATGTTATTGTCCACAAACCATTGCCTCATAGATGATGCTTTATGCTAGGGTGCACTGTCACGTGTTACAATCATCGTCTCCAAACTGTTCACCAACTGTACACAGTACAATGTAAAGAACTCGAGTTGTATTTTGTGGCTGTGACTTATTAAACTGATAGTCTGGTAATTTTCACATCTGTCAACACCTGATTTCTTTGGATTGGAATTATTATATTCTTCTTGAAGTCTGAGGGTATTTCACCTGTCTCAGACATCTTGTTCACCAGATGGTAGAGTTTTGTCAGGACTGGCTCTCCCAAGGCTGTCAGTAGTTCTAATGGAATGTTGTCTACTCCCGGTGCCTTGTTTCGACTCAGGTCTTTCAGTGCTCTGTCAAACTCTTCACGCAGTATCATATCTTCCATTTCATCTTCATCTACATCTTCTTCCATTTCCATAATATTGTCCTCAAGTATATCGCCCTTGTATAGACCCTCTATATACTCCTTCCAACTCTCTGCTTTCCCTTCTCTGCTTAGAACTGGGTTTCCATCTGAGCTCTTGATATTCATACAAGAGGCTCTCTTTCCTCCAAAGGTCTCTTTAATTTACCCCTAGTGAGATAAGCCTCTACATCCTTACATTTGTCCTCTAGCCATCCCTGCTTAGTCATTTTGCACTTTCTGTCGATCCCATTTTTGAGACGTTTGTATTCCTTTTTGCCTGCTTCATTTACTGCATTTTTATATCTCAGCTTAGGTGTGGTTATTCCTCCACGTTTCCACTTCACAATGTCCGTCAGCACACGAGGTTTGCCTGGTGCTTGGTCTCTGTTTAGCTACGGTTTTTCTTTCACATTTCCACTTCAAAACATCTGTCAGTACATTAAGTCTGCCTGATCTCATTTTAACTGTAGTCATTTCTTTGCGTACAGTTGACTTGGGCAGCTTTTAGAACGGTTGATTTGTTGCTCAGGTGACATCCAATTACTAGTCCATGTTCAACATCGTGTAGCTCTCCTGACTGACCCATTCTTCTGTTATTGCATTTTTCTTCTGACAACACCTCCTTTCATAGTGACAGGTTTGCCCGTCATGACATTTAGCGGCCCACTCTATATTTTATAGGTATGTCTGGATACTTTTTATCAGATGTTGTTTGTGGCAGCTAGAGAACAGCTATTAACTAGATATGTACACAGCAAGGTCATTAATACCATGAGCAGTTACAAGCCTGCCGAGTATACACAGCTCACTTCAAATGCGCTGATGATAGCTATTGTGTTGTTGAATCTGCAACAAAGTACAGACCGAACTGCGACTGACTGCCGAATTACTTGTTGTTTTGAATTACATCACAATTGTGCATCATGTCGTTTTTGGAAACTCAGAATCTACTATGTAGGAATCAACATGGATTCCGGAAACAGCGATCGTGTGAGACCCAACTCGCTTTATTTGTTCATGAGACCCAGAAAATATTAGATACAGGCTCCCAGGTAGATGCTATTTTTCTTGACTTCCGGAAGGCGTTCGATACAGTTCCGCACTGTCGCCTGATAAACAAAGTAAGAGCCTACGGAATATCAGACCAGCTGTGTGGCTGGATTGAAGAGTTTTTAGCAAACAGAACACAGCATGTCGTTATCAACGGAGAGACATCTACAGACGTTAAAGTAACCTCTGGCATGCCACAGGGGAGTGTTATGGGACCATTGCTTTTCACAATATATATAAATGACCTAGTAGATAGTGTCGGAAGTTCCATGCGGATTTTTGCGGATGATGCTGTAGTATACAGAGAAGTTGCAGCATTAGAAAATTGTAGCGAAATGCAGGAAGATCTGCAGCGGATAGGCACTTGGTGCAGGGAGTGGCAACTGACCCTTAACATAGACAAATGTAATGTATTGCGAATACATAGAAAGAAGGATCCTTTATTGTATGATTATATGATAGCGGAACAAACACTGGTAGCAGTTACTTCTGTAAAATATATGGGAGTATGCGTGCGGAACGATTTGAAGTGGAATGATCATATAAAATTAATTGTTGGTAAGGCGGGTACCAGGTTGAGATTCATTGGGAGAGTCCTTAGAAAATGTAGTCCATCAACAAAGGAGGTGGCTTACAAAACACTCGTTCGACCTAGACTTGAGTATTGCTCATCAGTGTGGGATCCGTACCAGATCAGGTTGACGGAGGAGATAGAGAAGATTCAAAGAAGAGCAGCGCGTTTCGTCACAGGGTTATTTGGTAACCGTGATAGCGTTACGGAGATGTTTAACAAACTCAAGTGGCAGACTCTGCAAGAGAGGCGCTCTGCATCACGGTGTAGCTTGCTCGCCAGGTTTCGAGAGGGTGCGTTTCTGGATGAGGTATCGAGTATATTGCTTCCCCCTACTTATACCTCCCGAGGAGATCACAAATGCAAAATTAGAGAGATTAGAGCGCGCACAAAGGCTTTCAGACAGTCGTTCTTCCCGCGAACCATACGCGACTGGAACAGGAAAGGGAGGTAATCACAGTGGCACGTAAAGTGCCCTCCGCCACACACCGTCGGGTGGCTTGCGGAGTATAAATGTAGATAAAAGTTCTAATGGAATCTGATCTGACAAAATAGAGGTGTATTCGTGCTTTTTCTTCACACTCTGCTTTTAGCCAAATATCGACATTAATGTTACTGATAAACACACAGTACATCTGCAGCTATCCTGTTGAAACGCAGTTAATGATTACATACAACCTAGGAATACTGGTTGTGCTGACAGCTTTCAAATTATTTGCTATGTGGATAGTGCTTTCTTCATTTTCTCCATAAGCGTCAACATATATTTCTTTTATGTTACGTGTTTTCAGAGGAATAATACATATTTTTTGGAGATGGTAGTATGTACTACTTTGGGTAAACATTTTGTATAATGTGTGACCAATTTTTATTGCTTTGAGATTTCACATGTTGGTGCATAAGATGCTTATCAACTGTCAGTTTCATATAGCAGTCCAAGTTGTGGTTGAGTTTACATAACTTATTCTCAACTGATTGTGACTTGTTGGGCTGTTATCTTGCTGTGTCATCTTACAAGTCCTTACTATGTAGACTTATTTGACAATCATATTCCACTACTGGAACCGGCTCCTTTAGCTACTGGAATGGGCATGTTCTTCCAGCACGATGAGCATCCTGCTCATTCAACTCCTCAGGTGACAACGTCCTCTAAATCTGCCATTCCTCAGTAGACGGAGCATCAGAAATGGTTACTGAGGTCCCCGCACATCATCACTTCAGATTTTAGCCTGTGGCAATGGTTGGAAGGTGACGTCTACAAAGAAATGTAAACACGACAGATGAACTGATTATTCAGATTAGGAATGGTGCTGTCCTCGTAGGAGAAGGCAAAGATGACGTCAGAAGAGTTACTGTGGCGTTGTCGAGAGAATTTGAAAGTTTATTGGAGTAGAAGGTGGAATTTATGAAAATCGACTTTGAACTTAATGTTTTATCTGAACTAGTCTATACTAATATTTCCTAAAATAATTACTACTCCTCTACCGAACACACTATACTCAGTACTTTTGCACTGTCTGTGTCAAAATCATATTACAGTATACCCTCATTAGCACAAACTTGCATAAGACAAACTCGCAGTTAATGTGGAAAAAATACTGCCCCCAGCAAGAATACATTAGCTGTTACGGGAAGTCTTATTACTTAACAAGAATTTTGGTTAAGGTGAATTATGAACTCTTTTTCAGTCGCTAGCACAATATAATTACATTGTAACACTAATATCCCATGTTACATTACTTTTATCCCATGTTACGTTACTTTTAAGTGTTAATTTTTTTACAAAATGTATTCAAGAAAAGCTAACACTCCACTGTAAATTTGTTTGTAATGTACTACAGGTCGGCAGTCACGATTATCACCTCAACAATCAGCATGTATGGTACATTAAATAAATTCAATAATGTGCATTAAATTTAGAAATGTATTCAATAGCAAGTGTTCTTTAGTCACAACCAAATCAAGTTAGAATACTGAATAAAAATCTACAAACGGTAGTATGTGAAACATGGCAAAGAGGAAACAGACAGCTCTAAATGTACACTAATTCTAGATGAAGTGGACCATGGTACAAAGAAATCAGCAATTGCAAAGCAGTTTGTAATTCCCAAATCTACTTTATCTGTGATAATTAAGAATTGAGAAAAAAATCATTAATGCTGCTGCATAAGATTCTGGAAACAAATCTAAATGACTTTGTAGTGCTAAGTATGAACATATCGAGACATTACTGCTAGAATGGTTCAATCATATGCGTGAATCTGACACACCTTTAAGTGCCCCTATGATTTAGTCAAAAACAAATGAGATTGCCAAAGATATAGGCATCAAATACTTCACTTGTTCTGCTGGTTGGCTGTATCAGTTCCAAAAGAAACATTCAATTTCATCTGTATAAATTTGTGGTGAAGCAAATAAAGTTGATAAAGAAAGTGCGAACAGCTAGTTGCATGAATTCAGTGGGATATGCCTCATGCGATGTGTTCAATATAGATGAAACTAGACTTTTCTACAAACTTTTTCCAAGCTGCCCCCTGGGGATAAACTGTGATAAGCATCACTGTTGAGTATGCAGTACACAACATGTAACTATTGCCCTCATATGTAATGCAGCCAGCAGTGAGAAGTTTCATCCCCGGGTTGTCGGTGTAAGTACGAGAAACTGTGTTGTTTTAAAAACATAAATACGGACACTTTACCTGGCAAATATTCTAACCATAAGAAAGATTTAAGTGTCAGGAAGTCATTTCTGAAAGTTTTTGTATGGAGTGTAGCCTTGTATGGAAGTGAAACATGGACGGCAAATAGTTTGGACAAGAAGAGAATAGAAGCTTTCAAAATGTGGTGCTACAGAAGAATGCTGAAGATTAGATGGGTAGATCATATAACTAATGAGGAAGTATTGAATAGGATTGGGGAGAAGAGAAGTTTGTGGCACAACTTGACCAGAAGAAGGGATCGGTTGGTAGGACATGTTCTGAGGCATCAAGGGATCACCAATTTAGTATTGGAGGGCAGCGTGGAGGGTAAAAATCGTAGGGGGAGACCAAGAGATGAATACACTAAGCAGATTCAGAATGATGTAGGTTGCAGTAGGTACTGGGAGATGAAGAAGCTTGCACAGGATAGAGTAGCATGGAGAGCTGCATCAAACCAGTCTCAGGACTGAAGACCACAACAACAACAACAAGAAAGCTTGGTTCGATGGACTTCTTCATTTCATTTCAACAGTCAAATAGTTGCTCAAAACAGACAAGTTATTCTTGCATTGGATAGACACACTGCCCATAACGTACAGGATCTGAACCTAATCAACATAAATGTTCAGTTTTTTCTACCAAATGTGACAAGCCAGCTTCAGCCCTTGGGCAAGGGCATCATTTCTCTCACGAAGAGAGCTTATCACAATTGACTTGTAAGAGCTGCACTTTATGCTGTTGAAAACAATACTGCAAGCCCAAACTGGAATCTCCTTGACGCAATAAAAGCCACTGCAGCAGCCTGGAACTCCATATCACCACATCATATGCAGAAGTGTTCTCACTGAGCCTGGAGTCATTTCAACAGTGACGATGTCTACGAGTTAGATGATGTCGCTTCACCTGATGAATGGACAGTTCTGCAAGACATTGAAAACCCTGGGAATAGCATAGAGGATTTCATTAGTGCAGATGGCAGTGTTGTCGTATGTGCTCCTGTGCCAAAAGCTGTGACAAAGTGCAAGAATGGTCACCAGAAGAAAGTAAGGAGGAGGAAAACACAGATACCATTCCACCTACCCGTCGGGAGATGTTTGCAGCCTTGGACAGTTTAGAATCATTTGCTTCAACATCTGACATCACTGCTAGGTTTACACACGCTATAGTTACAACTGGTTGTGAAATTACAAGATTAGAATTGAAACAAATGAGCACTCGGTCACAGTTATTTAAGTCTTATTGATCAGCCTTCAACACTTCTAAGAGTACCTTCAACAGAATTAAACAATTAAAATGGCTTATAAGATAGTTTTTTTTAAAATATATTTTGTGATTAAAGCCCTTCTGGCCTGTTAATCATTCTATATGGACACGTAAGTACTGCCTCTGTCTTTTATTGTTAGTTAATGTCTTTTCCTATAAATCTGTAACTATGTTATAGGCCATTTTAATTCTTTAATTCGGATGAAGGCACTCTTAGAAGTGTTGAAAACTGGCCAATAAGACTTAAATAATTGTGACCGAGGGCTCATTTGTTTCAATTCTAATTTAGAAATGGTCACTGAACCAAGCAGCCATGTGAAATTACAAGATGTTTTTGTTCCCGTGAATGTAACTGAACTGTGCTTGAATTTGTTCCAAGAAAATACTGTAATTTGTGAGTCTTGTACTTTACAGTCACTTTATAAGGTTATAAGTCTGCAGTAATGTTAAGTGATTGATACTGTAATGTATTATGCATTACTGTACTACTGTACATGCATAAGGGACATACCAAAAGAACCGAGCTGGAGGCATAATTACAGAAACTAGAACTTTCATGTTAGAAGTGTTGAACCTGGCTGTTGAGACACTTGTCCCACTGCTACACAAGGTGGTGAATGGCTGTCTCATAAAATTCCCGGGGCTGCGATGTTAACCAGTTGCGCATGTACAGCTGGACGTCGTTGTCTGAAATGAATCGTTTGCCCCTCAGGGCCTTTTTAAGGGGACCAAAATTGGCGTAATCACAGGAAGAGGGGTCCGGAATGTATGGAGGTTGGCCGAGAAGCTCCCATTTGAATTTCTGCAGGAGTGCCGTGACTGTGTTTTAGCACAGTTGTGGAGCAGAATGACCTCACGGATGAGGTTGCCTGGTCATTTTGATTCGATCGCTTGGGGAAGGGTGGTCAAGGTTTGCGAGTAATGCTGGGCATTCACTGTTGTCCCATGCTGCAGGAAGTGAATCAGAAGGGGGCCATCTTGGTCAAATAAGAGCGTCAGCTTAACCTTTCCTGCACTTGTATGGACGGCGACGTCCAGCTGTACGTGTGGAATTGGTTAACATCGCAGCCCCGGGAATTTTATGAGACAGCCATTCACTGCCTTGCGCCACAGTAGGACACGTGTCTCAATAGCCAGGGTCAATACTTCTAACATACAGGTACTAGTTTCTGTAATTATGCCCCTCCAGCTCATTTCTGTCTGAACGCTGCTTATATATGTATTAAAATCTGTGTTTTTCACTCAACACAAACTCTTGGTTTTTCCTCCCTTCAGATTCTTGTAACAAGGTTATGCTGTAATAATTTTGTAATGCTGTAATAATCTATTTCACAGCAATAGAATGATCTTTAGCACAGCCGAAGGTCTAGGTTAAGTTCGTAGATGACTAGCTGAGAGGCTGGTTCTGGTGGCACACTGATCTGTAACATTGCCATAGGTTTCCATTATTTTTAACTAAATTATTTGGTTGTGTTTGTGGGTATTTCCCCTGCAAACTAAGTGTTTCTCTCCAGAAATACAGTTCAATCGTACTCAAGCACCTGGTATGTTAAGGTTGTTGATACATTAAATGCTCTCCCTCAATCAAAATGAAAGCATGGTTACACCACAGGCTCAACAAATTAGCTGATCTACTATCATAACTTCCCATGACCAATCACGGCAGGTGTTACCAACACATCCTTTGAGGTTAGAATGTTGATGGCCTTTTGGAACTTATACCTGGGTTTCTGTGAGGACCAGAAAATAAAAGATATTTTTCTGGGAAATAGACATTCCACAACTGTATTATGGTTTCTTTTCACATATTTTATTCATTCTTCACTATTAGTTACGGGGTCACAGCCCCATTATAGAACAATCTTCTATACAAACAGTACACAGAGAGTGGATCATTACATTACGGTACAAATTTTGGTAAACTAGTGAGGAATAGCTATGTAATCTGCAAGCAAATAGGTCTACTTCATCACATGAATTAAACAAATATGGTGAAATTACAAGTTGTGTCATTCACCTTCAAAACTAATAGATAAGATTGAGGAGCAGAGCCCCTTCACTTAATTATTATCATTACTATCGAGGCTGTCACATTACCTCACTTGTTCCCTAAAACTGATAGTAAAAATACGTGTTTCTTGAATTTAGTACTGCAGTAAGAAACTGGTGGAGGTCATCAACTATCTTACAAATTTAATGACCGACATCCTTTCCTGCTTCATTCATATTTTAACAATGTTAAAACATTCACAACAATGTTTAGTTTCGCAAGATGCATTTCAGCAACGTGCTGCCATGCCAGATGCCTATTTATGAATTACATATTACTTGGTGATTCCAACAAAATCATCATACTTATAAACAATATAATGTAAAATTACGAGCACTTGATGGTAGCAGCATGGTATCAGAAAGTGTCGCACGAAACTGAATACATGTATTAAAAGGAGGCAAACTGAAAAAAAGTGTCATTTATATATGATCTTTTCCACAATACGGCAATTACAGAAAACTGACATTTCTGAACTAACTACAACTAATAATAATAATCAAGAAGATATGAAGTAAGATTATAAATAGATGTGTCTCCATAAGCCTTCACCAGTCTTCAAAACAACTCTAGGTTTAAAGACGATTTACTTCAAATCTCTCTGATTAAATTATATCAGTTTAAGTTTTCGTTCCACAGACCCAAAAATGAGATGATTCTCTTGGGTGCGGAACATGTAGAAAGTGTAACATAAAAAACATAGAACATCTGAATATAATTCTCAATTCCCTGAACATTTATCAGGAGATTGTTAAGCTATGTGGATATATTACAGTAAACTGGAACTGCTAATATTTACAGAATTAATACACTGTCAGAATGAAACACAGTTATACACTCTTAATAAATTTATCATACACAGAACTGACATTTTTACATAACCTGATCTAACAGTCCCTGTTAAGATATTTGTGTATACAGTAGGGATTGATTACCAAAAAGTCTTTCAAACTCGGTTTGAACTCTGCTTTGCCTGAAACCGAGTTTTAAATGGTTGCTGGCAGGTTACTGATAATGTGTGTTCCTGAATACTAGACCCGTTTTTGGACCAAGGTAAGTGATTTTAGGTCTTTAAACAGATTGTTCTTGTTCCTAGTACTGATACTATGTAGTGAGGTATTGATTGGAAATGGAGACATATTATTTGCAACAAATTTCATTAAGGAATAAATACACTGAGAAGCAGTGGTTAGAATACCCAGTTCTGTGAACAGCTTTCTACATGATTTACTTGAATTTACACCATAAATGAGTCTTACTAAATACTTTTGCTCTCTAAAAACTTTTGCTAGGTTTGACAAGTTATCCCAAAATACGACCCCCATATGAGATAAACGAATTCAAGTAAGCAAAGTATGCAAGTTTTTTTTAATATTTATATCTCCTACATCTGACATCATTCGCATAGTAAATACAGACTTGTTTAGTACTTCAGCAATTCTGTGGTACACCCTTCCTGCTTGATTTATTATCGGGTTGTAATGCCACAAGTTTAACACTGTCAACCTCTTCGATCTGCATGTCTTCATATGTTAGACACATGCTGGAAGGAAATCTCTTACAGGTTCTGAACTGCATATAGTGGGTCTTTTCAATGTTTAATGACAATGAATTAGCTTCAAACCATTTATTATTGACAGTGAAAATTTGGCTAGCAGCCATTTCTAAATCTGTACAGGAATTGCTATTTATTGCAAGTTTGTATCATCTCCAAACAAAACAAACCTAGCATCTGGCAATGTAACAGATGAAAGGTTGTTAATGTCCACATGAAAAAGCAACGGACCCAAGATGGAACCTGGAGGAACACCACATTTAATTAATTCCCAATCAGATGAAGACTGATTGCTTACACCACACGTATTTTGGAACAACATCCTTTGTTTCCAATTACTTAGGTAAGACTCGAACCAATTTGTAGCAGTGCCAGTGACACCACAATATTCTAATTTACTGTGGGGAATACTGTGATTCCCATGGTCAAAGGCTTTTGACTGGTTACAACCTCTAATTTGTTATGTAATGAAGTAAGGACATTCTCACTGTACATGGACATCTATATCGAAATGCAACCTGTGTCTTGGATAATATATTATTTGCAGTCAGATGTTTAAGAAGACGCCTGAACACAGCCTTTTCAAATATTTTTGAAAAGCCAGTAAAAGCGACTTTAGTCAATAGTTTGACGGAATCTCTTTATCCACCTCCTTGTAAAGAGGCTTAACTTCAGCATATTTTAGCCAGTCTGGAAATGTTCCACTGATAAAAGACCGCCTTTACAAATAACTTAAGATAGGACTCAACTCAGATGAACACACTTTGATTAACTTCATTGATATGTTATCATAACCACTAGAATAATTCGATTTTACGGTGGATGCTACTTCTTTGGTAGAATGAGTGTAATTTACATTTTACTGGAGGTATTTGTAGAGACTGATCTCAGATATTCCACTGCACTGTTTCCTGAATCTGATAACACCAAGCTGTATTGCTGTCATATATTCTCCACATAACATAACAACATGTCTGTAATAGTTGTACACCAAGCATCATTTGCAAAAGTCTCTCCCTTTTTTTTCTTCAAATGTTAGACATAAGTGTGCAAGGCATACAACTGTGACAGACCTGTTTTATTACACAATGTGGAGATTGTATGACAGCAGCACAGAAGGATCCGATTTAAATTTTCTTGACAAAGACAACTATTAGCTTCGGTACCAAGTTTCACGTGCTACCTGTGCCGGCAATTTGTTTATATTATAATGTATTTTTAAGGTACCTCAAAAATGTTACTTCCTGTCATCTTAAATTAGCTGAAAACTGCATTCACAAGATGCTGCATTATCACAGACAGTTCATTAACTAGTCCCACGGTGTCAGTATCTCACTATCTTTGCACTAAAATGAGCTGTATATTTTTCACAATTATATACAGAACTTCCATTTAAAGGTGTTTCTGAAGAAGAAATTACATTAGATGGAACGGTTTGATATGTGAGATCTACTTTCCACAGCACTTATCACACTACTGAATATCTTCAAGCTCTCTAGTCCAAACAGTTTCAGCCCAGTCCTCGGTCAGCAAAAATCAGAGGCCTTCGGTCAAACAGTATGTTTGCTCCAGTATTTATATCCAACAAAACTGTAGCAAAGCAGCAAGCAGATAGCTGAACATGGGCATGTTGTGTGGACACCAGCCGCTTCAACCATGTGCATTGTTGTCACATAACCATTCATTCATTAGAACCCATCAAACAGAAAGATTCTCAAGGACGTGGGATGAGTCAAGGTATACATTAACAAAAGACAAGAAAAGCACAGAAACTTAATCTATACGCAGTATTAACAATAAACTATCACTATACTGCTTAATGATATTTATGCTGATGACATAAGAGGGTAAGTCAATTATTATCCGAAATTTAGTTATATTTTTGTTTATTTTGGTAGTAGTGTTGTTTTACATGTATGACGCATGCTTTGTTCTATCTTTGCAATTTTCACGCTGTTACGATAGTTTCATTATCGCTGCTGTGCTGTTAATCGTGGCTGCTTCGCTATTTGCAACAAAGAAGAGCTGTGTTCAGCGATCCGTTTTTCATGGTCGGAAAGCGTGTCAGGGGCCGAAATTGGTCGAAGATGTTCGGTACAGTACGGGAACAGTGTTTTGCCACAACGGAGTGTCTATGAATGGATTGAAAAATTCCAAAATGTTAGCGTAAGTGTTACAAACGATGAAGGAGCTGGACGACCGTTAACTGCCACATATGAAGAAACCATTGAGCATTCATGTGAAATGATTCTCTTAGACAGACGATTAACTACTGACAAAGTGGCACATTGCCTCCAAATTAGTCATGGTTCTGCCTACGAAATCAATCCACAACAGACTTGGGTTTCGTAAAGTTTGTGCAAGATGGGTCCCAAAACAACTAGCACAGTTACATGAACAAACACACTTGGACATCTGCAAAAAATATTTGGATTGCTATGGTAATGAAGGGGACAACTTCTTAGACAGGATCATTACTGGTGACGAAACATGGAGCCATCATTATAAGCCGGAGAGTAGACGGCAGAGTATAGAATGGAAACATACAAATTCACCGTGCAAAAAAAATTCAAGACCCAACCGTCTGCAGGAAAACTGATGCTTACGGTTTTTTGGGACGCACCAAGTCCAGTACTGGAACATTATGGAGAAAGGGGCACAACAATAAACAGTGTACGTTACAGTGAGATGCTTACTGCCAGGCTAAAGCCTGCAATTCCAAGCGAATGCCGAGAATTGCTGTCAAAAGGTGTCGTGTTGTTGCACGACAATGCTCGTACGTATACTGCAGCCCACACTGCTGAAACACTCCAGAAACTCAAATTTGAAGTACTGGATCATCCTCCATATAGTTTGATCTTGCCCCTTCTGACGGTCACTTGTTTGGTCCACTGAAACAGGGCGTAAGGGGCCGTCCATTTGCCTCGGACGACGCAGTGAAAGAAATGATACATTCCTGGCTCACAGCTCAACCAAGAACCTTCTTTTATGAGGGCATCAGGAAGCTTGTACAATGATGGATCAAGTGCATTGAAATGCAAGGAGACTATGTCAATTGTAAGTTTCCTATTTGATTACAATAAAATTTTATAATTACTTTGCAGATAATAATTGACTTACCTTCGTATAAATTAAATCAAGTAAATTAGTAAGGAAGCTGCTACTTTGCAAAAGGTCAGTTTTGCTGTACATCTGCTGCTTACCTGCCATTAGCAGCTTAATAATTACTTGTTACAGTGGCATTTGTGAAGGGGAATATTTTTTACATCTATAAGTACTGAGTCCTATTTATAATACACTATCAAACCTGGCAATGCTTTGCAATTGCTACATTCCAATGGGAATCGGATATATGAGGGCACGCTGAAAAGTAATGGCTCTGACCATTTTACCTCATTCTTAATATCAGTGGAGACATTACATGTCACCCATATTACTCAGTCGACATTCCCACTTTGATGATGCGAGATGCAACCCTCTGTCACTAGACGACTTCAAATTGCGGCATGTAACATGGCGGTGTTTAACATAGCTCTGTCATTGCATGATAAACAGTGTGCTGTAATCGGGTTTCAACTGCAGAAAACGTGCCTTTAATTGAAATGCACAGAAGAATGAAAGCTGTGAACGGTGACGATTGTATCGACATCAGCACTGGACGATTCTGGGTTGTTTGTGCTCATAATGAAGGAAACGGTTGTGCTACCCTCAACACGTGTGAAATAGCTCGGAGTGGACGACCACATACGGCAACTGGCGTGACTCATTGGAATCGGGATGATGAATTGTCAGAGAAACTGGTCGGATAACACAGACATAGCTCTAAGATAAGTATTGCATATCACGAGAGCGTGTACAGGCCGTCACTGAAGAACTGTGGTGTAGAAAACTGTGTGAATGGAGGGTACCTCAAATGCTCGCTCCTGATATTAAGCAGCGGAGACTGGGCATACGGAGAACCCTCATCTTCAGCAGGACAATGCCAGACCGTATGTGAGTGCTGCGACATCTGCCGATGCCTCGTGTTCACTGCCGTGGGTCATCCTCCACACAGTCCCGGCTTGGCCCCATTCGATTTTTATCTGTTTCCAAACCCCAAAGAACACATTTGAGGACTTCACTCTGATAACGATGAAGCGACGATATCGTAGGGGAGGTTGTGGCTCCGTCAACAAAGTCAAACATTCTACAGTGACGATATCGACAAACTAGTCTCTTATTGGCATAAATGTGTTTGTCACCACGGTGACTACGTTGAGAAATAAATATGTAGCCATGAAATGCAAAATTTTAGTTCCTGGTTAAGATTTCCCCCACTTCGAAGGCATGAAACTCGAAATTATAGTAAATAGTCTGTACTAATACAGAAAGGAGAAAAGTTGCTACCAAAAATCTCGAAAAGTTCTTGACTGTTTTACTTCAAATTTTCACATGCTACTCTAAAAAAAACATTTCAATTGTAAATCAGTTTCGACATATATGAATGCCCGACCTTGTGTCTTCTTTACTATTACTGCAAACAAAACCTTGTTTGGCCTAAACTAACTGGGTAAATCTGTTGGGATCATTGATATCAGCGTACGAGAGACCTCCCCAGCTAGAGAATACTGGATTCAGTGAGAGTATTTTGCATACTTTTAAGCTGCCAATGGGTGGTATTACGAAGTTTTGAATGATTTAGATTGTAGAATTCTGATAGTAAGCCGATAAGCCGTAAATACCAATTTCCTACTCTACATATGAGGGTTGGAACTTTAATAGTGGCAACTATTTATTTACAGCTCATACAAAATAGATACGTGTTTCAAAGTTTTACTGACCTTCAAAGTAGCCACCAGCATTGTGTATAACTCCATTGCCAGCGATGTGGAAGTTGTAGGATACTCTTAACAGTGCCAGCTGTGTTGACAGTTCGAGCGGCACCGTCTATTGCCCGACGAATTAATAGCACTTCTGAGGTGAATGCTGTGAAGTGTTCCCTTCAGTTTAGAAATCGAGTTGAACTCACGAGGGCTTAATTCAGGGGAGTGCAGTAGGTAATACAGCACTTAGCAGCCCCAGCAGTCAAACAAATCAGTAACAGCTTGCACTGCATGTGCTTGAGAATTGTCCTGCAAAATGATGGTTAGGTCCTGCAGAAAGTGTCATTACTTCTGTCTCTAAACTGGTCGCAGGTTGTGTCCAAAAACGAAAGGCATAGAGACAGAAATGATGACCATCATTTTGCACGACAATGCTCAAGCACGTATAGTGCAAGCTGTTACTGATTTGTTTGACTGATGCAGCTGCTAAGTGCTATACCACCTACTGAACTCCCCAGACTTAAGCCCTCATAAGTTCAGCTCGATTTCTAAACTGAAGGAAACACTTCACAGCATTCACTTCAGAACTGCTACAAATTCGGCGGGCACTAGACCGCACCGCTCGAACTGTCAACACAACTGGCACTGCTAAGAGTATCCTACGACTTCCACATCGCTGGCAGCGGGTTATACACAATGCTGGTGACTACTTTGTACATCAGTAAAACTTTTAAACATGTATCTACTTTGTACGAGCTGTAAATAAATAGTAGGCACTATTAAAGTTCCAACCCTCGTACTTTATCTTAAACTTGACTGTGAGGAAGAAAACTAAACCCACCTTGCTGTGTACACAATTCTCCTTCATGTACGCAGCGAAACAGCATGAACCGTAATTCCACTGACAAACTTTCAGAGGCAGTAGTGTGGATCAAGACAAGAGAAAGAAGACTAGTAAACATGAGCTCTAAGATGTATACTTGAAGAACTATGACCACTTGGGCATCTTTACTACATCTAACTCCTTGGTTTCCATATTCTGAGAGATGATAGCACAGACCAAAACATGAAAAAAAAAGTTCAATAAACATGGGCTAAAATGCAGAGCTCTTAAGGTGTGCATTTTAGAGTCCCCATTTACCAGACATTTTTCTTGTTTTGGTCCATACTACCACCTATGGAAGTTTGTTGGTGGATACCTGGTTCACGTTGTTTGGGAGAAATAACTGTCTGTCTTTGATATGACATGATCAGAAGCTGCAGTAATGAATTAAAATTTTTGCCACGGCCGGGACTTGAATTGAGGCCCCCGACTTACTAGGATGTGCTTTTGTCAGCCAATTTTACCTCGTGTCACGTGATTTAGACAGCCAGATATTCAGAGCACAGGACATGTGACGTAATCAACCAATAGCAACATCACTGTCAGAAAGCGTGAAGACACAAATAGCAAAAATTAATGGTTTTAATTAATATATATACAGTTTAGCTACAAGAAAGGCTAAGCTTTCAAATACGAATATCGGTCGTAATAATATTTTGCTGTTTTTTCCGAGGTTGTGGTTAGGCAGAGCACACCTAAAATTGCAGCAGCTGGATATTTCTGATAAGCACAGTAACAAATTTCACTGCTATGCACCGAACATTTTGTGGATTACCTGGCTGAAGATACGTTCGGTCGAGCACTTCAGCTTTTCCGTAGAAAAGTCAATTACGTGTGAAATTGCTAAAGAACTCACCTCCTTTTTTTTTTAATGGATAACTGAAATGCTTATTTCAGAAGGATTATACACCCATCTGACATAGTTTTAAGAAAAATGGAACGAACAGTTTTAATATTTTACAAGGCCTTTTCTTAATTGTTTGCAGTCTCCTTGTGAGAGATACCACTATGAACAAATACTCTGACTTACTACATACGCAAATATTATGTGTATTTATTGATCAGAACTGAATATTTCTCTTGGACATAGGGCTTTTCTGAAATAAGTGAGAAATAAAAATGTTAAAACCTTTATATCACACAAGAAAGTGTTTAATGAACATGTAAGTAAATGTTAAAGACAATGTTTAAAGAATTCACAATATGTGTTCATGAAAACAAACTGTTTATCAATATTGGAAACCACAAATCACACATCATCTGTGTCCGGTACTGCTGCAGCATTTGGCCACTGACTGACAGTATTACAGAATTGTATGATGTGTTCTTCCTGCACTATGTAAGCAGCCGACTTCTTTATATCTATCATCTTCTTTGCTTTGATAGGAATGTAGTCATCTGGATAGGCTAAAACAGCTGGGGAGTTTCATGTTGGATCAAGAAATTCCAGGTAGTCCTAATCTGAATGTGTGGGTATTTAAACCATCGATCATACTGCAGGCTTTTACAGTCCCAAATACCTCATCACTGAAGACAAACTGATGAAATCCTGAAAAAAGTGAATGCTACTTTCAAGTCCCTTTGTGATGTTACTGTCTCTATCTAGTAAATATGTTGTGCTCTTGTAAAATCTCATCCACCACGACTTGAAGTCCAAGATTTCATCTGTTGAAATAACTGTTACAGAGAATTGTCATCTTGCACTAAATGACATGATCAGCTCAATGTAATCCATAACAGTATATACTCTGTCAATTCTTCACAGTGACATCTTGATTATGCCAAAAGCTCTATCAGATGGTAAAAAAGACTGCCCACTGACAGGAAACAATACCTCTATTATCTGAATTCCAGAATCCACGAAAGCTTGACACATTCTTATTAAACAGCAATTTTTGTTTTGCACTGGGTAGTTATCACAAAACAGATGAACAATTTTTATGTCCTTGTGGATGCACATGGTGAGGTAGTGATACAAGAAAGGGCACACTTCATTAGGACCTTTGTGGTCGACTCCTTCGTGATAAAGGTAATTAAATGCCATATTGTCTGTCAAAATGTGAATGCCAAAAATATTAACCATCAGCTGCCAGAGATAAAATAGGTCTTGAACAGGTACTCCTGGTATATGAAGATTCTGCATGAAATCAAAACTCAAGACTCAAAATTGTTTATTTTCTTTGCACAGCCTTTCACTTACATTCAACACAGTATGAAATTTCTTGGCTCTTCTCTCGTGCACCATTAAATCACAAACCGCAGTTCATCGAGATGCCTCATTCAAACTTGCTTTTTATTTTCACCATTAGTTGCTGACATTCACAACACACATCTACCTTGGTCTGTCGAAATAAAGGTGGTCAAAATCCTGGTTAAATATTTTCACATAGTATTCATTTGTGATTGGAGTACAGTGACTTGTTTCTTTGAAAAGCTCTTGCATGATCTTTCTATTCAAATCAGCACTTACGTAAAGGTATGCTTTACCAGCACAATGTGACTCTTTCTTTGGAAATTATATGTGCTCATGAACTTTGGCATTTTAAGTTCTGACGAATTACCACTATTTCTTTGTTAAACTATAGGGCTCTCTCCAAGCAGAAATAGCCGTCTTATTATTCTCACCGCTTTTTCACTGACTGCAAATAAGTGTACAAATGCTTGTCTGCAAATATGGATATGATTTGTTCCCACCGTACAATGATACATGAAAGAATTTGCTTTGCACTCTTTCCTTCCCTTGGTCTATGTTGTTTTACTTTTTCTGTCTGTATTAGGTTCTGAAGGTAAAGATCTTGTTCATCTTTACTATTAAGATCCAGAAAATGTGTGAGAATTGATAACTGATCATCTTGACTAATGGATTCAAAACATTTATAACTACATGTACAAGGTAGTCCGACAAATTTTGCCGGTATTAGCTTACCTCGGTAATTGGTATACTACAATCACTTTAGTTTAGCAGTTTTGATTACGTTTCTTATGGATAGGTTCAGCTTCACAATCAGATTCACTCATATTGATAGAATATAAGATACTATGAGGACAAAATATCACATCCTACTGTTTGCTCTACAAGAATGACTTTGAAACAAACCATAGATGCATTATTTATATGATTCTCCAGCCTTTTTGGACAATCACACCATTTGAATAAAGTACATGGTGTTGTTATTCAGAACTGTTGAGAGCAAAAGCGCCCTATGTCGTGGATGTGGGGCTCTTTTGAAATAAATGAGAATTCCTCTGCTGTATATTTCAGCTATTTGATAAAACGCGGAGGGCTTTTCCACACTCTATGATGAGTCAACCCCTAAAGAACATCGCAAAAAATGTCATAAAAGTTGACTTACGGCCCTTCTAAAATAAGCTATTCAATTATACTTTCTGCCATCATTATGGCATAATTTGTAATCTATGATACAACTAAAATAAGTGTGAAAAACTGACCCTGAAGCTTGCTCCATTTTTGGCATGTTACCCTTTAAGATACATCAAACACAAATGTGCCAGTAAATTTTTAAATAATGGCTTATACAGGGTTATTACAAATGATTGAAGCGATTTCACAGCTCTACAATAACTTTATTATTTGAGATATTTTCACAATGCTTTGCACACACATACAAAAACTCAAAAAAAGTTTTTTTAGGCATTCACAAATGTTCAATATGTGCCCCTTTAGTGATTCGGCAGACATCAAGCGGATAATCAAGTTCCTCCCACACTCGGCGCAGCATGTCCCCATCAATGAGTTCGAAAGCATCGTTGATGCGAGCTCGCAGTTCTGGCACGTTTCTTGCTAGAGGAGGTTTAAACACTGAATCTTTCACATAACCCCACAGAAAGAAATCGCATGGGGTTAAGTCAGGAGAGCGTGGAGGCCATGACATGAATTGCTGATCATGATCTCCACCACAACCGATCCATCGGTTTTCCAATCTCCTGTTTAAGAAATGCCGAACATCATGATGGAAGTGCGGTGGAGCACCATCCTGTTTAATGATGAAGGCGGCGCTGTCGGTCTCCAGGTGTGGCATGAGCCAATTTTCCAGCATGTCCAGATACACATGTCCTGTAACATTTTTTTCGCAGAAGAAAAAGGGACCGTAAACTTTAAACCGTGAGATTGCACAAAACACGTTAACTTTTGGTGAATTGCGAATTTGCTGCACGAATGCGTGAGGATTCTCTACCGCCCAGATTCGCACATTGTGTCTATTCACTTCACCATTAAGAAAAAATGTTGCTTCATCACTGAAAACAAGTTTCGCACTGAACGCATCCTCTTCCATGAGCTGTTGCAGGCTTGTAGCAATTGTAAACGGTAAGGCTTCTGCTTTAGCCTTTTCTGTAAGATTTTCCAAACCGTCGGCTGTGGTACGTTTAGCTCCCTGCTTGCTTCGACTTCTGCGGGCTACGCGTGAAACTTGCCCGCATGCGTTCAACTGTCTCTTCGCTCACTGCAGGCCGACCCGTTGATTTCCCCTTACAGAGGCATCCAGAAGCTTTAAACTGCGCATACCATCGCCGAATGGAGTTAGCAGTTGGTGGATCTTTGTTGAACTTCGTCCTGAAGTGTTGTTGCAGTGTTATGACTGACTGATGTGACTGCATTTCAAGCACGACATACGCTTTCTCGGCTCCTGTCGCCATTTTGTCTCACTGCGCTCTCGAGCGCTCTGGCGGCAGAAACCTGAAGTGCGGCTTCAGCCGAACAAAACTTTATGAGTTTTTCTACGTATCTGTAGTGTGTCGTGACCATATGTCAATGAATGGAGCTACAGTGAATTTACGAAATCGCTTCAATCATTTGTAATAGCCCTGTATATCTGGTCCTCAAAGTGTAAATGTTCGAATGGGAGTCAGGCGCTCCAAAATTTTTGTTGTGCCTATCTGCATTTCGGCATCTCCGCTATATGGTGAGTAGCAATTTTCCTTTTCATATTATCGTTACGCTCCGTGATTTAAGAAATTCATCACACATTCTCACAAGTAATGTAATTCATTTTTCATAAAAGAAAATTTACTTTGAAAGTAAGGCTTCTCAAACCACCATCTGGAATATTTTCCCACCATTTGTTAGAAATGTAAATAGCTGTGACATCTCACTCATCAAAAGCGGTTTGTTTTTAGGAAGTATTGCATAGTCTTCATCCCAGAGCCTTTGACACATTTTGCTGTTGGCAGGAACTTGTACGTGCACTGTGATTTGCTGTTGTAAATGGCACAATTCTTTGCAGCTTAAGCTGTATTTTGGTGTTATTTTCTCATTTTTGTTTTACTGTTCCAGTATAATTCTGCAATAGCAGCTTAAAATAACACTCTTTGATAGACTATCAGTTCTTACCAGTGAAAACTACAAAAAAATAACTGAAAACTAAAACAATGAAAAATTGCTGAAATTCTAAAGAATTCCTGGATTTTTCCCAAATAAAAAATAAAAGAAAAAATTATAATAATATCACGTGTTTTTCCTGAATCTTCTGGTTGTCCCACGGCGTATACACCATGCTGTCTGCAGCTCAACGTGTCATCTTCACAGTGAGCAACAATCTATCCTTTCTATATAACTGATGAGAACTGTAAGTTAGGGAATTAAGTTAGCAAGACAGTTGTTGCATATCGTTCAAAGTGCTGTAATACGTGTACCCATATTGTACATAAGACAACATTATTGCAACTGCTGTTCTGATAACTTACAGTCTCCATAAATAGCATTTACACCTTTTCTTGGTTGTTGTACATTGTACTCACACAAACCTTCAACTGAAATGGTTGACTGAATGACCAGTGTACATTCTTCTTGTCTTTCCATATATTTTTTTTTTTTTTACTCCAGCAAGTGGACAATTTACATTACCACAGATAGTAAATTTTGTCTAACATTTTAATAAAATCACGTTTCGACAAATGACTCATTGCAATATGTTTTTCAACAGGTATTGAGGAGAGGAAGTGGCATACCGGATCAAAAATATAGGGTGCTATTTCAAAATGACATGCTGCTGTATACACTATTGTAATGAACAAAGTTACAAGAAAGGAAATCACACTGGTTAATGTCTGCCTGGTACCTAAACAACAGTTGGCTGATACGATTTATTTTGCTTGTGGACAAAAAGTTAATCGTATAATGCTAGTACATACTTAACACAGTGCATGTATGTGCAAGCAGCTGAAAACAATTATGTAATACCTGACACAAGGCATTAACCATGCAACTGCAATATCATTTCATTATTATACGCTTCTACAGAACTCTCAAAACTGGAGACGCAAGCCACAGGTAAAACAAAGAGTGCAGATCAATCCTGAAAAATTTATGATAATTTAATTTTGTGAATAGCACAGAATCAGACATCTCGTTATTTCATTAGGCAGATACGTCCCCAAGCCAGTACAGAAACATTCCAGGTACTTACAATGGTTATCCAGGATAAAATGCTGTATTACAGGTAACCACTGCTTATATCTTGTCTCACTACTGTGTGAGTCCAGCCAAAATATGAGGGTAGTCTGATATGTCTGCTAAATTTCCACGAAAGAATGGAATGTTTTTGTTGTGCCTTCATGGTTGGTATGCTTGATTATTCCAAGGATCGTATGAAGAATATCAACAATTTACAGCATGCAATTCATTGCAGACAGATGTCTGAACTGATCAGTGTGTCAACTGCAATTGAAAATGAAGAAAACTGAGTTTTGTGCTGTTATTAAACATTTGAATTTGAAGGGCTGGACTGCCACATAAATCAAAACAGAATTGGATGAAATTTACGTGGACTCTGCACCATAACTGAAAAACCATTTGAGTTTAAGTGGTCACACAAACACCAAAGACGAAGTGCACTCCTGCTGTCCAGTGGGGTCACCACAAAGGAAACCATTGACAAAGTCCACAATATCACGATCCATGACAGCCAAATAAAAATTCTTGAGATTGCAGGCATCTCAACTGAGTGAATGCATAATATCCTGCACGGAGAATTGGCTGTGAAGAAGTTCTATGCAAGCGGGATACTGCAATTGCTCACAGTCGACTGAGCTACTTACGTTCCATCTAGGAAATAGGGAGGAATAGGTTTTTTAAAGTCATGATACTTGGGCCATGACTGAGGTAAAATATACACACAAATGGATTGTTACAGACATAGACACACTGCAAATACAGCAGCAATTCTGCGTAGCGCAGATTCCACAAGTCCTGAATAGGCACCCAAAGGTATGTGGTATCAGATATCTACACACACATTACACAGTTCCAGTAGATTATGGACCAGTGGTTTGTGGATGTGCAGCATGCACCCTATAGCACCGCAGATTATGTTCTGTCAAGTTCAGATCAGAAAAATCTGTTAGCCTCGACATCGACGTGAGTTCACTAACACTGCTACACAGTTCTGGTCTTGTGATACGGACAGTTATCCTACTGGAAAATGCCATCACGGTTAAGGAAGATGTCCAGCATGAAGGGATGCAAGTGTTCCACAAAAATGTCATGTTGCCTTCAACTATTACCATGGGTCCCTTGGGCGCCCAGGTGAATGTTCTACACAGCATAATACTGGCACCACCAGTCCGTGTCTGTGGTGCGATTCACGTTTAGAGCAGCCATTCACTCGGATGGTGGCATATCCAGAGATGACCATACACACGGTCTAGCAAAAGACATAATCAATATTATGAAAAGGGTAGTTGCTACTCACCATATAGCAGAGGTGCTCAGTTGCAGAAGGGAACAACAAACAGATTGTTACAACATTAGCTTTCTAGACCACACACACACACACACACACACACACACACACACACACACATGCAAATGCAACTCACACACACATGACCACTGTCTCTGGCAGCTGGAGCCAGAGACTGTGTATGAGTGTGTGTGACAGAGGCCTTCTTGACCATGTGTGTGTGTGTGTGTGTGTGTGTGTGACAGAGGCCTTCTTGACCGTGTGTGTGTGTGTGTGTGTGTGTGTGTGTGTGTGTGTGTGTGTGTTTTCGACAAAGGCCTTCTTGGCCGAATGCTAATACTCAGACAGTCTTTTTGTCATGCGTTTCTGCAACTCAGCACCTCTGCAATATGCGGAGCAGTAACTATCCTTTTCCTAATATTGTTACATTCCATCATGGATTTTCCATTGTTTAAAACCGATGTGTGCCAAACGGTGTGCTTCAAAAGACCTGTGCCTGCACCGGCACTGTCAGATCTGTCACAGATTACCACCTATCCCACTTTACAGAGCAGGCAAGCCTCTGATTTCCATGTTCTGCAATGACATGTGGATTTCCAATACCTTCTTGCCTACTTACGATTTTACCATCCTTCGATCCACGGATGCCCACAATGGCAGCATGTGAACAGCTTAGCCATTTCCCAGATGCTAATCTTCACGCACTGGGCCATAACAATCTGCCCCTTAAGATACAAAGTGTGGTGTCACCGCCAGACACCACACTTGCTAAGTGGTAGCCTTTAAATTCGCCGCGGTCCATTAGTATATGTCGGACCCGCGTGTCGCCACTATCAGTGATTGCAGACCGAGCGCCGCCACACGGCAGGTCTAGTCTAGAGACTCCCTAGCACTTGCCCCAGTTGTACAGCAGACTTTGCTAGCGATGGTTCACTGACTACATACGCTCTCATTTGCAGAGACAACAGTTTAGCATAGCCTTCAGCTACATCATTTGCTATGACTTAGCAGGGCGCCATATTCGGTTACTATAAGTAATATCTTCAAGAATGTATTCTGAACAGATAATATTGTGACTCATGTACCGTCAAGAGTGATGTTCATCATTAATGGATTAAAGTTAAGTATCAAACTAATTACGTCCGCTTTCTGAATTCTCATTCCTTGTCATGTTCCAGACCTCACGTCAGTATAGTTCTTCCCTCCTCACGCCAGCCTGCGTGAGCTAAAACGCGTGCATTTCGGCCTCCACTCGTAAAACGGTGTTGGCTCTTCTGCTAACACAAAACAAAGGAATTACATGCATTGGCTGTGAGTGGCCATTGATTTAAATCAATGGGGAAAGCTGAAATTGGTGCCAGACCAGGATTTTAACCTGGGTCTCCTGCTTACTAGGCAGCCAACCAAACACAGTGGTCATCAACACTACACAGATTACTGCAGTGCCCCTCGCCCGTTATTCCCTTTACTCGCAGCATTTTGGCGATTCCTGTAAGAGATCGAACCTAATGTGCATCCACACTGAAGAGATCATTGGCCATCATCGCCTTAATTATTTACATATGTGGTGTCTGTTCTTTCAGACATGTCTCAAAGATCAGACACCATATACATAATCTGCCCTTTGTTAAAGTCACTGACTTCACTGAATTTCCCTCTCTGTTGCCTGTATCATCACCATACTAATTTCCCACTTGTCTCTTCTCTGCTTATATACGAGGGCTATTCAGAAAGTAGGGAACACTTCCATTTGACGCCTCAAGGCTCGCGCTGATTGCGTATAATTTGGCATGTGTGTGCTCGGCAGTTCAGTCCATCCGTCACAACTGGAACGTCTCTGCACGTCTGGTTTTTTCATATTCAAATTTGAAATGTGCGCGGCAATCGAAAATCACGCCAGTTGTGAGGTGCGGTCTGTGATACGGTTTTTGTTGGTAAAAAACCTATAACCTATAGAAATTTATCATGAACTGTGCAAAGTGTATGGAAACAACGTAATGAGTGAATGTTCTGTCCGGAAATGGTGCATTCGGTTTAAAAATGGCCGAACCAATGTTCATGATGAAGAGAAGAGTGGACGCCTGAGCACTGTGACTGACGATCCTGTCGCTAAAATTGATGAAACGATTCGTGAAAACCGTCGCTTCACAATAATGCAGATTTCACTTTCTTTTCCACAAGTTTCATGGACTTTGTTGTTTGAAATTGTCACTTAAAAGCTAAGCTACCACAAATTTTGTGCACAATGGATGCCCAAAATGCTTACAGGGCACCATAAAGAACAGCGAATGGGGGCAACATTGACATTTCTGGAGGCCTACCACATACATGGTGATTTATTATCAGATCTAATTGTAACCGATGACGAGACTTGGGTGAAACACGTCAATTGGGAGACAAAATAACAGACTGTGGAGTGGGGGCACAGATGATCCCCCACCCCAAAACCAAGAAAATATTTGCAAACCTTGTAAGCAAGGAAGTTGATAGCGACAGTGTTTTGGGATAGGCAAGGTGTGCTTCTTACAGATTTTCCCGAACGTGGAGCAACCATAAATTCTGCCCTGTACTGTCAAACTTTGCACAGCCTTAGAGGAGCAGTTCAAAACAAACACCGAGGAAAGCTGACATCCAAAATTTTGTTTTTGCACGACAATGCCTGACATCATATGGCAAACTACACGAAAGAACTCCTTAATTCATTCAAATGGGAAATTTTCCCTCATCTGCCCCACAGCCCCGATCTTACACCAAGTGACTTCCACTTGTTTCCCAAGATGAAGAACTGGCTTACAACGCAGTGCTTTGATGACGAAGAGCTACAGGTGGGCGTGACTCACTGGCTGAAGTCTCAGGGGGCACAATTTTACGATGAAGGTCTTTCAAAGCTCGTCCACCACTATGATAAGTGCCTGAATGAGTTTGGTTACTATGTGGAAAAGTAGTATGTCAGTCGCTCTTTCAGATGTATACAGTCAAGTGTATTTCTGGTACTCAATTTTTTTTAATGCCAAAATGTTCCCTACTTTCTGAATAGCCCTTGTACTTTACTTACCATCCGTGGGCCTAACACTGCCACCAAGCAGCATTCGATCTTGTGGGAGGTCAGTGGTCAATTTTCTGTCTCGTCATTTTAAGTTATCACTGTGCAGTCTGCAACTGCAGACTGTGTGATACAAAGTGCCACCAACTGTGAAGTGAGAACTGTTATTAATTCTTGAATGCTTAAGCAATAAAAATGGCTGAAACATACGACAAATAAAGGAAGTGCATGAGAATACAATAATGAATGAAAGAAATAACTTAAGGGATGAAAGTGACAATTCACAGTAAACTTGGTGCACTGACTCTTTGAAGGACACACAAAAAAAGACAGAGAACTTTACTAACTTTTGGACGATTCCTTTTTCGTACCTCTCAAACAGAATTCATCCAAAAGGGTTCACACGAGAACACAGTTAAATACCTCGTTTGCACTTCTTGATTATTCGACACCTCTACTGCTTGATGAGTAGTAACCTTTACTCTGCAAATTATTTACATTCCTGCAAGACTTTCCATAACTTTACCAATGCATGAAATGTGAGGTTGTGGTGTGATATTTTCAACAACAGACCAACAAATGTGCCCTATGAAACCTGATCTGGACACCTATCACTCTACACAGATGATTGGGAGAGCCAAGTGAAAAAAAAATATCATGCAAGTCACCAATACATGATACGTGAGTTCCTGGGTGGTAAACTTTTTGGAAATGATGCTGAGGTGAACAATGCACTGAAAAACTGGATTAACTGAGTGACTAGAACACAAGAAATCTAAAGTTTGTGGACAGGTTTCACAAATTATCAAAGAAAGTTAGCATCTTCATCTCTGAATAATTACTGGAGCCTACATCCATGTGAACCTGCTTCCTGTAGTCAAACTTTCATCTACCTCTAAGGATTTTAACCTCCCCACACTTCCTTTCATTACCAATCTGATGACCAGGCTGTGTTCTATCAACCAATTCTTTCTTCTAGACAAATTTCTTTCTTCACAAGTTCGATTCAGTGACTTCTCATTATTTATTTGATCTACGCAGCAAGCCGTCAGCATTCTTCTGTAATATCATATAGCAAAAGCTGTTCTCTTCTTTGCCTCTTTCACAGAAGACTTTCTAACACAAATTTATATTCGACGTTCACACATTTATCTTTTTCAGACAATCTTTTCTCAGCATTGCCAGACTGCTTTTTGCATGTTTTCCACTTCAGCCATCTTCACTGATTTTGCTGCCCAACTAATGAAAACTCATCGAGCACTATAGTGTCCCGCACCAAACAAAAAATTTGTGGAAAACAATTTATGTCACCTGGGGTGGCTGTTGAATCCTCGGGTAACAATGTAATTCACGTACCGACATCAGAATGGAAAAAAAATGTTTCCCAAATTCGTTCAAACACATGCAAAAGCCTATAAATTTTATAGGCGGATATTTTGAGAAACAATAAAAGATTTGTATCAAAAGGAGGCTTTTTTTAAAGTGCCCTTTGTACCTTCATTAATAAGAAATTTATGAGATGATTGCAGTTTTTGGAGTGAGTACAGCACGCCATGTATCACAGAAGCTCAATGGGCAAATATGTCAACCCGAGGAGACATTGCATTAATATTGTGCAACTGCGGGTTCAGTCGGGTGAGGGGGAAGAGTTTTTTTCATGTATCGGAAGCCACTCACTCATGATACAATGCTGTAGAACTAACAAACTGCAGGGATGTCAACTGCTACTGTTTCAAATAGACCCACACATTTTCAATGGGATTAAGAAAGAACGCTTGAGTGATTACCAAACTGGGAATATATGGTTGCGGCTCTGTGAACACAGCTGTCTCCACTTGGATTGACAGCGAAGTCCACAGCATACCCATCGCAAAAATTCAGAGGAAGGGAATACGCTCGGTTACTGAGAACGTCAAAGTAAACATCTTAGTTTATGTAGCATGTAACCTTAATGAGTGTGTATCAAGTCACAGTATGATAACCACCCCAAAAATGTCACAGAACTACCTGCAGTCTGAACAACACGCTCCACACAGTGCGGGTTAAACACATGCCTCGAGTCATTCGAAAAGGTACAAAATAGCGACCCGTCGGATCACACTACGTGTCTCCAGTCAACCACTGACCAGTTCCCGTGTTGTTCAGTCCACTGAGGGCGTGCAGCTGTAAGTGCTGGTGTGTGTGACGGACTTTTGAGAAGTGACAGGTTCCAGACATCCAGTGCAATGTTAGTTTGGAAACTGTTTGAGCTGATCCAACATTCACTGACAGCAGCAGTTTCTGTCAGATCTGAAGCTGATCATCACTGGCAAGGTGTGCCACTTGTCTTTGGTCATTGTCAATTAGGATCTTTTTACAGCCACCGTTCTTATGCCATGTTACACAGTCTCTTGTAAACAAGTTCGACAGACCGCGTCACTATACCCACAAATTGAGCAATTTCATTCGAAGTGTGATCAAACGAGATATTTCCTTCGTGCCACTCTATCACTTCCCCATGTCTACCATCTTGCTGCACTGATTCTGTACAGCCGACTCGTGCACGCACACCATTTGATGAGAGACATTATTTTTGTATGTAAAGAAAAGGCTGGCTCTTTTTTCTTTTCTTTTATTTACTGGACCGGCATCAAGGACCAGAATGAAGCACACGCTACTCATGAGTGGTCCTACATAAATTGCATAAAAATAATATATGCTATGGCTACAATTACATTATCTGAGTCTGGATGTGTTTATACACACATCAAGAAAAGTTTTGCATCACCCCAGTTCCCAGAACTGCTGAAGGCAGACGTTGACTGTGGATATTGTATCACAGATACAGTCCCTTTGACTGTTCAGAGATGTCACTAAACCTGCCCAAAGATGTAAACAACCATGCACGAGCAGCGCCTATTAGACGGAAGGGGTCCAACAGCCGATAAGTTCCAGTCATACCACCAGGAAGTAGTTCAACCACACCTAGACAATCAATACCACAGTTCGATCGTGTCTGCATTGTTATTTTGTACCAGGAAGGGCTCTCAACAAGGGAAGTATCCTGACGTCTTGAAGTGAACCAAAGCAATGTCGTTTGACATGGAGATACAGAGAGAGACAGGAACTGTCGATGACGTGCCTCGCTCATGCCGCACAAGGGTTACTACTGCAGTGGATGACTGCTACCTACGGATTACGGCTCGGTGGAACCTTGACAGCAATGACATATTGAATAATGCTTTTCGTGTAGCCACAGGACGTCGTGTTATGACACAAACTGTGCGCAATAGGTTGCATGATGCACAACTTCACTCCCGACATCTATCTTTGCAACCACGACACCACGCAGCGCCGTACAGATGGGCCCAACAACATGCCAAATGGACAGTTCAGGATTGGCATCACGTTCTCTTCACTGATGAGTGTCGCATATACCATCAACTAAACCATCGTCGGAGACGTGTTTGGAGGCAACCCGGTCATGCTGAATGCCTTAGACACACTGTCCAGCGAGTGCAGCAAGGTGGAGGTTCCCTGCTCTTTCGGGGTGGCATTATGTGGGGCCGACATACGCCGCTGGTGGTCATGGAAGGCGCCGTAACGGCTGTACGATACGTGACTGCCATCCTCTGACCGACAGTGCAACCATATCGGCAGCATATTGGCAAGGCATTTGTCTTTATGGACGGCAATTTGCGCCCCCATCGTGCACATTTTGTGAATGACTTCCTTCAGGATAATGACATCGCTCGACTAGAGTGGCCAGCATGTTCTCCAGACATGAACCCTATTGAACATGCCTGGGATATATTGAAAAGGGCTGTTTTATGGACGACTCTGAGGGATCTACACCGAATCGCCAGTGAGGAGTGGGGCAATCTGGACCAACAGTGCCTTGATGAACTTGTGGATAGTATGCCACGACAAGTACAGGCACGCATCAATGCAAGAGGAAGTGCTGTTGGGTATTAGAGGTAATGGTGTGTACAGCAATCTGGACCACTACTTCTGAAGGTCTCACTGTATGGTGGTACAACATGTAATGTGTGGTTTTCATGAGCAATTAATAGGGCGGAAATGATGTTTGTGTTGATCTCTATTCCAATTTTCTATACAGGTTTTGGAACTCTCGGAACCGAGGTGATGGAAAATTTTTTTTCATGTGTATAATTAATGTGTATTTTGTGTTGGACTGTTCAGTACTTAGTTACATTTTAATTTTTAGCCTTCTTAGAATTTTTCAGATGTTCTATTAATTTTATATTCTTTCTCACACATTCTCATATGATTATAAATGAGGCAAATCGTGCTTTCAAATATCAGAGACATGTTTTGCTGTCAAAGATGTCGCTTCTTGTAAATTTTTCTTATTCTTCAGTATTAGTAACATGTGCTATCTCTATGTTCCTTTCACCCACTGATAATAATAATATAAAAATATAATTGATATAAAAGTAAAATGTGTAAATTTTAATTATGTTCTGTTTAAAAGGTTGCTTCATCTTTGAACAAGGATATTTCTACAAGTTTTCATAAAATCTTTATACTATAACTATTTACACATCTTACATTTATATCAATTATATCCACATGCATTACAAAAATGCATTTTGTTCGAGTGTGTGTTTTCCCACATCTCCTAAACTACTGGACCGATTTCAACCAAATTTTGTACAAATATCCCTTATTGTCAGACGACAATCGCTTTGGGGTTTAGGACCATCTACCTATGAATGTTGGGGATGGAGGTGAACAAGAAGCATAGCACTCGACACACAAATTCCCAGACTTTATTGATACAGTATTTGAAAATGAGGGTATTCAGAAACTTGCAACAAATTTCATACATAATTTCAAACCTTTACAAAACTTTTTTCTTGCTGACACCCTCTACAAAATGAGGAAAGGAAAGATGTTTATCACTTGTTACTTGTCTCTGTTCATGCAGTAAATGTACCGCATGAGACATGACATTATAATTTTTTACTTCTTTATTACTAACTGTATTTGCAACACATTTTACAGACAGTCTGCACATACATCACTCGATGTAAGTGCAAAATTATGTCATCAGGAGATATGACGTCATAAACATAAAGCACAAGGGCAGATATTGGGGAGTACGGGCATGGAAGCACACCTATAAATAAATACCTAAGAAATACTAGGTTTCTCTGCTAAATTTTTATATATTTATTAACAATGGGAGAAAGAAACTAGATCACACACATTCCAGGATGGAATAATGACAATATTATGAAAAGGATAGATTGCTACTCACCATTTATTGGAGATGTTGAGTTGCAGACAGGCACAACAAAAAGTCTGCTAAATAAGTAGGCTTTCAGCCAGAAGGCCTCCTTCTGAAATGGACAATATACACTCATACAAATTCACGCATACGCAGCTCACACACACAACCACTGTTTCTGGCTGCCAAGGCCAGATTGCGAGCAACTGCGGACGATAGGAGAAACAGTTGGGTTGGTTGGGGTAAGGGGAAGGCTGGGGTGGGCAAGGTAGTAGGATAGGGATGGGTGCAGCAAAGTGCTGCTTGTAGGACTGTACAGAGACAAGGTGGGGCGAGGGTAGGGCAGCGCGGTGCAGTCCCAATGTTAAAAGAAGGGAGAGGGAGGAGGAGAGGGCGAGAAGTAAATAAGACTGTGAGTGCGTTGGGAATAGAAGACCATGTAATGCTGGAGAGAGAACAGGGAAGGGATAGGTGGGTGACGCATGATGACTAACAGAAGTTGAGGCCAGGAGGGTTATGGGAACATAGGATACGTTGCAGAGAGGTTCCTACCTGCGCGATCCCTTCCTACCAACCCTAGCTGTTCTGAGTTGTGCACCTATCCCTTTCCCTGTTCCCACTACACACTCCACAGCCCCCTATTCCACAAGTCTACCACCAGTCTTTTCCCTTCTCTCCTTTTTTACTGCTCCCGCCCCCTCCTGCCCGCCGTCTAACCTCCAGACTGCACCTAGCTGAACTACCCTCTCTCCACCTCATCCCTCCATGCTCCCACAAGCAGCACTTTACTGAAACTGTGTGCCGGACCGAGACTCAAACTCGGGACCTTTGCCTTTTGCGGGCAAGTCCTCTACCATCTCAGCTACCCAAGCACGACTCACACCCCGTCCTCACAGCTTCACTTCTGCCAGTACCTCATCTCCTACCTTCCAAACTTCACAGAAGCTCTTCTGCGAACCTTGCAGAACTAGCACTCCCAGAAGAAAGGATAATGCGGAGAAATGTCTTAGCCACAGCCTGGAGGATGTTTCCAGAATGAGATTTTCACTCTACAGCGGAGTGTGCGCTGATATGAAACTTCCTGGCAGATTAAAACTGTGTGCCAGACCGAGACTCAAACTTGGGACCTTTGCCGTTTGCAGGCAAGTGTTCTATCACTTGGCTCTGCCAATCATCTGTGTTGAGGGATAGGTGTCCAGATCAGGTTTCATCGGGCACGTTTGTTGGTCTGTTGTTGAAAATATCACACCACCACCTCACATTTAATGTATTGGTGAAGTTGGTCTGTTCCACAGTTTTAATCTGCCAGGAAGATTCGTATCAGCATACATTCCACTGCAGAGTGAAAATCTCATTCTGGAAACATCCTCCAGGCTGTGGCAAAACCATGCTTCCGCAATATCCTTTATTCCAGGAGTGCTAGTTCTGCAGCTTCGCAGGAGAGCTCCTGTGAAGTTTGGAAGGTAGGAGACGAGGTACTGGCAGATGTAAGGCTGTGAGGATGGGGCGTGAGTCGTGCTTGGGTAGCTCAGATGGTAGAGCACTTTCCTGCAAAAGACAAAGGTCCCGAGTTCGAGTCTCGGTCCGGCACACAGTTTTAATCTGCCAGGAAGTTTCATATCAGCGCACATTCCGCTGCAGAGTGAAAATCTCATTCTAGAAACATCCCCCAGGCTGTGGCTAAGTCATGTCTCTGCAATATCCTTTCTATCAGGAGTGCTAGTTCTGCAAGATTTGCAGGAGAGCTTCCGTAAAGTTTGGAAGGTAGGAGACGAGGTACTGGCAGAAGTGAAGCTGTGAGGACAGGGTGTGAGTCGTGCTTGGGTGGCCCAGATGTTAGAGCACTTGCAAGCGAAAGGCGAAGTTCCTGAGATCGATTCTCAGTCCAGCACAGAGTTTTAATCTGTGAGGAAGTTTCATATCAGTGCACACTCCACTGCAGAGTGAAAATCTCATTCTAGCACTTTACCGTCCCCCACCACTCCCCCTCCCCAGCCCAGCCTCCTCCTTACTCCCACCATCCTATTGCTTCTCCCATCATGCTGTCTGCACTCTGGCCTCCACAGGCAGAGACCGTGGTTTTTGTGTGTGTGTGTGTGTGTGTGTGTGTGTGTTTCTGATGAAGGCCAGAAAGGCCAAAAGCTTACACATTTAGCAGTCTTATTGTTGTGCCTGTCTGCAACTCAAAGTTTCCACAATATGGTGAGTAGCAGTCTATTCTAATATCTTCACAAGTATTCAATGTATGTATCATATTTGACAACAAACTAAATTCCAGTTCCCACAAGTCGAGCGCCCGGATCGCGATACAATACCACTTTTTTTTATGTACGCAGAGGCAATGAGCTACATCTGGCAGGCAAGCACAAGCCACAAACCACCTACTGGCACTAGCTAACTGCAGCCTACAGAGAGAATAAGTACGGGTCTTACCACGAACCGTCTGACGCTGCCCCGACAGAATCTTCTTGCTGAAACAATGGTAATGAGTGTTTAGATGAGATGAGATGTTTGCGTCTGAGGCACTGGCGGGTGTTTCGAGGTAGTGAAATTTGGAGGGTATGTCGAGTTGACGGCGCCTGTGCAGACAACTTTTCATCACACACACACACATTGTTACACCTATGTCACTCAAACATTATGCACACTCACAGCTCAACAAACAAAATAATTTTCATACAGTGTTTACCTCCTTCTCTAGGGTTCAGATTACAGTTATAGACGCTGATAGGAAGATATTTAGCAATCTCCCATCAAACAAATAAAAAAATTGGGAATCATTAGCAATTCAAAAAGTATACCTCATTAGCCACCCCTTGCACAAATTAAGTGATTATCAAGACTCCAGGATTGAACAGTCCCATTAGGTACATGGAAAGTAAACCTGCAATGAGAAATAGTGTACTGCAAACTATTGTTACAGATGTAGGTAACTATTTTCTTTGAAAAATTCCAATGTAATCAAGTAAACAGCAGCTATTTGGTACTTCTGGGGAAGAAATAGCTTTTGTTAGGCTAGCAGTGTTCTTGATGTTTTACTAGATTATATTTATCTGGGATTAGCAAAAATAGTATTATACAATATAGTTATAGATTATTTTGAATACTACGGACTCATTTCCCTGTTTGATGGGATTTGTGGAACACAATTAAGAAAAAAATGACAGAGCACAGCAATGAAATTAAAAATGGACTACACACCTAAAAATCAGTAATCAAATGTTTTGAAAACCTGTGAGCAACAGATGATGACTTAAAGACAAACTCACTTCAGCAGCAATCACACTACTATGTTGGAGCTTCAGCACAATATTTTTGACAACCAAATCCACGTTGACAACAATACTTCACAAGTAACCACATAATGCAGAAAGGAGATATTTTGTGCCATTATTTGGAAGACAACATTATTTCACCGAGAGTGCAGATATGCACAGAACAGTCTCCTTTTGGCCACTATTGCCAATCTCGTGCACAGTCATTATCAAGTGGGTACATCTAGGAATGTAGGCAATATTGCAGTGCTTGTGTTGTTCAGAGGTACTATGCCACATTCTTTCGGTCATGCAAATCCGAAGGAACAGGCACTGCGGCGACTACAGCTGTTATACGAAATACATGAAATATATCTGCAGCTGCGAACATGGACAACCGTCAGCTGTTGCAGTCATGTGGTTGGCGACATGTGGAAGTTTGGACCTAGTCGCGAGAAGTGTTCCGATAGCCTAATGGTAAAGCAACCACTCGCAATAAGTGGGAAATCCGAGCATGAGTCCCAATCTAGAACAAACTTTCACTGTCGTAATTCCATTATATGCCTGATGGTTGTCTATATTTGCAATTGCAAAAATATTTAATGTGTTGGAATATATCTTGTACGAAATTCAAACTACAACTGAGGTGTCTTTTGTGGGACATTATTTGCGCCCACATTATTGGGCTTGTCCACTTCAGAACAGTTATATAGCCAAACTATAGTATCCAACACTCTGACAAGCAAATATACACTCGCGGTGCAAATAATGTGATGTTCTGTGACATTTAAAAGAAACTGTGTTACCAAACCTAGAAAGAAAGAAAAACCGGTTATTCAGAACGTTCAGAGTAAAAGTGATGCAGATCCACAGTAGATTATTTCTCACTGGAAACCTCAAATATATAGGTATGTAGTACACAGATGATCCAAAGCATTATTACTATCTGCATAATACCTGTTGGTCCACTTTTGGAATACAATACAACAGCGATTGTGCACGACACAAGTTCAGTAAGTGCTCGGTGGATTTCCCGAGGTATGTGGCACCATGTGTCTAGACAGGTCACGAAATCACTGTAAATTACAAGCTGGTAATTTGTGGGTGCAGAGTTGGCACTCAATAGCATATTGCATCAGGTTCAGAACAGGTGAATTTATTGGCCACAACATCAATGTAAGTTCACTAACAAGTTTCTCAAAACACTGCAGCTCATTCTGGTCTTGGGAAATGGGCAGTTATCCCGCTGGAAGATACCACCATTGTTGGGAAAGACATTCTACGTCTACGTCTGCATCTATATCTACATCTACACACATACTCTGTAAGCTACCGTATGGTGTATAGTGAAGAGTATTGTGCACCACTACTAGTCATTTCCTTTCCTGCTCCACTGGCAAACAGAGCAAGAGAAATACAACATGCCTCTGTATGAGGCCTAATTTCTCTTCTTTTATATTCGTGGTCCTTACGCGAAACATATGTTAGCGGCAGTAGAATTCCAGAATGAGATTTTCACTCTGCAGTGGAGTGTGTGCTGATATGAAACTTCCTGGCAGATTAAAACTGTGTGTCCGACCGAGGACTGTGAGGACCGGGCGTGAGTCGTGCTTGGGTAGCTCAGTTGGTAGAGCACTTGCCCGCGAAAGGCAAAGGTCCCGAGTTCAAGTCTCGGTCGGGCACACAGTTTTAATCTGCCAGGAAGTTTCATATCAGCGCACACTCCGCTGCAGAGTGAAAATCTCATTCTGGAAACATCCCCCAGGCTGTGGCTAAGCCATGTCTCCGCAATACCCTTTCTTTCAGGAGTGCTAGTTCTGCAAGGTTCGCAGGAGAGCTTCTGTAAAGTTTGGAAGGTAGGAGACGACGTAGTGGCAGAAGTAAAGCTGTGAGGATGGGGCTTGAGTCGTGTTTGGGTAGCTCAGTTGGTAGAGCACTTGCCCACGAAAGGCAAAGGTCCCGAGTTTGCGTCTTGGTCAGGCACACAGTTTTAATCTGCCAGGAAGTTTCACAGCAGTAGAATTATTCTGCAGTCTGCTTCAAATGCTGGTTCTCTGAATTTCTGAAAACTTTTCCTAGAAAAGAACTTTTCCTTCCCTCCAGCGATTCTCATTTCAGCTTCTGAAGCATTTCCATAATACTTGCATGCTGTCTGAACAGCCCAGTAATAAATATAGCAGCCGACATCTGAAATGCTTCCACGTCTTCCTTTAATCTGAACTGGCACGGAGTCCAAACACTCGAGCAGCACTTAAGGATGGGTCACACAAGTGTCCTATATGCAGTCTCCTTCACAGATGAACCTCAATTTCCCAAAATTATCCCAACAAACTGAAGTCGACCATTCACCTTCCCTACCACAATCCTGATATGCTTGTTCCATTTCATATAGCTTTGCAACGTTAGCCAAGACATTTGAATGACCTGACTGTGTCAAGCAGGACACTATTCTGCTGTATCCAAACATTACAGGTCTGTTTTACCTATTCATCCACATTAACTTACATTTTTCTGTGTTTAGAGCTAGCTGCCATTTATCACACCAACTAGAAATTTTGTCTAAGTCGCCTTGTATTCTCTTACAGTCACTCAACTTGACACCTTCGTGTACACCACACAGGATGTTTGTCGGTTAAAGTAGAAAGTATGTAAGAAGCAAACCCCTTTCAGGAGGTTTTTTGAGGTTTGCACAGATTGGAATTGTACTAGCAGGACTATTGCAGCATTGGTGATGCAGGCAACCGCAAGAAAAAGTAACGAGAAGCAAGAAACCTAGCAAGATATGGATCGACCACTGAACTGTTTCAACAGTCTATTCCTAACACCGCCATTATGGAAGTAAATACCAAGGAAACATTCTATTTGGTGACTGTGACAGGACATGAAGTGCAGTTCAACTCAGCACGTGGTTTATCGTGACGCACTGTTATGTGTCACCTGCTATATCATAGCAGTTCCAGCAGCAGTCTGCTACAGCCAAATGACGCAACGTATCCACAGCAAGCCAGTAGCTTAACCGTTCACTGTAGCATACATCAATGGTGTACGGTGAGCTGTATTAGTTAGAAATACGTGACAAAATTGTATTATTTTTCAGAATAAAATTCAGGCATCAGATACAGAAATATTTGCATCTGGCGACTGAATTTTGAATAAAACAATAAAACTGTACAATTTGTATGTACGCAGTGGACATTGTTAAGGAGTGACTTAAATGTACTAATGACTAGTGGCAAACTCTAAACTATAATTTTAATATCATATGCCTTTAACCACTTGTGCGATGGCAAACGAGGTACTGCAAGTAGATTTATTGGCTAAATTTCAAAAGAATATGTTTAAGAAATTACAGGAAACTTTTACAGCTGAAGGAGATGATATCAAGGCAGGAGTAGCTAATATTAATACTAAACAAGCGAAAACACATAAAGAAGAGCTAGCTAATATTAATACCGAACTAGAAGAAGCCCTTTAAGCACATGAGGATAGAATTAACACAAAACAGGAAGAAGCTCTTCAAGCTCAAGGTGATAGAATATATATAAAACAAAAAGAAATGGAAAGTGTAATATAAACACAGGGAAACAGAATTTCTATCTTGGAAAATGTAATAATTAATTTACCCCAGGAGTTACAAAAGGCACTAAATGATCAGTGTGATTTAATCTGTAATGAAGTTGAGAACAGTAAACAAGGAAATCTCTAATACTAAAGAAAGGATAGAGATAGGTACTCACCAAGGTATGGCATTCAATGAAATTTTGAATCCTCATACTACATTACCTTCCTTGTAGGGACAACTGCAAGAGTTTGTAGAAAAAAAGTACAGGAAAGAAATGATTCCTCTTTCACACCTACTTCTACTGGCAAGTCTATTCTAATCAACAAGAGCCGTAGAAAACCTGGGAGAGTTAGAAAAAACACAAAATAAGCTACAGAAAATGAGTATGGTTTTTAAAAACAGTACAGGAAACCAAAAGAATGGCTAGAAGAACTTCAATTAGGAATGGGTATGAACTTGACAAAGTTTAAACCAGATGGGGAAGTGCCAGCATATCCTATATTTCTGAAGTGTGTTTTCCAGGACTTTATCTAAGACCTGGGAAGAACATTGTAGAATATTGATTAAAGCCTTGCCAAAATTTAGAGGAAAAGATTTACGATTAAATGTGCAAAATCACACTCTGGAAGTTCCTAGGCCATCTGGTAAGAGTACACATGATCAAATCTGATCCAAAATGTATGAGAGCAATTAAGGAGTCTCTTGAACCAAGAAATGTAAAACAATTATGTTCACTGCTCAATTTAGCTAGATTTGATTACAGGTACATACAAGAACAACAAATGAATGATCCAAAATTATTATCCATGTTAAAACAAAAATCAAAGTGGATATGGGATGAGTGAACATCAGAAACTTTCCAAAACATTGAGCTATCATTAGTAAACACATCCATATTGCTACACCCACTGTCGAATGTATCGTTCAAGCCAGCAACAGATGCATCAAAACATGGAACAGCATGTGAACTGTTTCAGGAACAATGAGACCCAAATATAGGAGAGCATAACACCATCACGAGTCACAATTTAAATAAACAAGAGCAAAATTAAATGGCTATGGAAGAAGAATTACTCGTAACTGTATGGAGCATTAAGAAGTTTCATACATTAATTTGGGGATCAAAAATAGTTATTTACACTGACCACAAAGCATTATCATTTTTACTGGAAAGCCGCCTTTTGCATGACCATCTAATGCAATGGGCATTATTGTTATATGAATATAATATAGAAACTGTTTACATTAAGAATTGAAAAATGTTGATCCGGATGCTTTATCGTGATTACCTTTAGCTATGAACGACATGATGAGAACCAGTGGCCCAGGTGTGAGTTTTGCTATGAACTCCCTATCATTAAGTTATACGAGTGATGAAATAAGAAAACTTGATAGAATAATTAAACAAGATATTAGACTGGATAGTTATACTGGTGATAAGATTAATAATGAGAAAACAGCATTGCAAACAACTTAAGATAAATCTATATGGCTGAAAAAGGAGATGCAAAAGAAGGTAAGTCACCATGGAGGCTACGTACCCTGCAAACACATAGAGAGAGATCAAATGTTGTTTATCCAGGCTATGGTCAGCATGGCATACGAAAATGTGTTCACCACATGAATAAATTCTATTGTTTCAAGAATCTGAGTAGAAAAACATAGATGTCTTACAATGCTGTGAATTGTGTCAGAGGGTGAAGGAAGATAATATAACTACCTCTTACTCTTTATATCCTACAATAGCTAAAGCACTACACGACTTAATTACTGCCAATTTTTTTTTGGTCAACTACCTCGTAGTCGGTACCTGTTTGTGCTTGCAGAGTGTTGGTCAAAACATAAGCTTTATCCAATTAAGCAGTCCAATACACCCACCATGATGCAATGTTTACAGGAATATTTTAAGGATATACAGAAACCAAAACTGATTATTAACCAATAAAGGCCCACAATGTATTAGTAATAATTTTAAAGAGTTAGGAGTGAAACACATAGGTATCTCAAGGCACCATCCACAATCCAACTCATGTGAAAGAGTAGTGAAAGAATTGGGAAGATTCTGTAGAACATTCTGTTCAGAAAAACATACTGTGTGGACACAAATGGTCCCCAAATTTCAGGTGATAATAAATGAGTTACCACACATGGCTACTGGATTATCTCCAGAAGAAACCATGAATAGAACCTTTGTGAGAGAACTGTTATCGAAATTATTTAAGTTGTCATCTACACCCACAGAAAATTTGGAAGATGTAAATAGAATTGCAATTACACAGACATGCATGAGGGTACAAGAAGCACAGACTCCAATGTTCGATGCTGATGACACAGTGCTTGTCCATGATCATTGTCACAGTTCATATATAAAGAAAGAAACTGGTAAATTCTCCCAAAGTATTGTGGACCCTACAAGATTATGAGTATGTCACACACAAGGTGGTATATCTTGTACACCCCCCCCCCCTCCCTCCCCACAATTCTCATGGCATAAAGGAAGTGTCCTGATGTGGAAAGAAGTCACAAACATGGAAAATTGAACAAAATTTATTAAAGAATAAGGTTAAAAAAATTGAGACCACACTGGTGCATGCGCGCACCCACACCCACACACACACACAAAACTTGGTATTTGTCCCTATAATATGTCAGATTAAAAATAGGGAAAGAAGAGAATTTGAAAGTGATAGTGTGGTCTGCCGAAAGGCAACATGTTAGGAGAATAAAGGGCAAGTGGACCTATGGAAAGAATGACTTACATCTTAGGTTGGGAGGATCCGCAAAAGAAAGGACCCTTACCACTTTTATGAAGGGAGAGTTGTAAAGGGACACTGGCATCTCAAATGGATAGATAATTGAGAAGTACCTGACCCTAGAATGCGGTGTAAACATGCACAGGAAGGTGTTGCCATTATAGAAGTGTTCTCCAGACTAGTGTAACACACAGACCTGACTGATTAAACTTCACAAATTTGAATGCATTTCTATCCGAGGCCAGGAATAGTTAAATGGATTGTTGATTCTGATCCAGGAATTAAAATTAATGAATTAAATGAAGTAATTTAAAACTGTACATAAACATCAGAAGAATACTTCTGCCAAGACCTGGAGTAAAAAGAACCTGACAATAAACTAGTGTCACCTACGTGCAGCAAAGAAAGCAAGATGATTAGTTAAGTATAATATCTCGAGAAGCCTACAGGAACATTTGTGCATGTCGGAATGCCCATAGCTAAGGGAAGTAGAAATCATGTAGCTCAGGTAATAAGGATGAAAGGAGTAAAGTGCAATTGAGCCGTGGTAAAAATTGCTGTTTTGAAACGCACCATAGCGTGTAGTGTGGAGCAGTCGCCCTCCGTTTCTGGCGGTGGCGCTGTTGTGGCAATCGCAGCTTTGGTGTCTTCCTCTGGTGGGAAAGGGGAAAGGTTGCCTGTTCACGTGCATTTAAGGGGCGCTATGAGCTCGCCAGTCAGTGAGTCTCAGGAAGTCAGTCGGGCTCAGTCTCTCGTCCCCCAGCTTGCTAGTCTGTCTGTCGTCCGGAGTGTTAGTATGTCTGTCGTTAAGATTGAGGTTGGATCGATCGGTTGGCCGGTTGCGCACTGAGAGACGAGATGACTTGTCCGCCTTGAGCGTCGGCGCATGTGAGGTCGCCACGTGAGTCCAGTGGGCCACGCCGTATAGCGAGGGGTAGTGGCTTCGCGGCCGACACGAGAGCAACAGGAGTCAACCCACGACATCGGTCTGGCCGGTGCGAGCTGCGACGCTGTGAGATGGGAGATCAGCCCCCCTTCCTGCGTCCGTTGAAGCGGCTGGCAGCGGGCGGTTCAGGAGAGTGATATGGGGGTGCTGCGCCAGGTCTTCTCCAGAAATTGCAGTTTATTAGAAGTTAAGTGATTGATGATATGCTGTGTTATTTAATTGTTAAATCCTACTTGTTTTCTTGGTCGGTCTCTCGTCCCCAGCTTGCTCGTCTGTCTCTAGTCCGCATTTGTTAGGCAGTTAGTGTCTGTCGGTCTTTCGGAGCTGCCTCTGTCATGTTTGTCAGATTCAGCGTGTTAATGAATTTATTGCTTGAAGCGTAACGGGCGAATTCCTGAAATATGTTTTTATCTTGCCTATCATCTTGAGAGGTGGTATATGTGTACTGTAGAGCATGTTTGGCCAACCTTGTATAATTTTGTGTAAGATTGCATTTCATGGGCTTTCATTTAAATGGTCATTTTAGTATATAAAGTTGCCACCCTTCCACCCTAAGACTTTTCTTAGAAGTTAAAATCAAGTTGCACCTTCGGTGGCAAGTTAATCTTTTAATTTTAGTGTTTTGTACCATTAGTTTGTGTGCTCGTGTGAATTGTTAAAACTTTTACTTTAAGGTGTGTTGCAGATTTGCACCTGTTAGTCTTTCAGAGGTTGTTGTGAGCGGTCGTGACTATGGCTGTGTCAAAGGGGAGCGGCAAGGTTCTCAGCCCGAAAGCTCATACACACAAAAATTTGTTTCTTTCTGCCTCTGAATAAATTGTAACTTGATATTTAGAGGGTGCTTTCTATTTTTAATATTAAATCTGTTTCTATAAAAAAATATTTAAAAAATAAAATAAATAAAATAAAGTTGTTAAAAGCGATTCCATTTTGATTTCATCAGTTACTCTCTGGCAACTACTTCTACGCTAACATAGTGTGATTAAATGTGTTAATGTTCTTGATGAATCGCTAGTAAATAAAGTAAATTCTTAAGAAAAAGTTTTGAAAGTAAATTCACGGTTCAGCAATCATAAAATTAAAATGTCCGAATGATGGAACAGAGGTGAAATTATACTATTATAAACAAAGACAGCAATAAAAAAAAGGAAACTGTATGTGAGTCCCACATGGACTGGCTCTGAACACAGCTTGGTGTTAGGTATAGTTATGGTGGGAATTAATTGGTGAAATAGGAACTGAGTTGAGTGACACATTATGCGAAATCCCAGAGGGAAATTAATGGCAAACAACGTTAGCATTTTGTAAAGTTATACAATTACACAATTGTTTGAAAACTGATGTTTGTTATAAATGCATTAATCTTTTAGAATTAAGTTTATGGGCACGACATCTTTCATCTCAGTGGGGAAGTAAGAGGTGTAACATGTCATTCACAGAATGAGTTTACAGGAGATACAGGTTGTGATTTGGTGTTACTACGTGCGAGGTGGAGTCACTCGCTCTGTGGGGTCACAAGGGAAAGGCCTGGAAAACGTGTGATCTCCATGATGCCAAAGAAATTGTCACAGCTTTGTATTACTGCTCCGAGTCTTGTGTGAGATGGACGCATGACAGTGTCTAGCTGAAATATAACACATGTGTAGTCGATTCATTAGGAAAAGTTAGAGTTTTACATTACAGGAGATACATAGAGTTCAACTTCTCTGAGCGTGTTATTACACTGGAACAAGAAAAGTCTCTTTCAGCACCTTTGACACAACAAATCAAAGTCCACGGGAGAGAAGCTGTGTCATGGTTCAACAGTAGTGAACAGCAGGACCCTTGCAGCACTGGCAACATAAGGCGACCAACAGAAAAGTAAGAGAAGCAAGAAACCTGACAAGATACAGAAGTTATGGATCGACTACTGGACTGTTTCACTGGCCTATTCTTAAAACTCCCATTAGGGAAATACAGACCAAGGAAACATTCAACAACAGACTGGGTTCTATTACTTAAGACGACTTCCAGCCACTCACGTATCTGGGGATCTATTGCATATGCTCGTGCCTTTGTTAGCAGTCTGCAATAGGCCACCGTGTCAAATATTTTCTGGAAATCTACAAATCTGTCTGTTGCCCTTAATCCATAGTTCACAGTATATGACATGAGAAAAGGGGAAGCTGAGTTTTGCATGAGTAATGCTTTCTAAGACTATATTGATTAGTGCACATAAGCTTCTTGAACTGAGAGTATTCTGCTGAAAACCAATGTTAGGGATACTGGTCTGTAATTCTGTGGGTCTGTTCTTTTACCTTTTGTATAAACAGGAGTCACCTGTGTTTTTTTCCAGTCGCTGGGGACTTTTCACGGTGTGGGAGATTCATGATAAATGCACGCCGAGGGCCAAAATCGAATCGGGATTCCATCTGGAGCTGGAAATTTATTTGTTTTCAACTCTTTCAGTTGTTTCTCTATCCGCAAAATTTAAAACTTTAAAACAATGGGAACTTCAGGTAGGAATATCAACAATGTAGGAAAAGATAGATTGCTACTTACCATAAAGATGACACATTAAGTTGCACACAGGCATAATTAAAAGACACTTACACATAAGCTTTTGGCCACAGCCGTAATTGGAAAAGGAGGAACACACACCATTCATTCACACAAGCACGCGCATCTCATGCACACGTGACCGCTCAGGCATTCTGACCCGAGCTGCCAGATTTGTCAGCCACATATCATGTGCTGGTGAGGTGTGCTTGCTTGTGTGAATGAATGGTGTGTGTGTCTCTTTTTCCAAAAGATGCTGTCACCAAGTAGCAATCTATCTTTTTCTACATTGTTAAATTTAAAACTTCGGCTGTCGTTTTGCTATCTCCAACTGCCACACCAGACTGGACAATAACTGACTGTACGGAGGTCTTACGCCCACCTAGCAATTGTACATAGGACCAGAACTTACTTGGGTTCTCTGCCAGACCTTTTGCTACGGTATGACGGTGGTAGTTGTGTGCTTTTCACAGACGCACGAATCTCTACTAACCTTTGCTTGCCTTCATTTGTGTGTTCTCTTTTGAACCAAGAGTGCAGCAACCTCTGCTTCCTCAGCAGTTTCTGAATCTCATTGTTAAACCACGGTAGGCCTTTTCCATCCTTAATCCACTTGCTAGGTACATAATTCTGCAGACCAGTATTTACAACCTGTTTAAACCTTGGCCATAATTCCTCTATGTCCATCTTATTGTACTAAATTATGTCAATTCACTGTCTAGGGGAGATGCTAACAACTGCTTATCTGCTCTTTCTAGCATGGACAGTCTCCTAGCCTTCTTGACTTATTTATTAACTTTTGTAACCACAGTCGCTATAACGACATCACGATTGCTAATCCCCTTCTCTATATTGACACTGTCGATAAGGTCCGGCCTATTTGTAGCTGCAAAGTGTAAGATATTTCACTTGTGTGGGGCTGCTGAACTAGCTGCTCAAAACATTTCACACAACTGTGTCTGGATGACCCGCAATGAATCCGTAGACATCGCTGTCTATACTTGATAGGTTGAAGTACCTCCAACTAGTGTAGCACAATTGCGTATTTACATGCTACAGGCCATAGACTTTCTTTGGGCGACTCTACAGTTGTCACAGCAGAATTGGGAGGCCGGTAGAAACATCCAAAAATTAACTTAGTTTCACCTAGACTTGTTAAATATGACCAGATAGCTTCACTCTCATGTAATAATAAGCATCCCTGGCACAGAGAAACAACTGAAAGAGTTGAAAACAAGCAAGTTGTCAGGTCCAGATGGGAGCCCAAACCAGGTTTTAAGGCATTGGCTCCTTACCTGGCTTGTGAATCTCTTGCCCAGTGCACAAAGGGATGCAGGTGGCCCACAATAATGTTCATAAAGTCCACAACTGCTCTTGTGTCTTTGACTACTACCACAGGTTGCATGAAAGCTCAGTCCCCGCCGGTTTACATCCACGGTTTAGTGAAATGTCAAAGCAGTTGTTCGCTCAGATGACGGCATACCTGGACATGAACGTCGAGTGGGTGACACGTTTCGAACGATCCAGATTCAATCTCAATTATCTCGTAGTCACTGCAATCATAATTGATGATTTCATAGGGTCAACATGGGAACACGTAGGGGATGTTTGTTGCAGAGAGTCCCATTCAAAAATGTGCACCGAACGTTGTGCCCTGCCTGCACCAATATTATATCCTGTTTTCAGATCTGCCACAGATTGCAGTCTATCCTCCTTTACGGAGAGGACAAGGACCTTACCTTCACGTCCTGTGATGAGGGGTGAACATCCGATGTTTTGTTGCTTATTCGCAGTTTCACTGTCCCTCATCCTTTCTCCACAGATGCTCAGAGCAATAACAGGCGAACAGCCTTGTTGTTTGCAATTTTGTCATATGATGACATGATGGAGACCGTGGCTGTTGTTTGAAGACAAATGTTGATGGTGTTGTTCCCAAGATAATAATTACCGGTGCCAGACTACCTTTTTTTTCTGGTGGTGGGGGGTTTGGTTGGATGTGTAGCTTGCATAATGTGTTTCAGAGGAATCTGGTTGTCGAGGAGGTGACACCAAGCAATCAAAGGATGGGTAACAAGTTAGCTGTTAATTGTATATCACATCACAGGTTTCGTTCACCAAAGATCTGCACATGGAAAGTGGCACCAATGAAAAGACAAACAAGATGTGCAGACAATTCTTACAATGAACGGCTACATATTTTATGTTGTTACTGTCTAATCCCTCCGTGTCAGCAATGAAGTTCACAAATGATTGGCAAGTGATGTATGCACATGAGAAATAAATAAGGGAGAGTCGCTTGTAACAATATGTATGTTTGAATGTATTTAATCCAACTGAGTGACAGAAGCAAAGCAGGCAAAAATAAGAGTTATAATTCTGAATGTACATGGGGTATTTCAAGAGGAATAGAAAATATTTTAGGGGCTGAGAGTATAGTCTAATTTTCATTGATTACAGAGATAAGTTTTCAGTTCGCAAGATGGTACTTCTGGTTCTATGAGTTTACTAGCTTGGTGGCCTCTGCTTCTCTCACGTAGACTGTATGGTCTGTACAGATTTTTGTTTGTTTTCTACAACAGAATTTTTATGTTGTTCACAGTGTACAAAACCTTCTGAACTTTCCATGGCAATCAACACCCTAGACGATTTTCAGAATGTACATCTGACCAAAAAGCAATTCTGCTATCTGGTGTCCAAGGTTTTAGTTAATCATGCCTTTTCTGTTCTTGTGGAGATATTTCCATAGAAATTTTCATGCCCTGGCACATATTTCTTTTATCGACCTGAGAAGTGAAATACCAATTTTCATAGATTTAGCTTTAATAATAATAATTCATTTTCAAAGAAACTTTCACCCAATATTTGACTCCCATAGTGGTTCAATTTTTAAAAAATGCTGAAACAGATTTTTTTATTTCTAACTGAAAAACAAAATACCAGTTTTTTTAGCTCTAGCTTCAAAATTGCCTTAATAGCAATACATTTTCAAAAAGCCTTTCATCCCCTATTTCACCCTATTGGGAGTGGAATTTCACACAATCCCTTCTTAAATTATGCTTACAGTATAAGATCCATATCCTGCCCAAATTTCACGTTTCTACCTTTAGAGGTTTGGGGTGGACGATGACGAGTCAGTGAATCAGTCCGGCCCCGTTTCACGCCTTTAGGTGTTAAAATTTCCGAAAATAGTGGAATAGATGTTTTTTCGTTTCAAAATTAGAAGCCAAACACCAATTTTCAAACATTTAGCTTTAGAAATTCCTTTCGCAAAGAAACATTTTTATACGACGTTTCACTCCCTATTTCACCCGCTTAGAGGTTTAATTTCCGAAAAGAGTGAAATGCGTAATTTTTTTTAATTTATCTCTAACAGAGAAGTCAAACACAAATTTTCAAAGATTTAGCTTCAAAAATGCTTGCATAATAAAATATTTCCATAAAAGCCTTCATCCCTTATTTCACCCCCTTAGGGATTGAATTTCCAAAAACAGTGAAACAAGCATTCCCCCCCCCCCCCCCCCCCCCCAACCGACAAGTCAAATACCAATTTTCAGCACTGTAGCCTTAAAAATACTTTACTAGTTTTTTAAAAAGAATTTATTTTTAAAAATGTTTCACCCACTATTTCACCTAAATAGGTGTTAAATTTCCCAAAATGATGGAACAATTATTTGTTTATTTCCGACCGAGAAACCAGATACCAATTTTTGTTGGTCTAGCTTCAAAACTGCCTTAATAGTGACATAGTTTCAAAAAACCTTTCATCTCGTATTTCACTCCATTAGTGTTGAATTTCGAACAATTGATTCTTAATGAAGCCTACAGTACAAAATCAACACCCTCTCCTGTTTCAAGTTTCCATCCTCAGTGGTTTCAGCTGGGCGATGATGAGTCAGTCAGTCGCGACATAACCTTTTATACAGGATGAGGCAAAAAGACATTAACATTAAATGGTTCTCCCCTGCCCATTTAAGCCATGGCATCCCGATATTTCACTGAGGAGTGAAGGAAAATAGCTGCCTGGATGAAGGTCTTTCAGTCTCTAAGCATCATACAAGAAAAATTCGAAGTGTGGACAGGCTGGGATGCACCATCGTGTATGACAATCTAAGAGAAGTTTGTAAGAGGTCCATTCGAGATGATTCCAAGGGAAATGACAGTAGGAAGAGATCTGTCCGAACTGAAGAAAACATAATCCTCATCCAGGGAGCAATGGTAGGCTGCCCAACCAAATCTCACACAGACTTTCCCTGGAGACTAACATTTCTCAAAGAACAGTTGTTAGAATTTTGTACCATAATTTAAGAAAGAAGCAATACCACTAGCAAATTGTGCAGCAGCTGTCAATCGTGGACAAGCAAGCATGTGTGAGTGCTGCACAAGTTATCCTATGGAACTTGACATTCTATTCACATTGTCTGATGAAGAAACATGGCACATCAGCACAACAAGCACAACTGTGGTGATCTGGGTGTCCAAGAACCCCCTGCAAGTTCAAGAGCACCTACGATATTCCCCACAATGTGAACGTTTGCTGTGCAGTGAGCAAATTTGGATTGAGTGGACCCTTCTTTTTTGAAGAACAGACAGTCGAGGGAGAGAATTACCCTCCCCTGTTCAACATGTACACAGAGGAGAACGTGCCACTCGCCATTCTCCAGCGAATGGTACTTCCAGCAACATGGCGTCCCCGACATTACAGTCAGATGGTTCACCATTACCTGAACGACATGTTTGGTTAACATCAGACTGGTAGAGGTGGTCCTCTCTAACGGCCAACATGTTCACCTGATCTGACGCCATGCGATTTTTGGCTGTGAGACACGATCGAGGTTCGTGTCTATGCCAGCAAACCTAGCCACTAGGGCGACCTGAATCATCACATCACTGAGGTCATCGCTTCTATCCCTGTTCAAATGGCCCAGTGGCCAATCAACAATGGACAGACTCTATATGTGCACTGGGTGGGATGGATGCCAAATCGAAACCCCGTAACCAAATTGTTACCTCACAATTTCACACGATTAAGCACTCATTTAATATTAACATCTTTTTGCCGCACTCTGTACATAAAGATATATCAATTGTAAAATCCAGGATGGAATGTAACAATATCACGAAAAGGATAGTTGCCTCTCACCATACAGTGGAGATGCCAAGCCGCAGATAGGCACGACAAAAAAACTGTCACACAATAAGCTTCCGGCCAACAAGGTCTTTGTCAAAAACAGAGAACAGACCTACAAACCACACACTCATGGAAATGCAACTCACAAACTCACGACCACCATGCATGTGTTTGCTTTCTAGTTTTGACAAAGGTCTTGTTGGATAAAAGCTTACTGTGTGACAGTGCTTCTGTTGTACCTACCTGCAACTCAACATCGCCGCTGTATGATGAGTAGCAACTATCCTTTTCATAATATTGATATAGCGATTGTCATTTTTGAGTTCAAGATATGCTTGAGTTTATACAATTTAAATTTTTAACCAGTACTGTGATTTGTTGGTCAACTCTACCATATTGCTTAAGCATACCACACCAATTTGCAAATGCTGAGTATGCTGATATGGTATTTGTTTTACAGGTTTTGTAATGGAGACACAGCTCCTTGTTGGGAAGATGGCAGACGAATTTCTAACCACAGAGCACCAGATTCAGGAGTGTTTATCTGTGTTTTCACTGTGCTGCATGAGGCTTGTACAGTGGGCAACAGTCTATCTCATATGAACATGCAAATGAAAGGAGTGAAAGTCAAAGAAACTATTCAGGTGGTACAAAACAGTCCTTCAATAAGCACATGCATAACTTCTACACATATCGGTGTTCAATATACAAGAATACACTGGAAACTACGAATGCGCGGCCTGTATCCTTATCGTTTATAGACAACACATTCAAGGAGGAGGTGAAGGCATATGGTTGGAATTTTGTTGCTGGCTAGCTGCAAATTGCTGAGTAATTTCATTTATACTGTTTACTGATGAAGCCATTTTTTCTCATGATGGTATCTATAACACTGTCAACTCACATCAGTCGAGAAGCACTTTCAAGAACATTTCTTTGTAAATATGTGTATGATACAATAAAAACTGGTTGAGCCTGCCGTGTTAGCCTATCGTCTTACAGGACTTCATTATCTAGACTTCCTTAAAAACAAGCTTCCAATATTACTGGAAGACATTCCTTTGGCTACAAGGATGGGTATGGTCTTCCAGCACAATGGTGCACCTGCACATTCCAGTTGTAAGGTGACAGAATCTAAATCTAACACTCCCTGGAAGACTGATTTTCAGAAATGGTTATATTAATCAGCCACTAAGATTCCCGGACCTTCTCCCTTTAGCTTTTTGCCTCTAACGAGGAGAGATCCCCAGCAGTGGGATCAACTTTTTTAAAACCAACTGTACAGTGACGTAGGGTAAGATCCAAGTTATCACGCCATGCAGCCATTCGCCCTGGTGGGCCCCTGTTTGTGAGCAATTGGTGAAAAAAATTCTGAATTCCGCGTGACGCAGTACAGCTTTAAAAACAGAAACATTAAGCAGTCTGTTCTTGTAGTGTGAAGATTAAGATACAGTCCTCACATGCAAAACATTATGGGTTCAAATCTCATCACGTGCTATGAAAAATTTTGTTTTTAAATCTTTATCAAAATGACTTTGATTGTTATTTTTATTCAATTAACTGATTTAAATGGAGGTAACTTTTTTATTTCTATTTCTTTGGTGTGTTATTTTAAAAATTAGAATAACTGTTTCAATTGCTCTCATTTTTTCTACGTATTATTCATCTTCCACTCAAAATCTTCGTGCATGTGAATTTAATTTTTTTATTTATCTATCATAATGTTTAAACATTTTAAATCACCCAGCAACCAGCTACAAAACGAAAGACGGTTCAATCCCGTCTCCGGCCATCCTGATTTAGGTTTTCCGTGATTTCCCTAAATCGCTTCAGGCAAATGCCGGGATGGTTCCTTGGAAAGGGCACGGCTGATTTCCTTCCCCATCCTTCCCTCACCCGAGCTTGCGCTCCGTCTCTAATGACCTCGTTGTCGACGGGACATTAAACACTAATCTCCTCCTCCTCTATTTGCCAGTGGCTCACGGAGTATAGATGTAGATGCAGAAAACATATAAATGGACTATTTGTATCCCTGTTGGGCCCAGATGGTTAATGGTAAATTGGGTGCCTGGTAACTGAGAGGTTGCAGGATCAAATCTTGTTCACCCACATATGTTTCAATCTTCATTTTAAAGTCACTTTCACCACTCCAATATGTGAGGAGTCACCAGAAACAACATGTGGTTCTGATTCCGTGTTAAACTGTAAGTTATGTCTCCCTGGATGGATAAATGGGGTAGGTGAATCACTCAGTAATCACTGAAGTGGCAGCCAATAGAAAGACTTGCACTAGACCACTGAGCCACATAAAATTATTATTATTATTATTATTATCATAATCATAATCTACACGCATAATTAAGTTAGTGTAAAAGCCTCAGAGTGTGGGTCCTATTCACACTTATCCGTTTTTTCCTTCAAGACAACACTTGCCAGCCTTCATAAGACGCAACTGAGACTAGAAACTATTGGCTGAATGGGTTGGAAGCTCCTATACAATCCTCCTTACAGCCCTGTCTTTCCGCCTCGGATTTTTACCCATTTGGTTCAATGAAAGAACCTTTGTGTGGAATGGGTCCAACAGCTAGGGAGAGGTAAAGAAAAAAGTACAAAACTGGCTCTGAGGACAAGGTAAAGAATTATTCACTGAAGGGATAAGAAGACTTTCACAAAGAGGATGGTATAAGTCTGTAAAGTTGGTGGGGATTATGTGGAAAAGTAGACATAAAATTGTACTGATGTAATAAACCGTTTTTATTGTCACAATTGTATGTTTAGTTATTGAATCATCCTGACACGAGAGAAGATGCACCAAATGAATCTTAGGAGATACACCTGACTCGGTGTTATATAATATACACACAAAATATGAAGCACAGTGCAACTCAGATTTCTCACAAATGGTGGTACTTACTGGTTCTTCCTTTGGTATAAGTGGAACCAATGCTGCAGTCTCCGGCTTCGTGTCGTTTGGCACTCCACACTCTACAGACACCTGCAATAAGAAGTATTTACTTGTATATTGTACAGCTTTTTGAAACATTAAAAAAAATTACATATATTGAAGTAATAAAAGAACGTAACAACGAAAATAAGCAATTACTGGCAATACAACGTAAATGGATAAATAAAGAATCTACTCACCAAGGAAAGGTGTCCTTCTCGTCCCACCCGTTAATTCTCCCCTGACTGGCATTCTGCGTAACTTTTCTGAAGTGTACCCCCTTCTCTATACCTCACTAGTCCTTTTTCTTCACCCATCTTCCTTCCCCTTCAACTTTTCTGCCAGAAGAAGAAGCCACTTGCTCCAACATTTTGTAAAAGTTAAACCTTTTTGTGTGTGTGTTCACCTGGTGCCCCTTGGTGAATAGACTTTTTTTTATCTATCCACATACATAATAAAAGAATTTGGTATATAATAAGGAGGCCTTATTTGAATAGTGGTACACCCAGTTTTGTTCATAGTGATGACAGTTCTGTGAATAATGTACCTTAAATATTGCAGTCCACCACTTGTTGCAAGGGATTACCATTTCTTCCTATTGTCATCACTCAGTTATGTCTAAGCCTCAGTATCTTGAAATGAAATAATTGGAGTTGTACCACTATTGAAATAAAGCCTTCATATATATCACATAAAATGTTGCACAAGAACATTTAGGGTATGCATGTATTCTATTGACTTCGATGTCACCAGCAAGACTTCTTCTGATCAACCATTGTACACTACTGGCCATTAAAATTGCTACACCACGAAGATGACGTGCTGCAGACGCGAAATTTAACCGACAGGAAGAAGATGCTGTGATATGCAAATGGCTAACTTTTCAGAGCATTCACACAAGGTTGGCGCCGGTGAAGACACCTACAACGTGCTGACATGAGGAAACTTTCCAACCGATTTCTCATACACAAACAGCAGTTGACGGGCGTTGCCTCGTGAAACGTTGTTGTGATGCGTCGTGTAAGGAGGAGAAATGCGTACCATCACGTTTCCGACTTTGATAAAGGTCGGATTGTAGCCTATCTCAATTGCGGTTTATCGTATCGCGACATTGCTGCTCGCGTTGGTCGAGATCCAATGACTGTTAGCAGAATATGGAATCGGTGGGTTCAGGAAGGTAATACAGAACGCCGTGCTGGATCCCAACGGCCTCGTATCACAAGCACTCGAGATGACAGGCATCTTATCCTTGTGGCTGTAACGGATCATGCAGCCATGCCTCGATCCCTGAGTCAACAGATGGGGACGTTTGCAAGACAACAACCATGTGCACGAACAGTTCGATGACGTTTGCAGCAGCATGAACTATCAGCTCGGAGACCCTGGCTGTGGTTATCCTTGATGCAGCAACACAGACAGGAGCGCATGCGATGGTGTACTCGACGACGAACCTGGGTGCACAAATGGCAAAACGTCATTTTTTTCGGATGAATCCAGGTTCTGTTTACAGCATCATGATGGTCGAATCCGTGTTTGGCGATACCGCGGTGAACGCACATTGATAGCGTGTATTCGTCATCGCTATAGTGGCGTATCACACGGCGTGATGGTATGGGGTGCCATTGGTTTCACGTCTCAGTCACCTCTTGTTCGCATTGACGGCACTTTGAACAGTGGGCGTTACATTTCAGATGTGTTACGACACGTGGCTCTACCCTTCATTTGATCCCTGCGAAACCCTACATTTCAGCAGGATAATGCAAGACCTCATGTTGCAGGTCCTATACGGGCCTTTCTGGATACAGAAAATGTTCAATTGCTGCCCTGGCCAGCACATTCTCCAGATCTCTCACCAACTGAAAACGTCTGGTCAATGGTGGCCAAGCAACTGGTTTGTCACAATATGCCAGTCACTACTCTTGATGAACTGTGGTATCGTGTTGAAGCTGCATGGGCAGCTGTACCTGTACACGCCATCGAAGCTCTGTTCGACTCAATGCCCAGGCGTATCAAGGCCGTTATTAGGGCCAGAGGTGATTGTTCTGCGTACTGATTTCTCAGGATCTATGCACCCAAATTGCGTGAAAATGTAATCACATGTCAGTTCTAGTATAATATATTTGTCCAATTAATATCCACTTATCATCTGCATTTCTTCTTGGTGTAGCAATTTTAATGGCCAGTAGTGTACATTGTCACAAACCCCACAAATATAGATTCTACATGTTCAACCAGCTGGCCAAATGGGGTCCAACAGTGATGGCCCTTTTACACCCTTTCAGACACTGATAATTTTGTCTTGCACAAGCACGGGATAGGTTCCAGACGTTTGTGGCCTGACCTTGAATACAGGCGTGAAGGTTAAATGCCACGGAGGGGAGCTAGCGACATCTGTCAATAGATGTGCACACGAGTTGCAGTCTACTTCTAGCCTTAGTCGAATGGTGACACTCATGCTGCAATGGGTAAAATCGAATATTGTGCAATGATTAAGTTCCTGACAAAAGAAGGGCTTGGTATATAATATGGAGGCCTTGTCTGAATAGTGGTGCACCCAGTTTTGTTCATTTTCAAAGTCCACTTGGATCGTGTTTATGGTGATGCTTCCCCTCATACTCCACAGTGAAGGAATAGTCTAGACAGTTTCATCTGGGCAGAGAGAGCATTACTGTCGATCCATGTGTCACTCGAACTGTCAAATTGGGACTGAGGAAACCATCGCTATTGTTGAAAGTGAAGTTCTGAGTAACATGCGATTGGAATCTGAGAAAACTGCAGCGAGGATATGGTTGTCTAAAACAACCATTTTACAGATAATGCACGATCATTTGCACACGAAAAAGGTCAGTGCAAGACGGGTGCTCAAACTTCTCTCAGTAGTGTGTGACTATTTGCACCAAGTTTTTGGAGCTGTGCTGTGGCAACCAGAAAGAAGTACTAGAATCCATTGTCACAGGGGATGAAACTACGATTCTTTATTATGATCTTCTGTTCAAAAGAGAATCTCTCTAATGGTATAAACTAGGTGAGGCTTCACTGAGAAAGGCAAAGGTCACTCTGCCTACAAAGAAGGCCGTGGCAACAATCTTCTGGTTCTGGAAGTTCAGAGGAATTCTCTTAGTTGATTTTAAACAAAGGAATTCCACTGTGAACGCATAACACTACCTGCACAAATTACGCAGCTCCATCGAACTACAGACGCGAGGAAGGTTGTCACAATGTGTTTGTCTTCTCCGTGACAATGTGCCAGTCCACACAGTGGTAATCACGGAGGCTGTAGTAAAGGAATGTTGCTTCCAGGAGACCGACTACCCACCCTACAGTCCAGATCTCACCCCAAGTAACTACCATCTCTTCTCCAAACTGAAGAAAGATCGTGGAGAAAGGAAATTTGATGATAAAGTGAAACTGATGTAATGGGACACTTTGATGATAAAGAATCAGGTTATTTTTGAAAGGCATAGAGCTGTTAATTCAGAGCTGTGAAAAGTGTACTGAAATGAAGGTTGATTACATTGAAAAATAACTTCTGGAACATATCTCATATGTAGCATCTTCATACCCTTCACAGTGACCACTCAACAGTTGTAACTGTTCACACTCCTTACATACACTAACAGACCTGCTACTAACACTAAACACAAACAATGCCAATGTTCTCTGGGGCCCCAGAGAACTGCTAACATCTGACCATCTCTTCTGCGTGCTCCACTTCTTTTGTCATGCAATGTAGTTTGCACCATCAACATCTCAACGGTCTGGAAGATTTCTACTATCAATGATCTTTCTGCCCTATTCATTCGTGACAGCATTATGTGTTGCAGCCGAGAGGGCAGAATGTGGCTTTGTACTGCTAATCATTGTGTACAAATTGATTTGATAACACTAAAAATCATCCTCATGGCATTACTTAGCTGGATGTCCATTTTTTTGTCGAGTGGGCCGTTTAGCCAAACTGGGGAAGAATATTCGGCAATCGAGAAGACAAGACTAGAGGCAGATGAACGCTGGGTGGGTGTCGATGCTCCACATTTCACATCCGTAGAAGAAAGCTACATGTGCACTCTGGATAAAGCTAAATGAACTCGGAGACACTGGTGGCATATAATCTTGACCATAAAACATATTCTACATATCTCAAAACAAAAAGCAAACACTCTGACTCAGCAAATGACACTCCAATAATCCTAGAATGCAAGCTACTGCCACTGCCTCACAGTGTGGAGCCTTAAGCTCCAGTTACTACGGACCAGAAAAATTCAAATTTTGTGATAAATGTGAAATAGATGCGAATTCTGTCTCAAAATGTGATAACGCGAAATTACCTAAATATATTTACCAGCAAATTGTATCCATAGGCACTATTCTATCAGAAATAGTTTAAAGATCTTTATTTTCAGCATATTGATATCTAAAATGTAATCAGTTTTCAGTACCTGGTATTGTACAGCATCTGGTGAAGCCCAATTTGGACAGATAATGTGTGTCAGAACCTGCTTGCAAAATAAAACGTGCACAAATGAAATGACCTATCAACGCACTTGATGTTTTGGTGTTGTGCCAACTGTGGGCAGTTAAGTAGGCTATCTGAGATACACACCACATAATGCAACATAGTATTCAGCTGTGGGATCTAGAATTTTATAACAACTGCATACCTACATCTACATCTAAATAGATACTCTGGAAATCACATTTAAGTGCCTGGCAGAGGGTTCATCAAACCACCCTTCACACTTCTCTATTATTCCAATCTTGTATAACGTGCAGAAAGAATGATCACCTATATCTTTCCGTACAAGCTCTGATTTCCCTAATTTTATCGTGCTGATCATTCCTCCCTATGTAGGTCGGTATCAATAAATATTTTCGGAGGGGATTGGAATTTCATGAGAAGATTTGGTCGCAACAGAAAACACCTTTCTTTTAATGATGTCCAGTCCAAATCCTGTATCATTTCTCTGTGACACTCTCTCCCATATCTCACGATAATACGAAACGTGCTGCCCTTCTTTGAACTTTTTTGATATATTCTATCAGTCCTATCTGGTAAGGACCCCACACCACGCAGCAGTATTCTAAAAGAGGATGGACAAACATAGTGTAGGCAGTCTCCTTAGTAAGTCTGTTACATTTTCTAAGTGTCCTGCCAATAAAATGCAGTCTGTGATTAGCCTTCCCCACAACATTTTCTGTGTTCCTTCCAATTTAAGTTGTTCGTAATTGTAATACCTAGGTATTCAGTTGAATTTCCAGCTTTTAGATTAGACTGATTTATTGTGTAACCAAAGTTTAACGGGTTCCTTTTACCATTCATGTGGATGACGTCACACTTTTCGTTATTTAGAGTCAACTGCCACTTTTCGCACCATTCAGATATCTTTCCTAAATCATTTTGCAGTTTGTTTTGATCTTCTGATGACTTTATTAGTGGATAAATGACAGCATCATATGCAAACAACCAAAGACAGCTGCTCAGATTGTCTCCCAAATCGTTTATATAGGCAAGGAACAGCAAAGGGCCTATAACACTACCTTGGGGAATGCCAGAAATCACTTCTGTTTTGCTCGATGACTTTCTGTCAGTTACTACGAACTGTGACCTCTCTGACAGGAAATCACAAATCCAGTCACATAACTGAGACATCATTCCATAAGCATGCAATTTCGCTACAAGCCGCTTGTGTGGTACAGTGCCAAAAGCCTTCCGGAAATCCTTAAGTACGGAATCAATCTGAAATCCATTGTCAATAGCACTCAACACTTCATGCAAAAAAGAGCTAGTTGTGTTTCACAGGAATGATGTTTTCTAAACACACGTTGACTGTGTATCAATAGACAGTTTTCTTTGAGGTAATTCATAAAGTTCGAACACAATATATGTTCCAAAATCCTGCTGCATATCGACGTTAACGATGTGGGCCTGTAATTTAGTGGATTACTTCTACTACCTTTCTTGAATATTGGTGTGACCTGTGCAACTTTCCACTCTTTGGGTATGAATCTTTCGTCGAGCGAACAGTTGTATATGATTGTTAAGTATGGAGCTAATGCATCAGCATACTCCGAAAGGAACCTAATTGGTATACAGTCTGGACCAGAAGACAAGCTTTTATTAAGTGATTTGAGTTGCTTCACTACTCCAAGGATATTTACTTTTATGTTGCTCATGTCAGCAGCTGTTCTCGATTTGAATCCTGGAATATTTACTTCGCCTTCTTTTGTGAAGGCATTTCGCAGTGTTCTAACCCGTTTTGTGTACCAAGGAGGATCAGCTCCGTCATTTGTTAATTTATTTGGTATAAACTTCTCAATTGCTGCTTATACTATTTCTTTGAATTTAAGCCAAATCTGGTCTACACTTATATTCGTTCATTAGCTAAAGTTCAAAAGCTGGTATAATACACACACTTAATGTGGCAAGTTAGATGGCAGATGATTTGAACGGTGATTGCATCCAATAGCGGTTGGGCCTGAATTACCTCATTAACTATAGCCCGCCAACCTCAAGAAGCAGTTATGTGGTGACGGTTCCCAAATGCTTTGTGTTGTTTTCTTTTTCTTATTCTGAAATGAGTGATGTGATTAAATCTGGTCCATCATGGATTTTGATTATGGCCCTTACAACACCAGAAGAGATCAGTGATCCCTGTGACAAGGTGTCAGTGCTGCTTTCTGCTCTTGCAGAACACAGGTGTAGCCTGCTGATCTACTCGAGAGAAACAGGGCCTGTTTCCCCACAATGCTTCTCTCCTCTATACACTGTCTGCACTCTGCACTATAGTGATTGGAAAACAAATTCTGTCACATTTTTTTCACTGTGCCTAAGTTCTTCTCCTAACATTCAAATACAGTTACGGTACTTTCGGTTCTACTTCTGTGCTAAGTGCCTTGTCAGTTCTACCTCTAGTATTGTAAAGCAGGGGGTCGCAAAGCTACTCGAGTGCATGCCACATAAAGTGACAGGTGATATCTCGATACGCAGTAGCACGGATATGTCATGTGACGTGCCAACCGATATCAGTCAGTCGGCCGATGTGTGCACTCGGTGTGGAGTGAGTTTATGACTGGTTTTAGCATTCTGCATAGCATTCTTTTGAAAGTTATTTTGAGGCAGTCCGATCGATGTGAGTGGCAAAAGCAAGGCAGTCCGATCGATGTGAGTGGCAAAAGCAAATCTCACCCAGTATTACAAAAGCAGGTGAGAGAAATAGTGTTGAACATATATCAGTTCTTTACACAGGATTCAGAAGCCACATCCACATCTGATCACAAAGCGTTTCCCGGTGTTGCCAAGTGCCAAGAAAGAACAGTTGCGGCATCGGGTTGAGAACTGTTTGACAGATTGCGAGTGAAGCCAATGCATCTGCTGAAGAGAACAGATCACACTATATGGCATGTCGACACTGAAAGAGCATTGTGACATTACAGCTGGTTCATGGAATACCCACCAGAGACACTATTTCGTAGTTCACAGTAGATCATAATGAAATGCTGAAGTTTAGTTTAAAGCAGCTTGAAATGATTGGCGTTGCACTTGATGATAAGGAACAGCGAGGAAAAAGAGTATGTTAGAAAAATGTTAAAAACTCGAGACTGTGAAGGAGAGTTCCACACTCTTTACAAGGAGCTGGAAGAGGAGTCATCACTATGAACACCTCAGAATGTCTAAAGAACAGGTTTTTTTTTAATCTGTTATGCAAAATGCAAATAGAAATTACAAAGAGGAATTAAAGACGCAGGTATCCAGTATCACCATGGCAGAAGCTGATTTTTGCCTAAGGCAATTTTGCTGAACAAAATAAAACAAATATGGAGGTGCTACTTGCTGGCAGCAATAGGGAAATACATGACTCCGTCCATGGCCCGCTGAAACACTGTTCCCGAGAAACCTTGACGCGACATGACTTGACGTGTCGATAACACTCTGTTGACGGCATGTGTGAATGCCACAATTTGAACTACAGAGGAGAATCTTTTGAGGTGATGGATGTGGCGGCAACATTCCGTCAAGTGTGAATCCACCTTTATTGTGCTTCATGCAGGTTCTCCAGAGACAGGGCTCATACAAGAAAGTAAATTAATATTTAAAGCATCAAACTCAAAGCATCTGAGTGACTACCACTCTGAAATGTCTTGCTGTCTTCAAGCGGTGGTCTGTACAACAGCTACATCCGTACCTGGTGCAGAATTCTGTTATTGTCACGGATAATGTGAGTGTTCACTCTGTGCAAAAGCAAACGCAAACGAATAAGGCTCCTACTTCAAACACGAGAAACAATGAAATTATTTCATTGTTGTCATCTAAAGGAATTCCCCACACTGCGTAGTTGTAGTCTATATCACAAAGAGAAATAGCATCTTGCAGATTGCTGGTGTTGAAAAACACAGGTCAAGCAGTGGACAACATAATTATCTCTGCATGGGCAAATTGTGCTAGACATTCAGAAACACTGCAAGAAGAAGATTTTGAAAAGGAAATTGACAGGAGACTCAATGATGCAGCCTTTCCTAATTAATCTTCACGATTCTCATTCATCTGAATCAGAGAGCAAGGGTGTAGAGGATGTTTCGGGATAACCATTCAGTACTGCTTTGACACGTTGCCATTTACGGTCTTCAGTGAACATTTTGGGGACCCACCTCACACACACTTTGTGATAGTCCGTATGTTCAGTCAAAATCTTAACAACTGCACTCTTACTGACTTCAGGGGGGCATTTACAAGGCTCGCAAAGTGTCACATACTGATCTTTGCATATTTCTTTCCCCATTTTTGCAACTGTTTCAGCTGAAACCGATGAATGGCCAAAACACTGTTCATCACAGACATCTGTGTGCCCTTCTTGAACTCTCCGACCCACTTTCACAGGTTCTTGATGTCCACACACAGTGGCCCGTTGACTTTGTCTAACACCGCCTTGGCACTCAAAAATGGGTAACAAGTGAAGGGTGGCTCCATCACAAACAGCTGCCCAGTCAAGATGCGTAAAAGTGTTCCTCATGGATCCAGCACCTTGGAGACTTTATTTTACAAATGTTCCTCATCATCATCACCACCATCATCATCATTGTTATTGTAGTTACTATTATTGTTAGTGGCAGTGGACACACACACATCACTGTACCACAAAGTCTTTCAGTTTCTACCAGTTCGGAAATAAGGAGTCCAGCAATCAAGTGATTTACAAACACTAAGCACAGAACAAGTATTTTAAGTGGATTGATTTTAAATGTGGGTGAAGGAAGTATCACTTGGGAGAAGAGTGGTGTAGAAGGGTCATGTTTTGTAACAAGTGGCTGCCCTCAATGTGAACAGTTAGCTTTCTTTTTAGAAAAGGAGTTGTCCATATCACGGTGCACTGAGAACTGCTACATAAAAAATGGTTGTTAGAAATAAGCTGCACCAATTGTTCATAAATTTAGACAAGATGGACCAGAGGAGTAACAGCGAGCTGGGTTAAAACAACAGTCTAGACCAAAATAAGGCACAGTGTATATGCGAGCAAGGAAAAAAAATTCCCACATTTTCCCAATTTCGCAGCTAAAAATATACTTTTTCCCCAGGTGAAAATACACTTTTTCCCCAGGTGAAAACACACTTTTTCCTGGGTGAAAGAACATTCTTTCCATGTTAAGTGACAATATGCTTCCATGGGAGCTGTAAAACTTATCAATCCTTTGAACAGTAATGGTTTTAGATACTGGCATAGAACTTCCCAGCACTACAGGAAATGACACCCAGCAAAAACAACATGTTTTGAAAATATCTTTGATGCACAGCAACATGTACGCTGCATATTTTCGTATCATGAAAGTACAAATATGAATTCCACCAAATGCAGCACTGTAGCTTCTGATGCACTGAAATAGAGATTGTGATGCACTTTTGTCAGCCAATCACAGCCCATGCCACATGAACTTGTCAGCCAATGACAGCAGATATTCAGAGCATAGGACATGTGATGTAGTCAGCAGGTGGCAACATCACTATTAATTAGCACAAACACACAAATAAAAAAATTGTTTTAATTAATATACATAAAGTGAACCTACAAGAAAAGATGAGCTTTCATATACAATATTGGTCATCAACAATTTTTTGCTGTTTTTTTCCGTGGGCGCAATTGGGCAGGAGCCTAAGAGCACAGCTTAAATTGCAGCAGCAGAATATTACTGACAAGCACAATTATAAATTCCAGTGCTGTGCACCGAACATTTTGTGCATTACTTGGCTGAATAAATGCTCCATCGAGCACTTTGACTTTTCCATAGGAAAGCCAGTTATGTTTGAAATAGCTGAAGAATTCACCTCACATGATTTCTGAAGGATAATTATATTTTTTAACATCATTATTGCATTATATGTAAGCTATGAAAGAACTAAAACAAATATGAAAAACTAAGCTTGAAGCTTGGTCTTTTTAATGTGTGTTACTCTTTAAGATATATCAAACACTGATGTGCCAGCAAAATTGTAAATAACAGCTAAAATGGCTGGTCTTCTTGGCCTGAAATTTTTGTAAGTGGCTGGACCTCAAAGTGTTAAGTTTTGAATGAGACTCAAACACACTGTGATTTAAGAAATTCATCGCACATTCACACACGTAACATGATTCAACTTTTGTAAAAGGAAATTTACTTCGAAGGTAATGCTTCTCAAACCACCATTCGCAATATTTTCCCGTGACCTATTAGAAATGTAAACAGTTAAGGTGACACAATAATTGAAAGCAGTTTGTTGTGAAAAAGTACTGCATAGACTTCGTCCTAAAGCGTGTGTGTGTGTGTGTGTGTGTGTGTGTGTGTGTGTGTGTGTGTGTGTGTGTTTTGAGGTTTTCGGGCGCTAAACAGTGTGGTCATCAGCGCCCAAACGCATAGAAACAGGAACACATGCGGTGAAGGGACGAAGACGGACAGCGAACAAGGAGAACGGCTAAAAGACACAGGCCTGACGCAGTTCCAAATCCTTACATACAGAGGCAAAACAAGAGGAAAAGAAACGCACTAAAAAAGGAAAGGAAACACAAGGAAAAGAGAACACAAATCGAAGTGAAACAAGTAGGTAATCGTGACTGGCGGACCTCTTACCTAAAACCTGGGTGAGCCAGTCACCCAGCAGCACATTAAAATCCTCTCCCTAAAATCCGAGGCAACAAATTGGACAGGACACAAAACTGTATGATCTTAACCACAGTCGTTGCATCGTCTTGCAAAATAGAGGGCAAATCCGGTGGCAAGGAAACCACCGCCCTCTGATCAGAGAATAAAGGACAGTCAAGTAAAATGTGGCGGACAGTAATCTGGACGCCACAAGCACTGCAGATTGGGGGGTCCTCCCGCCGGAGTAAAAAACCGTGCGTTACGGGACTGTGCCCGATGCGGAGGCGAGTGAGGAGAACCTCATCCCACCTGCATGACTGGTAGGACGTACGCCATGGCCATGTGGTGGCCTTGACGTGGTGGCCTTGACCAAACGCAGCTTATTTTCACCGACTGCCAGCCACTCCTCTTCCCATTGACGCATAACACGAAAATGCAAAAGGGAGGTAACAGCATGGAGGGGGACGGCACATTCAACAACTTGAGGGAGCCTTTGACACATTTAGCTGTCAGCAGAAGCCTCTGTGTGTACTGTGTTTTTCTGCCATAAATGGCACATTTTCTTTCCAACTAAAGTTTTATTTTCGTGTTACTCCCTCATTTATGTTTTACTGCTATAGTACTGTACTGCAGTAGTGGGCTACAGTACAATTATTTGTTAGAGTATCAGTTCTTACCAATCAAATAACAAAAATTTGACTGAAAACTAAAACGAGAAAAATTTCTGGAAGTCTAAAAAAGTCCCAGTTTTTTCCAGATGAAAAAATTCCTGGGTTTTTACCAGTTGTGTGTGGGTGTTTACACCCTGTAATATTTCATTGATGACCAGTTTAGACTTCATGTAGAAGTCTTCTTCTAGAAATGAGTATCATCTGGCTGTTTCTGGTGGCTCATCGGATACTCACGCAGCAACATGATCGTAAACTGCTCACTGCCTGCACCAATTTATGATTGTGAATGAAATTACAATGAAATCCAGACCTTTAGCTGCTTACAGGCATTGATAAATATCGCCGGGGACAGTTCAAAATGTGTGCCCCAACCGGGGCTCAAACTTGGGATCTCCTGCTTACACGGCAGACGCTCTATCTCACTGAGCCAGAGAGGGCACAGAGGATAGTGTGACAGTTGGGACTTACCTCTATAAGACATGTTTGAAAGAACAGATACCATCTTCATGTAGATAAGGCTTACCGGCCAATGATCTTCAATACGGATGCACTCACAATGCCCAAACTCTTAAGGGAATCGGTAGATTGACTGCCACAAGTAATGAGTATAGTGGTCAGGGGCACTACAAATGTAGTGTGTGGACAATACGTTGGAAATGTGGGTCTCACGGGGAGCGTGCCAGTTGGATAGAGCGTCTGCCATGTAAGCAGGAGATCCCAGATTCGAGTACCACTTGGGGCACACATTTTCAACTGTCCCCATTGATATTTGTTAACGCCTGTAAGCAGGGAAAGGTCTGGATTTCATTGTAATTTCATTCTTCGAGAGCTGCAAGATTGCCAAGGGTATCTGTTCTTTCGCACATGTCCGAAAGAACAGAGTCCATCTTCACACGATGATGTTGCTGCACGAGTGACCGAGCAGCTGACAGCAGCAGCCAGATGGTGCTCATTTTAGAAAGAAGACTGCTACGTGAAGTTGAAACTGGTCATTAATAAAATATTATTGCAATCTAGATTACTCTTTTAACACAGAAGTATCGATTGTGTCACGGACTCATTAGTTCATGGTTTAATAAAATCTCTACAGAAACTAAAAATCATTTATCTTTCATTATTTTGAAAGTAAAAGGGCTCATAATTGACAATGTTGTTGCAATAACACTGGAACACACAGAGATTGTCTGCTGTGGAGTCCTACATTCATTAACGTGCGCTGGACAGTGTGCTCCAAACACTTGTGCCTTGGACGACCTTTTTTTGTTCTCTGCCACCAGACCTGCCTCACATCACTGCCTATCCCGATTTATAGAGTACCGTATTTACTCGAATCTAAGCTGCACTCAATTCTAAGCCGCACCTGAAAAATGAGACTCGAAATCAAGAAAAAAAAAATTTCCCGAATCTAAGCCGCACCTGAGATTTGACTCAAAATTCAAGGGGAGAGAAAAGTTTTAGGCTGCACCTCAAAATCGAAACAAAGTTGGTTCATTGTAATATGAGACACAATTTAGGTCGAATGAATGATGATACAGCTACAGTAGTTTGGTTCGAGTCGTAAGCTTAGCGGTTAAGCTTTACCAGGTAGCCATTGCTATGTGTCAGGCGCTCCGTCCGTATTTATAGGGGTACCCTTCCTTTTCCATGTGCTTCGTCTGGTTTGAATTGATTGCTTAATTTTCTTTGATCTGATAAGTGCCGTTCTCTTTGTTATAGGTGTTTACGTCACACTAAGCTGAAGATGCATTACTGTACCGTGTCATGCATTGTTTGTCGCATTCTGATGATGAGTGTTTACGGCCTGTCGCCGCTCGTGGCATGGCTTGCTTTTCTGCATGCTACCGCTGCTTACAATTAAAACGAGAGTTTAGCAAAAATTTTTCTCCATTTGAAAATCTTTGCAGACACCTCTTTAGTACATTACATTCTACACAGAAATTAGTCGTCTTAGATTGAAAAATCTAGTCACTTGCCGTGCTTCATTTCTGACTGTATCACTATTACACTTAAGAATATAAACATGACACAATATGTATATTCTTCCGCGTTTGCTGTTGTCTCACTCTAGTTTCGTAGTTTATTAGGCAGACAGAATTTAAATGAGATAGCAGCAAAGACGAAAGAATACATGGCAAAATGTTTATATTCATATTATTGCTATGGTGAATAGAATACTGCATGTGATTCACAATTCATAAAAGTTCCTATTAGCAACCATCTCTTCTCACAAGTAGGAAAAAATTCAGAATGTAGAGTTGGCCATATTGACAAACATCCCTAACAGTGTTGGCAGTCGGATTTTCGTAGTACATTGAAACGCTGCAACATTCGAAGATGAACGATACAGAATTTGTATTTACTTCGATGGATAATGTACGAAAATGCAGTGGTCGAAACTCGGGGCGGAGGAAAAAAAGCTCGTCTTCCACTTTTTTTTTAAATTTATTTACTGACGCAGAGGTTTTGGCACCTGTATTTATCTTTGTGCCTGCAAAGCGTACCTGTGTAGCGCTACATATATTCGATGGCAGAAGTTACTTTGCACTTGATTCTAAGCCGCAGGCAGTTTTTTGGATTACAAAAACCGGAAAAAAAGTGCGGCTTAGATTCCAGTAAATACGGTAGGCGAGCCTCCAAACTCTGCGTTCTGTGATGATGTATTGATGTTTGACACTGTTGCCTACCTGTGGCTTCACCACCCTTTGACCACATCCCATACATTCTCATGACAGTAGCACGTGAACAGCCAACCAGCTTCATTGTTTACGAATGCTCATTCCCAGGCACTGGGCCATAACAATGTGCCCAGGATCAAAGTTGCTTACATCAGAGAATTCCCGCCTTTTTGCCTGTATAATATCCAAAATGATTCTCATTCTTCCCTGCTCTGGTAATATACTCTTCTCAGCATGTCACATGTCCACTGCGTAATCAGCCAACATTCAATCTTGGGTGGCAGTGATCATAATGTTTTGACTCAGCAGTACATAATTTACGATCATGTTGCTGCACGAGTGACCGAGCAGCTGACAGCAGCAGCCAGATGCTGCTTATTTTAGAAAGAAGGCTGCTACGTATAAGTAATAAAACACTTTTTTTTCTCGACCAATTTTGGTTGAAAAACTGCACGATTTGTTGTGGGGTATCGGGGGTTAAGGAAAGGCAAACCTTCGTTTCTAGCATTTGTAGACTTAAAGAAAGCTTTTGACAATGTTGACTGGAATACACTGTTTCAAATTCTGAAGGTGGCAGGTGTAAAATGCAGGGGGCGAAAGGCTATTTACAATTTGTACAGAAACCAGATGGCAGTTATAAGAGTCGAGGGGTATGAAAGGGAAGCAGTGGTTGGGAAGAGAGTGAGACAGGGTTGTAGCCTCTCCACGATGTTATTCAATCTGTATATTGAGCAAGCAGTAAAAGAAACAAAAGAAAAATTCGGAGTACGTATTAAAATCCATGGAGAAGAAATAAAAACTTTGAGGTTCGCCGATGACATTGTAATTCTGTCAGAGACAGCAAAGGACTTGGAAGAGCAGTTGAACGGAATGGACAGTGTCTTGAAAGGAGGGTATAAGATGAACATCAACAAAAGCAAAATGAGGATAACGGATTGTAGTCGAATTAAGTCGGGTGATGCTGAAGGAATTAGATTACGAAATGAGACACTTAAAATAGTAAAGGAGTTTTGCTATTTGGGGAGCAAAATAACTGATGATGGTCGAAGTAGAGAGGATATAAAATGTAGACTAGCAATGGCAAGGAAAGCATTTCTGAAGAACAGGAATTTGTTAACATCGAGTATAGATTTAAGTGTCAGGAAGTCGTTTCTGAAAGTATTTGTATGGAGTGTAGCCATGTACGGAAGTGAAACGTGGACGATAAATAGTTTGGACAAGAAGAGAACAGAAGCTTTCGAAATGTGGTGCTACAGAAGAATGCTGAAGATTATATGGGTAGATCACATAACTAATGAGGAGGTATTGAATAGAATTGGGGAGAAGAGGAGTTTGTGGCACAACTTGACCAGAAGAAGGGATCGGTTGGTAGGACATGTTCTGAGCCATCAAGCGATCACAAATTTAGCATTGGAGGGCAGCGTGGGGGGTAAAAATCGTAGAGGGAGACCAAGAGATGAAACACTAAGCAGATTCAGATGGATGTAGGCTGCAGTATGTACTGGGAGATGAAGAAGCTTGCACAGGATAGAGTAGCATGGAGAGCTGCATCAAACCAGTCTCAGGACTGAAGACAACAACAACAACAACAACAACAACAACAACAACAACAACAACATCGGGGAATTTTCCCTCTTCAGCTTGTATAGTTTCACGAAGTTCCAGTAGGTGGCAGCACTTTATGAAGACTTCAAAATGATGTCTGTAATGGATGTGCATTCCAAGCAGAGAGCTGCCATCTACTTCCTTTTGGCAGACAACCAGAGCATCACAACATTCATAGGTACTTCCAGAATCTCTACGGAGACCTGGGAGTGAGCAAATAAAAAAGCACGTCAAGTCATTCGGCTAGACGTCTGTCATCATCACAACGAGGTTGCACAAATCTGTCCGATCTTCCCCGTGCTGGCTGGCCACACACAGCGGTGACCCCTGCAATGTTGAAATGTGCAGACATCCTCATTCGAGGTGATCTGCGGATCACAATCAAACACCTCACTGCTCAACTGGACACCTCTGTTGCTAATGCTGACATACTCGTCCACCACTCGGGGTAATCAAAGGTAAGCGCCAAATGGGTTCCTCACCGCCCAACACAAGACCGTAAAGAGCAATGAAGGACCATCTGCGTGGAATTGCTCGTGCATTATGATGAGGCTGACAATGACAATTTTCTGTCGAACATCATCTCGAGCAATGAAACACACATTCGTCACTTCAAACCGGAAACAAAATGCCAACCCGTGGAGTGGTGACACACCTCCTCTCCTCTAAAGAAAAAGTTCAAAGTTACACTCTCAGCTGGTCACATCAGGGCAATGGTCTTCTCAGACTCTGAATAGGTTATCCTATTTGATGTCCTTATCCTATACGATGTAGAGGCTTATCTCACTAGGGGTAAGATAGATATTGCCTACAGGAAAATTAAAGAGACCTTTGGAGAAAAGAGAACCACTTGCATGAATATCAAGAGCTCAGATGGAAACCCAGTTCTAAGCAAAGAAGGGAAAGCAGAAAGGTGGAAGGAGTATATAGAGGGTCTATACAAGGGCGATGTACTTGAGGACAATATTATGGAAATGGAAGAGAAGGTTGACGAAGATGAAATGGGAGATACGATACTAAATGAAGAGTTTGACAGAGCACTGAAAGACCTGAGTCGAAACAAGGCCCCGGGAGCAGACAACATTTCATTGGAACTACTGACGGCCTTGTGAGAGCCAGTCCTGACAAAACTCCACCATCTGGTGAGCAAGATGTATGAAAAAGGCGAAATACCCTCAGACTTCAAGAAGAATATAATAATTCCAATCCCAAAGAAAGCAGGAGTTGACAGGTGTGAAAATTACCGCACTATCAGTTTAATAAGTCACAGCTGCAAAATACTAATGCGAATTCTTTACAGACGAAAGGAAAAACTGGTAGACGTCCACCTCGGGGAAGATCAGTTTGGATTCCGCAGAAATGTTGGAACACGTAAGGCAATACTGACCTTACGCCTTATCTTAGAAGAAAGATTAAGGAAAGACAAACCTACATTTCTAGCATTTTTAGACTTAGAGAAAGCTTGTGACAATGTTGACTGGAATACTCTCTTTCAAATTCTATAGGTGGCAGGGGTAAAATACAGGGAGCGAAAGGCTATTTACAATTTGTACAGAAACCAGATGGCAGTTATAAGAGTCGAGGGGCATGAAAGGGAAGCAGTGGTTAGGAAGGGAGTGAGACAGGGTTGTGGCCTCTCCCCGATGTTATTCAGTCTGTATATTGAGCAAGCAGTAAAGGAAACAAAAGAAAAATTCTGAGTAGGTATTAAAATCCATTGAGAAGAAATAAAAACTTTGAGGTTTGCCGATGACATTGTAATTCTGTCAAAGACAGCAAAGGACTTGGAAGAGCAGTTGAACGGAATGGACAGTGTCTTGAAAGGAGGATATAAGATGAACATCAAGAAAAGCAAAACGAGGATAATGGAATGTAGTCGAATTAAGTCAGGTGACGCTGAGGGAATTAGATTAGGAAATGAGACGCTTAAAGTAGTAAATGAGTTTTGCTATTTGGCGAGCAAAATAACTGATGATGGTCGAAGTAGAGAGGATATAAAATGTAGACGGGCAATGGCAAAGAAAGCGTTTCTGAAGAAGAGGAATTTGTTAACATCAAGTATAGATTTAAGTGTCAGGAAGTCGTTTCTGAAAGTATTTGTATAGAGTGTAGCCATGTATGGAAGTGAAACATGGACGATAAACAGCGTAAACAGGGTAAAAATCGTAGAGGGAGACCAAGAGATGAATACATTAAGCAGATTCAGAAGGATGTAGGTTGCAGTAAGTACTGGGAGATGAAGAATCTTGCCCAGGATAGAGTAGCATGGAGAGCTTGAAATACGGCAAATGTTATCCCGGCTGACGCCCACAGTTGAAATACGGCTAAGTCACAAATTGAAAATATGATCACTATTTTTTCTTATTTACTTAAATTTGCCATATTTCGTGACAGTACCTTTTCCATTAAACGTTTATACGGCGATATAGTCTTGGCTTCAGTTGTCTGAGAATGATTCCACAATGCATCTTTGTTGGTTGCAGAATTGACGTGGTTCAACGTGTTTCATTTTGGTGTTTCAAATACAGTTTCTCCAAATGTAATTTCTTCCTTTTAGTTAATACAAAAAATAATAGAAACATACTTCAAATTGTTCTTCCGACAACACCATGGTCAACACACACCAAGAGTTAGCTGCCGACTTACTACAGTCAAAGATGACTCCAACGTCAAAGATGTTTTACACCACACACAATCTTCCAGTTGTAATCAGTCTCTCTGCTAATCTTCGATACATTTTCTAATAGTAATCAATATGCTTTTACTCTCAAAAACAGAAGTGAATTAACATATAATAAGACAAATTATAATAAATCCTGACAAAAATATAAGAAAACATTTAAATTCGGTATTGACAAATACGGTAAAGAAATTACATCTCCCAGATCCATTACAACTGCTCCCCAGGGCTTTTGTTGTTATGGACATATACAACAAAATCCCGACCACACTCAGTAATGGATCTGTATTACACAATTAGTACATTAATGATGCAGTCTGATAACCTCTTCCAAATTTGGACTCTTTGAATCTGTGGACTAGTTACTGGCTGTTGTTGCAATGATACTTCCCCATCAATCTCATACACAGAAATTCAAGTAAAGAAATTATTTGACATGACAAATATACATGGTATAAAACATACATGAGAAATATTCTAACATACAGCATACAGATTGAAAATAATAGAAAGGCAAAACTCATTTCCCAGAATAAGATTAAAATTTTTTTTTTATAAATATTAATGTTAGTTTCATTATTCTTACATATTGTACAGTAAAAATGATACTGGACATATATAGTGTAATGTGTTTTTCTCTATATTTGCCTTATATATATATATATATATTTTTTACTTCTGATTTTTTTTATTTTTTTTATTAGTCATGTTTTTTTTGTTTTTTGTATATTTTTCTTTTGCTTATGATTTTCTTTTTAATTTTTTTTTTACTCACGTTTTTTTTATTTTGTATTTTTTTTTTCATATGATTTTCTTCTTTTAGTACAACTAAAGATACATCAGTACTATCTAAATTTTTTTTTTTTTGCAATCATTTATGTACACTTGCCTCTCTACTACAATATTACTACAAATCACATTCTTGTGAAGAGTACTTTTGCTCCCCACAACATCAGTATAAACAACAATAAACTGCTCATATATCATGAGGCTTTATCTAAAATTGGTTTTGAAACTTATACCTTTGCATGCATGTCCTCACATGCATGCCTTCACCCACAGGGAAGACTTGGCTTCCAAAAATTAGAAAAATTCAGAAATGCTCACTATGGAGACTTTTTTTTTTGTAAAAAAGTAAAAATAAATCTCTATCTCATTTTTTGTTTGTTACAACAGTGTTTTTTCATCAGTTTCAATTAACATGTGACTTCAAATTATTACTTTATACATACAAATATACATACTTGGCTGTACAGGCAGTTTTGTTCAAACAAGCATATTCCAGTGGAGGACTTTTGTTTTAGATGCTCTTTCTCGACAGCAGGTCTTTTTGATATTGCAATACTATATGGTTTTATGAAAAATGGTTCATGAGATTTTACCTGAAGCTCACACTGATAACCCTTTACCCTACCAGGTATGTCACTGAAAACATCACTGTATTCCCACAGCAGATTTTCTAACTGTTGTTTTTGCTCCCCAGATAAATTTTGTGTTTCTGAAATTTTCAAATTTACTAAATTCCCAAATTCAACTTCATCAGTATCAAATCTATGAGTTTCAATATTCTCCAATCTATTTTCTTTTACTAAATTGATACTGTCAAAATTTCCATTACTCTGATCACCAAGTGTGTTCACAAAATTTGTCTGAATGTATTCCCTTTCACTAGTTTCTATCAAAAGCTTTCTTCCAACCCAATCAAATGCTGTATTTACTTTTACTATCCAATTCATACCCAAAAGAAAATCCTCATTAAATTCCTGAATTACAAAACATCCATGTGTGAACAACTTGCCTTCAATTAAAAATGTCACTAAAGCCTGGCTTTTTACCAATTTACTGCTCTTCCCAGTAGCACCTTTTATCTTTACCCCAACAACTGGCATTTCAACATAATCCTTCCCCACTTTCAATTTCTTGCTTAACCTTTCAGATATTCCTGAGATCTCACTTCCTGTATCAATTAAACATTTACCAATCCATGACCCAATTTGAACTTTTATATAAGGACTGCAAAATTGATCACTTTTCTCAGAACCTGTATCCTCATGTAACAAATCACTTTCAATTTCCCCAAACCTATACTTATCAGAATCATATGGTATATCATTACATGTATTATTTGTCACAGTTATAAAATTTGCACAAGACACAAAATTATCATTAGTACTCTCTATTATCTCAAATAGCCAAGAATTTTCATCCAAATCACATTGTATACTATTGAAGTACTTATCCTTCAGTTTTTCAAAAATAAAATATCTCATCTTTTTCCACCACTCAGGACATACAGTTTCACATACATTAATAAGCATCTTTCTAAAGTTCTTGTCAAAAGAAATAGTTTCACTGTTCAGCCATATATTCATAAGAAATGTGTGTGTATCATTAGTATCTGTAAAAGTTTCACTTAGGCTACAAGTTATACATGTGGCACCGTTATTTGTGTAGTCAGATTCTTTACCAACAACATCAAAATTCACACTTTCACATACATCCATCTTGTGAGCTTTATTCATCCTGGTAACATCCCTGGGAATTTCTATAACATTCTCACTATTTAATCTAGTTTCAACCATGTGTATACCCAACTCCCTATTTAAACTAATGAAATACCTTTCCTCAACATCATCATCAATACCATTACCATCATTATCAACTTTATCAAAAACATCATTATCATTATACATATTCAAGTCATACACATTCAAATTATTCCCCAAAATATAATTTCCCCTTTCTAAAGTTACCAGATCCCTTTCACCAATATTTTCATTCTCACAGCATGCATTCTCTCTTTCATTCACACACATCTCTGAACTACTACAAATTACATCATCTGACAAAGTGTTGTTCTTTTCTGCCCAAGTGTAAAACTCTGTTAAATTAAATGGATCACAATTACTTTTATCTACTGTATGTTCTTGTGTACTGAAAATTTTATTTTTATCAATATTATTTTCCTCTTGAAATTTTTTCAATAAGTAACAACTAATAACCTCATGTGATAGCTTAGGTTTGGAACTGTCATGTTTGGGTTTATGATAGTCACATCCATTGGTCCTTTCATCATGCTCACCTTCTGCCTCAACCTTGCGGACCTTCAAGGGGGCGTCTACTCGTTTTTTGTTTCCTGAATTACAACTTGTTCCTGTTTGAACTGCTGATTGTGGTTCTGCCAATGCCTATGATCCACATTTCTGTTCCCATTCCTTTGCCAAACATTACCTGATTGTCGATAGTTTCTATTGTACTGATCTCTATCAAAATTTCTGTGATTTTGATCCCTAAAGTGTTCTCTACTTTGTTGATTATTACCGCGAAAATCATGTTCTTGTTTTGGATAAAAATTATGGTCCTTCTTCTGAAAATTGTTATATCCCCCTGAATTTTGACTAACACCATGATAATTGTTTTGTTCCCTTTTTTGAAAGTTATCATTTCCCCAATTTTGACCGTTACCTTTCTGAGTAAACCCACTGTGTGTTGTTGTTATTACCCTATCCAACTTTTCAATATAATTGAGAAACTGCTCTACATTACTATCAGGACAATGAACTAAACTCAACTGCATTGCTAATGGCAATCTTCTCTTTAAGGTATCAATTTTGATCAAGTCATCCAAAGGTTTTGTTAAATGAATAAGTTTTTGAAGTTCACTTTTGCAAAATTGTTTCATGCTCCCATCTGATTCTCTATAGTTTCGCCCATTCAAAAATTCACTTTTGATTCTAGTTTGTTTAAGATCATCCCAAAAATTTTCCAGAAATTTTGATTCAAATTCTGAAAATGTCATCCCCATAGTTACAATCTGGTTTGCCCAAGTCAAAGCTTCCCCTTCCCAGAATTTTTTTCACAAATTTAATTTTTATTTCATCTGGTGAGTGAGGTAAAAAGCAATCTTTACAATACTGCATAAAATCAACGGGATGTAAGGGTCCATCTACCGAAAAGTGCTTCACTGGAATATTAGATACAAGATTACATGTGTTGAAATTGTAATTTTTGCTTTGAAATTCAATGTTAAAACTTTCAATTTTTTCGCTAAGTTCTTTGACAGATTTTTTGTTTTCTAAATCATTGCATTCTACTTTTTCTTCTAAAGTAACCAAACGATTGTCAGTTTTTTGTTCTACATTTTTTACTAAAACTTTTGTATTCTCATCCAAATTTTTAATTTCCCCTTTAATGTCATTAAAATCAATTTAATTTATTTCCCTATCTGCCAGTAACTCATTTTTTACAGTATTAATTTCACCGCTCAATTTAGCATCAATTTCATTTACTTTTGCTTCCACAGATTCAATTTTTTCCTCAGCATTGTCAACTCTGTTCGAAAGATCACCCACTTGGGTATTGACTGCTTGCACTTGCAACAAAATGTTATCAATTTTTTCATCCCAGTAAGTCTTATTGTCGTCAAGTGTTTGTTTAATTTCTTTCGTGAAATTTACAAGAAAACTTTTTAAATCAAATTTATCGGTTCTTTCTGTTTCATTTGACATGTCCTGATTTTCGAAGTCTATTAAATTACTACTTTCTACTTTAGGCACAATATTATCGAAAATATCATAAGTCATTGTGAAGAACAAAAATTTATACACAACAATACAGAACAAGATAAAAAGATTGTTTTTAACAAAATACGATGGTTTCGTGACTTATCTGGAACACTCTTCTACTGTTGCAAAACCACGTTTTCCATCCATGTGATTGTTGACCAAAATTCTTGAAATATTTTCTTCTGTCGAAAATTATATTTTTTGCCGAAACATTTCTTCTCCAAAACTTTTACTTCCCGATGAACACAAACACTGTAACACACATTCTGAAGAAACTGGTATTAACACACAAAAATTTTCTTCCTCGTAGCACTGTTGAAAATCTCGTGAACACGATATCCCGGCTGCTGAGCCCCCAGTTGAAATGCGGCTAATGTTATCCCGGCTGAGCCCCCAGTTGAAATACGGCAAATGTTATCCCGGCTGACGCCCACAGTTGAAATACGGCTAAGTCACAAATTGAAAATATGATCACTATTTTTTCTTATTTACTTAAATTTGCCATATTTCGTGACAGTACCTTTTCCATTAAACGTTTATACGGCGATATAGTCTTGGCTTCAGTTGTCTGAGAATGATTCCACAATGCATCTTTGTTGGTTGCAGAATTGACGTGGTTCAACGTGTTTCATTTTGGTGTTTCAAATACAGTTTCTCCAAATGTAATTTCTTCCTTTTAGTTAATACAAAAAATAATAGAAACATACTTCAAATTGTTCTTCCGACAACACCATGGTCAACACACACCAAGAGTTAGCTGCCGACTTACTACAGTCAAAGATGACTCCAACGTCAAAGATGTTTTACACCACACACAATCTTCCAGTTGTAATCAGTCTCTCTGCTAATCTTCGATACATTTTCTAATAGTAATCAATATGCTTTTACTCTCAAAAACAGAAGTGAATTAACATATAATAAGACAAATTATAATAAATCCTGACAAAAATATAAGAAAACATTTAAATTCGGTATTGACAAATACGGTAAAGAAATTACATCTCCCAGATCCATTACAAGCTGCATCAAACCAGTCTCAGGACTGAAAACCACAACAACAACAACAACATTTGATGTCCTGCCTCATGGTGTAATGATCAACTCTAAAAGAGTATTGTGCAAATCTAAGGAAATAGAAGAAATGACTTCAGTGTGTTCCATCACCACAAAATGCAAACAAACGTTTCCTGTGCTGTGACAACACAAAGCCTCACACAAATTTGTGCTTCTGAGAGGAGCTCACAAAACCTCACTTAACTGTTCTTTCTCATCTACCTTACAGCCCTATCACCTTCCAACTTCCATCTGTTTGGCCCAAAGAAGAATTCGCTCAGCAGGAAGCAATATGTGGATGATGGGAAGGTTACTGCCTCAGTAGAGTGGTACCATTTAGGCATACAGGCCCTCAATAAGGTGGCGTAAGACCATTGCACTGAACAGAAATTGTGTTGAAAAATTGGGTTTTGCAGCCAGAAGTGTATGTTGAAATCCTGATCGTAATCTAACTGCTTTCAGATAAAAAAGGTGTTCCATTCCTTATTGAATGTCCCTCATAAAAATAGTAGCTTCAGTCACTACATATTTAATTTTTTTGGTGGATTGGTAGTTGCAGCTTTTGTGGTGTGTTTCAGAGGGATACAAGTTTCTATAAGGTGATAGAAATGAAGATATTGAATCATAGCACAATTCTTGATTCTTTCGATATTCGCCTTACACTATGGTATACAACACATCCTAGCGGCAAAACTAATGAAGCTGGAGACATGAAATTTGACTTGCATACCCACAAAGGGCCACCATAAAAGTAGGTGGTGGTGGTTGTGCGAGCTAGAAACTGACCACACCTCGTAACCACGATTGTCACGGCACGTCCATTTATTGACGGCACAACTCGCTTCTCGAGTTGGGATGTCATAGCACAGAATAATTGCCCAACCAGCAGGTAACACAATGTGTAGCAAAACTTCCATCGTCATCTCACCTCAGAGACGCATGTCATCTTACAAGGCCAGAGTACATGCACTAATGACACAACTTCCGATCAGATCACAATCCCAAACAAATTAATTATAATAAATACTTTCACTATGGCGATCATCATTCTTCACCAGGTAGATGTAGGGTAATACTTCGCTTTACCAAAAGTGATATGTTACACTGCAGTAGTTGCTGTTGCCAGTCCCAAGCTGGGTAAAGGAGGACAACCGGTGAGTACAGAAGCCACTTGACACACACACACACACACACACACACACACACACACAGAGAGAGAGAGAGAGAGAGAGAGAGAGAGAGAGAGAGAGAGAGAAAGAAAGAAGAAAAGCTGGAAAAACTCTTCAGGATAAATATCTTAGATGTAACAATGAGACCAGTTAGATCTTCAACTTATTTGCATTATCAGGATGTGTATGCAAACAAGGAAAAAAAATCACAGATTTCCTGGTTAAAAATACACTTTCTCCTGGGTGAAAATGCACTATACCCTGGTGAAGGCACATTTTTTCCCATGTTAAATGACAATACACTTTCCTTGGAGCAGTAAACCTTATCAGTCCTTTGAATGTTGAAGGTTTTATACACCGGAATAGAAACTGTTATCACTTTAGGAAACGAAACCCAGCAAAAAAAAAAAAAACGATCCATTTTGAAAGACCTTAGAGGCATGGCAACATTTACAATGTATATTAACATATTACGAACGTATAAACATGAATTCCAACACAGTAGCTTCCAAAGAACTTAAATCGAGATTTTGTCAGCCAACCATAGCTCGTGCCATGTGGTCGAGCCAGCCAATGACAGCAGTTACTCAGAGCATAGGACATGTGATTTTGTCAGCCAATAGCAACACCACTGTTAAGTAGACTGAACACACAAATAGGAAAAGTTCAAGGTTTAAATTAATATACATATGGTATAGCTACAAGAAAAGCTAAGCTTTCATATGTAATATTGGTCATTAAAACTTTCTTCTTTTTTTTCCCTGAGGGTGTCGTTAGACAGGATCCTAAGAGCATAGCTTAAATTGCAGCAGCTGAATATTTCTGACAAGCACATTTATAAATTTCGCTGCTGTGCACCAAACGTTTCACGGGTTACCTGGCTGAATACATGTTCTATCGCGCACTTCGACTTTTCCGTAGACAACCCAGTTACGTGTGAAATAGCTCAAGAACTCACCTTGAATTTTTTAATAATCAATAAAGGATCATAAGAGATAAATGATCAATAAAGGATAATCATAACTTTTTACCACTGTTATTGCATAATTTGTAATCTACAAAAGAACTCAAACGAATATGAAAAATTACCCTGAAGCTTGGTCTTTTTAGTGTGTTTAAAACTTTAAGACATATCAAACACAAATGTGCCTGTGGAATTGTAAATAATGCCATAATTGGCTGGTCTTCTTGGCCCAAAATTTTTATAAGTGGCTGGTTCTCAATGTGTTAAGTTTTGAATGGAAGTAAAATGTTCCTCAATTCATTGCACATTCTCTCACATAGCATAATTCATCTTGTGTAAAAGAAAATTTACTTTAAAAGTAACACTTCTCAAACCACAATTCCCAATAATTTGCTGCAACATGTTACAAATGTAAATGGTGTGATGTCACACTCATCAAAAGCAGTTTGTTGTTACGAAGTACTGCATAGTCCTCATCCTGACGCCTTTTACACATTTTGCTGTCAGCAGATGCCTGTGTTTTGTTGCTGTAAATGGTGCACTTTCTTTGCAACTTAAGTTTTATTTTCTTGTTATTCTCTCGTTTACGTTTTATTGCTGCAGTACTGTTCAGAAGTAGCAGGCTTTAGTAAAATTCTATGTTACAGTGCCAGGCCTTACAAAAATGTAACTGGAAACTAAACCAACAAAAAATTCCCGGAATTCTACAAAATTCCCACATTTTTCCCAAATTTCTCCCAGATGAAAAAATTCCCAGATTTTTGCCAATATACACCCTGTTTATGGAAATGAGAAGAAAATAAGTGCTACATATGTTCAAATGTGCTCTGCAGTTGGGACAGAGAGCAAATACATAAACAAACTATGGAGGAGTGCGGAAGGCGACTGGATCCCCTGTTCACTCACCAGCTCCTTCTTAGGCACCAGCAGGGGTGCTGGACAGCACACTCTCTCCGCTTCCAGTATGGCATCCAGCTGTGCGTTCACGGAATTCTGATAAGAGAAACAAACAGTTAATTTATGGCACCTCATTTGGTATGCAAACTACAGAAATAGCTCCAAAATCAATACTTCACTTTGCAGCGGAGTGTGCACTGATATGAAACTTCCTGGCATGATAAAAACTGTGTGGTGGAATGAGACTCAAACTTGGGAACTTTACCTCTTGGGGGCAACTGCTCTACCGACTGAGCTATCCGAGCACACCTCACCCCCTGTCCTCACAGCTTTACTTCCGCCAGTACCTCATCTCCTACCTTCCAAACTTCACCAAAGCTACCCTGCGAAGGTAGGAGGTGAGGTACTGGCGGAAGTAAAGCTGTGAGCATGGGTCGTGAGTTGTCCTCTAGTAGCTCAGTCGGTAGAGCACTTGCCCGCAAAAGGTAAAGGTCCCAAGTTTGAATCTCGGTCTGACGCACAGTTTTAATTTGCCAGGAAGCTACAAAGGAGATATATCTTGATGGCATTTACATCTACATCCATACTCTGCAAACCACTGTGAAGTACATGGCAATGGGTATGTCCGATTGTACCAGATATTAGGGTTTCCTCCCCATTCCACTCATGTATGGAGCATGGGAAGAATGATTCTGTGCATGTGGTAATTATTCTAATCTTCTCCTCACGATCCCTATGTGAGCAATAAGTAGGGGTTGTAGTATACTCCTAAGGTCATCATTTAAACCCAGTTCTCGAAACTTTGTTAGTATAATTCCTCGGGACAGTTTACGTCTATCTTCAAGAGTCTGCCAGTTTAGCTTCTTCAGTACCACAATAACTCTCTCCCACAGGTAAAACAAACCTGTGACGATTCATGCTGCCCCTTGCTGTACACATTCAGTATCCCATTACTGACGTCGGGTATGGGTCCCACGCACTTGAGCAGCATCCTAAATTGGGCCACAGAAGCGATTTCTAAGCAACCTCCTTTGTAGACTGGTTGCACTTCCCCAGTATTTTAACAATAAACCGAAGTCTACCACCTGCCTTATGCAAGACTGAACCTAGATGATCATTCCATTTCATATCCCTACAAACTGTTACATCCAGTTTGCCAATTCCACTGTGATTCACTGTTATTATAGTCATATGATACTACATTTTTTTCCATTTTGTGAAGTGCACAGTTGTATATTTCTGAAGATTTTAAGCAAGTTGCCAACCTCTGCAACACTTTGAAATCTTATCACGATCTGATTGAATATTTATGCAGCTCCTTTCATACAGTACTTCATTATAGATAACTGCATCATCTGCAGAAAGATTGTCAACTAAGTCATTAATACACAACATGAACAAGGATGCCAACACACTTCCCTGGGCATTTGAAAGTTACAAATAAAAAATACACAGGTGCCCCACAACCAAAAAGTTTGCACATTTCAACATCCAAATTTTGAAAAATATCCAAAAGGGGAAAATCTACCGTTAGTCACAAATGTGGGTTTTTCTGAAAAGCACACAGTGTTTAAGCCCTGAAGTCCCATCTTTAGATGTTTAATATCATTACTTTTACACGGTAGTTCCTACTGGTCCTATTACAAAAATGCAGTAACAGTTTTGGAGTATTTCTTTTGTGTGCTGTTTTGTAGGCAGTAACCGTGGGTAACGCGTTGTGATGATTATCGATTAGATCAGCTTTTTTATATATATTTTTTTTATTTATTGCTACCAGTTCTGAGTATGGATCACTGTCAGCCATTTTTAGGGCTCCATAACTCTTATCGGTAAAAATGAAACCCTTAAAGTATCACTTTGTCGTCCATCTGCCTGTCTGACTGTCTCTCCAACTGTTAAAAACCTTTTTTCTCGGGAACAAGTACTGTATCAAATTGAAATTTATTTCATCTATTAAGGTATATGGTCCCTTGCCGATGTAAAAATGTGAAGCTTCTAAGCCAATGCAATCAAAAGATACAGTGATTTATGTCACATATTTTGATACTTACAAACACACTCGTCAAGATCTACATGGTACGAGGGTGGTTTGAAAAGTTCTCAGAACTGAATAGAAAAAAGGTACTTACATCACTGGAACATTTTTTATTTTTCGATGTAGCCTACTTGTAGATTAATGCACTTGGTCCAATGATGTTCCAGTGCCTTGATCTCATCTCAAAAATGAGTTTCCTCCAGGCCTGCAAAATTGTTGTCAACTCGGGCTGTCAATTCTTCGTTTTAAGTGAATCTTCATCCACCAAGAAAAATTTTCAGTTTTGGGAAGATAGGGAAGTCTGACGGAGACATATCAGGTGAATAAGGTGGGTGTGGCAACAATTCTTACCTTAGTTCGTGTAATTTTGCCATGCTGATAGCACATTTGTGCGGCCGTGCATTGTCTTGATGGAAGATGACTTTCTTCCTTGCTAAACCTGACCTTTTTTCGCATATCTTTTGTTGCAATTTGTCCAGGAGGTGAGCATAGTATTCTCCAGTAATTATTTGCCCAGTAGGGAGATAATCTACAAACAGAATCCCCTTCATATCCCAGAACACAGATGCCATAACCTTTCACACGCAAGGAACTGTCTTTGCTTTCTTTGGTGGCAGAGAATCGGCATATTTCCACTGCTTTGACTGTTGTTTTGTCTCTGGGGTATAGTAGTACACCCAAGTTTCATCTGTGGTCACAAACCAGTGCAAAAAAATCTTGTTCGTTTCTCCTAAAACGGGCAAACACTGTTCCGATGTATCCATTCTCACGCATTTTTGATCCAGTGTCAAGAGTCGCAGTACCCATCTTGCAGATAATGTTTTCATTTCTAATGCTTCAGTTAAAATGTTGTATACCCTTTCAGATGCTATCTGACAAGTGTGAGCAATTTCACGCACTTTCAATCAGCAGTCCTCTGTGACCGTTTTGTGCACTTTTGCAATGATTTGTCGAGTAGTGACACATCGTGCCGACCACTGCACGGATCGTCATCTAAGCTCTCCCGACCAAATTTAAATTCATTTGTCCACTTGGCTACAGTTGAATATGAAGGAGCAGAATCCCCCAGTGTATTCTGGAAATCAGCATGAATGTCCTTTGCTTTCATATCTTTCTTTACAAAGTGCTTAATCACTGTCTAAATCCCAATTTTTTTTCCATCTTCACAAATCACTATGTGGGAACAACAACAGAGCCACATCACCACCATGGCTCTCTTCCAAGAGCACTGATGTGGCATGTGTTTACAGACAACAGTCCAATGAATATCACCCGAACAATTTGTTGTGCTAGTTCTGACCTCTCGTGGTAATTCCAAGAACTTAAACCACTTCTGTACATCCTGTTGGCTTAGAATCATTAACTTTGGCGAGACACAATGTTTCACTGTACAAGTAAAGGAAAAAAATCTGAAAATTGTGGATTTGTAATTTTATCACACATAAAAGAAAAACAAAGGAAAAAAGAAAGAAGAAACACCATTTGTTATCTGCCTGTCTGTTTGTCTATCCATCTGTTAAGCCCCGTTCTCTCAGGAAAGGGTAGACATATCAAGTTCAAATTTGTGTCACATACTGAAGTCTTTGGTCCTTTGGTGATATAAAAAGTCAATGCAATCAAAAGATCAGCCATTTATGTCACAAATTTTGATTATCAAAAACTCTTGTCATTAAAACTGATAGGATACTTCCAAATGATGTAGAATCATGAATATTTCAAATTACAAGTAAAGATGAAAAAAATCAGAAAATTGGTGATTTCTAATTATATCACATGAAAAAAAATTCTTTTATCATTTGTTACCTGTTTTCAAACTTGAAATTAAAACATTCTCAAAAGTTTGGAATACCTGGGACCAATACCTCACCAGCATCAATGTTGATAACAGGTAAAAATTGCCAGTAGTCTCAACTCCTGGAATTGGATGCACTGTTTATATACACAGTTAAGTTTGTACAGAACCCTCAGTGTGTGAATGCTACTCACTTCTGGTAATTTTTTTATATAATAAAACAGAAGTACATCACCTTTAAAAACTGGCATTTACTATCTCACTGTGTACCGCTTGTAAGTTAGTCAACATCAAAACATGTAGCAATAAATGAAAAGTATATAAAAAAGCTGCTCTGATGGACTATTACTACAATGCATTTTATACAGTTTCATTTGATGACAGAATAATTGTGACCGACACTGGGACTTTGAGACAGTCCTTCTTCAGTGTCCTTCATACTTACAGAATTTGAAGGTCAGTTCCCAGATATCAATTTCCTAAAGCAGTACAACACAATTCTGAAAAAAAGAGGAACAAGGAAAAGAACTCAAAAACATCACTTCTGACAATCAGAAGATTTCCAAGTTCTATGAAGTTGCACTTTATAAAAACTTGTTGGAAACTGAACGCATAATGTGTATTCATGAGATTATTGATTCAGTTCTTGTTAGTAGCAATTTTTTTGCTTTTATTTCATTTATAAACTCTGTATTTATTGCCAAATGGAAATATTAATGAAAAATACTGTAGCATAGTTCCTAATGAAAACAACATTTTATTTTGAATTATTGGTCGCACAAAAGTGGAAAAAAATTAAATAGAAAATAAAATATTTTTTTCTAGAGCTTTAATAACATTACTGATGTATAAATTTTTAACAATATGACATTTCATATGCCTTTAGCAAATCTTAATTAAGTTTCATCTGAGTAGTATTCTTCCATAAAAGAGTTACTTTTATTAGGTTGTTCACTCCAATCAACAGAACCTCAGATGCTGGTAAGTATTTAGCATCTATTAAAGCCTTCAGGTCATACTGTATGCCACTTGTTGCGCTGGAAGAAATGACTGAAAATCCATGCCATGCACCATGCTGACCAACATGTGAGTATGTAAAAATTTAGCTTGCCCTGGGAAGCCTACACTCACTCCTTCAGCCTTTATCAAAACAGCCTGTACAATACAAACAATAAGGGGAGTTATACAACCACTCACTCCAGCTGGGCATTTTTATTTATAAAGTTGGGCTGTATTCTAGTGGAAGTCCTCAACACTACACTGAGGAGAGTTACAATTGTTCTTACAAGTGTTTTGTCAGCATTACTGTCTCGAGTGCTTCCAGTCTCTTTGATTGGTAATTTTTGTGATAAAAATGCAAGCATGTTCAAAACACTGAATAATTATGACTGAATTTGAATTTTTATTCTGATATTTCAGACATGTAAGAAAAGAAATAAGCAACAAATCTTTGGATCTCTGAAACAAAGGATTCCTTTTCTGACACAAAAATGAAAATAAATAAAACTGTGTGAAATGAAAAGGCTATGATACACAGAGTCCACGTTCTTTTGCCTCCCTTTTGGTCAACATTTTTGTGTTTGCCAAACAAGTACTACCTACCAGACATTTTTATATAAAAGCATGTTTTCCTTCATTTTATACCAACATTTAGAAAACTTACAAGTTCGTCTTCTGGTATTGTGATGGTTGTTATGTCTCCATTCTCCAGTTTAAAATTGGACCCCATCTTCGAATTTACGGAACTCTGGAACAAAGAAAGCATGGGCATTCACTGGGCAATTAAATATGAGGCATTCATATGTCTCAAGTGCGGCAAAGTGATGATGCAATTTGTCTGTATCAACATATAACGGGGACACCCATTTCACCATATGTTGACTGGTAAGGAGTACTGAGGTTAATATAATCATTTATAATTTATAGTACACATGCAAAACATATAAATTCGTTTGTAAATATCCTACTACATATTGTTATTATTATTATTATTATTATTATTATTACAAATATCATCAATACTTCTAAAGTAATGATGTACGCAATGCAAAATTTTCACAATTTATCTTCCACCCACCATTCTTTATCTCTGCCTCTTTCAAGTAAAACATATAAATTCCATTGATGCACAAATACATAAGGAGGAAACTAATTTTTGTCACATATATATAATTTTGTACATCTCTATAGCGTGATTAAAATAACTTCTCAGCAAGTGGAAGGGAGCATTGATGCACCACACCTACTTTCTGTGTGTGCTTATTAACTGATTTCAGTGAAGCATTGTTATGTAATAACTGACAATACTGAGCAAGTCACTTATGTTAATTATTTTGTCACTGTTACTCTTATATACAGGATTAATTAGGACAAAGATGAACTGATAACATTTTGCTCCACTTCCATTATCTTATGACAAACCCCTCTATTCAGGGGTTCATATATCATGACACTCCCTTATTTCGAAGTACGGTCTTTCCAAAAAAGTCACGGTCTGCCGCATCTCCATCTGCTAGGCTGTTTCCATTCAGCAATTTTCTCTGACCACCCATGATCTGGCATTCTCAACAAATGTGCAAACAAGATTAAAATCCCACCTGTCACTGTTTCATTTGTCCTCATTCTAGCTCTCACTTCGTCAGCTTTCTTCTCAATTCTTGATATTTGGGCACATCTTTGTGAATAATCGATTTCTGTCTTCTTTTGAGGTCAGCATATAAAGTCCATAGCTCTGACCAGACTACACTTTCACTGTTCATGCAATCAAACTTCATCATCAGGCATGACATTTTAATTTATTACTTCTTAATTACTTACTGTATTTGCAATACACTTTGTATACAATATCTAGATAAATCACCGAAACTACCTGCAACATCATATCACTGTACGACACACAAATCAGGAGATACGACATCATAACCATTGAGACGTGTGAAAAACTAGCTTTTAGTTAAACTGGAGTACAAATTACCCAGTTTATATTCACCCAGTTTTTCATAATGAGAATACTTATGAATTTCCAACAAACTTTAAGCGCAATTTCAAACCTTTCCTAAACTTTTTCTCACTTACATGCTTAAAGGTACATAAATAACACATGAACTCATTTGTAAAGAAATGACACGTTTGAAGCTGTTTCATACACGGGAGTTTGATTGTTAAAGAAACGGTGGTTTATTGGTATTTTCTGGCAGCAAATTGGAAAACTGCTCCATGAGAATTGTAGCTTCCATTTCCTAAAGACAGTCACCTCACTTGGTGGAACAAACTAGCAGCACACACTTTGGAACGAAGCCACGAGCTGGGTCAGCGTGAAGGGCTTTTATCCCGCCATCATCTTCTTCCCTTGCAGGGATCGATTCAAAAACGGCCGCACATCAGCGGAGGGTGACCAGTGCTCCGGCAGGCCCTGAACTTGTCGGAGTGCAGCTGTTATTGAGAGGGTGCAAAATTTGGTGACGGCTGATCATCGTTTGACCGTGCGGGAGATTGCCCAAGAGGTTGGAGTGAGTAAAGATTCTGCACATGCAATTTTGCGTGATAATTTGAACACGCACCACGTGGCTGCGAAATTCGTGCCTAAGTTGTTGTTGCCGGAACAAAAAGGCCTCTGGTTCGTCGTTGCACAGGACCTTCTGGACACTAATGACACTGATCTTGAGTTTCTGAACACCTTGATGACTGGAGATAAGTCATGGGTGTGCAGGTACAAGCCAGAAACAAAAAGACAGTCATTGCAATGGAAGCATCCCGAGTCTCCGAGGCCGAAGAAAGTGTGGCAGGTGCGAAGCAAAATCAAGGTGATGCTGACCGTCTTCTCTGATGTCCATGCAACAATTGTGCATCACGAATACGCACCGGAAGGAGAAACAGTGAAACTGGCAACTGCATCATGACAATGCCCCCCCCCCCACATTCATCCCACTTGATCCAAAATTTCTTGGCTAAACATGGAGTTACAGCCATTCGCCAACCTCCCTACTTTCTAGACATGGCTCCTTGTGACTTCTGGTTGTTTCCAAAATTGAAGATGCCACTCAATGGATCACATTTTGAGAGTAGGGAAGAGCTAATGCAGAATACGACGATGGAGCTGAACACCATTACAAAAGAAGACTTCCACAGGTGTTTCCAGCAGTGAAAAGCACAAGGGGCCTACTTTGAAGGGGATTAGGGTCCCAACCCCGTCGGGTATTCGAAATATTTTTTCTGGCCAAAGGTCGGATACTTTTTAGACAGGACTCTTACATGCATATGTACTGCATTCTGCTGGAATGTGACCAACTTCGTTATCTGTCTGTCACGACTTTTTTTCTTGTCTGATGTTTCCTGAAGAGAATGACCTGGGGATGCGTCATCTTCCTTCCTCTCCTCCTGCATGATAAGATTGGTTCAAATGGCTCTGAGCACTATGGGACTTAACATCTGTGGTCATCAGTCCCCTAGACTTAGAACTACTTAAACCTAACTAACCTAAGGACGCCACACACATCCATGCCCGAGGCAGGATTCGAACCTGCGACCATAGCGGTCGCGCAATTCCAGACTGAAGCGCCTAGAACCGCTCAGCCACAACGACCGGCGCATGATAGGACTCAGGAATGTTATGTGCAGTGGTTGTTCAGTTACCATTCTTGAAAGACCTAAAGTCATATCTCCACTACTGTACTCCAGTTCAAAGCAATTACACACAAAGTCCACAAATTCCTGGCCTTGTCTGTAAACCAGAACTTCCCTCTCAACTCTTGATATCATTGAAGCCAGCGACAGTGTTTTCAGATGACCTCTTTTACGGCAAACTTTGTCGAATTGCCAATCTGTTACTGTGTTGTGCATGTTCATCTTCACCATGTTGCTTCAGTTGATTAATGGGTTCTTTCACAACTAAATAATGATTTAATATCACAACACAGTCAAGTTTACTTTTCAGTTAATTTACATTTATTGTATGTTGGTAGCTAAAGGTTTATTTATTGATTGTAATTTTTATTTGTAGTTCAATGCTGCTATTTTTGAGTGTACTTATTGCCATTTTGTCATTTGGAGATAGTGAGAGAAGCTGTGGACACAAGAAACAGGAGTGCCAAGTGGAGAAATCTGATATTTTCTGACAGCCAGAAACACGTATGGGGACAATGCCATTGGGCAGAGCATGGCAAGATAATGGTTTTCTTGTTTCAAGGAGGTTCCTTTTCACATTAGAGACACTCTACAATCAGGAAGACTTTCGGGGTTTGATAAAGTTCATTTAAATCCATTAATCCACAATGACCCACATCAGTGTACTCGAGAACTGACAAAGGTGATGAACTATGATTATTCCACCATCACACGACATTTGTATGGAATGGTGAAGGTTCAGTAATTGGGTGTATGGCTACCATACGCTCTAAGCCAAAACCATAAAAATCAGTGGATGGCCATATGTGCACGCACCTATTCTCGCTCGTCACCAACGAGCTCGTGAACAACACAGAACAACCCTATCCTGTATCATTATTGGTGACAAGAAATGGTGTCTTTATGCTAACATAAGGAAAAGAAAGGAATGGCTGAGCCCAAACAAAGTAACAGTTTCCCGTATAGAGACCTGCATGCATACACAAAAGGTAATGTTACGCGTCTAGTGGAACATCAATGATGGGTTTACTGTGAATTGCTTCTCCATGATGTAACCACCACTGCTGACATTTATCGTCAACAATCGAGACGTCTTGTACACGAGCTCCAAAAACAACGACCAGGAAGACTGCGAGAACTGACACTACTCCAAGACAACAAGTTAACAACATCATCATCATCATCATCATTTAAGACTGATTATGCCTTTCAGCGTTCAGTCTGGAGCATAGCCCCCCTTATACAGTTCCTCCATGATCCCCTATTCAGTGCTAACATTGGTGCCTCTTCTGATGTTAAACCTATTACTTCAAAATCATTCTTAACCGAATCCAGGTACCTTCTCCTCGGTCTGCCCCGACTCCTCCTACCCTCTACTGCTGAATCCATGAGTCTCTTGGGTAACCTTGCTTCTCCCATGCATGTAACATGACCCCACCATCTAAGCCTGTTCGCCCTGACTGCTACATCTATAGAGTTCATTCCCAGTTTTTCTTTGATTTCCTCATTGTGGACACCCTCCTGCCATTTTTCCCATCTACTAGTACCTGCAATCATCCTAGCTACTTTCATATCCGTAACCTCAATCTTGTTGATAAGGTAACCTGAATCCACCCAGCTTTCGCTCCCATACAACAAAGTTGGTCGAAAGATTGAACGGTGCACAGATAACTTAGTCTTGGTACTGACTTCCTTCTTGCAGAAGAGAGTAGATCGTAGCTGAGCGCTCACTGCATTAGCTTTGCTACACCTCGCTTCCAGTTCTTTCACTATGTTGCCATCCTGTGAGAATATGCATCCTAAGTACTTGAAACTATCCACCTGTTCTAACTTTGTTCCTCCTATTTGGCACTCAATCCGTTTATATTTCTTTCCCACTGACATTATTTTTGTTTTGGAGATGCTAATCTTCATACCATAGTCCTTACATTTCTGATCTAGCTATGAAATATTACTTTGCAAGCTCAATCGAATCTGCCATCACAACTAAGTCATCCGCATATGCAAGACTGCTTATTTTGTGTTCACATATCTTAATCTCACCCAGCCAGTCTATTGTTTTCAACAAATGATCCATAAATAATATGAACAACAGTGGAGACAGGTTGCAGCCTTGTCTTACCCCTGAAACTACTCTGAACCATGAACTCAATTTACCATCAACTCTAACTGCTGCCTGACTATCTATGTAAAAGACCTTTAATTGCTTGCAAAAGTTTGCCTCCTATTCCATAATCTTGTAGAACAGACAATAACTTCCTCCTAGGAACCCGGTCATATGCCTTTTCTAGATCTATAAAGCATAGATACAATTCCCTGTTCCACTCATAACACTTCTCCATTATTTGCCGTAAGCTAAAGATCTGGTCCTGACAACCTCTAAGAGGCCTAAACCCACACTGATTTTCATCTAATTGGTCCTCAACTAATACTCGCACTTTCCTTTCAACAATACCTGAAAAGATTTTACCCACAACGCTGATTAAAGAGATACCTCTGTAGTTGTTACATTCTTTTCTGTTTCCATGTTTAAAGATTGGTGTGATTACTGCTTTTGTCCAGTCTGATGGAACCTGCCCCGACTCCCAGGCCATTTCAATTATCCTGTGTAGCCATTTAAGACCTGACATTCCACTGTATTTGATGAGTTCCGACTTAATTTCATCCACCCCAGCCACTTTATTGCACTGTAATCTATTGACCATTTTTACCACTTCCTCAAATGTGATCCAAGTTAACAAGTGGCAACAAATTAGAACTGACACAGAAGCACAGCCATACTGGGGCACAGCGAAATCTCCCCCCCCCCCCCAAAAAAAAAAGTGCAAGAATAACTGAAAAAATCCAAGACAGATACATGGTTTAACAATTTAACAAGAGTTCACCCATCCCTCTCATGTTCTTATCTTTGTATCTTCTCCCTTAGCCTCGGCCTGTGACTATAAATGCACACTGTTGTCACACTGTCACCACTACAGTGTCATTTAGGCTAACTGGTGTAGGCTCTGACAAAAAGACCTCCCATTTTTGGAGAGGCCACCGCATGAGTTGTGGTGGTGATGCTGATGTGGAGAAGGTATTGATCGATAGCAGTAAATGTGCCATTTTCGGTGGGCATAATGGCTCAGGTAGATGAGCATTCTACGTTTGTCACGGAGGAGTATATTCATACTGATGGTTCTTCAATAATCGCGTTCAGTTTGAACTTGGCTGATATGAGTCTGTTCCTGATAGAGTTTGGGTATCAAACTTTAGAGCATCAGGTTCTGCCCTGAGAAGAAGATCTACTGGCCGATCCTGAACAGTAACAATGCAAGAAAATGTGGTGTGTATCAGCATGCCCATCCAGTAATCTCCAAAGTGCTCCATAATTAAACGTGCAGACACCCTGGGACTGTCTGACAGAAGTGTAAGAAGAATGTTGCATAGACAGCTTCACACCACTCATAAAAAATGATGGCTACCCAAGAATTAAGCGAGAGAGATTTTGACATTTTCAGAGCTGTGTGTGAGGAAATTCTTCAGAACAGTCTGCCTGACACTGCATTGATTTCTTCTTTTGAGGTCCACTTCCATTTATCAGGTACAATAAATAAAAAAAATTTCTGCCACTGGGCAGCAGAAAACCCTCAGAAATCAGAAACTTTGCCACCGAGCATTTCACAGCCATCCTCTGAGAGTCTGCCAAAGACCTTGCTGCAGTGGTGACACCGGTTCCTGTCAGATCACCAAAGTTTAGTGCCACTGGGTTTGGCTAGCACTTCGTTGGGTGACCATATGGGTCTACCAAGTGCTGTTGGCAAGTGGAGTGCACTCACCCCTTGTGAGGCCAATGAGGATCTACTTGATTGGGAAGTAGCAGCCCCAGTCACAAAAACTGATGATGGTACACGTCTATTATGTTTTAGCAAAAGTAAAAAAATACAAAAACACAATAGGCAGTGAAAATAATAATCAAAAATGGCAAAATGATAATACTATTTTATGAACTGGGAGTCTTTAACTTTTCACTGGGATTTTCAAATCGTGCTTAGAATTTCCTGGAATGTTAAATTTTCTGACAATATTATGTTATTTAAAATAAACAATCAACTTTTGAAAGTATAATGTAACTGGCTAGATATAAAAATCTATTCACTGAGGGGTGGCAGGGGAACACACATATAATGATATTAAAATTTGCAAGCTTTTCGAGCCAGTGAGGCTTTCTTCTGGCATTAGTGTTGAAGAGAAAGGGAGAGGTGTGAAGGAAAAGGACTGGTTATGATCAGAAAATGGGGAGAGTTTGGAAGTTGCCAAGAATCCCGAGTCATGGGAGACTTAACTGGACGGGATGAGAAGGAAAGACTGATTGTTGGGAACTGCACCGGATGAGATTTGAGAACCTAAGAGCTTCAAAAAGGAAGATGGGTAATACCCAACACAGAGATTGCCTACTGAACATTGTGCACAAGTTAATAAAAGTGGAAAGCTATGTGCATTCTATGTGGTAGAGGTGGGAGGCCAGGGAAAAATAGACACATAAAAATATAAAACATATAGAAAACTAAAAGACAGTGACGAAAGGAATTGTTGTTGTTGTTGTTATCTTAAGTCCAAAGACCGGTTTGATGCATCTCTCCATGCTACTATATCTTGTGCAAGCCTCCTCATCTCCGATTAACTACAGCAACCTACAATCTTCTGAATCCGCTTACTGTATTCATCTCTCGGTCTCCCTCTATGATTTTTACCACCCACACTTCCCTCCAATACTAAATTGGTGAAACCCGTGACATCTCAGTACGTATCCTACCAACCTATCCCTTCTTTTGGTCAAGCTGTGCCACAAATTCCTTGTCTCCCCAATTCTATTCAGTATTTCCTCATTGGTAACATGATTGACCCATCTAATCTTCAGCACTCTTCTGCAGCATAGCATTTCAAAAGCCTCTATTCTCTTTTCATCTAAACTGTTTATCGTCCGTGTTTCACTTCCATACATGGTTACACTCCAGACAATTAACTTCAGAAAAGACTTCCTAACTTTTAAATCTATATTTGATGTTAACAAATTTCTTGCCATCGCCAGTCTACATTTTATATCTCCTCTACTTCAGCCAACATCAGTTATTTTGCTGCCCAAATAGCAAAACTCATCTACTACTTTAAAAAAGTGTCTTGTTTCCCAATCTAATTCCCTTAGCATCACCTGATTTAACTGACTACATACCATTATCCTTGTTTTGCTTTTGTTGATGTTCATCTTATAATCTCCTTTCAAGACACTGTCCATTCCATTCAACTGTTCTTCCAAGACCTTCGCTGTTGCTGACAGAATGACAACGTCGTTGGCAAACCTCAAAGTTTTTACTTCTTCTCCCTGAACCTTAATTCCTACTCCAAATTTATCTTTCGTTTCCTTTACTGCTTTTTCAACATACATATTGAATAATATTGGGGATAGGCTACTCCCTATGTCACTCCCTTCTGAACCACTGCTCTTTCATGCCCCTCGACTCTTATAACTGTTGTGTCGTTTCTATACAAGTTGCTAATAGTGTTTCGCTCCCTGTGTTTTACCCCTGCTACCTTCTGAATTTTAAAGAGACTATTCCAGTCAACATTGTCAAAAGCTTTGTCTAAGTCCACAAATGCTGTAAATGTAGGTTTGCCTTTTCTTAACCTATCTTCTAAGACAAGTCATAGGGGCAGTATTGCATAGTATTCCTACATTTCTCTGGAACTCGAACTGATCTTCCCCAAGGTCTGTTTCTACCAGTTTTTCCATTCTTCTGCAGAGAATCCATTTTAGTATTTTGCAACCATTATTTATTAAAGTGAATTAAGTAATTTTCACACTTCTCAGCAACTGCTTTCTTTGGAACTGGAATTACTACATTCTTCTTGAAGTCTGAGGGTATTTCGCCTGTCTCATACATCTTGCACAACACATGGAAGAGTTTTGTCATGGATGGCTCTCCCAAGGCTGTCTGTATTTCTAACAGAATATCGTCTACTCCCGAAACCTTGTTTTGACTTAGGTCTCTCAGAGCTTTGTCAAATTCTTCTCACAGTATCATATCTCCCATCGCATCTTCATCAATGTACACTTCTCTTTCTATGGTATTGCTTTCAAGTTCATCTCCCTTGTATAGACCCTCTACATACTCCTTCCACTTTTCAGCTTTCCCTTCTTTGCTTAGGACTTGTTTACCAGTTGAGCTATTGATATTCAATCAGCAGCTTCTCTTTTCCCCAAAGGCATCTTTAATTTTCCTGTACGCATTATCTATCTTTCCCCTAGTGAAATATCCTTACATTTGTCCACTAGCCATTCTCGCTTAGCAATTTTGCTCTTCCTGTCAATCTCATTTTTTAAACATTTGCATTCTCTTTCAGCTATTCATTTGCTATATTTTTATATTTTCTCCTTTCGTCAATTAAGTTCAATATCTCTAGTGTTACCCTAGGATTTTTACTATCCCTCGTCTTTTTACCTACTTGATCCTCTGCTGCCTTCACTATTTCATCTCTTAAGGCTATCCATTCGTCATCTTCTGTATTCCTTTCTCCGCTTCCAGTCAACTGTTGTATAATGCTCCCTCTGAAGCTCTCAACAATCTCTGGTTCTTTCAACTTATCCAGGTCCCATCTCCTTAATTTCCTACATTTGCCCAATTCTTTCAATTTTAATCTACTGTTCATAACCAATAAAATGTGGTCAGAGTCCACATCTGCTGCTGGTAATGTCTTACAATTTAAAATCTTGTTCCCAAATCTCTGCCTGACCATTATATAATCAATCTGAAACTGTCCAGTGTCTCCAGGTCTCTTCCACATACACAACCTTCTTTTATCATTCTTAAAAAAAGGTCAGCCATGATTAAATTACGCTCTGTGCAAAATTCTAACAGGTGGCTTTCTCTTTCATTCCTTCCCCCCCAGTCCATATGCACCTACTATTTTTCCTTCTCTTCTTTTCCTGCTATCGAATTCCAGTCTCCTTTAAACTGTCTGAATAATTTCTTTTATATCGTCATACCTTTCTTCAAAATCTTCATCATCTGCAGAGCTAGGTGGCATGTAAACTTGTACTACTGTGGTAGGCGTGGGCTTTATGTCTATTAATAGCTTGCCTGCATTCCTATTTTCTTATTCATTATTAACCCTACTCCAGCATTGCCTCTATTTGATTTGGTATTTATAGCCCTTTGTTCACCTGTCCAGAAGTCCTGTTGCTCCTGCCTAATTCCCACTATATCTAACTTCAGCCTACCCATCTCCCTTTTTAAATTCTCTAACCTACCTGCTCAATTAAGGGATCTAACATTCCATGCTCCGATCCACAGAATATCAGTTTTGTTTCTCTCGATGATGACATCCTGAGTAGTCGGCACCTGAAGATCTGAATGGGGGACTATTTTACCTCCTGAGTATTTTACCCAAGAGGACGCCATCTTCATTTAACCATAAAGTAGAGCTGCATGTCCTCACGAAAAACTGCGGCTGTAGTTTCCCCTTGCTTTCAGCTGTTCACAGTACCAGCACAGCAAGGCCGTTTTGGATGATGTTACAAGGCCAGATCAATCAATCATCCAGACCGTTGCCCCTGCAACTACTGAAAATGCCCCTCTTCAGGTATCACATGTTTGTCTGGCCTCACAACAGATATCCCTCTGTTGTTGTTGTACAGAAAATACAGTTGCCTGTATCGCTGAGGCACACAAGCCACCCCACCAACGGCAACGTCCTTGGTTCATGCAGGGTGAGAATTGAGGACATACTGTAATGCCAGTTTCAACCTGCGTAGTTCTGAGAAACTGGTGTCTGGGGGATGAATCGAGATGGCAACTGTGGTGAAACAAGCACCGAGGTCACGACTGTCGTGTTGTAGAGCATGCTCTGCAACAGGATATTGTGTGTTGCCAGTATACACTCTCTGCCTATGCTCATTCATCTTAACTGGTAAGCTGGTGGTAGTGATGCCGATGTAAAAGGCCGAACAGTGTTTACATAACAGCTAGTATATGACGTGTCATTTCACAGGTGGCTGACCCTTTGATAGTATATATTTTTCCAGTTATAGACCTGATGTAGGTGGGGTAGGAGGATGCATAGGGCAAGTATTGCAGCAGAGATGGTATGGGAGGGCCACAAAAAGCTATTCTATGTATGGTGGGCAGAATGTCAGACAGAATGGATCTCATTTCAGGGCAAAATTTTAGAAATTCACAGCGCTGTTGAAGTATCTGATTAATACAGTCAATGCAGTAATTGAAAAGCCCTCATTCTCCGTGTTGATACAAACATCTTACTTTTCCAAAAAGTTATACTTCTTCAAAAATTATCGTATTTCAGAACATTCAAACTTTAAAATGAGCTCCTGTCAAAATTCTGTTCTCATAGTTTTGCAACCCTGATTTTTCTGATTACAAAAATGTATGCTTTTAATGTAATGTAATTGGATAGGCGAAAGTCCACGGTCTCAACTTGAGCCACAACTGTTACCTCAAAATAATCTTTTACAAGCCTTCCAAGAATGCCTAACATTCATCATTGCTTCACAACCCTTCCACAGATATCTACTAAAGTCCAAGGTCCCAACTTGATCCACGACCACTACCTCAAGAAGACGTAACATCCGTCATTGCTTCACAAACCTTCCACAGGTCTCTACAACATGACCATAACCTGTCCTCTTCATTCCCTAAAAACTGGTATCATTATCCTTCCAGCAGACAATGAGTGTAACACTGTGGTACTTGAATGACAAGAGTATGTAAGTGAGGGCCTACACCAGTTGTCTGACACCTCTATGTAGCATCTGCCATCAAGATCCAATCCTTGTGATAAAAACTAACCTATTGTCCCTCCTTAAAACCCCAGGGCCCCTCACAAGGACTAACACATCAGTCCATAGAAGTTATTACCCCACCCCAAACCACCCTCCCCCACCTTTTACCTTCTTCCTGGGATCAACAAACCCAACCACCCCACTCGTCCAATAGTTGTTGGCTTCAGAGCACCCAACAAACTTATATCTGACTTAATACCTGCAACCTGTAATACAAAGACTTCCCTCCTGTATTAAAGACACTAACCATTTCCTAGATCGTCTGAAATCTGTGCCCACCCCACTCCCACTACACACCATACTTGTCACCATTGATGCCATCTCCCTCTATGCCAACATCCCCCAGCTGCTGAACGGAATGGACAGTGTCTTGAAACGAGGATATAAGATGAACATCAACAAAAGCAAAACGAGGATAATGGAATGTAGTCAAATTAAATCGGGTGATGCTGAGTGAATTAGATTAGGAAATAAGACACTTAAAGTAGTAAAGGAGTTTTGCTATTTGGGGAGCAAAATAACTGATGATGGTCAAAGTAGAGAGGATATAAAATGTAGACTGGCAATGGCAAGGAAAGCGTTTCTGAAGAAGAGAAATTTGTTAATATCGAGTACTGATTTAAGTGTCAGGAAGTCGTTTCTGAAAGTATTTGTATGGAGTGTAGCCATGTATGGAAGTGAAACATGGACAATAAATAGTTTGGACAAGAAGAGAATAGAAACTTTCGAAATGTGGTGCTACAGAAGAATGCTGAAGATTAGATGGGTAGATCGCATAACTAATGAGGAGGTATTGAATAGAATTGGGGAGAAGAGGAGTTTGTGGCACAACTTGACTAGAAGAAGGGATCGGTTGTTAGGACATGTTCTGAGGCATCAAAGGATCACAAATTTAGTATTGGAGTGCAGCGTGCAGGTTAAAAATCGTAGAGGGAGACCAAGAGATGAATACACTAAGCAGATTCAGAAGAATGTAGGTTGCAGTAGGTACTGGGAGATGAAGAAGCTTGCACAGGATGGAGTAGCATGGAAGGCTGCATCAAACCAGTCTCAGGACTGAAGACCACAACAACAACCTATGCTGCTGAGCAAGTTATAGTAGTATCTCGATGTTAGTAACAAGTATTCCCTACAGGAACCTGTAACTATAGAGATAAGAAACATAATGCAACTCTGTATTTACATAAGTAACTGCACAAAATATACTGTTCGCAATACACAACTACATGGTCACACAGCATGAGGCACAGAGGTAGCATGCAGCAGTTATCCTGAGGTGGTGAGGCTGGCACAGGACAGGCTAGCATGGAGAGATGTAGCAAACCAGTTTTCAGACTGAATACCAAAACAACAAACAATAACAACAACAAATATATGTCTCTATATCTATTCATTGTGGGAGCTGCTGAAACCATTATTTTTTCAACCATTTGTGCAACTGTAACATCTGTATTGATACATCCTGTACCAAACTATATACAACTTGACCTCAGAAAAAAATAGGAATCAGTTGAATCAGAGAAAACTTACCAGCCGTTCTCCAAAACTGGATGGCTCACAATACGGCAGGAATTCATCGCAGAACGAATAGTCCTGTAACAAATGAGATTGTAGCTATGGTGATCATAGGTCTTGAGTATTAGGAGTGAGTTAGTTTTATGTTCCACAAATTATATGTATGTTTTATCAATTTGAGGTGGAATGAGTCCTTTTCACTTTTATTACACATTCATATGTAGATACATGGCCACAGGTTCATTGTTTACAAGTGTTTTTTTTTCTCAGATGTCAATTAGTAATTCCTGCTCACTACTTTTTACATATTACATAAATAGAAAGTCTTCTGCAGAATACAAGGAGTTGTTGAGGAGAAACCTTTTCAATTTCTTTTCAAATTTTACTTTGCTGTCAGACATTTTATATCACTGCAATGTTACCAAACGTTTTTGTTGCAACATTGTGCAGCCCTTTCGTGCCAAAGACAACCTTAATGTGCATTAATGAATGGCATTTGTTCTTCTTGTTCAGTAATTATGTACAGTAATGTTCCTTTTGAACACAGTGTGTTACTTACAACAAATTTCATGTGGTAATAAATATACTGCGATGTAGTAGTCAGAATGCTAGACTCCTTAAAGATGGTCTTGGATGAACACCACATATTATTCTTACAGCACATTTGAGCAACAAAAACTTACTTTGTTAAAGATGACTCACCCCAAAACATTATTACCATTTGCTTACCACTCATTATATTTATCATTGGTATAATACCCCACTATGTGCAGAACTAAATACGTTATCTTTTCGAAATTGAGAGAGACACCATTTCCAGAAAACCATGTAATAACAATTTTTACAAAATTACTTACCATTTCTTCTGTTACTATATGTGTTGTGTATGCCTGGATTGATTATGTTACAACCAATTCTGCTTGCTGAGTATTAGACAATCTTTTCTGAAGGTATCTGTCTGGAGCATAGTCTTATACAGAATCAAAATGTGGATGATAAGGAGTCCAGACAAGAAGAGAATAGAGGCTTTTGAAAAGTGGTGTTATGGAAGAGGGCTGAAGTCTAAGTATTCGTAACAAAGATCCCAAATTTACTTACCTCCATGAAATCTGTCATGCTCATATTACACTTGGAAGCAGTGCTGGCTATGAAACGTATATTGAAAAGACAGTTCAGATACCATAAGAAAGAGTAGGGGTGGGGGTATTTCACTGCAGCCAACAGAAAGGTTGTCTCTATTGGGCCCGATTTTGAGTATGACTGTAAAGTTATCGGGACATATATAAGAGGTCTAGGTGAAATCATGTAAATTGCTGGATTTTTTTACCAGCCACCCAATTCTGCTATGACAGTTTTGGAGTCATTCATAGGAAGTCTATGCTCAGTAGTGCAAAAATACCCAGACCATGCAATACTACTTAGCAGTGAACTTAACCTACAAAGTACAGATTGGGACACCTTTGGATATGTTGCAGGGGATACATGTTTTCTGAAAACTGTCTGTGTACTTTCATTGCCAGCCTTTGTCCATTGCTTTGACTACCGTTTTGAATCTGGTGTGTAATGATGGATCCAGGTTCCATCAACAGCCACAAATCCTTCAGATTGTGATCAAATGACACCGAACATTCTGTTGAAATGTAGTGCCAGATGCGCTTTTGGTCAACTGTGAGTAACACCAGCACCTCCCTTGCACACAGCGTGTTCACAGCCAATCATCGTTGCAGAATACTGCGCACTTGGTCAGCTCAGACGCCTACAGTCTTAGCGAGCTCACAAATTTTTATTCTGTGGCCTTGCAAGACATATAACAGATTTTGTCAGTGGTTTCCTTGGTGGTGACCTCAAGTGGAAGCCCAGAGCGTGCTTCGTCTTCGATGCTTGTCTGACTATGTTCAAATTCATTAATCCAAATGCAAATGGTCTTCCATGATGATGCAGCGTCTGTGTGAACTTCATCCAATTCTGTTTTGATTTACGCTGCAGTCCAATTCTTCAAAAATGAAAATGTTTAATGACAACACACAACTCGGTTTCCTCCATTTTCAGTCGCAGTGAACACACTGATCAATTCAGATGGTTGTCAACAATGAACTGTACACTGTACATTGTTGAAATTCTTTCCCAAGAAATAAGTGGGATTCTTAGCCACATATGTAATAGCTCTCTGAAGCAGGGTATGTTCCCAGATAGACTGAAGTATGCCATTGTTAAACCACTGCATAAAAAAGGGGATACGTCTGACATCAACAACTACCGCTCAATCTCTCTTCTGACTGCCTTATCCAAAATTTTTGAAAAAGTAATGTATTGTACAGTAGCTTCACACCTTCGTAAAAATAAAGTTTTCATAAAATGTAAGTTTGGTTTCCAAAAGGGTTTTTCAAAGGAAAATGCTATATATACTTTCACCAATGAAATATTAAATGCTCTGAGTAACTGGAAGTCACCCGTTGGGATTTTTTGTTATCTATCAAAGGCTTTTGATTCTGTAAATCATGGAATACTTCTAGATAAGCTCAAGTACTGTGATATGAATGGGACAGTGCTCCAATGGTTTAAATCATATCTAACTGGAAGAGTGCAGAAAGTTGAAATAAGCAGTTCACATAATATGCAAAAAAACTGGTGATTTCTCAAACTGGGGAACAATCAAGAATGGGGTGCCGCACGGTTCGGTCTTGGGTCCTCTGCTATTCTTAATATATATTAATGACTTGCCATTCTGTATTCACGAAGATGCAAAGCTGGTACTTTTTGCCGATGATACAAGTATAGCTATCACACCCAACAGACAAGAATTAACTGGTGAAATTGTAAACAATGTTTTCAGTAAATCATTAAGTGGTTCTCTGCAAATGGGCTCTCATTAAACTTTGACAAAACACAGTATACACAGTTCCACACAGTAAATGGAATGACACCATTGATAAATATAGACATTGGTCAGAATATTCAAAATTTCTAGGTGTATGCATTGATGAAGGGTTGAACTGGAAAAAACACACTGAGGATCTGCTGAAACGTTTGAGTTCAGCTACTTATGCTATTAGGGTCATTGCAAACTTTGGCGATATACATCTGAGTAAATTAGCTTACCATGCCTATTTTCATTCTCTGCTTTCCTATGGCATCATATTCTGGGGTAACTCATCATTGAGTAAAAGAGTGTTCATTGCACAAAATCGTGTAATCAGAATAATTGCTGGAGCTCATCCAAGATCATCCTGCAGACACTTATTTAAAGAGCTAGAGATCTTCACTGTAGCCTCACAATACATATATTCACTTATGAAATTTGTTATTAACAATCCGAACGAATTCGAAAGTAATAGCAGTGTACATGGCTACAACACCAGGAGAAAGGATGATCTTCACTACTCAAAGGTTAAATCTAACTTTGGCTCAGAAGGGGGTAAATTATGCTGCCACGAAAGTCTTTGGTCACTTACCTAATAGCATCAAAAGTCTGACAGATAGCCATACAGCATTTAAAAGGAAATTATAAGAATTTCTTAATGGCAATTCCTTCTACTCGTTAGATGAATTTTTGGATATAATAAGTGGGTAATTTCCCCAATCACCCCCCCCCCCCCCCCGAAAAAAAAAATTAAAAATATTAAGTGTCATGTAATATTTTGTGTAATGTAATATCCGTATGGACACCTTCTATTAACCTGACACGTTCCACATCATTGCGAAGTGTCGTATTCATGATCTATGGAACAAGTACTAATCTAATCTAAACAGTCCTTGGAATAATCATGAAGGTGCAACAAAGATGTTCCATTCTTTCACGGAAATTTAAGAGTGTTATCAAACCACCTTCGTAGCCATTCTGTTGGGACACAGTTCTTTGGTGGCATAGTTTGCCAGGCAGACTGCTGACATCTGAGACCACATATATTCTATGTGCCAGAGTGTAAGACACTGCTGTGTTGTGCAGCTCGTGACCTGCAGCTCCCAGCAGAGGGGGGAGATGTCAAATAGTCATGTCGATGAAACAGTGAATAATTTGCACAATATTATACAGCGGCAAACCCAAGAAGTGTATTTGCAACAGATAGTCGGGAAAGCCTGAAAAGTCACATCAGGGTGTACTGTAAATATTTAGTACAAATGTATCTGAAATACAAATGCCTCCTGAAACATTTCTCCTTATACAGGCCTACTGAGCCCCCCCCCCCCCCCCCCCCAAATTAATGTGGCTAATATTTCTCTCAGCTGGGGAACATGGCCCATGCATGATGGGGAACTGTACAATTTTTCTGCTGATGTGAGACAACACATAACACCGCAATACAAGCCAGCACCAATATGGGCCAAGATAGGCCTAGATGGATACGTAAAGCAGGACACATACCTTCGCCTCACCTCAAAGATCACCTGACCTCAATCACCTAGATCAGTGTTTCTGAAAGTTTCTGGGAGTCTACTAAATTTCTGCCCTGAAGCCAGTTAACCATTATGGAATGGAACATCACATCCCAAGCATAATTCGTTCCAGAATCTTACTCTTAATGCAAAACACTCGTTAAGTGAAACAATTTATCCCATATAAATTGATGGGAAACATGGTAATACGTTCCATGCAGAAAATTACTTAAGTTTTATCTTATTTATGCCATTTATTTAAAGATATGGATATAATAGAGGGAAACATTCCACGTGGGAAAAATATATCTAAAAACAAAGATGATGTGACTTACCAAACGAAAGCGCTGGCAGGTCGATAGACACACAAACAAACACAAACATACACACAAAATACAAGCTTTCGCAACCAACGGTTGCTTCATCAGGAAAGAGGGAAGGAGAGGGAAAGACAAAAGGATGTGGGTTTTGAGGGAGAGGGTAAGGAGTCATTCCAATCCCGGGAGTGGAAAGACTTATAGGAGGGAAAAAAGGACAGGTATACACTCGCACACACACCCATATCCAACCGCACATACACAGACACAAGCAGACATTTGTAAAGGAAAAGAGTTTCGGCAGAGATGTCAGCCGAGGCAGAAGTACAGATGCAAAGATGTTGTTGAAAGACAGGTGAGGTATGAGCGGTGGCAACTTGAAATTAGCGGAGGTTGAGGCCTGGCGGATAACGAGAAGAGAGGATATACTGAAGGGCAAGTTCCCATCTCCGGAGTTCTGACAGGTTGGTGTTAGTGGGAAGTATCCAGAAAATCCGGACGGTGTAACACTGTGCCAAGATGTGCTGGCCGTGCACCAAGGCATGTTTAGCTACAGGGTGATCCTCATTACTGACAAACACTGTCTGCCTGTGTCCATTCATGCGAATGGACAGTTTGTTGCTGGTCATTCCCACATAGAAAGCTTCACAGTGTAGGCAGGTCAGTTGGTAAATCACGTGGGTGCTTTCACACGTGGCTCTGCCTTTGATCGTGTACAGGACTGGAGTAGTTGGTGGTGGGAGGGTGCACGGGACAGGTTTTACACCGGGGGTAGGAGCCGAGGGTAGGGAACAAATGTCTGCTTGTGTCTGTGTATGTGCGGTTGGATATGGGGGGTGTGTGCGAGTGTATACCTGTCCTTTTTTCCCCCTAAGGTAAGTCTTTCCGCTCCCGGGATTGGAATGACTCCTTACCCTCTCCCTTAAAACCCACATCCTTTTGTCTTTCCCTCTCCTTCCCTCTTTCCTGATGAGGCAACCATTGGTTGCGAAAGCTTGAATTTTGTGTGTATGTTTGTGTTTGTTTGTGTGTCTATCGACCTGCCAGCGCTTTCGTTTGGTAAGTCACATCATCTTCGTTTTTAGATACATTTATTTAAAGAAAATTATATTACACACTTTATTACTCACAATGCATAACTAACTCTTTTTTACTAGGAAGCTGTCTATAGTCATTTCTTTTTGCCGATGCTTCCTACAACCTGGAGAAAATGCAACACAGCACTAGTGTCAAATAAATTTGTAGCGTGCATAGCCATTGCTTTATGGGGGTGATGATTTTCAATGTACGATGCAACCAATTTCCATGCTTTCAGCATTTCTCTTATTGCGCCAGAAGATTGCTGCTTTGTTGTCACCTCCTCCTCCACTGAAGAGCTCCTCTCCACAACTTCCTGCTGTAAAACACACTGCAATTTCATAAGCTCTTTGGTGGTCATTTTCTTGTCTGTGGTCTTCCACAAGTTCTTCGATACCATTGTTATCGTTCCAAACAAAGACACAATCTCATTGACTACAGGCTCTGCAGGTACTGACTCAAATGCCTCAGAGTTACATCCGACAACAAACTCCGGCCGAAGCTTCTTCCAAGCAGGAGTGAGAGTTCTCTTGGTAAACCCCTCCCAAGCCTTTTCGATCATCTTGACGCAGGCGATGATGTTGAAGTGACATTTTCAAAACTCTCTGAGAGTGAGATTTGTAGCTTCAGTCAACTCAAAGCAATGCTCTAAGAGTGCTCTAGTGTAGAGCTTCTTGAAGTTAGAAATAATCTGCTGGTCCATAGGCTGGAGTAATAGAGGCAGAAATTGGATGTTGGTGAATTGAAATTCTTTAAGGAAGTGGTCTGGTAGGACTGGAGAATGTTCTCATTAATAGGGTCACCTTGCAACTGCCTTCATTTACCCTTACAAGGACCTACCTTTCGGCATCATCCAGAATACGAAACAGTTATTTAGATACTCTTGTCACTTCCTTTGAAGCGTCTATCTCCTTAATCTTGTCCTCGTTCTTGAGGCTAGCGTAATTAGATGATGTAAACCGATTGTATGTGCATGCTAAATCAGCAATGCTCACACCACATTCACATTTCTCTATGACTTTACGTTTTATTTCAGAGGTCATTATCTTTCTCTTATGGTTATCTTCTTTTAGCTTTGTCTTCAGGAGCACTTTTACAAAGGTTTTAAAGTTTGCGCAAAAAAAAAAAAAAAAAAAAAAAAAAAAAAAAAAAAAACACTATGTGAAACAGAAGTTTGGAAAAATATGTGATCATAAGATGCACTAAGATGATAGCGGAAACAGAGCTAAACCCACACTGAAGCACATACTAAAGACATTGTTCATGCCATTGCCAACAATGAAAAGCGTTCATACTACTAAACGTCTTCCCCTGCATGCGAATAGCTGGTGACAACACACTTGGGTTGCCACTTGGGTCCCAGTTTCGAATTAAGAAAATGAGCATCCCATAAATTGCTTTCGGGTTACCAGTTTAGCCCCGGATTTGTGATCCCAAATAAATACTCTCATACCGTCTATTTCTTCCCAAATTCTGGCATGGATTTGTATTTTAATTGTCACTGTTAAGCAAAATAATGATTTGTGTTTCACTGTTGCACCTGCCAGCGTCTATCCAGGGCTTCTTTCTATTATTAACTCTTGCCTTTGGATTCAGTTCAATTAAGACATTGCAGCTACACAGTTCTATGTCCAAGGCTTATTATTCTTAGTTCACATTTGCGTGTGTGTTTAGTGAGCTCTAAATGTCAAAATGAAAGTGTTCCTTTCAAGACAAATGGTCTTTCACCAAATGAGGAAGACATAACCTTGAAGTGGAATGTGGAATATGTAAGTTGTATGTTCCCATTTCACATGGAGGAAGGGTAGATATTAGGTCAGCAGCCAAAAGCATCAATCAAACATGTACTCTGTACTCTGCTAGCACTTAAAAGAAAGACAGAGAGAGAGAGAGAGAGAGAGAGAGAGAGAGAGAGAGAGATCTTTTTTATTTCAAAGTTATCAAAACAGACCCAATCAGTAGCAGCAGCTGAATTAGGAATGAGTTATCATACCGTTAAACCTCAAGTCTTTGAAATCTGTAGACTGTACTTCTAGATTTCTGGAAAGCTTTTGACACCGTTACTTACAAGTGACTTCTAATGAAGCTGCTGCCTATGGGGTATTGTCTTAGTTGTGCGACTGGATTCGGGATTTCCTGTCAGGAAGGTCGCAGTTCATAGTAATAGATGGCAAATCTTCGAGTAAAACTGAAGTGATATCAGGTGTTCCCCATGGAAGCGTCCTTGGACCTCTGCTGTTCCTGATCTATACTGTATAAATGACCTGGGTGACAATCTTAGCAGTTCTCTTAGGTTGTTCGCAGATGATGTAATTTACCGTCTAGTAAGGTCATCCGAAGACCAGTATCAGTTGCAAAGCGATTTAGAAAAGATTGCTGTATGGTGTGGCAGGTGGCAGTTGACGCTAAATAGCGAAAAGTGTGAGGTGATCCACACGAGTTCTAAAAGAAATCCGTTGGAATTCGATTACTCGATAAATAGTACAATTCTCAAGGCTTTTTTTTTTTTTTTTTTTAAGTACCTGGGTGTTAAAATTACGAACAACTTCAGTTGGAAAGACCACATAGATAATATTGTGGGGAAGGCAAGCCAAAGGTTGCTTTTCATTGGCAGGACATTTGGAAGATGCAACAAGTCCACTAAAGAGATAGCTTACACTACACTCATTTGTCCTCTGTTAGAATATTGCTGCGTGGTTTGGGATCCTTACCAGGTGGGACTGACAGGGGACATCGAAAGGGTGCAAAAAAGGGCAGCTCGTTTTGTATTATCACGTAATAGCAGAGAGAGTGTGGCGGATATGGTATGTGGGTTGGAATAGAAGTAATTAAAGCAAAGACAATTTTCGTCACGGCGAGATCTATTTACGAAATTTCAGTCACCAACTTTCTCTTCCGAATGTGAAAAAATTTTGCTGAGCCAAACCTACATAGGTAGGAATGATCATCAAAATAAAATAAGAGAAATCAGAGTTCGAACAGAAAGGTTTAGGTGTTCGTTTTTCCCGCGCGCTGTTCGGGAGTGGAATGGTAGAGAGATAGTATGATTGTGGTTCGATGAACCCTCTGCCAAGCACTTAAATGTGAATTGCAGAGTAATCATGTAGATGTAGATGTAGGCTAAGCTCCAGTCTTTTTAGCGATTCTGTCACAGCAAAGAGTGTTGTGGTGTCACCGCCAGACACCACACTTGCTAGGTGGTAGCTTTAAATCGGCCGCGGTCCATTAGTACATGTCGGACCCGCGTGTCGCCACTGTCAGTACTTGCAGACCTAGCGCCACCACATGGCAGGTCTAGAGAGGCGGACTAGCACTCGCCCCAGTTGTACGACGACTTTGCTAGCGACTACACTGACGAAGCCTTACTCTCATTAGCCGAGCAGATAGTTAGAATAGCCTTCAGCTAAGTCCATGGCTACGACCTAGCAAGGCGCCATTAGCCTTACATAGCAATTGATAATTATCGTCTAAAGCATGTCTCAACAAGAACGATGTATACCAAAAGGATGCAATAAAGTTAAGTATCCGAGGAACTGCATATTTTTCTCTATAGCATTCATTGAGCGTCCTGTTTCAGACTTCACGATATTCTGGGTGAGCGTGCATATCGGCCCCCGCAAAATAACACTGTGTTGTCACTTCTGTCGACACATCAAGTGTGACATTGGGCAGAGCCAAAACAAGAGCACTTTTGAAAGCGGTTTTGGCACCCGACACTATCAAACAAATATGTGATGACCTTTCACTGGCCAGCTATTATTCAACAGCTACAGATGCGAGTAATCATAAGGCTGAAAAAATATCTCCATTAATTATTCAATATTTTAGACCTCATAATGGTATTCTGAAATTGCTTAAATTAGTTTCGCTGCCAAGTGAAACCGCCTCCACAATAAGTAAGTACTGCATTAGAAGAAAATAAAATTGATAAGAGCAAATTTTGCAGTGACAATGCTAACAATTTTGGAGTGCAACGAGCAGGTACAAACAATGTATTTGCTACACTGAAAAGTGAAGTAGATGAAAATCTTTTCGGAGTTGACTGCCCTACTCACATACTACACGATGCTGCTAAGACAGCCGCTGATGTGATGAGTGTTGATGTAGAAACCTTTATAATTAAACTTTTCAATTACTTCCCCATGTACACAGTACAAACGGAGCGTCTAAAGGAGTTTTGTGAGCTTGTGGACAAAGAGTATCATGCATTGTTGTTACATACAAAAACAAGGTGGTTATCTTTGTTTGTTGCTGTAGAGAGAGTACTGAAGTTATATGATGCTCTTAAATCATTCTTCCTCTTAGAAGAAAAGGCACTTAAATTTCTGACAACCCTATTCCAGAACCTGTTAATGGAGGCATATCTGAGGTTCCCGCTAGTCAGTTGAGCGCATTTCACAGACAAATACTTACTTTTGAAAAAGCAGACAGCAGTGTTATAGAACTAGCTGTGATTTTGGGAAATACTAGTAGAATCATAAAACGTTGTAAAGTGATATCTCTCTTGCAGAACAGTGAAGTTGCATGAACTAGTGAAATTCAAAAATTTCATGTTGATGTAGAATAGTTTTATGAAATGTGCACAGCTTATTTAGAAAAATGGTCAACAAATCTCAGGGAGTTTTCCATTTTTAAATGGATATTGCTGGACGCAGCACCTGAGTGGAGCAATGTGGAAAGGACAATAACATTTGTACAAGGTACAGGACTGTCAGTAAATGATAGTTTATTGTTTGAGCAGTTTTCTTTACTCAAGCAGTTCACTGAATCAGAAATCAACGAAAATAGCGATCACTGGGCTAGTAAATCGTGTCGGGAGAAATGGACCTATTTCTTTCGACAGATTGGAAAAACAGCATTATCAGTTGCTGAATCTATGTGAATTCGTCTTCAGTATTCCAGGCCATAATGCAAATGTGGAACGAGTATTTTCTCTCATGAATGTGCGATATACTGAGGAACAAACAGATTACAAGTATCAATGGTCGAAGCAATAATTAAATGTTTTTAATTATTACATGAGTTGCTCTAAGTTTTATGAATACATCATACAGCAGAAATATCTTCTCTCCAAAGCTCAGAGTTCAGATAAATATGAGGTGTAGGATAACAAATTATGTGATCTTCGCACTTCACCATACAGTGTTTCAGCAGACAATTTAGTATCTCATATTAATATTTCAAAGTAAAAAATTCTTGTGTTACCAGTATTAATAATGTAAAATGTTATTACCATTTGAATGCCCTTCCTTGAGTACTATTAAATTAATTACAGTATAAAGTGTTCATTTATTTATTTATTTTAATAAATCAATTGAATACAGCAGTAATTTGCACAAATATTTAACTTTTTTTAATGTTAAGAAAAGTGTACAGAAATGTCCCGGTTTATGATTCACAAATTATGGCCATTTTTAGTTAATTTTAGAGAAACCTCCCGGTTTGCTGGCAACAAATTCGGACAACCCTATATATCACTAAATCGTTGTCACTTGTGTGGAAAGTCCGGGAACACTTTCAATTATTTATTGCACAAGAACTAAATATTGTATAGATGTCATACATAATGCATTTTGAAGAGAAACTCTGAAAGCTTTTCTTTTACAAACATTAGATTTGCGAACCATGAGCGAGCTGGCAGGCTTCAATACAGTAATCGAATTCTTGTCATATCCATGGCATTGTCGACTGTGGAAGTCGCTTCCCGTACTCTCTTCCGGAGCTCTGCTACATCACGTGATAGAGGCAGTACATACACCAGATCTTTAATGTGTCCGCACAGAAAAAAAGTCACACGGAGTGAGATCTTGTGATCGGGGAGGCCATTTCATGAAACAGCTGTCCCCTTCTACAGCACGGCTTGCTCCGCACCTGAGCTCGCCACGTTTGCAACTAGCGCTGACTATTGGCAAATTACCAAACTATGCTGTGGCAATATACATGAAACAAAACTTTCAGGGTTTCTCTTCAAAATGACATATGTATGATATCTGTACAATGTTTGGTTCTCGTGCAATAAATAATTGAATGTGTTCCCAGACTTATATTCACCCTGTACCTTGTTATTCATCGGGACAGAACAGATACAGGTGTACGATATCATGCGGTGGCCACAGTCTGCCATCGATCCGAGGCATCTGTATCGGTGAAACAGATGTGGAACTGCGTGAAGGTCACACGTGCTGCAGGGAGGGAATGTGTGCACACAGCAATGAGTAGTATCGAAGACGGCACGCTGCAGCTAGCACAATGTTCTTGTGGGCCAGAGCAGCTGCACTTAGCAGAGCTGGCAGTGTCTAGGTGGAGGCTTTACCGGATTCCGAGGGCAGGTGGATGGCGTCAAATCCTGGACCCTGAGGAGTGTCTCTGGCATCTGGCAAGAGGAGCCCTTCTGACCCAACACGTTGGTCCGCCGCAGCCTTGCTCCGAGATATTTTGCTGTCAGGCAGCGGTGGCACATATGGCCAATCGATGTAATGCTGCATTCATTCCTCGCTACCACAGTCTTGCAACACAGTGATGTAATGTGTGGAGTGGTTTGCTTCTTGACTGTGTCTTCAGCTGCGTTGTTCTTTGAGGAACTGAAATCCTACATATAAAGCAGCTTAAAATGTCTAATTGCCTTACAAATTAGTGTGTTCAATGTTTGATGTTAAACATGTAAGGGGGAAAAAGTTTAGAAAGGTGTGAATTTATGTTTAAATTTTGTTGGAAGTCTGCTAAGTGCTCTCATTATCAAACACTGGATGAGTACAGCCTGGGTAATTTGTACTGCATTTTAAGCAAATGTTAGTTTTTCAGGCATCCCAATGTTTAGGATGTTATATCTCCTGAACTGCCTGTTGTACAATGATATAATGTTGCAGGTACATTTAATGATATACTGGGTGTTCGGAAATTCCCATTACAAACTTCTATGAGCTGTAGAGTGGAGTTATAGTGGAGTGAGTACATAATAAATTGAACAGAGATCCGTGTCCAGAAACACCATCCACTGACGCTGTAGAGTGTCAAAGTTAAATGTGTGTGTGTGTGTGTGTGTCATCACCCAGTTCTATCACTTAATGATGTGGACTCTTTGAGTCGCTTGTAACGAAGCATCCCATTAAGATCTTCCATTTCTTCTGATCCTGAGCTTCCCGTTGCCAGTTGAATCCCACTGTCTTCCTTATATCTCTGTCCCATCTGTGTGGTAGTTTTCCTCTAGGTCTCTGTTGATAAATTGGGCTCCAGTCTAGGACTTGTTTAGACCATCTACCATCTTTTGTTTGAGCAACATGACCAGCCCACTGCCATTTCAATGTATTAACTCTTTCCATTATGTCGGTGACCCTCGTTGTTCATCTTATTTCAGTTGCTCTCTTTGTCATAAGTTATGGTTGGAAATATACATTAGTCAAAACTAGATTTCTTCAGTTCAACCGACATCTTGGATATAATACAACACAGTCTACAGTAATTAAGTTTAGGTATTAGCAATCAGCAATTTCTTCGTTTCCCAAAACTTCTTCATTCGCTGTGATCTGGCTGCTCGTTTTTCTGCACATATGACATACTTCTTCCGTTCTGATGGTTTCTATGTCAGCCATGTGTATTTGTTCTTCAGAAGCAGTTTCTCTTCTCTGTATTGAATTTGGTGTGTGGTGGTGTCCAGTTCATCCAGATCACTTTGTACTTCTTTAAACCAGATGTTTTTGGTTTTACTGTTCCAGTAGTAGTCAAAAAATTGATTCAAGATTCTAGTATTTGGTAGGTGAGATATGCGGCCAAAAAATGCAATCCTTCTTTTCTGCATTGTATCAATAATGGATTCACTTTCTTTATACACTACTGAATGGGGCAAAAGTCTCCACTGCCCATTAACTTGGTGTTTGTTACTGAAAGTTGTTCAGAGTATTCTTCTATCAACTTTCTGTAATTTGTCAGTTGTTGCATGAGTATTTAGTCTGAATAGTGTTTCACTTGTACATGTTGCTTCCGGTTTAACAACGGAGGAGTAATGTTGAAATTTAGCATTTATTGAGAGAGATCTTTTTTTGTATGTTGGCCACGTGGCTCTCTGCACTTGCTGAAGTTTTAATGTTCCACTATCTATTGATGCTCTTTCATTAACATTCCAAGTAATAATCTCACCGAGATATTTAAACTTTTTTGCTACTTTAATTTTTTGATCATTATGGAGTATGATATGGGATGTGTCAACTGGGAAGCTGGGCATCATTTCAGTTTTCTCAAACGAAATTTGGAATCCAACCTTTGTCGTTTATCGTTCTAGTTGTTCTATCTGAACCTTTGCTTCACCAATACCGTTTGCTAACAGCGCCAAATTATCTGCAAATGCAGGGCAGTTAAGTTGAATCTTTCTTCCAATCTTAACAGATGGTGGGCGTATCTTGTTCCATTCATGCATGATTTTCTGCAGCACACAACTGATTCATCACCTTGTCCAAGCCCAGTATGAATCTCAAAAGGTTCAGAGAATTCATTTCTGAACCTTACTCTAGCTTTAGTATTTCGAAGGGTGACTGCAGCGAGGTTGACAAGTTTATGATGTAAACCAAATTATTTAAGAATTGACAGTAGGGATACACGATGGATACTATCGAAAAACGTGATTACTAGTTTCTTGTCCCTAAGCCTTTGATGTTTCATTATCCATTTGAGACTAATAATTTGATCAGGACAGCTTCGTCCTGTACAAAAGCCTCCTTGATATTCGCCAAGTTCACCATTAAGCTGTTCATGAATCCTGAAATACAGAACCTTGGAAAAAATTTTGTAAGTAACATCCAGCAGGGATATACCCCTATAATTATTTGGATCCAATTCATCTCCTTTTTTGTGTAGTGGATGGATTATTGCAACATTCCATTCCTCTGGTAACTTCTCAGTATTCCAAATGTCAGTAGGATGTTTGTGTAAGTTCAGAATAATTTGTACATTTGCATATTTCCAAAGTTCTGCCGCTAGTTGGTTCTCACCTGCTGCTTTATAATTCCGAAGTGAGTTAATCGCTGCTTGTACTTCATTTGGCTGTAGTGGTATAACTTTTTCTACGTGCTTTTTGTTTCTTGGATAGGGGTCAAATTCCAAATGATGTTCAGGTTCCACATTATTTAGTAACTGTTTGAAATATTTAGCCAATATCATTGAATTGTCATAATTGTTATGTGCTACCTTTCTGTTTGTATCCTTCATCATAAGAGTAGGTGGAGTGTATTTCGACTGGTACTGTTTGAATGTCTGATAGTAATCTCTTGTCTTGTGGCGATTGAAAGCATCCTCGATAGATTTTAGCGAGTCCTCATGGAATTGCCTTTTGACCCTTCTAATTTCTTTGGGGGTTGATCGTCTAGCATTTATTAATTCCTCCCTGGAGCTTTCAGTTCTCTTTTGTTGGCCATTTAACCAGGTCTTATGTCTACGTTGAATCGCTACATCGCATTCCTCATTCTACCAAGCATGTTTTTCGCGTTTCCATACAGAAGCTACAAATATATATAGGGTGATTCTATGCTGTGCTACGATTGTAGGGTAGGTAACTTCCAGAGGTGGTAGTACAGATCAAAAAAAGAAAAAATCTCCACTAAACACAGGCTCTGAAACGCATACCTGAGAAGCTATCTTCAGTGGTGTGAAACATATCGCTGTTATTGGACAAGTGCTCATGGATTTTAAGGTATGCATTTTAGAGTTCATGTTTACTGGACATTTTTCCTTTTTTTTGGTCCATACTACCAAATCTGAAAGTTGCCTGCCCTACAATCTTAACAGCAACAATCCCAGTACATGTATTCCACTGTCAGAGGTATCAGAATGGTTTTTGCATGTAACTTTACACTCGTTTGTTTCCAGTACAGGGATCCTTACCTCAAATTGACACATTTATCCTTCTCCATCATCCTTGAAAGTTTGTAACGTTATCATGTAATCACCCTGTATATACATGCATTCACAGGTGCCAGCACCTTTTACTTTGATGCCCCGCATCATCATTGGATGACTTTTTGGACATGGGTTCTTGTTCAAAATATTATGCACTTTTTTCCCTCTGCAAATCCTAGAAATTTGTAAAGGGAATTTCCAAACATCCTGTATGTAGGTACTGTCAGCAAATTGTGTTGTGAATAGAGTTAGTAGTAAAGAACTAACAGATTAATACTGGTGCATTAATACTATACTGCATGATGCTACAGTTTTCCTGCACAGATGTAATAAGTGATGAACTTTCTTCCTTCCATTGTTTTTTTAGGGGCATGTCAGCAAGCAAAAAGATTCCAAAATGTTTGAAATTATATGTATGCTTGAAATTATACACAAAGTTTTTTTAAGTCGCTAAGGACTCTCATTTTCAAATACTGGGTGAATATACTCTAAGTAATTTGTGCACCACGAGTTACACTGCCTTAAGACATAATGCTGTTTCTACCTGTAATACTTCACTTTTGTGTTAAACCTTTAATGTAAGATTATATCTCTTAATGAGTGAATTATGACAGCATTTTAAATTTTTAAATTCAGTGAGTACTCATATAAAATGCTGAAAACAAAATTTTTGTTGCCCCTTGTAGCAGTTAGGTAGGTGGCCTGCAACTGGGATCATACACTACGAGCTGTGTTAGCCGTTATATAGGAGAGCATTTGAAAAATTGATTGATTCAATGTGCCTACACTGCTGTGAACTTATAATGTTCAACCTTGGATAATTTCAATCAGTTTAAGTGAAGCACAAAATTATGCTTGTTCATTGTATGGCATGGATTGTCAAAGTACTTTTTCTAATTATAGAAATATGTCTGATTTTATCTAGTAAGCTACAAGCTGCTGAAAGTTCTCAATTTAAAGACTTCATTGTTTATTTAAAAAACATGATAATGAGGCCTTCTTTAATCCTGCTGTAGAAAAATACAGTTTAATTAATTAATCTTTAAACAGACACTCGAGAATGTTGATTATGTCATTAAGAAAGACAATATTAGTGTAAAGTGTGAAATAAGCCTATTTAAATAATTTTCAAATTACTTGTATAAGTATAGTATTTTATGCCTCCTCAACAACCGTTGTTCTATGTAACGAAATCATAAGCAATCAATCATATAAAAGAATTTAATATTGTGATAGGTGTAACATTCTGAAGAAGGGCACTAAGTGCCCAAAACTGGTAAAGAAGTTAAATTTCTCTTATGCACCTGGTTGCTTATTATTTCATTACATTGAATAAGTATGTTCAAACTTGTAATTAATACTAAAACTGACTTGTTGCATCTGCAAACAAGCTATAATAATTCAAAAGTGTGGTTATGAGATGCCACAGACTTCAATATAAACTACTGATCTATAGACCGATAAAAATTACGTGATAGTTGACACTTCATGTGTTGTAGGTAGTTTCCTCCAATCAGATTGCTAAATATCATGCGTGTACCATTCGTCGTAGCCAAACTGGTACAAGTTCACTTCCAATTCCTTGTCCGGTTTTCTTTCTTGATGGGTTTGGATACTGAATCCTGGGTCTCGCCCTTTTATTTCTAATCTTATTTCATCACACATGATGATCACTCACACACACACACACACACACACACACACACACACAACACTCTGAGCGATGTACCACAGTGATCAGCAAATTGGACTCGGGATTCGAATTTGGGAGGACGACTGTTCAAACCCACGTCCAGCAGTCCAGATTTAGTTTTTTCGTGAGTTCCCAAAATCGCTCCAAGCAAATGCCGAGAGATTTCCTTTGAAAGGGGAAGGCCGATTTCCTTCTCTTTCCTTCCCTCATACGAGATTGTACTCCATCTCTAATGACCTCATTGTCAATGGGACGTTCAAACACTAATCTCATCCTCTTGCTCCGTGCACAGTCACTACTTAAATTAGCTGGAGATAACTGCTTCAGCCGAACAGTCAAAGCTAGGCAGACTTTAAATTCCTAATTGTGGCCGGTTGCATTAGACGCAAATTTCTTTGTGAAGATTAACGCCATCTTCTTCATCAGGAGACAAAAAAAGATGGTGCTAATATACAAAAACTCAAGTTTTAACTCTGATTTAACGCAGTCTAAACACCACAAACAATTTACATAATGATACCATCACCAAAAAACTTTGATGTTGACATGGCTTAGTGTTGCAGCGCAACACAATTAATAACAAAATCTAAAGGGCACACCACATGTCTTTATTATTGCTTACGTACAGGTAGTATGCAGAACCTTTTATTCTACTAAGTGTGCGTATATATTAATCATACAGGGATGAATTAGGAATTACGGGAAAGGATTTTTTTAACCAACTTCTGACACTGCAAACTAATTTTGCCCTAGAACTTACTATTTGTGGAAAATTTTAATACAAAAAAGACTTAACTACCACAGGCAAAAGGGCATCACACCTATATTTTTAGGAGCTAGTTTATTAACCACAAATAAGAGACTCCATTTTCATATTACCTTATTACACCATTTTATTTGTTCCATAAAATTTCAGGTATGGATCCGCATAAATTTCACTTTTTCTTCTTCTAATATTTCGGCTGTATACCGTTGAGCCATCTTCAGAGTGAGCTGAGACTTCAGCCTGCTACCCCAGCTCACTCTGAAGATGACTTGATGATATACAGCCAAAATATTAGAAGAAGACGAGAAACTTATACGGCTGCATGCCCAAAATTTTATGGAACAACCATTGTGCTGCAAAAATATGAAGACGCACACCATTTTATCTGTTTTAAGTATGTGTTAACTGAACAATTTGGTCAGTGTACTCGAGAGCCGGCAAATGTGATGAACTGTGATCATTCCATCTTTGTGTGGCATCTGCATGCAATGGGGATGGTTCAAAAAATCGGGTGTATAGGTACTGCATGTTCTAAGCCAAAACGACATAGATGGCCATATGTGTATTTCCGTTTGATCGTCATCTACTGGCTCGTGAACAACATGAACAACAACAACCGTTCCTATACTGTATCATTACTGGTGGTGACAAATTGTGTCTTTATGCTTAAACGAGGAAAAGAAAAGAATGGATGAGCCGAAACAAAGCAGCAGCTCCCCTTAAAGAGACATGCATGCATCCACAAAAGATAATGTTAAGCATCAGGTGGAACACCGACGGTGAGGTATACTATGAAATGCTTCCCCGAAGTGTAACCACCACTGCTTACATTTACTGTCAACAAATGAGACCTCTTGCAGATGCAGTCCAAGGACAACGACCAGGAAGACTGCCTGAAGTGATGCTACTCCACAATAACAACTGCCCGCATTCTGCTAGACTGACAATAAACGCTATACAGGAGTCAGGTTGGGAAGTCATTCTACACCCACCTGACTCACCTGATCTCGCACCCTCAGATTTTCACCTTTTGTGCTCTTTATCTAACAAACTTCAACGAACTTCCTTTCCAGATGAAAATGTGCACTGAATATGGGTTGACGAGTTCTTCATCTTAAGACCACATGATTTCTATAGTCACGGAATCGAACAGTTACCCCAGCACTGGCCAATGACTGACTGTTGTAAACAGTAAAGGAGAATATATTACTCATGACTAAAGTCTCTGTTTTCTGTATCTGTTGTGTTTATTAAACTTATGGAAAAATGCTACTAACTTATGCACAAATCCAATAAATAGGTAGACAAAACAAACATTACATTTACAGTCCATGGTACTCTGAAGCAAACGATGTAGAAGTCAGTGGAAGATGCAAAAAACTTTATAGTCTCAGCTACCACAGCCATGATATTTTGTGCTGAGAAATAACACCACTTCAGCTGTAAAATCCTTTTATTCTTAAGCATTGCTGGTTTTGCAGCACTTACAGCTGCATCTTCTGGTACAAATCTGTATACAAGTGAAAAAATAAATCATGTAGAAAAATACATACCGTATTTATCCGATTATACGACGAGATTTTCCCCAAATTTGTCATTCGAAAAATACAGGGTCATCTTTTATTCTACATCTACATCTACATCCATACTCCGCAAGCCACCTAACGGTGTGTGGTGGAGGGTACCTTGAGTACCTCTATCGTTTCTCCCTTCTATTTCAGTCTCGTATTGTTCGTGGAAAGAAGGATTGTCAGTATGCTTCTGTGTGGGCTCTAATCTCTCTGATTTTATCCTCACGGTCTCTTCGCGAGATATACGTAGGAGGGAGTAATATACTGCTCGACTCTTCGGTGAAGGTATGTTCTCGAAACTTCAACAAAAGCCCGTATCGAGCTACTGAGCGTCTCTCCTGCAGAGTCTTCCACTGCAGTTTATCTATCATCTCCGTAACGCTTTCGCGATTACTAAATGATCCTGTAACGAAGCATGCTGCTCTCCGTTGGATCTTCTCTATCTCTTCTATCAACCCTATCTGGTACGGATCCCACACTGCTGAGCAGTATTCAAGCAGTGGGGTAACAAGCGTACTGTAACCTACTTCCTTTGTTTTCAGACTGCATTTCCTTAGGATTCTTCCAATGAGTCTCAGTCTGGCATCTGCTTAGATTAGTTAACTATTTGGACAAACATAACATTCTCATGACCTCACAACATGGTTTCAGAAAGGGTAAATCTACAGAATCAGCAATTGTCAGTCTAACAGAATACATTTTACAGTCCTTAGATGAGAAAAAGGTTGTCTCTGCAATGTTTCTGGATCTTTCAAAGGCATTTGACACCAATGACCATGAAATGCTGATACAAAAATTAAGCAACTATGGCATTCGGGGGCAACCAGGTGAATGGATAAAATCATACTTGTGCAACCGCAAGCAGTATGTATCATTAGGAAACTCGTACCAATCAGAAACCAAATCCATCAAATATGGAGTGCCGCAGGGTTCGGTAATGAGGCCATTGTTATTTAATGTATTTGTTAATGATATAGGTGTTGAGGAGGAAGAAAAGAAAATATTGTATGCTGATGACATGACAATACTAAATAGTGACCAAAATATGGAACAGCTTGAGAGAAGAGCATACATATCTGCAAACGTCACAGCTCAATGGCTGTTGGAAAATGAACTGGTTATAAATCTAAAAAAGACTATGTATGCAGTGTTTAAAAACAAGGAAAAGGCTGTAGACATGGATTTAGAGGTTGATGGAACAAGGCTGGAAGAAGTAGAATCTGATAGATTCTTAGGTATTCTTGTGGATAATGAACTGAAATGGAAAAAACATATTAATAATGTCTGTAAGAAACTGAGCTCTGTCATATTCTTAATGATGCAGCTATCACAGTATTCAGACAAGAACCTTCTGTGTACAGTGTATCATGGACTTTTCGAACCATACTTACAGTATGGAGTGACTGTGTGGGGAAACTCAAACAAACAAGAGACAAAACGAGTGTTCACATCACAAAAAAAAAGCAATTAGGACCATTTTAAGAAGAAAGACCTCTGAAACGTGCAGAAACTGTTTCAAGAATTTAGATATCTTAACTTTTTCATCATTGTATATATACAAAACAATAATGTACATCACAAAAGGTAGTGAGGACTGGATTACAAATGCTAGTGTACACACCCACAATACAAGAAAGAAGAATGAAGTACGGAGCATACCCCACCGACTGGCAGGGCTAGAAAAAGGACCCCAGTACTCTGGTTATCAGACCACTAAGAAGTCTGCCCAAAACCCTGCAAGATAGTGTACTTCACAATGACTTTCCAAAGAAACTTAAAGACTATCTCATTGAAAAAGAGTTTTACAGTGTTGCAGAATACTTATGCCATTAAATTTGTATATATTGTTACTCATTATCAGTGATGTCAAAATGTAAGCTAAAGGTGTAGAAAAATAAGTGATAAAGAATATTAATACTTTGACATGTCCTATATTACACGTACATTTACTGTACACAATGTAATCTTACAGGATCAAATAAAATTCAATTCAAATTCAATTCAATTCAACCAACGATCAACTTTATATGATCGTTCCATTTTAAATCACTCCTAATGCGTACTCCCAGATAATTTATGGAATTAACTGCTTCCAGTTGCTGACCTGCTATTTTGTAGCTAAATGATAAGGGATCTATCTTTCTATGTATTCGCAGCACATTACACTTGTCTACATTGAGATTCAATTGCCATTCCCTGAACCATGCGTCAATTCGCTGCAGATCCTCCTGCATTTCAGCTCAATTTTCCATTGTTACAACCTCTCGATACACCACAGCATCATCCGCAAAAAGCCTCAGTGAACTTCCGATGTTATCCACAAGGTCATTTATATATCTTGTGAATAGCAACGGTCCTATGACACTCCCCTGTGGCACACCTGAAATCACTCTTACTTCGGAAGACTTCTCTCCATTGAGAATGACATGCTGCGTTCTGTTATCTAGGAACTCTTCAATCCAATCACACAATTGGTATGATAGTCCATATGCTCTTACTTTGTTCATTAAACGACTGTGGGGAACTGTATAAAACGCCCTGCGGAAGTCAAGAAACACGGCATCTACCTGGGAACCCGTGTCTATGGCCCTCTGAGTCTCGTGGACGAATAGCGTGAGTTGGGTTTCACACGACCGTCTTTTTCGAAACCCATGCTGATTCCTACAGAGTTCTAGTCTCCAGAAAAGTCATTATACTCTAACATAATACGTGTTCCAAAATTCTACAACTGATCGACTACGGTACACCGCTGCAAGAAGGGGGGCAAGTTCCTTCGCGTACTCTGTGTAAAATCGAACTAGTATCCCATCAGGTCCAGCGGCCCTTCCTCTTTTGAGCGATTTTAATTGTTTCTCTATCCCTCTGTCATCTATTTCGATATCTACCATTTTGTCATCCGTGCGACAATCTAGAGAAGGAACTACAGTGCAGTCTTCCTCTGTGAAACAGCTTTGGAAAAAGACATTTAGTATTTCGGCCTTTAGTCTGTCATCCTCTGTTTCAGTACCATTTTGGTCACAGAGTGTCTGGACATTTTATTTTGATCCCCCTACCGCTTTGACGTAAGACCAAAATTTCTTAGGATTTTCTGCCAAATCAGTACATAGAACTTTACTTTCGAATTCAATGAACGCCTCTCACATAGCCCTCCTCACACTACAATTCGCTTCGTGTAATTTTTGTTTGTCTGCAAGGCTTTGGCTATGTTTATATTTGCTGTGAAGTTCCCTTTGCTTCCGCAACAGTTTTCTAGCTCGGTTGTTGTACCACGGTGGCTCTTTTCCATCTTTTACGATCTCGCTTGGCACATACTAATCTAACGCATATTGTACGATGGTTTTGAACTTTGTCCACTGATCCTCAACACTATCTGTACTTGAGACAAAACTTTTCTGTTGAGCCGTCAGGTACTCTGTAATCTGCTTTTTGTCACTTTTGCTAAACAGAAAAATCTTCCTACCTTTTTTAATATTTCTATTTACGGCTGAAATCATCGATGCAGTAACCACTTTACGATTACTGATTCCCTGTCCTGCGTTAACTGTTTCAAATAGTTCAGGTCTGTTTGTCACCAGAAGGTCTAATATGTTATTGCCACGAGTCGGTTCAATGTTTAACTGCTCAAGGTAGTTTTCAGATAATGCACTTAAAAAAATTTCACTGGATTCTTTATCCCTGCCACCTGTTATGAACGTTTGACTCTCCCAGTCTATATCCGGCAAATTAAAATCTCCACCCAGAACTATAACATGGTGGGGAAATCTATTCACAGATTAAACTATTGCTGCTGAGGTTAACATTTTTACATTGTTTAATAGAGTATATTTATAGATGCAGACTTGGATATTGAGGTCACAGGTAGATATATGTATTGAAGAATCTGGAAGGGCAGGGCTGGGCAAACGATACTCGCCTTCGAAGAGGCTCACGATTTCCCAATACGCTGAAGCGCTCGATAGAGTATCGACACTGCTCAAACCATCATGTGACATTTGATTCGTGCAGTGCTAATGCAACTACTACACGAGAAACTATGAACTAGTCATAACAATGATCTACTGTTTTGCTTAAAATTTGACAATGTCCTGCAACACAGGGCGAAACAGCATAAAATTCTATCATCTTACAAACTCTTGTAGTATTTCAAAGGTTAGGAATAAAAGTTCTCACACCTGTATTGATACCTTGTACAAACACCAACTTGCTTTTTAAGTAAAAGTAACATTCAAAAGGGGAATTGTTGTTCTTCAAAAAACATTAGTTGGTTTTAAACCCTGATTAATATTTAACTTGAGACTGTAAAGATTTACTAAGTTGGTTGCAAATAAGAAACTCTGTGGCTGTTCACATATTAGAATACCAGGTGAAAATGTTGCCAGCTTTTAATCGGCTTTAGAACATGGTGGCATTCAGATGAAACAAGTTAATTGAGAATGAAATGGCTAACAAACAAAATCACTCAAATTAAACTGACTGTAATTGTTATGAGAATAAATTACAGCAGCGAGAATCGTCATGAAGGTAGTACCAACAGAGGTCAGTAGATTGAGGGCGAACAAAAGTTCGAGAATTGTGCTTGTGACTGCGATCTTTTATTTATGTATTAGTTGCTGTTGTTACATATGACTTGTTACATATGACTTGCACTGGAGAAGATATTGTGGTCCATGTTTCACAGCTGCTGAAGCACAGTAACATGGAAGGGTTGGAGGGGTAACAGTGACATCAGCTTGGCTGAGAACTAGAAGAGTGTGGGGAGGGAAGTAGCGAGCGGGCAGCAAATTACGTCATATTACCAACTGTGGCAATCTATACCGCATACTTTGGCTTTTAGGAACATCTACCACATTTAAACTGCAGTTTGTCTGAACCCATTCATAGTCGGAATTGAAGTGACTTTAAAATTTGACAAATACTCAAAAATAGCGGTCATTTCTGCTGGAGATGATAAAAGTCTAGTTGGGAGGCAGGGGCGCACGTAGGTGCTTTGTGTTGCAATGCTAGAACACTCACTGTGAACTACGACAAGAATGACAGAGGGTGTGTCCACTGCTAGTTCTACACAGCCAATGAGAGAGCAGTGGGCAGATGATACGTTTGGAATAAACAGCCAAATATTTGTGACAATGAAGATATAAATTTCTCAGATGTTCCATTAGCATGATGATGATGATGATGATGATGATGATGATGATGATGATTACAAAAGCTTAACACAAAAGACAACAGGGTTAGTAAAGGAAAAATGTAGAAAAGGAAATGGTCCACAAATTAATGTAAACCATTTCTTTCTGTTTTATCAAAATGCAGACAACCAAAAAATGGCATAAATTTGGTGTAGGCATAATGTTAACATTTTAGGCAGATACTTTAAGTCAGTAAAATAGTATAGAATTTTTATAAGTCAGAACATGTTAAAAGTAAATTTTTCTTAGGAAACCTCTTGTAAAAAGGGGGATTGTCTTATAATCGGAATCACCTTATACTCGGCTAAATACAGTAAGCCTGAGAGAAAGATATAGGTTTTAATGGGAACGCTTGCACTGCAGTCCATTTTCCTTGACATGCTATTATTATGGCAGTGGACTGCCACCTAGATATCATGTGACGGTGATTTTCCACCTCTACACCTTGATATTCAGTGATTGCCTCTTACAGTTCCTCCCTATCCACTGTTCTTTGGTTTTTATCCTTATCTATACGTTTTATGAGAGAATTCTCCACTGTATCTTATTACTGTTAAAATATTCATCTTTTGCAGATAACACCGTTCGACATGGGTTCTATTTCTGATATTAAAGTATGTGCTTCTAGACCATTTTACCATGGGAAATTCAAATATGTAAACAAAATATCTTTGTCATGGATACTTTTTATGTAATATGTATATATATGTATATTCACAATTCGTGGCAAACACAGAGACGTTACAGAGAAATACGGGTATGTTGCCGCATCCAGTAATGGTAGAACGTGATAAGTTCTTGAGCAACAGCAGGTGGGAAGAATCAGACATCATTAGGTTATCCCCCGCCACACCTATGTCATTAAGACCACCTGAAACATCTCATTAACTCGAACGGCGACAGCCGGTCGCTGCCTCGGCAGTAAAGCTTCACACCTCCTAGGGGCAGTGCATCGAGTTTACAACAGTGGTGTTAGCCGCAATTTGTGTCAGTCTTAACAAGTGGGTGTTTTGGCTGACAAGTAACTGTCTGTCATATTTCCGAGCACGGTTGACTCTTTTAGTTCCTGTGTGTAAACTAATTGAGCCTGGTGCTGAAGGTAAAACGACTGCTTGTTTTTACACATCAGCGTTCCTCTAGTTCCCTACTATTAAATTAATACAGGTGTATTACCAAAGTGGTATTTTTAAATTTGCAGAAATGCCACGTCGTCGTGGAAGTCGATATAAGCCGGACAACTTCTGCTACATCTGTGGGAAGTTCACTTTTGCCAGAAATAGGAAGAAAATTTCTTCAGTCATAAAGAAAGCATACAAACATTACTTTGGAGTAGAGGTAGGAGACCAAGATAAAGAATGGGCACCACATTTCTGTTGTGCTACTAGTTACTGCAAACTAAATCAGTGGTGGAAAGGTAAAGAGAATGTGACGTTGTTTGCTGTTCCCATGGTGTAGAGGGAGCCTAAGGACCCTGTTACTGGTTGTTATTTCTGTCTAACAAAAATTCAGGGTTTTAGAAACAAAAAGTCGAAGAGGCACATTGTTTACTCAGATCTGCCTTCAGCGAGAATGCCAGTGCAGCATTCCGACATCCTTCCAGTACCTTCAAGAGCTCGAGGTCAAATTCCGAGTGACAGTGAAATAAGTAGTACTGAAGAAATCACAGATGATGATTCTTTATATCACTGCACAAGTGAGTCATCGCTTCATTTGTTAACACAGGCAGATTTAAATGATTTAGTACGTGATCTAGGACTAAGTAAACAAAAGGTGCAGCTGCTTGGTTCAAGATTACAGGAGTATAATCTACTGCACCAAAGTACTAAAATCAGTTTGTTCAGGCACAGAGAACATGCCTTTATCTCTTATTTTTCAACTTGCGAAGCACTGACATTTTGCAATGACGTAGCTGGCCTGATGAAAGTGCTGAACTTCACTTATATTTCACAGGAGTGGAGACTTTTCAGAGATGCATCGAAAACAAGTCTGAAGGGTGTTTTGCTCCACAAAGGAAATAAAATACCCTCTGTTCCAGTAGCTTACGCTAGTTTGACAAAAGAGAATTACGAATTCGTACAAAGGATGCTAAATTCATTAAAATACAAGGAACACAAATGGAAAATATGTGCAGATTTCAAGGTAATTGCTATGGTACTGGGAATGCAACAAGGCTACACCAAGTATGCCTGTTTTCTTTGCAAGAGGGATAGTCAAGACCAAAATTCTCACTACGTGAAAAAAAATGGCCTAGGCGAAGATGGAAAGTTGGCAAAAAGAATGTACAACGTGACAGTGTGGTAGCTCCTGAATATATACTACTTCCACCACTTCACATCAAACTTGGCCTGATGAAACAATTCGTGAGGGCCATGGATCCAACAGGCTGTGGGTTTGCATATCTAGCTAACAAATTCCCCTGCCTTTCAGCTGCAAAAATAAAAGAAGGTGTATTTGTGGGCCCACAAATCAGGGAGCTGCAGAAAGATACAAATTTTGAAGCATGTTTAACTGATAAAGAAAAAACCGCATGGGACTGTTTCGAGATGGTGTCGGAAAACTTCCTCGGAAGAAGAAGAGCTACTAACTACAAAGCAAAGGTGAAGGATATGATCTAAGCATATGAGGATTTGGGGTGCAATATGTCTTTGAAGGTACATATGATGGACTCTCATCTGGACCACTTCACAGAGAGATGTAGTGATGTATCGGATGAACATGGGGAAAGATTCCATAAAGACATTTCTACCATAGAAAGGCGCTATGAAGGGAAGTGGGTACCTTCTATGTTAGCAGATTATTGCTGGAATATCATTCGAGAGAAGAAAGATTCACAATACAAGAGAAAAAGTGATGTGCATTACAAGGCAGTGGCTCATTGTTTGTCAGTTTTCTGTAATTTCTCATGTCAAATAAATGCTTCAAAGTGTATACACAAAGGTTACTGTGTTATATGCTGGATCCCACTCTCCATTAATGTGATGAACTTATAACATCATAAAGATGTGCATTTGTTTGTCAAATTTCACCGCACGTTTGCTGCACTATATCAGAAACTGAAAAGAGAAATAAAATTGTGATTACTCATAAACTATCCCTGACAGAAAAAAACCAAAAACAGTTTTCAATTCAGCACTCAAAATACAACTAGGATCACAATATTTTTTATCAGAAATAGAAAAAAAGGTTTTTTTTTGTAGAACAGTGTAATCTATTGCACAGGACTGACTTTGAATGGTGGGTCTTCCTGTAACATGTTATGTAGGTCATGACTTGACTCCAGTAGTACATTTCTCATTACGTCCAAATCTTAGGTTTGGGATTATGTATTTTTATACATGACTGATTTCTCCACTTGTACTCAGATTGAAAATGCAGCTGTGAGTGCTGTGAAACCAGTAGTGCCTAAGAATAAAAGAATTTTACAACTGAAGCAGTTTTATTTCTCAGTGGAGGATGTTGCTAAGAATAAATTAATAACATGAGCACGCAACCTATGGTTCACGATTATTTTTCTTCTGTGTGCACCTGCATGCTTACCGTATTTACTCGAATCTAAGCCACACCTGAAAAATGAGACTTGAAATCGAGGAAAAAAATTTTTCCCGAATCTAAGCCGGACCTGAAATTTGAGATTCGAAATTCAGGGGGAGAGAAACGTTTTAGACCGCACCTCCAAATCGAAACAAAGTTGGTCCACTTTAACATGAGACACAATTTAGGTCAAATGGATGAAGATACAGCTACAGTAGTTTGGTTCGAGTCGTAAGCTTGGCAGTTAAGCTTTACCAGGTAGCCATTGCTATGTGTCAGGCGCTCCGTTCTTAATTGTACGGGTACCCTTCCTTTTACACGTGCTTCGTCTGGTTTGAATCGATTGCTTACTTTGCTTTGATGTGATAAGTGCCGTTCTCTTTGTTATAGGTGTTTATGTCACTCTAAGCTGAAACTGAATTATTTTAATGTGTCACGCATTGTTTGTCGCATTCTGATAATGAGTGTTTATGACCTTGCGGCATGGCTTGCTTTTGTGCGCGCTACCGCCGCTTACAATAAAAAAAGAGAGGAATTGTCTCATAAGCAAAACAATGGCAAGAGACTGCTATTTGTTGTTACTTACACTGCTGCTTTCTTTGATAATTGTCAACAAGAACCAAATAATAGACTGCGTATGATAGAAGATGTTCTGAACGAGAGTTTAGCAAAAATTTTTCTCCGTTTGAAAATCGTTGCAGGCGCCTCTTTAGTACATTACATTCTGCACAGAAATTAGAGTCATCTTAGATTTAAAAATCTAGTCAGTTGCCGTGATTCATTTCTGACTGTATCACTATTCAGCATAAGAATAATACGAATATAAATATGACACGGTTTGTATATTCTTCCGCATTTGCTGTTGTATCACTCTAGTTTCGTAGTTTATTAGGCAGACAGGATTTAAATGAGAGAGCAGCAAACACGAAAGAATACATGGCATAATGTTTACATTCTTCTACCTTTTCTTTTAATTTATTTACTGACGCAGAGGTTTTTGCGCCAATATTTATCTTTGTGCCTGTAAAGCATGCCTGTGTAGCGCTACATATATTCGACGGCAGAAGTTAGTTGCGGCGGCACCTACCAACATTTTTCAGAACTTCCTCTTACTTTGCACTCGATTCTAAGCCGACGGCGGTTTTTTGGATTACAAAAACCGGGAAAAAAGTGCGGCTTAGATTCGAGTAAATACAGTATTCAAAATGAAAAGTACACTCATGATCAGAAAAAACAGAGCACCTAAAAAGACTAGATGCCATTGACGTGTATAATTCAGGAATGGCATTCTGTGGCATCCGTGCTGCATTCACCCGGTTCTAAAGTTCACCTGTGGTGGTCGGCATTGGGTCACAGCGTTACATCCATCGTTCCACCATATCCCAAACATTTTCGATTGGCGAGAAGTCTAGGGATCTGGTGGGCCAGGACAAAAGGCTGACGCCTCGAGACACCAAGAAGGCACTTGTTCATGCAGTAACATGTGGTCATGCATTGTCTTGCTGAGAAATGGTGTCTGGGCTGTTGTGCAGAAAGGGTACAGCTACGGGCCACGGGATGTCATTCACGTAGGTCACACTGGTCACGGTGCCCTGGACATGCACCAACTGTGATTTGTGGTTGTACCCAACAGCACCCCACACCATAAGGCCTCGAGCTGGCGCTGTATGTCTTGTGTGAATGCAGTCACTGTGATGCCTCTTCCCCTGTCTGTGGCAAACCAAAATGTAGCCATCACTTTCAAACAAACAGAACCTGTATCATCCGGAAACATTATCTGGTGCCATTCCTGTCCCCAGTGACATCCTTCCATACACCATTGCCACCTAGCACGTTTCTGCATATTCGTCAAAGGTAGGGGGAGAAGTGGACAACACACACATAACTCGTGCCGTAATAAACAGTGAACGGCTGTCACCTGTGACAATGTACGATGTTCCACTGTTGGGCCAGAGCCGAGGAGGACACAGATCTGTCCTGAAATTCCATTCAGATGAGGTGTTGATCATCTCTACGGGACGGTCTGGGTGGTGCAACCTGACCCATTTCGTTGTGTTCTACGGCCTTCCGAGAACCATTCTGCACGCACCCATCGCATGCTAAAACACTTCGTTCCACATATCAAACAATTTTCCGGATGAATGCATCACATTCTCTCATGCCAATAATGTGCCCTCTTTCAAACTTATTCAGTTGACAGTACGGTTCGCGCATATGTCTGCGAGTTATCCTGCACGTCTGGTTGAGTCAAACTGATCCATTACCCTCGGTTTATAGCGACAACGAGAGTCGCAGGCACATTTTACCGGTAGGTGGTGTTGCGCCAGGATATCAATATTGACCTCGATCCTGCAGGCCGACACGATTCAAATGCTAATCATTTCTGCAGAACATACTAATGCACATGTCCTGTCAATATGAATATCCTATCGCTAGTTGTTCAAGGTGTTCTGTTTTCCCTGAACATAAGAGTATTAATTTTACAATGCTGTTGTTGTCCATTATCTGAAATTTAACTGAAATGTAAACAGATCTTAAGCTTGCAAAGCGGCATTTGAAGTGTGCGCCTCAAATTCACACACAGACCAAGACACAATATTGAAAGCAAGAAAAACAAGAAACTATTTTCCATCACAACTCACAATGTACTCCTGCTTAATGAAGATGTCACTTGGTATTTGGCAATGAGATCCATTTCCTTGACTGAACACCTATAAAAAAATAAAAATAAAAATTCAATTAATTCAAGTGAAATGTATAAAGAAACAAAAATTATAAAATCAGTTATGTCCAGTAATGGATACAATCATGCTATAAACACATGACATAATAACAAGTTTCTACAAGAACAAAAACAAAATAAAACTACAACAACACCCAAACTAATATGCAACAATACCAAATGTCAGGTGCATACAAATTCATTTGCAGCTCATGTCCAAGCTTCTATAATGGGCAAAATGGTAGAAGCTTCACAACTACATTGAAAGAGCAGATGAATACATCCATTTTAACAACCTGAACAAATCCAGCTTTGCCACACACCTTACCCTCTTCAAACAACATAAGACTCGACCTCCTTGAAGAAATTGTGATCTTTATCAGTACACATATAGCACCAAACCATCTTCTCAATTACCAGAATGAACCGAAAAACAAATTTTTCTGTTTCCTAGACCTCATAGCTTGGAACGGGCAAACAATCGGCCCCACTCAGTCCCACTCCTGGCATTTGAGCTGCATTTGTATCTACGAGGGTCACTCCAAAAGAAATGCACACTATTTTTTTTAATCCATCTTTTATTCTTCATGTTTGAAAGTTTTACAGTGTGTAGATGCATCCTTTAGGAACAATATTTTCATTTCTCCACACAATTTCCAACCCTCTCAACTGCCTTACGCCATCTTGGAATCATCACTTGTATACCCGCACGGTAAAATTCTGGACCAACCTGTTGGAGCCACTGTTTGGCAGTGTGCACTATGGAGTCATCATCTTCAAACCTTGTTCCACAAAGACAGTCAATTTCCCAAAGAGATTATTGTCACATGGAGCCAGGTCAGGACTGTAAGGGGGGTGTTTCAGTGTTGTCCATCCGAGTTTTGTGATCGCTTCCACAGTTTTTTGACTGACATGTGGCCGCCCATTGTCGTGCAACAGAAAACATCCTGCTTTTGCCGATGTGGTCGAACATGACTCAGTCGAGCTTGATGTTTCTTCAGTGTCATCACATATGCATCAGAATTTATGGGGGTTCCACTTGGCACGAATCAAAAAACACCGTAGCCATAACTTTTCCAGCAGAAGGTGTGGTTTTGAATTTTTTTTTCTTGGGTAAATTTGCATGATGCCACTCCATGGATTGCCTCTTCAACTCTGGTGAAAAATGATGGAGCCATGTTTCATCATCTGTCACAATTCTTCCACGACATTCATCTCCACCATTCTCGTACTGTTCCAAAATTTTGCTGCATACTGTTGTTCTTGTTTCTTTGTGAGCCACTGTCAACATCCTGGGAACCCACCTGGAACAAACCTTTTTTAACGCCAACACTTTCAGTATTCTGCAAACACTTCCTTCCCCTATCCCAACGCAGCGTGACAATTCGTTCACTGTGATGCATCTGTCAGCGGTCACCAATTCATTAATTCTCTGCACATTGTCTGGAGTGTGTGCAGTACGAGGCCTGCTGCTGCAAGGACAATCCTCAATATTGCCGTGCCCGCTTTCATCACGTAACCTGCTTGCCCATCGACTAACTGTACTGCGATCGACAGCAGCATCTCCGTACACCTTTTTCAACCTCTTGTGGATGTTTCCCACTGTCTCGTTTTCACAGCACAGAAATTCTATGAAAGCACGTTACTTCTGAAGAACGTCAAGTGCAGCAGCCATCTTGAAGACATGCTGTGATGGCGCCACTCACGGCAACAGGTTGAACTAAGTTTGAAAACAAGTGGGAAGGATGTATCTACACACTGTAAAACTTTCACATGCAGAATGAAAACTGAATTTTTAGAAAAATAGTGTGCATTTCTTTTGGAGCGATCCTCGTATATTACCAGCCAATAAGCTGCACATACTAAATAAGCTGCACATACTAAAAGGTATCAGATAGATTATATAATGGTAAGACAGAGATTTAGGAACCAGGTTTTAAATTGTAAGACATTTCCAGGGGCAGATGTGGACTCTGACCACAATCTATTGGTTATGACCTGTAGATTAAAACTGAAGAAACTGCAAAAAGGTGGGAATTTAAGGAGATGGGACCTGGATAAACTGAAAGAACCAGAGGTTGTACAGAGTTTCAAGGAGAGCGTAAGGGAACAATTAACAGGAATGGGGGAAAGAAATACAGTAGAAGAAGAATGGGTAGCTTTGAGGGATGAAGTAGTGAAGGCAGCAGAGGATCAAGTAGGTAAAAAGACGAGGGCTAGTAGAAATCCTTGGGTAACAGAAGAAATATTGAATTTAATTGATGAAAGGAGAAAATATAAAAATGCAGTAAATGAAGCAGGCAAAAAGGAATACAAACGTCTCAAAAATGAGATCGACAGGAAGTGCAGAATGGCTAAGCAGGGATGGCTAGAGGACAAATGTAAGGATGTAGAGGCTTATCTCACTAGGGGTAAGATAGATACTGCCTACAGGAAAATTAAAGAGACCTTTGGAGATAAGAGAACCACTTGTATGAACATCAAGAGCTCAGATGGAAACCCAGTTCTAAGCAAAGAAGGGAAAGCAGAAAGGTGGAAGGAGTATATAGAGGGTCTATACAAGGGCGATGCACTAGAGGACAATATTATGGAAATGGAAGAGGATGTAGATGAAGATGAAATGGGAGATACGATACTGCGTGAAGAGTTTGACAGAGCACTGAAATACCTGAGTCGAAACAAGGCCCCCGGAGTAGACAACATTCCAGTAGAACTACTGACGGCCTTGGGAGAGCCAGTCCTGACAAAACTCTACCATCTGGTGAGCAAGATGTATGAAACAGGCGAAATACCCTCAGACTACAAGAAGAATGTAATAATTCCAATCCCAAAGAAAGCAGGTGTTGACAGATGTGAAAATTACTGAACTATCAGTTTAATAAGCCACAGCTGCAAAATACTAACACGAATTCTTTACAGACGAATGGAAAAACTAGTAGAAGCCGATCTCGGGGAAGATCAGTTTGGATTCCGTAGAAATACTGGAACACGTGAGGCAATACTGACCTTACGACTTATCTTAGAAGAAAGATTAAGGAAAGGCAAACCTACGTTTCTAGCATTTGTAGACTTAGAGAAAGCTTTTGACAATGTTGACTGGAATACTCTCTTTCGAATTCTAAAGGTGGCAGGGGTAAAATACAGGGAGCGAAAGGCTATTTACAATTTGTACAGAAACCAGATGGCAGTTATAAGAGTCGAGGGACATGAAAGGGAAGCAGTGGTTGGGAAGGGAGTAAGACAGGGTTGTAGCCTCTCCCCGATGTTATTCAATCTGTATATTGAGCAAGCAGTAAAGGAAACAAAAGAAAAATTTGGAGTAGGTATTAAAATCCATGGAGAAGAAATAAAAACTTTGAGGTTCGCCGATGACATTGTAATTCTGTCAGAGACAGCAAAGGACTTGGAAGAGCAGTTGAACGGAATGGATGGTGTCTTGAAGGGAGGATATAAGATGAACATCAACAAAAGCAAAACGAGGATAATGGAATGTAGTCGAATTAAGTCGGGTGATGCTGAGGGTATTAGATTAGGAAATGAGACACTTAAAGTAGTAAAGGAGTTTTGCTATTTGGGGAGCAAAATAACTGATGATGGTCGAAGTAGAGAGGATATGTAGACTGGCAATGGCAAGGAAAGCGTTTCTGAAGAAGAGAAATTTGTTAACATCGAGTGTAGATTTAAGTGTCAGGAAGTCATTTCTGAAAGTATTTGTATGGAATGTAGCCATGTATGGAAGTGAAACATGGACGGTAAATAGTTTGGACAAGAAGAGAATAGAAGCTTTTGAAATGTGGTGCTACAGAAGAATGCTGAAGATTAGATGGGTAGATCACATAACTAATGAGGAAGTATTGAATAGGATTGGGGAGAAGAGAAGTTTGTGGCACAACGTGACCAGAAGAAGGGATCGATTGGTAGGACATGTTCTGAGGCATCAAGGGATCACCAGTTTAGTATTGGAAGGCAGCGTGGAGGGTAAAAATCGTAGGGGGAGACCAAGAGATTAATACACTAAGCAGATTCAGAAGGATGTAGGTTGCAGTAGGTACTGGGAGATGAAGAAGCTTGCACAGGATAGAGTAGCATGGAGAGCTGCATCAAACCAGTCTCAGGACTGAAGACCACAACAACAACAACAACAACAAGCTGCACAAACACTACACGAATGAGACATTACCGTCCACATGTGGATGGGCTGGTGGTCACTTTTGTGGATTTCCATCAATGAAATTGAACAGGAATGGCTAGAGGGCAAATGCAAGGCTGCTGAAGCATGCATGACTAGAGCAATGAAAGATGTTGACTATAGGAAAATTAAAAAGTCCTTTGGAGAAAAGAGAAGCTGCTGTATAAATATCAAGAATTCAGATAGCAAGCCAGTGCAAAGCAAAGAAGGGAAAGCTGAAAAGTGGAAGGTCCTTATAAGAGGAACAAATGTGAGGATAATATTATAACAATAGTATGAAAAGGATAGTGCTATTCACCCTATAGAGGAGATGCTGAGTTAAAGATAGGCACAACAAAAAGGCTGTCAGCAAGTAACCTTACGACCAAAAAGTCCTTCATCAGAAACAGTCCACACACACACACACACACACACAAATGCACCTCTGGCCTCAGCACCCAGAGACTGTGGTCATGTGTGTGAGAGTTCTTCAGGGAAGACAAGTTTCAGTTCCCAACGGATGCAGGAATGTATGAGGCAATACTGACCTACAACTTGCCTTAGGACATAGGTTAAAGAAAGGCAAGCCTATGTTTACCGCTATTGTAAACTTCGTGAAAGCTTTTTACAATGCTGACTGGAATATGCATTTGAAATTGTGAAGGTAGCAGGGCTAAAATACAGGGAGCAAAAGGCTATTAACAACTTGTACAGAAACCAGACACTGCCATCTGTCAGACATGAAAGGGAAGCAGTGATTGAGGCGGGAGTGCGGCAGGGTTGATATTCAATCTATAGCCAACAATTTGGAAGAGCAGTTACACGGTGGACACAGTCCTAAAAAAAAAAAAGGTTATATGGTGAACATCAACAAAAGTAATGGAATATTGTTGTGGTATTCAGTAAAAAAGAATGGTTTGATGCAACTTCCCATGCTACTCTATCTTGTGCAAGTCTCTTCACCTCCGAGTAACTACTGCAATCTACATCCTTCTGAATCTGCTTACTGTATACATCTTTTGGTCGCCCTCTATGATTTGTACCCCCCACACTTCCCCCCCCCCCCCCCAGTATTAAATTGGTGTCTCATAATATGTCCCACCAACCCATCCCTTCTTCTAGTCAGACTGTGCCAAAATTTCTTTTCTCATCAGTTCTGTTCAGTACCTCCTCATTAGTTATGTGATCTACCCACCTAATCTTCAGCATTCTTCTGTAACATCACATTTCAAGAGTTTCTATTCTCATCTTGCCTAAACTGTTATTGTTAATACCTGACTACACTTCATACAAATACTTTCAGTGTTGCGTTTTCCAATCTCATTCCCCCAGCAACAACTGAATTAACTCAACTACTTTCAATTACCCTTGTTTTGCTTTTGTTGATGTTCATGTTATATCCACCTTTCAAGACATTGTCCATTCCATTCAACTGGTCTTCCAAGTCCTTTGCAGTCTTTGACAAAATTACAATGTCATCTGCAAACCTCAAACTTTTAATTTCTTCTCCCTGGATTTTAGTTCCTACTCCAAATTTTTCTTTGGTTTCCTTTACTGCCTTTTCAATGTACGAGGGCTGTTCAAAAAGTAAGGTGACTTTTTAAATTGCGCAGGCAACGTACATTCGATTATCGATTTTTTTTTTTGTTACGTTGGTACACATGTCCCAAACATATGTTCACAGTTTCAAGTGTATAGCATACTTTGTTTTTGACAGATAGAAAGGTTAGACGTGTTTTAGCGTGCTCGACAATTTTCAACAGTTATAAAAAATGGAGCAAAGAATTTGCATAAAATTTTGTGTGAAAAATGGAATCAAGCACTCTAAGACACTTGAAATGTTGACAGTGGCATATGGTGAGTCTGCTCTATGTAAAAACAATTTTTACAAGTGGTACAAGCTCTTCCAAGATGGCCGAGAAGATGCCAATTACGAACCTCACTCTGGATGCCACAGCACATCAACAACAGATGACAACGTCGAAGCTGTGAAGAAAACTGTTTTGAAAATCATCGAATTACCATAACAGAAGTTGCTGAGGATGTTGGCATATCAGTCGGTTCATGTCACGCAATTTTTTCAGACTTTTGGGCATTTGATGTGTGTCAGTGAAGTTTGTTCCAAAACTTCTCAATTTGATCACAAGAACCATTGCATGAGCATCGCTCAGGAGCTCTTGAATGGCACCAATGATGATCCTAATTTGCTCAAAAAGGTCATAACTTGTGACGAAACATGGGTTTATGGTTATGATGTTGAAACCAAAGCCCAATCATCCCAATGGAAGCATCCCAGAGAGCCAAGGGGAAAAAAATTCAAAGTTTTGTTCACTTACACCCCCCCCCCACCCCCACCCGCACCAATTGCCGTGACGTAGTGCATCATGAATTTTTGCCTCAAAGTTGTACGGTCAATATGGAGTATTACTTTGACGTTATGCGCCATTTGCGAGAAGCATACACAAAAAACGTCTGGAATTGTGGAAAAACAATTCATGGCTTTTCTATCACGACTATGCACCTGCTCATTCATTACTGCTTGTGAGACATTTTTTGGCCAAAAACAACACGATAATCATGCTTCAGCAACCATATTTACCAGATTTGGCCCACTACGACATTGCCCTGTTCCCAAAACCGAAGAGACCAATGAAAGGATGAAGATTTTCGACGACTGAGGAAATAAAAACTGCATCACTGCAAGTACTCAAGGCTGTACAAAAAAGTGCTTCGAGGATTGGAAGAAGCGTTGGCAGAAGGGTATTGTACCTGAGGGGGAATACTCTGAAGGGAACAACATCAATATTGATGAATAAATAAATATTTTTTCATAAAAATATGTCACCGTACTTTTTGAACACACCTTGTACATATTGTATAACATTGGGGATAGGCTACAACCCTGTGTCATTCTCTTCTGTACCGCTGCTTCCCTTTCATGCCCTTTGACTCTTGTAACTGCCATCTAGTTTCTGTACAAGTAGTAAATAGCATTTCACTCCTTGTATTTTGCCCCTGCTACCTTCAGAATTTCAAAGACTATCCAGTCAACATTGTCAAAAGCTTTTTTAAGCCCACAGATGCTATAAATGTAGGTTTCCTTCCCTTAATCTCTCTTCTGCGATAAGCCATAGGGTCAGTATTGCCTCATGTGTTCCCACATTTCTCCAGAATCCAAACTGATCTTCCCTGTGGTCCGTTTCTACCAGTTTTTCCATTCTTCTGTAAAGAATTCTTGTTAGTGTGGTGTCACCGCCAGACACCACACTTGCTAGGTGGTAGCTTTAAATCGGCCGCGGTCCATTAGTACATGTCGGACCCGCGTGTCGCCACTGTCAGTAATTGCAGACCTAGCGCCACCACATGGCAGGTCTAGAGAGGCGGACTAGCGCTCGCCCCAGTTGTACGACGACTTTGCTAGCGGCTACACTGACGAAGCCTTTCTCTCATTTGCCGAGAGACAGTTAGAATAGCCTTCAGCTAAGTCCATGGCTATGACCTAGCAAGGCGCCATTAACCATATCTGGAGAGAGTCTCACTTGTATCGTCAATAGCGATGTTCCACAAGGATGAATTAAAGTTAAGTAAACAGACGATACGTACTTTTCTTTAGTGCATTCATACGTATCCTGTTCCAGAACTCACGCCAGCCGGCGTGTGTGTACGCGTGCCTTTCTGTTACCCGTCACTGTGGACTGGCTGTCTTGTCAGTCCACTACAGTTAGTATTTTGCAAACATGATTTATTAAACTGACTGACTGGCAATCTTCACACCTGTCAGCAACTACTTTCTTTGGAACTGGGATTACTACATTCTTCTTGAAGTCTGAGGGTATTTCGCCTGTTTCATTCATCTTGCATACTAGGTGGAATAGTTTTGTCACGGCTGGCTCTCCCAAGCCAATTAGTAGTTCTGAAGGAATGTCTTCTATTCCCAGGACCTTGTTGCAACTTGGGTATTTCGGTGTTCTGTCAAATTCTTCTAGCATTATCATATTTCCCACCCAATAATAATAGTAATAATAATAATTTTTATGGTCATGGACATAGTCTGTTTATAAACATATGAACATTAATAAGAGTTTGGAAATAAAGATACATTATACATTACAACATTAGAAATTCTTGATGGAGTAGAAACATTTATCAATTAACAGTTGCCTTAATTTTGATTTAAATGTTTCCACTTAACAGTTTTATGTTATTTGGCAGTCTGTTACAAAAATGTCTTACCGCAGAAAATGGACTACGATTGTTGCTCTTTTATTACTAAATTTTTTGTGGTAATCCCCTCTTTTGTTGTATTACAATTATGGATTTCACTATTGATTATACTACGCTCCACACTTTCTTTTACAAACAGTATAGTTCTGAGAACAAACAATAAATACACAGTTAGTGTTGTAAGAGTCTTGGGAATTTAAAATCGAAGAAATATCCTCAGGAAACAGTGCCAGCAATATTCCCAAAATTCATAAATCCGTGGGAATTTATGATTAAGGAGCAATATAGCTCAAAAAATTGTTGATTAATAGGTAAAAGTGGTAATTATATGGTTAAATCAAACCAAAAATACTGCAATATATTTAAGATAAAATTATAATTAAATTCCTCGGAATTTATAATTATAAAAATGAAATCGCTCAAATTAATAGGTCAATGTGGTTACTGTCTGAACAAAAAACGACACAAACACTCTTATATGTTTAAAAAATATTGCAATTGAATAAAAACACCAGAAAAATAAGCAGAATGTAAAATGTTACTGTTGTTGTTAGAAATAACATTTTTTGGTTTTCAATGTTTTAAATATAAAAGAATTAGCCGTAGAACAGCCAAGCATTGAAATTTACGACTCTTACATTTCCTAGAACTGCCAATGTCAAAATAATTACATTTAGAAAAACTGAGTTTATATACTGACATGCCATCTAATGAATAACTAAAGTTACTAAAATACACAGGGAAGTTTGTCTATTTAATCTGTTAAGTTTTCTGTCAATGTTAGAGATATTTTAGGCTATAAAGTTTATTTTAAACTTGTGCGAATTTTGTAAACATTAGTAATTGAAAACAGCATTTCGGGGAAAAATTATGTGAATAAATCATGATTTATGTGAAAATACAAGTGATTTTATTGACATATTAACTAACAATTCTAAAAGTGAAAGTAATATGGATATTTTGGAAAATAAATTTATAAATCATAATTTATTGCAGGAAATGAGGAGTCTTTGAATTCTGAAAGTGAAACCCCTCTAGTCATTCGTTTAGAAAAATTAAAAAACACTACAGATGACGGCCAGTTGAGAATTACACCTCCAGAGAAATATTTTGTAAGTTTAGATTTCATTCAGAGAAATATGGGGTTTCGACTTGCCTAAAAATAGTAGGCCTAGCGAATATTTTAAACTATCTTTTTCGCCAGACTTACAGTAAATATGTTTTGCACGGAATTTGCAAAGAAATTAATTCTTGGAATGATAAATCTTGGATTAAAGCTTATGAATTTAATTAGTTAATGTAGTTTTAAGGTTCTTTAAATGTTAATAAGTGTTAAAACATTCAAAATTTAAAAATTTTCATAAATTCCCAATTTTTGAGAATCTTCCCGAGCCAAATAAATATTCCCGACAATATTCCCATTTTTATAAGTTCCCTCCCACAGGGAATATACCTGGTCTACACCATTACTGTTAGTATGTTATATTCAATCAACTGAAGTATTTTCTACAGGACTGACTTGGCTAATATTAGCTATTATCTTAATTGCTCTTTTCTGGGCTCTGAAAGCCGTATCCATGTATACTATTGGTCCCCCACCCAAAATCTTGATACCATATTGTAGGTGGGAGTGTACAATTCCAAACTAGATTTGTCTTAAGACAGGTGGTGTTATTATGCTAAAAAGGGATTTTAGCAGGTAGGTGTCATACGAGATTTTTTTTACACATGTAGCTGTTGTGCTCCTTCAATGTAAGATGTTTATCTACTACAATACCCAAAAATTTAAGTTTATCAATTGTTTCAACTGATAACTCTGGCTCAGTATCCACTTGTCTTGATTTATAATTTAGCAGAAACCCCATCAGAATTGTCTTGTCCTCAGTGTCAGTTTGTTTCTGATGAGATACTCTGTGACGAGGCTAATATTCTCTGTGTTGCTTTGCACTCCTAACTGTTTGTCGGGCTCCAGCTTACGAAGGAGGTATTGTCGGCATACTTTACTAGGTTTCAATTTCATGGAATTATTATATCACTGATGTACACAATGAGCAAAAAAGGCACAGTAATGCTTCCCTGGGGGAATCCACAGTTAAGAATTCTATATCATGATTTTACTTTTTGTATATGTCCTCCAGTTGTATGACTTAACACATAGTCTCCTGTCAGTAAGATAAATCTAATGGCATTCCTCTGACTCCATAAGGTTCTAATTTATGCAGAGGAATAGCATGATTTACAGAGTCAAACATCTCAGATAAGTCTAAAGAGGTGCCAATAACTTTGTTTCAATCATGTTTAGACTTTCCTGAAACCACGTTGAGAGATTTTTAAAAGATTGTACTTACAGAGAAATGATTCAAGTTGTTCAAGAAGTAGCCTTTCCAACAACTTACTAAGTATTGATGTCCGTCAAATAGGCCTATAACTTTGTATATCGATAGTCATTCCCTTTTCTGAACCGGTCTGATTTCAGTGACTTTTGACAAGTCAGGAAATGACCCCCGGCTGAAGGACCTCTTTACTAAATGTTGTAGTGGCTTTATTAATTCATTATTGCATTCCTTCAGAAATTTGGCTGAGTTGTCATCCCAGCCACTGGATGTATTTAAATTGGAAATGGTCTTCAGCATTTCCAATTGTGTAGCACACCTAAGGACGAATGAATTACTGACATTACTGGGATTTAGCACTTGTGGTGGATCAATCACATCCTCCCTACTCATCTTACTAAACTGGTCTATAAATCTCTCAAATACTTCCTTTGGGTCGCTCAGCAATTTCCCAGAGCCTCTTATTATCATGTTATTACACACTGCATTGTCACTCCCCCAGCTTTCCTTATTTACTATACTCCATGCTGTTTTTGCTAGCAGTGCTACATTGCCTCATCTGTTCTGCATACATCTGTGTTTGTAATGTCTTATTGCTTCCCTGCAGGTTTTTCTACATGCTTTTGATTTAAATTGGACGTGCTGCAGTTTGGAGTCTCTAAAAAGAAATATTATATAACTCCTTCGTATCTTCCTTTAACTTTATCATGTTAGGGGGAATCTATGAATGCAGAGTCTCACAGCGATATCATTGAATAAAATGTTCTCGGGTTTCCAACCGCATCAATTGGTTAAAACTACACGAGCTTTTGGCCAAGCACTCCTTGGCCATTGTCAAGTGTTATGACTGCCAGTGGGCTGTTGGTGCGCCTTTATATATGCTAGCTGCCGGCTGTGACGTCAATGGTGCCCGTGACATTGCCATATATGGGCATGTTTTGAGTCGGCGTTCGATGTGCCCTCTTCAACCGCGCGATCGCTGGATCCCACGCAGCGCTGAGCTGTAAGCCACCGTCTCTATTCAGGGTGTTTGTGGTAATTTTTATTTTAATAGCTTCCTGTATTAAACTGTCCCAGAAGCTGTTAGTGTGAGCCACGACAGAGGTATCGTCAAATTTTATATGGTGACCATTTTCTAACGCATGCTCAGCTAACGCATACTTCTCTGGATAGCGTAGGCAATAATACCTCTCATGTTCTTTCCTGCAGTGTTCCACAGTGCGCACTGTTTGTCCGATGTACTTCTGGTCACATTCACAAGGTATTTTCTAAACTCCAGGTGTTCTGAGACCTACAGTGTCTTTAACTGGTCTCAGTAATTGACAGATTTTCGTTGGAGGCCTGAAGATCGATTTGATCTTGTGTCTTCTCAACAGGCGGCTTATCTTGCCCGACACAGAGCCACAGAATGGCAGCAAAGCAAGTTTCTTTTCCTGCTCTTCGTTTCTGGTCTTTTTCTACCCTCTCCAGAGAAATCAGCGTTAGCTGAGCATGCGTTAGAAAACGGTCACCACATAAAATTTGACGATACCTCTGTCGTGGCTCACGCTAACGGCTTCTGGGACAGTTTAATACAGGAAGCTATTAAAATAAAAATTACCACAAACACCCTGAATAGAGATGGTGGCTTACAGCTCAGAGCTGCATGGGATCCAGCGATCGCGCGGTTGAAGAGGGCACATCGAACGCCGACTCAAAACATGCCCATATATGGCAATGTCACGGGCACCAGTGACCTCACAGCCGGCAGCTAGCGTATATAAGGGTGCACCAACAGCCCACTAGCAGTCATAACACTTGACAATGGCCAAGGAGTGCTTGGCCGAAAGCTCGTGCAGTTTTAACCAATTGACGCGGTTGGAAACCCGAGAACATTTTATTCAATGTTAGGGGGAAGTTCAAGATTTTAGGAACTGTCAGTTTTTCTTAGTATTTTGACCACTGGGCATGCTTTACGAATGGTGTATAAAATTTGTCCCTTTTCCATTAATATCTTCTGTCTGATACAGGCCTACCTGGTGCCAGTTCATGTGTGCCAGCGTTTCCTTTAATGTACGATAGTTTATCTTTCTTTTATAGGTCCCCATGAGATAATATTTCTTTATCTGTATGGAGCTCTTCGGACTAATGCATTATGATCTGAAATGTGGTTCTCCACAGTTCTAACTACAAGGTCTTCATTGCTTAAGTTTGTAGTAACAAGATCAATAAATGTCTGAGAGTCACATGTCATTTTTGTCGGTGTTGAATTCACATGGGTGTAATTATACGACTGTGACATTTCAATATATCTAAGGTAATTTATACTATTAGTTAAGGAGTCAATGTTCACATACCTCGCTATTCTAGTCTGTTTCTTATGAGGTGAGAGTTTATCAACAAGTTCATCTAAATTACAAAAGAATTCCTCCATGTTAGTATTAGGAGATCTGTACAAGCTAACTATTATTAAACTGCTTATTTCTGAGCTTTGTTCTTATTGCAGCTATTTCAAAAACAATCTCACATGCAGATTTATCAACCCAATCAATTTTTTTACTCGCGACATTATTTTTTAAATAAACACCAACACCACTATCTTTATGTTGTTTCCTACAATAGACAGTAACAGTTTTATAATTACTTAAATTAATGCTACACATTTCTTCAGTTTTGCACCCTTGTTCATTCACAAGATAAATATACTACTAACACTTCAAAATTCACCAATTTCTTCAATTTTGTTGGTAATATATTGTACGTTTTGTGATATTATTTTGAGTTTATTGTCATTTATGATGTTGTTGTCATGTACTTTGCCTTCACAAATGCATAGTGAAGCCTGTTTTTCTTATGAACGAACTGTTTTTTTCTTGTTTAGGCACGAGTTGTAGGTCAGATCGAACAGATGCAGGGCAGCAGTGACAATCATGTATTTCTGCTTATTTTCTTCAAGGAAATTCTTCAGAGTCTCAATGTAAGCCTCAGCTTCCTTGCTTCCCACATCATTCACACTTACACCAACTATGAAATCACTGCTATGCAGGATTTTACCTTTCAAGCTGGTGTCTTGTACGATGTTTTTTGTTTTCGCGCCGGGTTTCACAACACTGCTCACTTGAAGATGCTTGTTTAAGTTTTTTAGGATTTCATCTAGTTTCTTCCCTGGCTATCTGAGAGTAAAATTATGCTGCACTTTAGTGAATGTTTTGGAGCACCAGAATTATAAAGTTCGCTGAAGGAGTCACTGACTGAATTGCCGTGATCATATTCACATCTTCCATTTCCAAAACAGCCTTCAATTTCATTTCCCTTGTTTAGACCCTCTATTCATTCTTTCCACCATTCAGCTTTCCCCTCTTTGTTCAGGACTAGTTTTCCATCTTAGCTCTTGATATTCATACAGCTACTTCTCTTTTCTCCATAGTCTCTTTAATTATCTTGTATGCATTATCTATCTTTCCCCTAGTGATGTACATTTCTAAAGCCTTACATTTGTTCTTTGGCCACTCCTGCTTATCCATTTTGCCCTAAGGCAGAAGAATCAGCAATGATCAACGGCATGAGGATGCAGAAATCAATGGAAACCACTGCATTAAAGACACATAACGTTTATTAACAGGACATGTGGCCTGTAATTGAAAAGGTGTCATGACAATCTCTCCATTGGCAAAAGATTCCTCCAGGAGGAGACTGCCAAGGTGGAGGTGACCATGAGAAAAAGGTGAATAACCAATGAAAGTGTGGTGTCACCGCCAGACACCACACTTGCTAGGTGGTAGCCTTTAAATCGGCCGCAGTCTGTGAGTATACGTCGGACCTGCGTGTCGCCACTATCAGTGATTACAGACCGAGCGCCGCCACACGGCAGGTCTAGAGAGACTCCCTAGCACTCGCGCAGTTGTACAACCGACTTTGCTAGCGATGGTTCACTGTCTACATACGCTCTCATTTGCAGAGACAACAGTTTAGCATAGCCTTCAGCTACATCATTTGCTAAGACCTAGCAAGGCGCCATATTCAGTTACTATGAATGTATTCTGAGCAGATAATATTGTGAATCATGTACCGTCAAGAGCGACGTTCATCATTAATGGATTAAAGTTAAGTATCAAACTAATTATGTCTGCTTTCTGAATTCTAATTCCTTGTCATGTTCCAGACCTCGCGTCAGTATAGTTCTTCCCTCCTCACGCCAGCCTGCGTGAGCTAAAACGCGTGCATTTTGGCCTCCACTAGCAAAACAGTGTTGGCTCTTCTGCCAACACAACAGAAAGAATAATGTTCTACGAGTCAGGGTGTGGAATGCCAGGAGCTTGAACGTGGTACGGAAGCTAGAAAATCTGAAAAGGGAAATGCAAAGTTCAATCTGGATATAGTAGGGGTCAGCGAAAAGAAATGGAAAGAAGACAAGGATTTCTGGTCAGATGAGTATAGGGTAATATCACCAGCAGCTGAAAATGGTACAACGAGAGTGTGATTTTTTATGAATAGGACAGTAGGAAAGAGAGAGAGTTACTGTGAACAGTTCAGTGGTAGGACACTGACTACGACAGTTCAGGTATACGTGCCAATGTCACAAGCTGAAGATAAAGAGATGCAGAAAGTATATGAGGACACAGAACAGGTAATGCAGTATGCAAAAGGAGATGAAAATCTTATAGTCATGGCGGACTGGAATGCAGTTGTAGGGGAAGGAGTAGAAGAATAATTTCCGGGAGAATATGGGCTTGGGGCAAGGAATGAGAGAGGAGAAAGACTAATTGAGTTCTGTAATAAATTTCAGCTAGTAATAGCAAATACTCTGTTCAAGAATCACGAGAGGAGGAGATATACTTGGAAAGGCTGGGTGGTATGGGAAGATATCAGTTAGATTACATCATGGTTAGACCGAGAGTCTGAAATCAGATACTGGATTGCAAGGCATATCCAGGAGCAGATATAGACTCAGATCACAATGTAATAGTGATGAAGAGTAGGCTGAAGTTTGAAAGATTAGTCAGGAAGAACCAATATGCAAAGAAGTGGGATACGGAAGCAAATGGAATGAAGATATACGTTTGAAGTTCTCTAAAACTATAGATACAGTAATAAGGAATAGCTCAGTATGGAGTACAGTTGAAGCACAATGGACATCTCTAAAAAGTCGATCACAGAAGTCGGGCAGATGGACATAGGTACAAAGAAAGTAACTGCAAGGAAACCATGGGTAACAGAAGAAATACTTCATTTCATCGATGAAACAACAATACACAAAAATGTTCAGGAAAATCCAGGAATACAGAAATAGAAGTCACTGAGGAATGAAATAAATAGGAAGTGCAGGGAAGCTAACAAGGTGAGGCCACAGCATTGGGATCACAGATTTACTTCAAACTTTGTACACCTTTAGTAGGCCACTAAAACAACATAATGTTGCAATAAGATGCACTCTGGCAATTCTGAGAAAATCGCAAGAGAAGTTTTACACATCTATTACATGGCTTATGTGTCTGTGCATAGGAGACGGATGTTAGAGTTCATGGTGGTCAAGCCATTTGTGTTCGAGCTTCGTACGATGAACGTCTACCAGGTGACGATTCGATGCCTGCTCAAACTTAATTCTTTTCCACCATTGGTTGTATTATTTAATTTACATGGCATTTAAGAGGTAATACAATGGAAAAAGCCATGTTTATATACACAAACTTTCAGCTTCCATTTTCCAAGTCTGTACGACAGAAACCATCCTCAATGTGTGATGTCGAGAGCACATCTGATGAGTAATTGTACATTACTCTTGTGTGACATACTATAATACTGATTGTGAATAATGTAATTTGCATCATAATTTATCATGGTTTGACTTGGGCATTCCAAGTCTGTCTCTTGTTCTTGAAAATTTAATTACAAACAGTAAATAGTCAAATGACATATGAAATTCACTACAACTTTATAAAAATGCACTTTTTTTTAAACCTCCCAGACGTCATATACATTAAATAAAAGGACCAGTGATGAAAACAATATAGATTAAAAAGTACGTGTTAGCTGGATTTGAATCGTTGCTTTGTCCCCATGTTTCTTGCACAGCTCGAACGCTAACCACTTAACCACAATGACTTCTTACACCCAGTATCTTTCCACGGATACATAAGTCACATAACAGACACGTAAGACTTCCCTTCCAATTTTCTCGGAATTGCTGGAGTAGTCCACCTCATTACATGCACGTTATGTTGTTTTAATGGCCTACTAAAGGTCTACAAAGTTTGAAATAAATATGTGATCCCAACGTCATGACCTCCCTTTGTAAGACGAAATGGCTGCATGGAAAATGTGAAGAAATCAAAAAAGCAATGATTGTCAGAAGGCCTGACTCTGCACATAGGAAAGTCAACACAACCTTCAGTGAAATTAAAAACAAGAGTGGTAACATTAGGAGTGCAGAGGAAATTCCAAGCTGTAAAATGCAGAGAAGGGAGTGGATAGGTGGAAAGAGTACATTGAAGGCCTCTATGAGGGGGAAGATTTGTCTGATGTGACAGAATAAGAAATAAAAGCCAATTTAGATTAGATAAGGGATCCAATATCATAATCAGAATTTAAAAGAACTTAGGAAGACTTATGATCAAATAAGGCAGAAGGGACAGATAACACTCCATCAGAATTTCTAAAAACCTTGGGGTAAGTAATAACAATAAGATTATTCATGTTGGTGAGCAGAACGTATGAGTCTGTGACATACCATCTGACTTTCAGAACAATAACATCCACACAATTCCGAAATCTGCAAGAGATGACAAGCACAGGAATTATCACACAATCAACTTACCAGCTCATGCATCCAAGTTGCTGACAAAAATACTATACAAAAGAATGGGAAAGACAACTGAGGATGTGTTAGATGATGATTAGTTCAGCTTTAGGAAAGGTAAAGGCAACAGAGAGGCAATACTGACATTCCGATTGATAATTGAAGCAAGACTAAAGAAAAATCGAGACACGTTTGTACGATTTGTCAACCTGGAAAAAGTGTTTTACAATGTAAAATGGTGCAAGACATTTAAAATTCTCAGAAAAATAGGGTTTAGCTATAGGGAGAGACATGTAATATACAATATGCATAACAGCCAAGAGAGAATAATGAGAGTAAACAACTACGAACGAAGTACTCTGATTAAAAAGAGTGTAAGATGGGGATGTAAAATTTCATCCCTATTGTTCAGTCTGTACATTGAACAAGCAAACATGGAAAGAGAAGGAAGGTTCAGGAGTGGAATTAAAATCCAATGTGAAAGGATATCAATGATATGATTCACTGATGACATTGCTATCCTGAGTAGAAGTGAGGAAGAATTACAAGATCTGCTGAATGGAATGAACAGTACAGAATATGGACTAAGAGTAAATTGAAGAAAGATGAAAGTAATGAGAAGTAGCAGAAATGAGAATAACAAGAAAATTAAAATCAGGACTGATGGTCACGAAGGAGATAAAGTTAAGGAATAGGCATCAAAATAACCAATGACAGACAGAGCAAGGAGGACATCAAAAGCAGACTAGCAGTGGGAAAAGGGCATTCCTGGCCAAGAGAAGCCTACAAGAATCAAATATAAGGCTTAATTTGACGAAGGAATTTCTGAGAATGTACATTTGGAGCACAGCACTGTATGGTAGTTGAACTGAATTATGTTGAATTGTGTTTTATTCATCTCATGACGTACGTTTGCAATCCATTTGGTTTGCATACAGGAGACAAGTCAAAAATTTATAAAACAATTACAATGATTTTTACATTAATAAATAATATCACTATAATAAATAACAACACTATAAGGATATTTCTTGGAACGTGTAACACATTGTACCCAGTTCAGATTTCCAGGTTGTCCCGCATGAATTCATCCGCTGAGTAAAAAAACTTGAGTGTTAGTACCTTATATAGCTTTCTTTTAAGTGAACCTAAATTCATCTGCATCGACTTATTCCCTTTTAATTTATTACAAATTTTAATTCCCATGTATCGAGGTCCCTGGGCATACAGTCTGAGGTGGTGGGTGGGGAGCATAAAATTTTCTTTGTTCCTGGTATCATGTGAATGGACAAAATGGTTTCCCTCAAACTATTCATGTCTGGTGTACAAAAATATAATAATCTCATACATGTATAAGGATAGCAGAGTTAATATTTTAACTTTTCTAAATAATAGTCGACATGGTTCTTTGTGATTCACAGTGCACATATTTCGTGTGATTTTTTTTCTGTATTTTTAGTATCGGCACTATGTTTGTCAAGTTACCCCAAAAAACTATACCATACCTAATAATGGATTTGAAGTAGCTCTTATATGCTACTTTTCGTGTGCCCACGTCAGTTGCAGTTGATAATATTTGCACTGCAAATGCAAAGCTCCTCAGTTTGTTTGCCAGGTATTCAATGAGTGCCTGCCAGCTCAAATTTTTATTTACATTTAAACCTAAGAATTTGACTGAGTCAACTTCTTCTATACTTTGGTTGTTGTGTACAATCTTAATCTGCTTACATTTTGACTGTTTGGTTTTGAACTGCATCACGTGAGTCTTAGATATGTTTAGATTCAACCCATTTAGCTGAAACCAAGTTTCTAAGGTACTGAGGGCACTGATCACAGATATGGGGATTTTTTCCGAGTCCTGATCTTCAACTAAGACAGAACTATTATCTGCAAACAGAACTGATGGGAGCTGATATTTAATGGTAAGTCATTAACATAAAAGAGAAGTAGGACTGGACCTAATATGGAGCCTTGTGCAACACCCTGAGAAATTTTTTTTCCAGTCAGAAAATAATATGTGTCATTTGAAGAAATGCTAATTCTTTGCTTTCTGTTGAATAAGGAGCATTTAAGCCATTGTAGGGCACTGCCGCTAATGCCATACTTTTCAAGTTTGTAAAAAAAGCAATGCATAGTTTACGGAATCAAACGTCTTTGTGAGGTCGCAGAAAACTCCTGCCGCCTTATTTTCTTAATGAAGCTGTTTACTGCATCAATGGTGTTTTTCCCCTGCTGAAAACCAAATTGTTTGTTTAGATTAACAGAATATTTTGCAATGAAGTTTTAGATTTGTGCAACAGGATGTTTTTCAAATATTTTTGATAGGACTGGGAGAATTGAGATAGGACAATAATTTCCCATGATCCCCTTTGGTTCCTTCTTGAAGAGTGGTTTGACTTCAGCATATTTCAGTGCCTCTGGGAAACAGCCCTCTTCAAAACATTGATTTATTGTCTGAGTTAGTGGGTTTGCAATTCTATTGTGTACCACTTTAATAACTTTGGTGAGTATTCCATCCCAACCTGCAGATTTTTTGTTTCTTAATGTTAGAATAGCATTTTCTACATCCTCCACAGAAACTTTTGAGAATTTTGTAAAGTTTTCAGAGTTTTCGCCTAGGCCAAAGGGATTTACTTTGTTGTGACAATCTGTTACATCTACATCAGACTTTGCTACACTTATAAAGAATTCATTAAAGTACTCTGGTATTTGAGTTGGATTCACAATAGTATTTCCTTCAATGTCAATTTTTAGAATTTCTTGGTTACAGGTTTTAACACCTAACTCAGATTTAAAGACTGACCATACAGCCTTTGTCTTATTTTTATGATTTAATATTATCCTGTTATTTGCCAGTTGTTTTGCTGCCTTGATAACTCTTTTAAATATGGTTTTATACAGTCTAACATATTTAATGAAATCAATATCTTTATTATATTTTAATTCTCTGTGCAGTTCGCTTTTCCTTGCACTTGAAATTTTTATGCCATGGTAATCCACTTTACTGTATTTGTTATTTTATTGCTGCAGAGTCTAGGTGGAAATGTTTCATTAAAGTCTCCAAGAAAACTATTTAGGAATTTCACAAAGTTTTCGTCACTTGAGTTACAATAATCAAAAGGCCATGTTTTCTCTCTTAGCTTCTCATTAAATGTTAGCAAGTTTTCTTTGCTAAAATTCCTGCTCATATGGGTTCTCATACGTGAAATGTTCGTCTGTCTGTGGCAGCTCAATGAACAATGCATGATGATCTAAAATACCTAGATCCAGACAAAATTTATACACAACTTCATATACATAATTAGTTAGAACATTGCCAATGCATGTTGCTGATTGCCCATTGTCTCTGGAAGATTCAAAGAAATTCAATTTGAAACCCTATTTCTTTACTAAATCAGTGAATCTTGAAGCGTGGCTACTATCACATGTGATATCAATATTAAAATCAGCATCTATTACAACTTCTTTTCTTTTTTTCTCTACAAAGGTCTTCTAGCATAATTTGAAGCTTAGATAAGAATAGTTCTGTTGTTGACATCCCTGGAATTCTTTATATCGAGATTATTATAACATTTGCTAGTGAGTCCACTATTTCTACACAACAGCTCTCGAACACACAGTCTTCATTTAAATAATTAAAACAGTTTCTGGTCTCATAATTTATATCACTATGTAGAAGTACATGAGCCTCCACGTGACTTGTTTCTCCTGCAAAAGCTACTTGCTAATCTGAAATTCTGTTTAGAATTTTAATTGTGTCCTCAGTAAACCAGTGCTCATTTAAACAAACAACTTTAATATTTGCACATTCTGACAGAATGATTTCCAATTCATCTATTTTGGTGCTTTTATTGTTAGAAGCATCAGTGTTTAAACCATTTATATTCCAGTGGAAACATACCTACTTTGACTATCATGGACTAAGTGAAAACTGGAACGGAATAGAATCAAAGCATTTGAGATGTGGTGCTACAGACAAATGCTGAAAATTAGGTGGACTGATAAGGTAAGTCTGATTAAGGAGGTTCTGCGCAGAATTGGAGAGGAAAGGAACATGTGGAAAACAGTTACAAGGAGAAGGGACCAGACGAATGGACATCTGTTAAGACAGCAAGAAATGACTTCCGTGGTCCTACAGACAGCTACAGAGGGCAAAAACCGTAGAGGAAGACAGAGATTGGAATACATCCAGAAAATAACTGAGGATGTAGGTTGCAAGTGTTGTTCTGAGACGACGAGGTTGGCACAGGAGAAGAATTCGTCGTGGGCTTCATCCAACCAGTCAGAAGACTGGTGACTCAAAAAAAGTTTCATTTTTTATACATTTGTATTCCCTTTTGCCTGCTTTATTTGCAGTGATTTTTCTATTTCTCCCCTTCATCAGTTAAATTCAATCCCTCCTGTTTTATCCAAGGATATCTATCTGCTAGGCCTTGTCTGTTACCTGTTTGATCCTCTGCTGCCTTAGTCAAATTGAATCGGGCAATACTGAAATGTATCATTCGCGTAAACATGACGTTGTCAGAAAAATAACACAAAGTTGACTGGCTCTCATTTATTAGCACAAAGTGCAGATGCCAAAGGTAACTTAACTCATTTACTTGATGTAGAAGACAGTAAGCAAATACAAATGTACAGAAAATGCACAGAGGTCATCCAGTCAACCACACTCAGTTCAAGATTTGTGTGAGTACAATGTACGAGATGCATTCAAGTTCTAAGACCTTCGATTTTTTTTCTCCGGGCTGGAAAGAGATAGAAACATGCGCATTGTTTTAAAATGAGGCCGCGTTCATTGTCAATACGTCCCAGAGATGGCAGCACCGTACGGCAGATGGAATTTTACCGCCAGCGGCGAGAATGAGAACTGTTTTAAATACTTAAAATTGCGACATTTTCCTTACTTGAACAGCGTGCAATCATTCGTTTTCTGAATTTGCGTGGTGTGAAAACAATTGAAATTCATCGACAGTCGAAGGAGACATGTGGTGATGGGGTTATGGATGTGTCGAAAGTGCGTTCGTGGGTGCGACAGTTTAATGAAGGCAGAACATCATATGACAACAAACCGAAACAACCTCGGGCTCGCACATGCTGGCCTGACGACATAATCGAGAAAGTGGAGAGAATTGTTTTGGGGGATCGCCAAATGACTGTCGAACAGATCGCCTCCAGAGTTGGCATTTCTGTGGGTTCTGTGCACACAATCCCGCACGACGACCTAAAAATGCGAAAAGTGTCATCCAGGTGGGTGCCACGAATGCTGACGGACGACCACACGGCTGCCCGTGTGGCACGTTGCCGAGCAATGTTGACGCGCAACGACAGCAGGAATGGGACTTTCTTTTCGTCGGTTGTGACAATGGATGAGACGTGGATGCCATTTTTCAATCCAGAAACAAAGCACCAGTCAGCTCAATGGAAGCGCACAGATTCACTGCCACCAAAAAAATTTCGGGTAACCGACAGTGCTGAAAAAATGATGGTGTCCATGTTCTGGGACAGCGAGGGCGTAATCCTTACCCATTGCGTTCCAAAGGGCACTACAGTAACAGGTGCATCCTACGAAAATGTTTTGAAGAACAAATTCCTTCCTGCACTGCAACAAAAACGTCCGGGAAGGACTGCGCGTGTGCTGTTTCACCGAGACAACGCACCCGCACATTGAGCTAACGTTACAGTTTCTTCGTGATAACAACTTTGAAGTGATTCCTCATGCTCCCTACTCACCTGACCTGGCTCCTAGTGACTTTTGGCTTTTTCCAACAATGAAAGACACTCTCCGTGGCCGCACATTCACCAGCCGTGCTGCTATTGCCTCAGCGATTTTCCAGTGGTCAAAACAGACTCCTGAAGAAGCCTTCGCCGCTGCCATGGAATCATGGCAGCAGCGTTGTGAAAAATGTGTACGTCTGCAGGGCGATTACGTCGAGAAGTAACGCAAGTTTCATCGATTTCGGGTGAGTAGTTAATTAGAAAAAAAAATCGGAGTCCTTAGAACTTGAATGCACCTCGTACACCAACCAAGAAAAGGTAGAAATGGTACTCATCCGTAGGGAGTATAAGTTAGCAGACCAGTAACTGCAATAATGTTTCCTTATTTACAACATAGGTATCTGCAGTACTATTAAATAAAATGTAGCATTTCTATCTTTTGTTTGTTAGTGTACATTGTACTCAAACAATAATTCAACAGAAGATGGTTGGCTGAATGACCACTGTGCATGTTCCTTGTGTTTCCATCTCTTTACTAGCAAGTGGACGACTTACATTATCCTGGGTATCTGCTCTTTGTAATAGTAGGAGAAGCAAAGTAAATCATAACTTATTTTTTTTAAAAAAAGTCCTGTTTACGTGAATGGTAAACTGGGAGATGGTTTTGAATAGGTCTTGAGGAAATCAAGTGAATTACTGAATAAAAAATACAACACACTATTTAAAAAACACACTCTTCATATCACGATAAGGAACAAAGTTTTAAAAAATATAACGATGCGTGTTAAAGTCCCCCAGGTAATTAAACAACATTTGCTCAATATACAAGAGGTGTTCAATAAATAATGCAACAATTTTTTTTCAGCCGGTATCAGTTACAAAAAAATGCAGACTTTGTTATCAGGCAGTGGAATATTCCCGCTTCAGCCCCTATTGTTTCATGAAGTTCCAATAGGTGGTGGCACTATACACAGCCTTAAAAATGCCATCTGTAAAAGAGGTGCATTCCAAGCATAGAGTAAATATCTCTGGAGTGAGCATTCACATGCACAGAACAGATTTTGTGTTGTCAACATACATTGCCGGCCTGGTCACGTCATCTCGGGACGTCGTGTGTTTGTCCGTATAGCGCCCTGTATATTTAGAATGTCACTACCTCCCTAGTACAGACGGATTCTTATCGTACGTGTCGTGGATTATTTATATATGTTGCGCAGACATTTTAACAGTATCCATTTGATACCGGGAATAAACCAGCTACGTAACTTTTAAGGGCAAGTGATATTACATTCTGCTTGTTTGCGATAGGTGTCATAGTTCAGACGCACTCGATTTTTGGTAGTTTTCACTATGATACGGCACTTTATAGTATTACAGAGCCTGACGTACATTTTTGCAGTGATAGTCCTGCAAAACGACTTGACAGTACGCTAGTACTTTTGCAAGTGTCCGAAAAACACCGAATTTGCCAGACATTAGCGATTATATCCCTGTTAATTCGTCCTTTTTTCTTGTATTTCTGCGTATTTATTTACTCGTTTTTGCAACCTAAAGCACACTTTTTCTTACTGGTGGCACTTTGATGTATTTATTTAATGCATTTTAAGTACTTGCTCCCAGTTTATTAAATAAATAGTAGACTGAGTAATCTATATACATTATCGACAAGTCACAGATAAATGCATGGGGGATAGTATTTACTTCCTGTTCCACTAGCAAATTTACGAGAGGAAGCGACTGTTTGTAAGCTTTTGTACAAAGTCAAACGCTTTGAATTTTCGGCGCGGTTGCAACAGCTCGTGGAAGAGGATGCGTTCAGTGCGACACTTGTTTTCAGTGATGAAGCAACATTTTTTCTTAATGGTGAACTGAACAGACACAACGTGAGAATCTGGGCGGTAGAGAATCCTTACGCATTCGTGCAGAAAATTCGCAATTCACCAAAAGTTAACATGTTTTGTGCAATCTCACGGTTTAAAGTTTACGGCCCCTTTTTCTTCTGCGAAAAAAACGTTACAGGACACGTGTATTTGGACATGCTTGAAAATTGGCTCGTGCCACAACTGGAGACCGACAGCGCCAACTTCATCTTTCAACAGGATGGTGCTCCACCGCACTTCCATCATAATGTTCGGCATTTCTTAAACAGGGATTGGAAAACCGATGGATAGGTCGTGGTGGAGATCATGATCAGCAATTCAATTCATGTCATGGCCTCCACGCTCTCCCGACTTAACCCCGTGCGATTTCTTTCTGTGGGGTTATGTGAAAGATTCAGTGTTTAAATCTCATCTACCAAGAAACGTGCCAGAACTGTGAGCTCGCAATAACGATGCTTTTGAACTCATTGATGGGGACATGCTGCGCCGAGTGTGGGAGGAACTTGATTATCAGCTTGATGTCTGCCGAATCACTAAAGGGGCACATATCGAACATTTTTGAATGCCTAAAAAAACTTTTTGAGTTTTTGTATGTGTGTGCAAAGCATTGTGAAAATATCTCAAATAATAAAGTTATTGTAGAGCTGTGAAATCGCTCCAATCATTTGTAATAACCCTGTAAACACAATTTGTGTATATATATATTCATATTTACTGATGTGTATGGCTACTGTAAATTTGTATGTTTCTGATTCGAGAATATATATATCACAAAAATGCACATGAACTTCTCCTTCTCCATGACAACACAAGGCCTCACAAAGGTCTGCACATCCGAGAGGAGCATACAAAATTTCACTATTCTTCATCACCACTCTACAGTTCAGATCTCTCACCTTCTGACTTTCATCTGCTTGGTCCAATGAAGGATGCACCTCATGAGAAGCAGTACATAGATGATGGGGAGGTTATTGATGCAGAAGAACATTGGCTCAGACATAAACCAGTAGAGTGGTAGAGTGGAGGCATAGAGGCCCTCCTAGTAAGTTGGCGCAAAGCTATCACATCGAATGGAGATTATGGTTAAAAACAAGGTTTTGTAGCCAAAAGAGTGGGGAATAATATGGTGTATTGGAATCCTGAATAAAACCAGCCTGGTTCCAGAAAAGAGCTGTGTTGCATTACTTACTGAATGCCACTTATTCATACATTTTTATTTTGTTTCCAGACAAAAATTTATTTGAAACTGTGAAGATAAATGGGGCACCCTGTGCATATGACGAATCTGACAGATAGGGTGAGCATTGGTCTGTGACTGTTTGCTGACAACACTGTAGTGTACAATAAGATAGTGCCAATGGTGTCGATGTCAGTGGTATTGAGAAACAGCTGAAATTTTTAAAATTGAACAAAGCTCCATGGCCCGATGGAATCTCCATTAGATTCAATACTACTTATAATATATCATAGAGCCCTTGAACAAAAAACCTGCACAATTCTTGGAAAAAAGCACAAGTCACACCCATCTACAAGAATGGTAGCAGAAGCAATCCAAAGAAACTACTGTACAATACTCTTGACATCAATTTGTTGTAGAATCTTAGAACATATTCTGAGTTCAAACATAATGAGGTATCTCAGACCTCTGTGCCGACCACAATGGATTTTGGAAACATAGATTATATGAAACCCAACTCACACTTTTCTCGCATGACATCCTATTCTGAAATATGCGCATCGGGACAGTCCAGGTAGATGCAGTAATTCTCGATTTCCAGAAAACATTTGACTCAGTACCACACCTATGCTTACTGTCAAAAGTTTGATCATATGGGTTATCAAGTGAAATTGTTGACTGGATTGAGGACTTTTCAGCAGGGAGGACACAGCACTTTATCACAGATGGAGAGTCATTGTCAGGTGTGCCCCAGGGTAGTGTGTTGGGTCACTTGCTGTTCATGTTGCATATTAATGATCCTGCACACAGCATTAATAGTAACCTCAGACTTTTATAGATGATGCAGTTACCTACAACACAGTACAGCCTCAACAGAGCTGTACAAATGTTCAGTCAGACCTTGACAAGATTTCAAAGCAATGCAATGATTGCCAACTTGCTTTAAGTATTCAAAAATATAAAACTGTGCATTTCATAAAATGAAAAAACATAGTATCCTATGACTATAACATCAATGAGTCAGAGTGGGAATTGGCCAACTCGTACAAATTCCTGGGCTCAGTTGTGGGCAAAGCAGGTGGTGGACCAGTTTATGGGTAGAATACTGGAGAATTGCAGTCAGTCTACAAAGGAAATTGCTTACAAATCGCTTGTGTGACCCATTCCAGGATATTGTTCATGTATGTGGGACCCAGTCCAAATAGTGCTAACAAGGGATATTGAACATATACAGAGAAGGGTACCACAAATGCTCACAGGTTTGTTTGGTCCGTAGGAAAGTGTCACAGGGATGCTGAAGGAATTGAACTGGGAGACTCTTGAAGATAGGAAAACTATCCTGAGAAACCGGCTTTAAATGATGACTCTATGAATATACTACAATCCTTACATGTCACTGCCATAGGGATTGTCACGATAAGATTAAATTAATTACAGTACACACTGAGGGATTTAAACAATAATTTTTCCCATGCCCCGAACATGAATGGAATGGAAAAAAGCCCTAATAACTGGTACAATGGGATATACCCTCTGGCATGCACATCACAGATGTGGATGTCTTGTCACTGAGTGACTGTAAGAGGATACAGGATCTCTTGGACAGAACTTCTATTAGACTTCTAATGGCAGCTTGCTCCAAATGTGGAAACATATAAGTTAATGCAGATAAGTAGGAAAAACAATCCTACTTTACTTGAATACACTATTATCGGTGTATTACTGGACACAGCAATGTCGATTAAAATCTAAACACAATGTTGCAGTGTGATAAAAATTAAATGAGCAAATAAGGTCAGTTGTAGGGAAGGCGGACGGTTGACTTTGGTTTATCGAAGGATTCTAGGAAAGTGCTGCTCATTTATAAAGACAGGCCAGTTGTGCGACCCATTCTTGATTACTGCTGGTGTGTTTGCAATCCCCATTAAGTGGGAATAAAGAAAGATGCGAAAGAAATTCAGAGATGTGCTGTCAGACTTGTTGCTGGGAGGTTCAATCAACATGCGAGTATTACAGACATCTGAAAGAGCCCAAATGGTAACACTTGGAGTGAAGAAGACGTTCTTTTTGTGAAACAGTATTGGGAAAATTTAGAGAACCGTCATCTGCAGCTGACTGCAGAATGATTCTACTGCCACCAACATACATTTTGCTTAAGGACTGCAAATATGAGGTACGAGAAATTAGGGTTCATATGGAGGCACAGAGACAGTCGTTTTTCCGATCTCTATTTGTGAGTAGAACAGGATAGAGAATGATGCGCAATGGTGTTAGGTACCCTCTACCATCCATCATATGGTGGCTTGTGGAGTATGTATGTACATATAGCAAGCAGTGGTTGGGAAGGGAGTGAGACAGGGTTGTAGCCTCTCCCCGATGTTATTCAATCTGTATATCAGCAAGCAGTAAAGGAAACAAAAGAAAAATTTTGAGTAGGTATTAAAATCCATGGAGCAGAAATAAAAACTTTGAAGTTCGCCAATGACATTGTAGTTCTGTCAGAGACAGCAAAGGACTTGGAAGAGCAGTTGAACGGAATGGACAGTGTCTTGAAAGGAGGGTATAAGATGAACATCAACAAAAGCAAAACAAGGATAATGGAATGTAGTCGAATTAAGTCGGGTGATGCTGAGGGAATTAGATTAGGAAATGCGACACTTAAAGTAGTAAAGGAGTTTTGCTATTTGGGGAGCAAAATAACTGATGATGGTCGAAGTAGAGAGGATATAAAATCTAGACGGGCAATGGCAAGGAAAGCGTTTCTGAAGAAGAGAAGTTTGTTAACATCGAGTATAGATTTAAATGTCAGGAAGTCGTTTCTGAAAGTATTTGGTTGGTTGGTTGGTTTGGGGGATGAAAGGGACCAGACTGCTACGGTCATCGGTCCCTTTTTCCAAAGACAAAGAACATCCACAGAGAATAAAAACGAGGAACAGAATAGATCACAGACGATACAGAACAAGAGAAACGGAGACAAGGACAAGACAAAACGAACTAAAACCACACAGAGTGTGACAGTGGTTGGCCGACCATAGAAATAAAAAAGGAAAAGCCAACCACTTAGAAACACATTAAAAGATCAGTTTAAAATCATAGGCCAAAGGCCAGAATCAAAACAAAAAATAAAACAGAAACACTCAGATGAAAGAATAAAAACTCCCTGCCCTAATAAAACGTAAAACTAAGGCAGCCATAACAGGGTCATCGGATAAAACGGCAGGGAGCGTATCAGGCAGCGCAAATGTCTGCCTGACCACAGCTAAAAGGGGGCAGGCCAACAGAATGTGGGCCACCGTCAAAGCCGCCCCGCAGCGACATACAGGAGGGTCCTCCCGGCGCAGTAAATAACTGTGTGTTAGCCGGGAGTGGCCAATACGGAGCCGACAAAGGACGACTGAGTCCCTGCGGTTGGCTCGCATGGAGGACCGCCACACAGTCGTCGTCTCCTTAATGGCACGGAGTTTATTGGGTGTAATCCGATCGCGCCATTCAGCGTCCCAAAGCGCAAAAACTTTTCGGCGGAGGACCGCCCGCAAATCAGCCTCTGGGAGGCCAACATCCAGAGATGGTTTACTCGTGGCCTCTTTCGCCAGGCGGTCAACATGTTCATTGCCCGGGATACCGACATGACCGGGGGTCCACACAAAGACCACAGAGCGGCCGCAACGCGCAAGAGTATGCAGGGACTCATGGATAGCCATCACCAGACGAGAACGAGGAAAACACTGGTCGAGAGCTCGTAAACCGCTCAGGGAATCGCTACAGATAACGAAGGACTCACCTGAGCAGGAGCGGATATACTCTAGGGCTCTAAAGATGGCGACTAGCTCAGCAGTGTAAACGCTGCAGCCAGCCGCCAAGGACCGTTGTTCGGATTGGTCCCCTAGAGTTAGCGCATACCCGACACGACCAGCAACCATCGAACCGTCGGTGTAAACAATTCCAGAGCCCTGATACGTGGCCAGGATGGAATAAAAGCGGCAGCGGAAGGCCTCTGGAGGGACCGAGTCCTTCGAGCCCTGTGTCAAGTCGAGCCGAAGGCAAGGGCGAGGAACACACCACGGGGGTGTACGCAGAGGCGCCCGGAAAGGAGGTGGAACAGGGAAAAACCCAAGCCCACAGAGAAGCTCCTTGACGCGTACGGCGATCGGACAACCCGACCGGGGCCGACGGTCTGGCAGATGGACGACTGACTGCGGGAACAGGACACGATAATTTGGATGCCCGGGCAAGCTTAGAACATGGGCCGCATAAGCGGCCAGCAAACGTTGGCGCCGGAACCGCAGTGGAGGTACACCTGCCTCCACTAGTACACTGTCCACAGGGCTGGTGCGGAAAGCACCAGTGGCAAGGCGTATCCCGCTGTGGAGAATTGGGTCCAGCACCCGCAACGCAGATGGGGATGCTGAGCCATAAGCTAGGCACCCATAATCCAGGCGAGACTGGATTAACGCCTGGTAGAGCCGCAACAGGGTAGAGCGGTCGGCGCCCCAGTGGGTGTGGCTCAAGCATCTCAGAGCGTTTAGATGCCGCCAACACGTCTGTTTAAGCTGCCGGATATGAGGCAGCCAAGTCAACCGGGCATCGAAAACCACCCCCAAAAACCTGTGGGTTTCCACCACAGCAAGGAGTTCGTCGCCAAGATAAAGCCGCGGCTCAGGATGGACTGTTCGGCGCCGGCAGAAATGCATAACGCGGGTCTTGGCTGCCGAAAACTGAAACCCATGCTCTACAGCCCAAGACTGCGCCTTACGGATAGCGCCCTGTAGCTGACGTTCAACAGCTGCAATGCCAGTAGAGCTGTAATAAAGGCAGAAGTCGTCAGCATACAGGGAAGCAGAGACAGAATTTCCCACGGCCGCAGCGAGCCCGTTAATGGCTATTAAAAACAGGCAGACACTTAAAACAGAACCCTGTGGCACACCGTTCTCCTGGACGTGGGTGGAACTATAGGAGGCTGCGACTTGCACGCGGAAGGTACGATACGACAGGAAATTGCGGATAAAGATCGGCAGAGGGCCCCGAAGACCCCATCCATGAAGCGTAGAAAGGATGTGATGACGCCATGTCGTATCGTACGCCTTCCGCATGTCGTAAAAGACAGCGACCAGGTGCTGACGGCGGGCAAAGGCAGTACGGATGGCCGACTCCAGGCTCACCAGATTGTCGGCGGCGGAGCGGCCTTTCCGGAACCCACCCTGAGACGGAGCCAGAAGGCCCCGAGACTCCAGTACCCAATTTAAGCGCCGGCTCACCATCCGTTCAAGCAACTTGCAAAGAACGTTGGTGAGACTAATGGGACGGTAGCTGTCCACCTCCAGAGGGTTCTTTCCAGGTTTCAAAATGGGGATGACAATACTTTCCCGCCATTGCGACGGAAACTCGCCCTCGACCCAGAGACGGTTGTAAAGGTCAAGGAGGCGTCGCTTGCAGTCCACTGAAAGGTGTTTCAGCATCTGACAGTGGATGCGATCTGGCCCGGGAGCGGTATCAGGGCAAGCGGCAAGGGCACTCTGAAATTCCCACTCACTGAATGGAGCGTTGTAGGGTTCAGAAGCGTCGGTGCGAAAAGAAAGGCTCCGACGTTCCATCCGCTCTTTAATGGAGCGGAAGGCCTGGGGGTAATTCGCAGAAGCGGAACTCATAGCAAAATGCTCTGCTAAGCGGTTTGCAATGACGTCGGAGTCAGTACAAACTGCTCCATTCAGTGAGAGCGCAGGGACGCTGGCAGGGATCCGATAGCCGTAGACGCGTCGAATCTTGGCCCAGACCTGCGAAGGAGTGACATGGAGGCCAATGGTGGATACATACCGCTCCCAGCACTCCTTCTTGCCTTGGCGGATAAGGAGGCGGGCCCGCGCACGCAGCCGTTTGAAGGCGATAAGGTGGTCTAAGGAGGGATGTCGCTTGTGACGCTGGAGCGCCCGCCGGCGATCTTTAATCGCTTCAGCGATCTCAGGCGACCACCAAGGCACAGCCTTCCGCCGAGGGGACCCAGAAGAACGGGGAATGGCAGATTCGGCGGCAGTAACGATGCCGGTGGTGACCGATTGAACCACCGCATCAATGTCATCACTAGAGAGAGGCTCAATAGCGGCAGTGGAGGAGAACAAGTCCCAGTCAGCCTTATTCATAGCCCATCTGCTAGGGCGCCCAGAAGAGTGACGCTGTGGTAGTGACAGAAAGATCGGAAAGTGGTCACTACCACACAGGTCGTCATGCACACTCCATTGGAGAGACGGTAAGAGGCTAGGGCTACATATTGAAAGGTCAATGGCGGAGTATGTGCCATGCGCCACACTGAAGTGTGTGAAGGCACCATCATTTAAAATCGAGAGATCGAGCTGCGACAATAAATGTTCAACGATGGCGCCTCGACCTGTTGCCACTGACCCACCCCACAGAGGGTTATGGGCGTTGAAGTCGCCCAATAGCAAGAAAGGTGGCGGCAATTGGGCTATCAGCGCAGCCAGGACATGCTGCGAGACATCACCATCCGGTGGAAGGTAAAGACTGCAGACGGTAACAGCCTGTGGCGTCCACACCCGAACAGCGACAGCCTCTAAAGGTGTGTGGAGAGGGACAGACTCGCTGTGCAGAGTGTGAAGGACATAGAGGCAGACGCCACCCGACACCCTTTCATACGCTGCCCTGTTCTTATAATAACCCCGATAGCCACGGAGGGCGGGGGTTCGCATTGCTGGAAACCAAGTTTCCTGAAGAGCTATGCAGAAGAAAGGGTGACGGCTGATAAGTTGTTGGAGCTCAGCTAGATGGTGGAAAAAACCGCCGCAGTTCCACTGGAGGATGATATTGTCCATGGCTGAGAAAGGCGTGAAAGGACTGGGAAGGCAATTTACGCCGCTTGTTCACTCACTGCCACCGATTCAGTACCCGTACGAGAGGCATCCATGGCGTCTGAGGGACCAGCGAGATCAAGGTCCTCAGCGGACGCTAGAATCTCGACTGCATCCTCAGACGCAGAGCGCGAAAGGTGCGGTGGGGTTGGCGCCACCGCAAGTTCTGTGGCCTTAGAGGTCTTTCTCTTGGACTTCTCTCGCTGAACCTTGGGTTGCACCGGCTGGGAAGGCTTCACCGATTCAGCCTCCGGGACAGAGGAGGATCGTGAAGCCCTACGCCCGGCCGCTGGTGAGGACTTATGCCACTGGCGGCCGTCATCCTTCCCGCTGGTGGAACCCTGGGAAGGGAGGGTCCCAAGGGAACTCTTACGGGCGAGAGTAGCCGAAGAAGGTAGACGCTTCTCCGGCTGAGAAGCGGGGACGGACGTCCCCGACGGGTGGGAGGAGGTTGCTCCTGAGGTAGGTGGTGCAGGAGCAACCGGTTGGGTAGAGCCCCCCACAGGCAAGGGGGCAGGAGGAGTCGTACTGCTTATCGAGCTGGCTGGAAGTCTCGAAACTGATGGGGCTAGCACAGTTGTCGTAGCAGCTGCATAAGAAGATGTCATTCTCACAGGATGGAGTCTGTCATATTTCCTTTTGGCCTCAGTATAGCTCAGCCGGTCCAGGGTCTTATATTCCATAATTTTGCGCTCTTTCTGAAAGACTTTGCAGTCAGGCGAGCAAGGTGAATGGTGCTCCCCGCAGTTGACACAGATGGGAGGCGGGGCACATGGAGTATCGGGATGAGATGGGCGTCCGCAACCTCGACATGTGAGGCTGGAAGTGCAGCGGGAAGACATATGGCCGAACTTCCAGCACTTGAAGCACCGCATCGGGGGAGGGATATAGGGCTTGACATCACATCGGTAGACCATCACCTTGACCTTTTCCGGTAACGTATCACCCTCGAAGGCCAAGATGAAGGCACCGGTAGCAACCTGATTGTCCCTCGGACCCCGATGAACGCGCCGGACGAAATGAACACCTCTACGTTCTAAGTTGGCGCGCAGCTCGTCATCAGACTGCAAAAGGAGGTCCCTATGGAAAATAACACCCTGGACCATATTTAAGCTCTTATGTGGAGTAATAGTAACGTTAACATCCCCCAACTTGTCACAAGCAAGTAACCTGCGTGACTGGGCGGAGGATGCCGTTTGTAGCAGTACTGAGCCAGAGCGCATTTTAGACAAGCCCTCCACCTCCCCAAACTTGTCCTCTAAATGCTCGACGAAGAACTGAGGCTTTGTGGAGAGAAAAGACTCCCCATCAGCTCTCGTACAAACCAAGAATCGGGGCGAATAACTATTACCTCCATCCTGAGACTTACGCTCCTCCCACGGCGTGGCCAGAGAGGGGAACGTTTTCGGATTGTACTTTTCAGCATTAAATTGAGCCCGAGAACGCTTAGAGACTGCTGGCGGCTGGCCGCCAGCGAGAGATGATGTACCACGCTTCATTGCGGGTCATCCGCCCTGATGCCACCTACTCCGACCAAGGGCCCTCCCCACGGGCGCCACCCAGCCGCAGCAATAGCCACCTGGCAGGATGTCCATTGCCGGGAGTCCTGATGCCCCAGGGAGACGGGCATCTACTCCTTGGCATACGTGGGGAGTTAACGGCGCAGGCATCAGTAGAGCGATCCCTGTGTTGTCAGGGGGCTACAACCAAGAGGGTACATGGCGGCCCCACCACAACGGACTGGCTACCGTGCTGGATCTTAGGTGCAAAACTGTCCAAGGTCGTCGTCGCAGTTAAAAGAAACACTGCAGAGTGCAGCGTAGGAATCGCATCCAGGGACGTATCCTCGCCCAAGAGATGGAAAACGAGCGGAACACTATTGCAACGACGAAAAAGCCGGCTAAAGGTCTCAATGCACGACGGATACAGTGCACCACGTAAGGCGCCCTTCCCCAATTGGCTCGCTCTTCGGAATAATTTAGAAAGATGGAGGTCAAACCCGAGAGGGGACCATCACATAAGGCCGAAACATGTGAGACTCCTTTTAGTCGCCTCTTACGACAGGCAGGAAGACCGCGGGCCTATTCTAACCCCCGAACCCGCAGGGGGAGAAAGTATTTGTACAAAGTGTAGACATGTATGGAAGTGAAACATGGACGATAAATAGTTTGGACAAGAAGAGAATAGAAGCTTTCGAAATGTGGTGCTACAGAAGAATGCTGAAGATTAGATGGGTAGATCACATAACTAATGAGGAAGTATTGAATAGAATTGGGGAGAAGAGAAGTTTGTGGCACAACTTGACGAGAAGAAGGGATCGGTTGGTAGGACTTGTTCTGAGGCATCAAGGGATCACCAATTTAGTATTGGAGGGCAGCGTGGAGGGTAAAAATCGCAGAGGGAGACCAAGAGATGAATACACTAAGGAGATGCAGAAGGATGTAGGTTGCAGTAGGTACTGGGAGATGAAGAAGTTTGCAGAGGATAGAGTAGCATGGAGGGTTGCATCAAACCAGTCTCAGGACTGAAGACCACAACAACAACAATAGCAGTGACAAACCTATTTAACAAATTCTCTACAGGTATTGCGGAAGATTTGGTAAGTCACCATTTAAGCTAAAGCTCCAGCTACTAAATTATAAACAGTAACATGTTATAGGATGATGTTTATTAATCTTGTCTCTAGGGACAAGGCCATGAAAGCTATAAAAGAACTGATAAACCATTATCTACGTGAAATTCGTGATATTAAAGTGACAATTCTGAAGGAATGTATCTATATTGTAATAATACCATTAACATACTTGTGACTCCTCTCACTCCAATCGAATACTTTTCCTGAGTCATTGAAAACATCCAAAGTCATCTACATGTACTAGATGGGGTTGGGGGGAGAAAGGGAGGGAGGTAAGACAACATGAACAACTATAGGCCGATCATCATTTCATCAAGAGTTTCAAAGGTTTTATAGGAAATTATGTAAAACATTGATATTATTTACAGAGAAGAATAATAAATTATCTGTACCACAGCATGGATTCATATGGACAAAATCAGCACAGACAGCCCATAGAGATGCTTTAACAGCATATTAAATCTAAAGGATAACAAAATATTAAGATTTCTTTTCTGGCAAACAAGGGCACAAAACCAAGGTCACTGTTTTCACACTGCAGAAAAGGGCCGCAAGAAAATAACAAAAAGTAGTACGCAGGCTCAATGTAAAGAACTATTTAAGAATCTGGGTATCCTTACTGCATCAAGTGATCTACCATACATCTCAAGAAAATAACCAAAGGAGTAGGCAGACACAATATAAAGAACTATTTAAGAATCTGGGTATTCTTGCTGCATCAAGTGAGTTCACCTACCATACATCTACCAATCTGTTATGCACAACGGACAAACTATACCTAATCATGGGACAAGAGCCAGTTTGGACTTAAATTTGTCACGGAAAAACAAACAAAAAAATTAAAAACAGCATTTTCTCTCAGGGCACAAAATTGTACCAGCTGGTTGTAATTGAAGTTCAGCTACTCAATGGACCAGTGTGGACTGTAATTATTGTATGGCAGTGAAACTTGGTAGGTATGCTGCATAGCAGAAGATCAATGAGCCACTGCTGAAATCAGCTAACTTATACAAAGATCAGGGAGTAACACTTTGAAATGATATGAAATTATCACATAAGCACATTTCGTAAGTAAAGCAGTTGGTGGCAGACTTCGGTTTACAGGTAGGATACTGAGGAATTGCAATCAATCTACAAAGGAGATTGTTTACAAATCACTCTTGTAACTAGTTCTAGAGTACTGCTCATGTGTGTGGCACCTGTACCAAATACGGCTAAGATGGGATACTGAATGTATACAGAGATGGGCAGCACAAATGGTCACAGGTTTGTTTGATCCCAGGGAGAATGTCACTAAGATACTGAAGGAACTTAACTAGAAGACTCTAGAAGACAGATCTAAACTATCACAAGAAAGTCTATTAACAATGTTTCAAGAACCAGCTATAACTATGATGCTAGGAATATACTACAACCCTCCATGCATGCACTGACATATGGATAGTGAGGACAAGATTAGAATAATTACAGCACACACAGAGGCATTCAATTATTTTTCCTGCGCTTCATATGTGAATGGAACAGGAAGATACCCCAATAATAGGTACAATGGGATGTATCCTCTGCCATGCACTTCATGGGTGGTTCTCAGAGTACAAATGTAGATGTAAATGTGGAACCAATTTATGGTGGAAAAAAATACTTCCAATTTTGGCCACCAGGTGCAAATCTGGCACTGCACACTGTTTGTATGACTGTATGAAAACCACACTGTCATTTGACAAGCCACAACCTGAGTGAACAGGATGGTCAAGCACTCCAGTTTGGTTGTAGTTACATTTTCCCTATATGGCTTTTCTTCGTCTGCTGCTTTGAAACCTTTTCAATCCCCAACACCACAGTAATTGACGTATCTTTCCTTCTTCAACTGTCTACATTCTTGGAACATGGCCATGCCCACCTTGTTTTGTTTAAATGAATCAGTAAACCAAAATAAGACAATAATATACATGTATTATATAAGATTGGAAAGGGGAAATTCTGTAGATTAAGATTAGTGCATAAATAAATAAATAATTGAAAATTCCAAAATTTCAACTCATATGGAGACCCTTAAGTATGGTCATGCACAGTAGCCCAAAAACAAAATTCCCCGGTGCTTGGCAGCACGAACTAAACACAATGACCACGTTAAAGGTAAATTAAGTAAAGAGCACGATGTGGTACATGTCCTGAAGTAATGTACCAACATGGACACTGTTAACAGTGCTTGTTATATTGGTCTTTATCCTGAAAACTTGTCTGATAAAGCTCCCTGTACTACTGTAGCTTGTGCCAGCATCTCCACCTCTGCATAACTATGGCAGCCTACATCCATTTGAAAAGTGCTTACTGTAGTCAATCCTGTCTCCTTCAACAGTTTATGACTCCCCCCCGCCAAATTGATTCCTTGATTGATGCCTCAGGATTTGACCTCTATCAGCTGATCCTCGTTTTTGCCATGTTGTGCAACAACTCCTTTTTTTTCTACAATTTCATTCAGTATCACCTCATTAATTATTTAATCAACCCATGTGATGATGAGGTCTTCTATAATACCATGTTTGAAAACTGTCCATGTTTCACTCCCGATCCCAGCCGTCGGCTTTGACCTGCGACGTAAGGCTGTTGTGGTGTGTGACATCACGACGGCGCAGAATTTAGTTTGTGAGAGTGGCATGTTTGTAGGTGTTGTTTTGATGCAATCGGTGGTGCTCTCTGGTGGTGTGTTAGGTGATGTTTTTGGTTTAGTTTGCGAGTGTGGCGTCGTGTGTGAATTTTGGTAAATTGCTTTTTTTATGTCTTTGGTAGGTATGGATATGACTGACAGGGTCAACAGTTCTCAGTTGTCTGCGATGATGAGAGACAGTGTGTTGTTTCTAATAAAATTTCTTCAACTATTCGGATTTTTGGATGAAGTCGTGAAGTGTTCAGTATGTCGTGAAGAAATGAGGCTACTTAAAGTTCCACCGTCTCGGACCGTGGACGGCTGTATGTGGAGATGACGTAAGTATAACAGGTAAAGAGAAGTGTTCGATCCCAATGTGTGGCTGTGAATGTTGGTATTGGTATCAGGAGATGTTTTTGAGCTATATAGGTCAAGGGGAGTGTTAGGTCCTAATTTATGGGATTGGGAGCTGCTGTTGAGCTATATAGGTCAAGGGAAGTGTCCGATTCCAGATGATATTGTGTTTAGTGGCATTTGGGGAGTTTTGTGATGTCAGTTTTGTGTCGTTTTGTATGGGTGTGGGTATCTAAATTTGTTTATATTTAGTTTGTCCCCACCCAAAAAACCCCTATTTCCCGCGCTTGTCCCGTTAGTGTCATTAGGCTTTTTGTGGAACGTGTGTGTGTGTGTGTGTTTTTCGATGTATTTTTGTCCTCATAATGTGTACGTAATGACTTTATATGCGCCATATTGGAATCGTGGTTTATGGTCGTTTCCGCTATATTTGTGACGTCATGGGTCAAAGCAGGCGGGTGAGATCAGACGCTTCCATATTTCCCCAGTACAAGGCTAAGGTCCATACAAATACCTTCAGGAAAGATTTCCTAACGCTTATACTTACACCTGCTGACAACAAATTCCTCTTTTTCAGAAATGCTTCGAGAGATAGAGCAATTTTCATATTCCATCTATTTTGGCTACTATCAGTGATTTGACCTTACCCTTGTTTTATTTTTGTTGGTGTTCATATTATAACCTTTTTTCAAGACTCAACCCATTTCACTCAACCACTCCCTGCTGTCTCTTACAGAATTACAGTGACATTGGCAAACCTCCAAGTTTTTATTTCTCCTTCCTGAAATTTAATTCACTCTCTGGTCAAGAGTGTTTACTATGTTTATATTCCAAGGGGATGCGTCTGATGTCAACAACTACTGCCCAATCTCTCTTCTGACTGCCTTATCCAAAATTCTTGAAAAAGTAATGTATTGAAGAGTAGCTTCACACCTTTGTAAAAATAAAGTTTTAACAAAATGTCAGTTTGGTTTCCAGAAGGGTTTTTCAACGGAAAATGCTATATACACTTTCACTAATGAAATATTAAATGCTCTGAGTAACCAGAAGTCACCCATTGGGATTTTTTGTGATTTATCAAAGTCTTTTGATTCTGTAAATCATGGAATACTTCAAGATAAGCTGAAGTATTGTGGTATGAATGGGAGAGTGCTCATACCTAACTGGAAGAGTGCAGAAAGTTGAAATAAACAGTTCACATAATATGCAAAAAACTGATGATTTCTCAGACTGGGGAACAATCAAGAATGGGGTGTTGCAAGGTTCGGTTGGGTCCTCTGCTATTCTTAATATATATTAATGACTTGCCATTCTGTATTCACGAAGATGCAAAGCTGGTACTTTTTGCCGATGATACAAGTATAAATATTACACCCGACAGACAAGAATTAACTGGTGAAATTGTAAACGATGTTTTTCAGAAAATCATTAAGTGGTTCTCTGCAAATGGGCTCTCATTAAACTTTGACAGAACTCAGTATATACAGTTCCACACAGTAAATGGAATGACCCCATTAATAAATATAGACTTCGATCAGAAATCGGTAGCTAAGGTAGAATATTCAAAATTTCTAGGTGTATGCATTGATGAGGGGTTGAACTGGAAAAAACACACTGAGGATCTGCTGAAACTTTTGAGTTCAGCTACTTATTCTATTAGGGTCATTGCAAATTTTGGTGATATACAGCTGAGTAAATTAGCTTACCAAGCCTATTTTCATTCTCTGCTTTCCTATGGCATCATATTCGTGGGTAACTCATCATTGACTAAAAGAGTGTTCATTGCACAAAAGCGTGTAATCAGAATAATTGCTGGAGCTCATCCAAGATCATCCCATAGACACTTATTTAAAGAGCTAGGGATCTTCACTGTAGCCTCACAATATATACATATTCACTTATGAAATTTGTTATTAACAATCCGAACGAGTTCAAAAGTAATAGCAGTGTACATGGCTACAACACTAGAAGAAAGGATGATCTTCACTCCTCAAGGTTAAATCTAACTTTGGCTCAGAAGGGGGTAAATTATGCTGCCACAAAAGTCTTTGGTCACTTACCTAATAGCATCAAAAGTCTGACAGATAGCCATATAGCATTTACAAGGAAATTAAAAGAATTTCTTAATGGCAACTCCTGCATATGAAAATTGAGTGTCATGTAAAATTTTGTGTAATGTAATATCTTGTATGGACACCTTTTATTAACCTGACACATTCCAAATCATTACGAAGTGTCGTATTCATGATCTATGGAACAAGTACTAATCTAATCTAATCACACTTACGCTAAAAGTCTGGGGAAACTCTCCAGCAGCATGCAGTACATTTAAAGTATAAAAAAGGCCCTTACAATAATTGGAGCGAAATAATGGATTCATAACCTGCTGTCTCAGCAGTTAAATACTTCCACTACCATGCATTTAAATGAAACTATTTTGTTTTTTAAAAAAAATGTAGCAGTCAGCCACAGAAATCTGCAGAAGAACGACAACGCAAGACTCGACAAAAAACTTGAGTACAAATATCGTAATGTGCCCGGAAGTTCCATTCCACATAGGGCTACAGTACACTTACGGTGTATCTGTCTCTTCTGTTGCATGCTGATGTTGGCAATTTGTTTCTGTTGGTTATCCGCAATTGGGTGAGAGCACAAAGTAGCTAAGAAGACCCACTAGATCTAATGTTTTCTTCTGGCAGAATATGCAAATTGATTTGTTTTTGTTGTGGAGAGCTGGAAGAAATGTAGATAACCTGTCAGACTGAGGCTTATGTTAGGCTGGACTGTAACAATTTCATTGTGGCTTAGAAGAAAACTACTTGTACTGACAGACTAATCTGTAGTGAAGCCCAAGGCCGAAATTAGGTTGGAATACGATAATTTTGCTGTGAGTTGTTGAAGCTAATAAATCTTAACACAAAAATATGATTGCTGTAATTGATTGATGTGTAGTACAGCCCGAGATATGCATACATTATTGCAACAACCTACTTGTACGTCTGATTTCTGATTTCGCCAAAAATTCGACATGTGATAAAAGTCTAACCTAATGGAACAAAAATCAGCTAATCAGGAAACTAAAAATGAACATTGGTACTGGATCCTCTAACCCCCACCTTGATATCTTGGTTGTTGTGACAGACTATTCTGTAGTGCAGCCCGAGTTCTAGGTTAGCTTGAGAAGTGACAATTTGGTTAAGAGTTGGCAAGCCAAAGAATGTGAGCCAAATAAAGGCTGTGGTAAACAACTGACTGGTAGCACAGCCTAATGTTTATGTCGACTACATATTGAAAAGTGCAAGGAGGCCAATATGCATCTTTTATCCTGATTTGCTGCCGACAGCCAACACATGATCCTTCATGTTTGCTTCCCATCATTCATCACGTTTTGCCAGCTTCCAATGACATTGTCACATTCCAGTGAAAAATAGGCCTCAGGCTTTGCTACAGGTCAGTCTGCAAGCACCTTTAGATTTTCCTATTCACTTTAGTTAGCATCCAATTGGTTGCAACTGACAGAAACAAACTGCCAACAGCTGGAAGTAGCGGATGAGCATGGTACACTGTAACTGCACTTCTGCTCCACATCAGTTCAAAGTTTTTCATACACTCCCTGGGAAAATAAAAGCTATTGCCCCCATGTAGTCCTTAAACATCTTTACAGTTTTATCTACATTGTTGTTGTTTTTATTCAGTGAGTGAATACATGGACATTTGTCTATAAGTGGCATGTCACACATTTATTTGCTTATTACATGTTCCAACTATCTAAGTTTATATCATACATTTAAATTATTTATATGCATCATAATCTGTGAATGCACTATCATGTGTTGTTTACATCTTTGTATGTCAAGACAGCTATTGTGGGCTTCGGTAATTTTTATATTTAATGGCCACTGATAATTTTAGCACAAAATACGTTCAAAAGTTTTGATGTTTATCTTCATTTATTTGCTGTTCAAGCTAAAAGATCCTATTTGCTACACATACCCAAATTTTCTATTGTTACAAGTGCCTTATAATCATGAAAAAATAAATAAACCGCATGTATATTAAATATTTTGTGTGGTGAGTCCCGCATTTTAACTCCGTACAATCGAAAAGAAAACACCAATATCTGATAGAATTACCTATTATTTTTACTTTATTGTATTAACCGGCACGGGGCACATATATTCAACGACATACAAAATCTGCCCGGACAAGCACAGGAAACACCAATCAGACCCTACAATGTCGCGTTTGTTGACGAAAATAGCTAGTGGTCTGCTTTTCGAAATTTAATCGTACATCTGTAAAATTAAATTAAGTTTAGACATTAACCGTTATCAACATGAACTTCAATATTCAAATGGGGTAAGGACACGAGAGTTTCTGCAACAACTTAAATAATTCAAATGCAATCGTCTTTAAATTCCTACGAATCAAGTATTATAACACATATTAAAGTCATTTTTTCCTAAACTATTCAGAGTAATAAAAATGCCTACATTTTTTAATCTACACCCTCATATTCTGGAGAATTTACGTGTCATAAACTGCCGGGATCTGTTTTCACGTGTTAGAAACGTAAAATGGAAATTTCAAAACTGTTCAGTCATTATTAACATTGTTCGCCTATCTTCTCGATCCAGTATTTCACCGACAACGCGGAGCAAAGAAGGGGCTATGCTATTATAGGGGCGGATTACTGTTAATGATTCACTGCATAAAATGCGAAGACCTGCTCAGTAATTTCAAATAAAGCATGCACAGAAAATACGTTATTACCTGCGATGAACTCGTAATTGTACTGTCTGTAGGATATTCGTACATGATAGTAACACAACCAATTTTGCCGAAATTGTAATTTGCACACTGCAAACAATTCAGCCGCTATCCGCCATATTTAAACTTCCGAGTATAACTCGTAACGAAATAGCCCAGCTAATACGATTCTTTTAATTTCGAAAATCGCGCGATGTCAATGGAAACACGAGCGTCATTTTTGAGCATGATTTAATATACCGCGCCATAGCTGTACTTGAAACAGTAGTAACATGATGAATGCTTGATCGACCATTAACCGGCATTAATGCAGTACGCCTTAATGATCGATAGCTCATCCATGTCTGCACACGAAATTAACAATTTCATACACACACCTATAACGAACATTTTCGTGAGGTTTCTAAACATATACAAGAAAGGCGCCAAACAGGCAGTGGAATCGTATACGAAAGTTCCGCTTGATATATTTGACATATCAGCGATTATTATCTCATCTGTTCGCGTAATTCAACGCGCGCATGCGCGGATAGTAACTGATGGCATTGCCTGATTGTACATCAGAAGTAAATGTAACCACACAGTGTGTGTATCGAAATAAGATCTAAATAGCGTTCACTCTCAAATTCCTGAGCAGTTTATGGTCCTGCGTTTTCTTTTGGCCTGTAACTCAATTCTCAGTAACTGGGTAACCACTGACACTCCATTCAAGTCAACTGGGGTGCAATAAGATTTCTATGTATTGTGAATGTCACTGAAATTCTGCTCTGGAAAATTATAGTAATAGTTAGAAATTTACTATGGCCTACCTCAGGTGATTTTTTGTTTATACACACTAGAAACGACATGGAAGAAAAAGCATTTTAGATATAAAATATTTTTTAAAGATAATACATTAGCTATCAATCATGATAAAACTGTAAATGTAGAATTTAGTTTCTGTAATTATGACACTGGACATAAGTATGAAAAAGAACTTGCTGGATCTGCATTTTGACACTACAAATAATATGGACTCACACACAGAGATTATGCTCTAAGTTACCACAAGTCATATATTTCTTACGCAACGATACCTATACCTAGGGGCATGGGGGGGGGGGGGGGGAGGAGTGCACTGCGAGCACCCGTCCCTTCCCCCCTCCCTCTCAGAGAAAGGAAAAAAATATAGTGTAGTCAGGTCTTTTTCTTAGACGAAAATGATTGAAAGGTTGGGGTGGCTCTGGTTTTTAACATGGTCGAACCAGGAACTTTTTATGGCTATTTTCAAGTTGTAAATCATCTTTTAAAATATTAAAAATACTGAATATCTCCAAGTCTTACTCCAACCCCTACAAACTACTGTATGGTTGCCCTTGTTCTCATGGGAAAGAGGGGTGGTTGCACTGTTGTGGTCTTCAATCCAAAGACTTTTATGCTGCTCTATCCTGAGAAAGCCCCTTTATCTCCAAATAACTACTGCAGTTAACATCTATTTGAAACTGCTTACTGCATTCACTTCTTGATCTCCCCCCTACAATTATTCACCATCTTCCACCCACTTCCCTTCAATACTAAACGAATGATTCTTTCACGGTTCCGAATACATCCTATCAACCAATCCCTTCTTTTAGTAAAGTTATCCCATAAATTTCTTTACTCACCTATTCTATTCGGTACTTCCTCAGTAGTTACATGATCTATCCATCTAATATTCGGCATTCTTCTGTAGCATCACATTTCAAAAGCTTCTTACATCTATCTTTCAAGGCACCATCCACCCTGTTCAACTGCTTTTCTAACTCTTTTGCTGTCTCTGATAGAATAACAATGTTGTCAGCAAACCTCAAAGTTTTTATTTCTTCTCTTTGAACTTTAAGTCCTTTTCCAATTTTTTTCTTTTATTTCCTTTACTGCTTGCTCAAAGTATAGATTGAGTAACATCTGGAATAGACTGCAACCTGTCTCACTCCCTTCTCAGCCACTGCTTCCTTTCCTTTTTATATTTTCTCCTTCCATCACTTAAATTCAGTATCTCCTGTGATGTACAAGGATTTCTGCTAACTCTTTTCTTTTTACCTATTTGATCCCCTGCTACAATCACTATTTCGTCTCTCAAAGCTACCCATCCATGTTCTGCTGTATTCTTTTCCATAATAATATAATAATAATAATAATAATAATAATAATATTTATTCAACATCGAATAATCAAATATAATCCCTAGATATAATACAGTTTCAGGACATCATACAGATTATTCTTCTAAATACGTTGCTTAATGCTCCCTCTGACACTCTCAACAGCCTCTGGTGCCCTCCACCACACACCGTTGGGTGGCTTGCGGAGTATAAATGTAGATGTAGATGTAGGTTCTTTCAAATCATTCAGTTTCCATCTGCTTAATTTCCTATCTTTCTTTTTGTAGCTTCTACAGTTTTAATCTGTAGTTCATAACGAATATATTACGATCAGAGTCCACATATGCCTCTGGAAATGTCTTACAGTTTACAATCTGGTTCAGAAATCTCTCTCTTGCCCTTAAATAATCAATCTGAGACCTTTCAGTGTCTCCAGGACTCATCCACATATACAACCTTCTTTCATAATTCTTAAACCAAGTCTTAGCAGTGATTAAATTATGCTCTATGCAAAATTCTATGAAGTGGCTTCCTCTTTTATTCCTTTCTCCCAGTCCATTTTCAACTACTACTTTTACTCCACTTCTTACTACCAAATTCCAATTCCAAATCACAATTAAATTTTCCTCTCCCTTAACTGTCTGAATAATTTCTTTTATCTCAGCATACATTCTTTCAATTTCTTCATCATCTGTGTAGCTAGTTAGCATATAAACGTGTGCTACTGTGGTGGATGTTGGCTTTATATCTGACTATGTTAATATGTCCACTACACTGTTCATTGTAGCTAACTTGCATTCCCATTTGCTTATTCATTATTAGACCTTCTTCTGCATTTTCCCTTTTTCCCTATGTGTTTTTCTATTTATAACCCTGTATTTGCCTTACCAGATGTCCTGTTCTTCCTGCCACTGAACTTCACTAATTCCCACTATATGTAACCTCGACCAAACCATGCCTTTTTAGATTCTCTAACCCGCCAGTCTGATCAAGGGATCTAACATCCCACGATCCAATCTATAGATTTTGTTTGTACTGATGACATCTCCCCGAGTAGTCCCTGCCCAGACATTCAAATGGGAGACTATTTTACCTCCGGAATATTTTCCCCAAGAGGATGCCATCATCATTTAACAATGCAGTAGAGTTGCATTCCCTTGGAAAAAATTGTGGCTATAGTTTCCCCTTGCTTTACAACCATTCACAGTACCAGCACAGCAAGGCTGTTTTGGTTGATCTTACAAGGCCAGGTCAGTCTATCATCCAGACTGTTGCCCCTGCAGCTACTGGAAAGCCTGCTGCCTCTCTTCAGGATCCACATGCATGTCTGGCCTCTCAACTGATATGCCTCTGTTGAAGTTGCCACTACAGTAAAGCTACCTGTATCATTGAGACTCCCTAGCCTCCCTACCTTGGCAAAGTCTGTGGTTCATGGTGAGGGGTGTGCCTACATATGCAAGAAAAACAGTGTTAAATCTCAGGCTCTCCAGGTTAACAAATGTTTTGTTGGACGACTTTTTAATACTGTGCCACAATAATGGGTCAGGAAACACTCAAGCTTGTAGTACAGACAGTTTATGGACCACTGGCAGCAAGTATCTTCAGCTTCCTAAAGCAGCGAGAAACAGCTTTAATAAGGCTATGTACACAGCAGAATTATTGTTTTTAGGGGATTCCAAAAACATCGAACATGTGAAAACCAACTCACACATTTCTCAAGTGACATACTGAAAGCTTTGGATCAAGACAGTCAGTTAGATGCAGTATTTTTTGATTTCCAAAAAGCATTTGACTCAGTACCACACTTACACTTATTGTCCAAAGTACGATCATATAGGTTATCAAGTGAAATTTGTGACTGAATTGAGAACATTTTGGTAAGAAGGATGCAGTATGTTATCTTGGATGGAGGTCATTGTCAGATGTAGGCGTAACTTCAGATATGCCCCAGGGAAGTATGTTGGAGTTCCTGCTGTTCATGTTGTATATTAATGATCTTGAAGACAATATCAATAGTTACATCAGACTTATTGCAGATGATGCTATGATCTATAATGAAGTACTGTCTGAAAGAAGCTGAATACATATTCAGTAAGATCTTGATAAGATTTCAAAGTGGTACAAAGATTGGCAACTTGCTTTAATCTCAAAAATGTAAAATCATCATAAAAAGAGAAAACATCCTATGAGTATACCTGGGTGTGACACTTTGTAAGGATATAAAATGGGATGATTATTTAGGCTCAGTTGTGGACTGGGGAAGTGCAATCAGTCTACAAAGGAAATTGCTTACAGATCATTCATCTCACCAGTTTAGAATATTGCTCAAATGTGTAGGACACATGCTGAATAGGATTAAGAGGGGTTATTGAATGTATACAGAGAAGGGCAGCACAAATGGTCACAGGCTTATTTGATCCATGGGAGAGTATCACAGAGATACTGAAGGAACTGAACTGGCAGACTCTTGAAGATAGATGTGAACTATCCTGAGAAAGTCTATTAATAAAATTTCAAGTACCAACTTTAAATGATGACTCTAGAAATATACTACAAACCCCTACATATTGCTCACATAGGGACTGTCAGATTCAGATTCTTTATTAGTCATTCAGCATTATTACATGCAATAGATTTCATCAGTTCACTTAACCTATTAATTTTACAAAATAAATTTTTACATATTTAAGTTGATATTTGTTATTTCTAAAAATTCTTCTAATGAATAGAATGGATTAGTTAACAAGAAGTTATGCGCATTTTCTTTAAATAATTTGTCAGGCTTGATTGATGCATTCTTAGACAATTTGTTATATATTTTAATTGCCATATACTTATGACTATTGTTAGTTTTAGCTAATCTATTTTGTGGCCTTTGATTTGTTACACTTAAATTAGGTAGTTCAGCAAGTATGTCGTTAATACTGTCAAGAATATATGAATTAATAACTGTTAAAATTCTGTATTTAATGAACAATGGTTTACAATGTGTTCTATTATCTACCTTAGCCATTACTCTGATTGCTTTCTTCTGGATCACCATAATTTCATTTATTTTTCTGCTGTTTCCCAAAGTATTAACCCATACCTTAAAACAGATTGAAAAAAGGCAAAGTACACTGTCCTTATGTACTCAAATGTCACACAACACATCAGTCTCTTCAACAAATATATAACTCTTGACAACCTAACCACTATGTGATCAACATGAGAGTTCCGTGTTAGACTGTTGTCAAGTATGATACCTAAAAACTTTGCCTTTTGATTTTCTATTTTTGTAGTTTTTGATAGACTGGACCATTTCCTCATTTAATAGTAGAACTTTCGCACTAAACCATGATGTTGCATTTTCTTTTGCCAATCTCATATCACTTACAAGGTTATCATCAAATACATAGTTTACAGATAGAAAAGTTGAATCACCTGCATACATATACATCTTTACGTCTATATTTCCTGGTAAGTCATTTATGTGTACAAGGAAGAGAAGCGGTTCCAATTTAGATCCCTGTGGCACTCCATGTTGAACCTCGAGTGTGTTTGACAGATGACTTCCTGAACTCACCACCTGTTTCCTTTTATTGAGGTATGATTTGATGAGTTTTAAACTTTTATCACATATTGAATTGTACTTAAATTTAGAGAGCAAAAGTGAGTAGTCAACACAGTCAAAGGCTTTGCTCGGATCTCATAAGGTTACCTGTGTGTGAGTACCGTCCTGGAATGCTGCTAAAATATCTCTGACTAAGAGCTCTATGGCATGTATAGCTGACCTTCCTTTTCTGTAACCTAACTGTGATGCACTTAACATATCATTTAGTTCTAGGCACTCATACATCTGCTCATATATTATTCCTTCAAAGACTTTTCCTAGTACTGGAATTAGTGAAATTGGTCTGTAGTTTGCAGGATCTGATTTGATACCTTTCTTAAAGACTGGAGTTACCTTGGATAGTTTGAGAGGATCAGGAAACACACACACAGGTTTATAGAATATGTTAATGGTGCTGCAATGTAATGTATGATTTCTTTCAATAGATTGTTTGACGTATTAAAAATATCTGTACTGTATGAATTTTTCATTTCTTTGACTATTTTAAGAACTTCATGTTGGCATACCTCTTTAAAGTGTTTCAGTGATGATCTGGCCCTTTTATGATTTAGGTTTGCACTCTTAAGATAATCTATACATGTTACATTGTGTTTACCACTCAACTTTTTGATATCATCAGCATAGCTTACAAAATATTTGTTGAATGTATCTGATGGTGTTGGGACTGTCTTGTCAAAGTTTCTGACTTCACCTTTAACAGTATTAATTACTGACCGGGCCGTTTTGCATTTGCTTTTGCTATTTCTTATGAGATTTGTGTTGTATCTTTGTTTCACCAATTGTAACTCTTTCTTATACAGTTTCTTAGTGGTTTTTTCAAGATCCTTAATTTCATTAGAATTGTTTAGTTTGACAAGGCGCTTCAACAGCAGTAGCTTATTTTTTTAGATTCTCCAGTTCTTTGGTGTATCACAATTTACCCTTTCTTGTTTTATGATATTTCTTTTGAAAAAGATGGCTTTTTAAAGTACCTTTTAAGTAATTGTGGAATGTTTCATAAACTGTTTGGGCACTGGAATCACAAATTTGAAATAATTTGTTCCAGTTTGTTATGCTCAGCTGGTGTGTTAGTTTTATGAGATTGTGTTTTGTTAATATTAAGGTATTAGATTTTGTTAACTTTTGTGCACCCTTGCTCTCATCCCCTTTTATAAAATGTCTTAACTCTACTGTTAACATGGAGTGGTCTGAGAAAAGAAATTCCTTTACCTTGGTGGAGTACATATCACGAGCACAGTTGACAAAAGCATTATCCAAGCACACTTTTAGTCTTGTTGGTTCTGAATTTACATGATAGAAGTTGTGGTGCCTTAGCATATTCAGTAACTTATTTACACTGGGTTTGTTACATGTTACATCAAAGCTTGAATTAAAGTCTCCCACAATTACAGTTACATTATGTTTCCACTTCGTTATGTAGCAGAGTACACTGTCTTAATTATATAAAAAAGTTTTATCATCTGACAAGGGAACCTCCCCATCGCACCCCCCTCAGATTTAGTTATAAGTTGGCACAGTGGATAGGTCTTGAAAAACTGAACACAGATCAATTCAGAAAACAGGAAGAAGTTGTGTGGAACTATGAAAAAATAAGCAAAATATACAAACTGAGTAGTCCATGTGTAAGACAGGCAACATTAAGGACTCTTTGAGCCCAGCAGTGCCGTGGTCTGGTGGTTAGCATGAGCAGCTGCGGAATGAGAGGTCCTTGGTTCAAGTCTTCCCTCAAATGAAAAAGTTTACTTTCTTTATTTTTGCAAAGTTATGATCTGTCCATTTGTTCATTGATGTCTCTGTTCACTGTAATAAATTTAGTGTCTGTGTTTTGCGACCGCACCGCAAAACCATGTGATTAGTAGATGAAAGGACGTGCCTCTCCAATAGGAACTGAAAACATTTGATCACAAGGTCATAGGTCAACCGATTCCACCACAGGAAAACACGTCTGATATATTCTATACGACACTGGTGACGGCATGTGCGTCACATGACAGGAATATTTTGTCGACCCACCTAACTTGTACACTTGGCGAATCGGTAAAAAGATTCTTCTACCTTGTCCAATACTACGGCGCAGTTACCTCGCATTGGACGGACAGATAATAATTGTCTGAAAATAAAAAATTAAACTTTTCACTCAAGGGAAGACTTGAAACAAGGACCTCTCGTTTCACAGCTGCCCATGCTAACCACGAGACCATGGCGCTCTTGGGATCATATTATCCTCCATGTTGCCTATCTTGCGCATGGACTACTCAGTTTGTATATTTTGCTTATTTTTTTCATAGTTCCACACAACTTCTTCCTGTTTTCTCGAGTGATCTGTGTTCAATTTTTCAAGGCCTATTCAATGTGCCAACTTAACTAAATCTGAGGGGGGTGTGATGGGGAGGTTCCGTTGTGAGTCAAGGGAATGGTAGATACATACTATGATAAGTTTCATTATATTACATATGATCCTGGTAATTTCAAAGTGTTTCTCTACACATGCCCAACTAAGATCTAGTGCTCTACACTCTATTTCATTTGAAACATAGATAACAGTACCACCAGTATGGTACTGAGATCTGCAAAAACTGTTTCCATGTTTATAATCTTCTGGTACATAGTATTGTATTTGTTCTGTTTTAAGCCAATGTTCAGATAGACATACGAAAGAATACTTATTCTGTGGCAATGACTCCTCCAGAATTTCAACTTTATTTTCAAGATCCTGAATGTTTAAAAATAAAATGTTGCTGTGACTTGTCTGTGAGTTAGCAGGCTGGTTTTTCACATTTTTATTTTATCCTTGGCTTGAAACCATAAAAAATTATCACTGAATGACACAGATGTATTTTTCCTTTGGCTCCTCCTTAAGCATTGCTGTGTTGCTGCTCCAGTTGTTGTTGGTTCTGCTACTGCTGCTGCTGTTGTTGCTGCTTCTGATGATAATTACGGTGCTGCTGCTGTTTCACTTATTTCTGGTGTTTGTTGTTCCACAACTGCTGTGCCTTTCTGTGAATTGTTAAGATTTGGGGTGTTCACATGCATTAGTAATTTTCACATTTGTCTTGGAGAGGTGTAGCTTCACAGACAGCAGATTTCACATTTGAGTCTCCAGGTAACACACACTTTCTGTCCATGAGAGGTATGACTTTTCTATCATCACACTGCACATTTGAGATTTTATTTACTAGTTCTAAAACTTTTGTTACTATTACGTTTTTTCCAAGTACATTTAGATGAGAACTGTATGTTGTGTGAAATCTTTTCCTAAATTGCTGATGTTTACAGGTATTACATTTTCAAACCACTTGCAAATATTATGCATCTCATTATTTGCAGTTTCAATTTCTTTATTTACACAGGACCATTCTATCGAGTTGTAATGGTGTGGCACTGAAAAAGCATTAACATTTGTTCCTCTCAGCTCATACAGTTTTCTTTTTAGTGAGATTAAGAGGTCGTTTTTTTCATTCCTAGCGACATCATTTGATCCTGCCAGGAAGATGGAAAAGTCCTTTTTGCTCAATGAGGAAATTTTTTCTTGACTCATTGACTTAGCAGGACTGTGAGGATAAGATTATAATAATTACAGCACAGACAGAGGCATTCAAGCAATCATTCTTCCTGTGCTCTATTTGTGAACGGAATAGGAAGAAACCCTAACTGGTACAATGGGACATACCCTCTGCCATGCACCTCAAGGAAATCATGCAACAGCTGCCATAGTGAAAATTTGTTTTTAGACCCAACAACCTACAGTGATTTATGTGTAAAAACAGTAACTAATGGATTGTATGAAAACAACTGTCATTATGTTGACAATAAAATATACTGATCAGTTAGGTGCAGATTGTATAAGGATAGTAATGTATTGCAGAATTACAATGACTTGATTACAGTGGTTAGAGAGAAGTTACAAGTAGAACACTGGGAATTTATAAAGAGACAGTGTTTTTGGGAAATCAACTCTTTGTTGTACATATTAATAGTGTAGTAACACTGTTCACGCACTGCACTTTCTGTGGATCGGGATTGTATCCTGGGCAGGCCCGATGATCACTGACTGGGGCCGGCCTGTGCTGCTCGAGTTGTTGTTGTTCAGCCGGCAGAGGTCGCGTCCGAATTCTCGCGTGCCCTCTGGTGGACGGGACTCTACTTGCGGCCACAACCGTCCGTGACGTGCCGTGCCATTGTGCGCCTCCCGCAATCTGTTTGGTGGCTACTGCACCTACAACACTTTGAATTTTACTTTTCCCTACTACAAATAAGTGCAAAATTGAACAGAAGCAAAGATAAGGGTTGGATAATTCCTGGAATTAAATTATATTCTTCTAGGAAGCAAGAGCTCTCCATTATTCAGAAAGCAGGCTGTAGTCAAGATTTGAAACTCCACTACCATCAGTATTGTCAAATTCTCCTCTTCATCATTAAAAAAGCAACTCTCATGTTACATGCTTTTTTTTTTTTTTTTAAAAAAAAAAAAAAAAAGAACCTCCAAGAATAAAGCAACATTTTGGAGTATTATTGAACAAGAAACAAATAAAAATAGTGACCCACATCAAACTGAGACTCCAGAAAACAGTTCTAGCACAAAAAATGACACTTTCATATCCTCTGCCACAACATTCAGTGATTACTTCCTCACATTTGTAGTGTATGGGCTATTTTGTAGGAAATAGCAAGTCACTCTCAAGGCTTAACTTAACTGCCAAAATATTCACTTTGACAGGAAAGTTCCTGAACAGTTCTTTTTATTTATTTCTGAGTTTGCAATATTGAAAAAGAACAAATGTTGTTTTTATGTTACCTAGTGTGTGTGCAGCTTTGAAATGACCTTGACCTTGTTTCTGCACAAGCTCACTAGATGGCAGGGCTGTGCTTAAAAACTCACTGTTTGGGTTCTTTGCACATTAGTTACAGTGACATAATAAATGCTGATTGTGAGCAAAGAGTGAACATTAAGTTCTGCTTTACACTCAGGAAAACCCCTAGTGAAACATTCAGTGAAAGACAATGCTCATCTGCAGCACATACTGATGCAAATGTGGAGTGTGTAAGGCTGTCATGTAACTGTGCATGCGATATCAGAAGAACTTAATTTGAATTGTGATGTGTGTCAAATGGTTCTGAGCACTATGGGACTTAACATCTGAGGTCATCGGTCCCCTAGACTTAGAACTACTTAAACCTGAGGACATCACACACGTCCATGCCTGAAGCCAGATACGAACCTGCGACCGTAGAAGTCACACGGTTCCGGATTGAAGCACCTAGAACCGCTCGGCCACAGCAGCCGACGTGGTGTGTCATAAGCTTTAACCTGAAGATTTAGAGTAACGGAAACTTGATGCAAAACTAATCCCTCACACGCTAACAGACAAACAGAATTTCTGCTGAACTACTGTATAGAGCCAGATGTATCCCCACATTTCTGTCAAAGATTACTGCCGGGGTTGAAAGTTGGTGCTACCAGTATGATCCTCACACAAAGTGTCAAAGTGCTGAATGGATGAGTCCTGGATCACCAGCCATGAAAAAAGTCAGAGAACAACCTTCAAGAACACAGACAATGTTGATAGCATTTTTTTGATAGTAAAGGATTAGTTCACTATGAGTATGTTCCTCCAGCTTGAAAAGTGAATCAAACTCTTTACATCAAAATCTTTAAACAAATGCGACAAGCAATTTGACGTTGCTGCCCTTATTTGTGGCATTCTCAGGACTGGTTCTTACCCCATACTGCTTTATCTCTTACCAAGTATCTGACGAGACAGTCTGTTATTGCCAACCCATGTCCGCCATATTTGCCCGACCTCTCACCTTGCAATTTAGTCTTGTTTCTGCAAGTGAAAAGTGACTGAAAGCAAAGCTTCATCAAGATATTTCTGATATGCAACAGGCTGTGACAAAAGAGCTTACAACCATCACAGTTGAAAATTCCCCTGCTTACTTTCAAGACCTACAGAAACATTGGCATCTATGTATAGACAGCCAAGGGGACTACTTCAATAGGAGTTAGGATCACTACCTGGTAAGTGCAAATTTCTGGTTTTTTTTAATTATTTTATATAAAAAATCTGACAAAGGGAGTACATCAAAATATTTATTAATGTATAAGTTAAGCAAAAAGACCAGACAGCCCACTGTGTAGGAAATTCTGTGAAAAGGCAGAGTAATCCATGGAAGCCATATGTCTGGGGAGTGGTGTAAAAACATCGATGCCTGCTGTGATGTGAAGCCCCTTACTCGGTGCTGGTGTAGTGCCAGAGATTAGCCCCACAACAGTGCACAACAGGCTTTGGCTCTGTGCAGGGATGTCAAATTCATAGATTTTGGACCTTAGGTGATGATCCACGAGGGTTGACTGAAAAGTAATGCTTCCACCTTCATAGCTCTTCAACAGTTGGCAGCATTGGTATGCAGCAGGTACTGGCTTGTTCTGTAGCCTCTTGTCTACAGCTCCAGTTGGCAGGAAGCATTAGCACTGAACAGTAGTGTTGTTAAGTGTAAAGTATGGAACCTTGCGCAGATGGTCAGTCAATGCGATTTAAGCAACATGCAGTCATTGAATTCTTGAGAACAGAAGGTGTCACCCCAAAGGAAATTCATCAGAGAATGAAAGCAGTTTATGGTGATTGGGTTGATGTGAGTACTGTGCATCATTGGGAGAGTACATTTAAAGATACATCTGACATGCGTGACAAACAAAGAGTTGGACATCCTGTGACAGCAACCACCAAGTTTCACAAGTAAAATGTTGACATTTTGATTCAGGACGACTGCCATATCACTCAGAGAGAAACTGCAAGCACAATCGGCATTTCACAAGAACGTGTGGGTCACATTATTGCTTTGCTTGGCTACTGGAAGATCTGTGCACGATGGGTACCCCGGATGCTGACTCCTGAAATGAAAGCGCACAGACTTGAAATTTGCCAGGGACTCCTCTCGCATTACAAGAATGAAGGTGATGCCTTTCTCCATTCAGCTGTGACAGGAGACAAAATGTGGGTACACCATTATGACCTGGAGATGAAACATCAGTCTATGGAATGTTGACACAAAGACTCGCCCCAGAAAAAGAAATTCTTCCGTGATGCCTTCTGAGAACTTGTTCATCGTTGGCAGAAATGCATCCAATTTGCTGGTGATTATGTGGAAAAGTGAATATTGGTAATTAAAGATCACATTCTAAGTATTATTTCTGCATTTGATTTATTAAAATATTCCCATCCAAACCCAATTAACAAAGGTGGAGGCATTACTTTTCATTCAACCCTTGTATCACACAGAGAACATTGTCTACTGTGGAAATTGTAATATTAATATGATATTCTGCAAGATGTTAATGTGAAATGTTGTTTATGATGTTTATGATGAAAAATATATAAATTAAACTGATGTCCAAATATTTGTCAATTTGGTGGCATTAGTTGGAAAATGGCCGCTCTTACAGCTCCATACATAACTGCCAGGTGAAGAAGAATGTTTAGCATGGCAGACTGGACTGAGTAGTAGGTCTGGTCCACTACTGCAAATGGTGAGTATTCAGAACATCAGACAAGAGGGTGTACACACTTGCACATATTACATATGTAAGTACAAGCATCAATTGCAAGACTAAACCCTGGCAAAAAACATTGCTTTCTTTCTTCATTTTCATTTCACCCTTTCTCATTTCTCTACAGCATTGGCATTTTCGTATAAGAGGCAGTCAAATGAAAACTGAACAGTTGCCTTAATACACAGTCTGCGCAACAGGTGGCTCCACTGGTAGTATGTTTTGATGCTGTCACTGCTAGGGCAGGAGAACAGCATAGGGCCACATCACAAGTGCATGCAGCTGTTAGTTTATGCCCTTGGTCTAGTTGAAGCGAAACAAGTGCTGTACCGTTTGTGGGATACATAGGCAAGTGAGTGTGATGGGACTTACCCCAGTTCACTGTTAGTAGTGCCACGTCACATTAATGCGTCTGCGTGTAGCGCACAAGTATTGCACCATAAATAAGTATAAAATTAAAAGTCAAAATTTCTTATTCAAACTTTGTCAACATATACTTTAATGTAATAACATTTTAAATGTCAAGTCTTAATTTAATCAAACCATTAGTTTTCATAAAAATGCAGTTTTAAGAAAAAAATTAAGTGGCGCTAAATAATAAAGATAGAAAGCCAGAATTTGATCATAGTGTGCCGATGCATGTCAGAAATAAATGTTGCAAGTTTCAAAAAGATAGAATAAAAATTATATACAGAATCCACGTTTTGAAGAAAACCGAAGGCACTAAATATCAGACTTAGAAATGTAAAAATATGTATGATGCTTCAGGGCAACCTAAAAATAATAGCTAAGAGGCCATGTTAAGCTACCTCTAATAGTTTTTGAGTAATTTAAGGAAAACCAAATTTGTAACTAAAAACATACCCATTTGAAGTAGATTAAGTAACTGTAGTTTTAATGCTAGAAAATTTTGGTTACACACATGAGAAAACTTATTAATTAGTAGAGCTATAACAAATTTTAGGATTGAAACATTAAACACGACCAATACAAGGTCTTTTAAAATTATAGTTCAGATGTAACGGTCTACCGTCAGTTCTACTCTACAAATTCTAGATGGCAAAGGTTTTATTCAAGCGAGCTGAAACTTTTTCTGTGATTTCAACCAATTTACCTGAATGTAGGTAAAAATTAAGAAGATTCTAAATTAATTCATAACTTTGTTATTAAAGATTATGTGTCCGAGTAAGCAGTCGTTCAGAGACTGCCGCTGTGTACATAAGGCAGATGAGAGCTGGTGTTCCCTTCATCGCCGGCCGCGGTGGTCTAGCGGTTCTGGCGCTGCAGTCCGGAACCGCGGGACTGCTACGGTCGCAGGTTCGAATCCTGCCTCGGGCATGGGTGTGTGTGATGTCCTTAGGTTAGTTAGGTTTAAGTAGTTCTAAGTTCTAGGGGACTTATGACCTAAGATGTTGAGTTCCATAGTGCTCAGAGCCATTTGAACCATTTTTCCCTTCATCGTCTGCTGCGGCACATATATAAATACAGCCTGAGAGGCAGGAAGAAGGTTCACTTTGCACTCAGCCACTGTGAGATCTGCGTCTGTCAAACACTGGATTGCGCTCTGCCTCGGATGACGTCGGAGACGGACTGTGACAAAATGCATATTTTCTGTAATAACGAATAGTGAACTCTTGAGGATTGTACAACGTCCTGGATTGCTTAGATTTTGCTAAAATATCTGTTAGTGTGCTGTCCATGAATTCTTAAAATCTACGTGGCAAGTGCTGGCTATTATTTCCACTTTTTGTGGTGACCATTTATTTCAAACATTTATTTGAGTATTAAAGTGCGCGTCATTTACGACAGTGGCCGAGTTAAGTTCATTCTGCGCATCTGACGTCACAAAACACAGTCAGCCAATGAACAGAGAATGATGTTGCCAGAGCTCGACTGCAGTGCAGAGGACGGACGAGTGTCTTCAGTTTTAGAAACGTTCAGTCATAAATAAAGTAATTGAACAAATAGTTCACATGGCTCTGAGCACTATGGGACTTAACATCTGAGGTCATCAGTCCCCTACAACTTAGAACTACTTAAACCTAACTAACCTAAGGACATCACACACATCCATGCCCGAGGCAGGATTCGAACCTGCGACTGTAGTGGTCGCGTGGTTCCGGACTGAAGCGCCTAGAACCACTTGGCCACCGCTGTAATTGAAAAAAAGCAATGTCTTGACAGCAGACTTTCTATAAAAGAAAGTTTGGAAAAAGCATTCTTTATACCAACTGCTTCATATTGTATTAATTAATTAAACTAATCATGCAATAAGCCTCCTAATTCAGGCCATAGCAAGGAAATTCATTCTCACTAACCGCTTTTTCGCAAATAAAGAACAGCTGTAATTGTTTATTTCCTATTGTACTTCGATGAAACGTGAATAATTCATAGTCATACCAACAGTGTTTGTTGGTATTTTCTGTGCTGCTTTAAAGTCCTCCAGGAATTACGATTACCTTGAATGGATGTCTTGTGACATCTACCCAGCCAGACCAAACACAATGGGGAGGGGGAGTTCAAACCTTGTGCGGTGTTTAATATTTTTCTTTATTTAAAAACAATATCAAAGTGTCTTCATTTCTTCATGAATTTTATTCGTTTGAATGTAATTATATGAAATTTCTAGTGGCAACTAAAATCGACCATACGGAAAGTATACACTGTGGACTTTTACCTCTGCAAACTCTTCAAAATTTTGTGCAGTGGTTTACTACATTTAATGCTGCACAATAACTGTGTTGAACATTGAAACAAAATTAAGTCATTTATGGGAGGAAGGTACCAGTCAAGAAGATATGTAAAAAAAAAATTTTTGGGCCAAATACACTACAGTCTGAAACCGGGCTACAGCTATGGTCACAGGTTCGAATAATGCCTCGGGCATGGATGTGTGTGATGTCCTTCGGTTAGTTCAGACCGACCGACCGACCGACCGGTTGCGACTGACCGACCGACCGACCGGTCGCGACCGACCGACCGACCGACCGACCGAGACCGACCGACCGACTGTGACCGACCGACCTGGCGACCAACCGACCGGTCATGACCGACCGACCGATCGACTGATCGACCGACCGACCGACCGACCGGTCGCGACCGACCGACCGGTCGCGAACGACCGACCGCCGACCAGTCGCGACCGACCGACCGACCGACCGAGACCGACTGACCGACCGACCGACCGACCGACCCACCGACCGGTCGCGACCGACCGACCAACCGACCCACCGACCGACCGACCGACCGACCGAACGACCGACCCACCGACCGACCGACCGACCGACCGACCGACCGGTCGCGACCGACCGACCGGTCGCGACCGACCGACCGGTCGCGAACGACCGACCGACCGACCAGTCGCGACCGACCGACCGACCGACCGACCGAGACCGAGACCGAGCGACCGACCGACCGACCGTGGCTCTAGGCATATTTTGTGACACACTTAAATTAGCTGTGGATCGGCTTGCACACCTCTGTGATTTAGATAGACATACTGTAGATGCAAACACATCACAGGGTTTTCTGTGGAGGACCAGACAAAGATAGGATTCCTGAAAAGAGGCAGCAGCCGTTTCAGTATTGCAGGGCTGATACTCTGGGTGATTGACTGGTCTGGCCTTGTGACACTTGCCAACTTGGCCTCGCCAAGCCGTTACTGCGAACAGCTGGAAGCGAAGGAAAATTACAGCTATTATTTATTCCCTGGGAGCACACACCTCTACCGTATGGCTTAATGAATGTGACAGCACCTTGGGTAATATATTCCTTCATTTGGATCTCCAGAAAGGATTACTCGGGAGGATGTTGTTATCATGAGAAGCAATTTGGTATTCCATGTGTCAGAGCATGGAAAGTTACATCCTGTAATCGAGTAGGTAGATTAGAGAATTTGAACAAGGAAGTGCATAGATTGAATTTAGATAGAGCAGGAAGTAATGAAATGCAGTGGCAGGAAAACCAGGACTTAGGCTCAGGTGGGTACAAGTTTGTGAATAGGGGTAATGCAGGAGTAGGCTAATAATGATTAAGTAAATAAGAATGCGAGCAAGCTACTATGAAGAGTGTAATGAATGCATTATTGTATCAAGATGATACAAAACCAACACCCACCACTGTAGTACAAGTATATATGCCAACTAGCTCTGCAAATGAAGAGATTGAAGAAACGTGTGATGAGATAAAAGAAATTATTCAGATGGTTAAAGGAGGCAAAAACTTAATCATGAAGGGGGGCTAGAATTTGGTACTAGGGATTGAAGGAAAAATAGTAGGTGAATGTGGACTGTGATAAAGGAATGAAAGAGGATTTTACCTAGTAGAACTTTGCACGGAGTACAGTTTAATCATCACTAACATTTGTTTTAAAAATATGAAAGGTGGTTGTATACATGGAACAGACCTGGAGACACTGGAAGGCTTCAGAATGATATGACAGAGATTACTAAACCAGATTGTACATTGTAAGACATGTGGATTCTGACCATAAAACATTGGTTATGAATTTAAACTGAAGAAACTGCAAAAAGGTAAGAAATTAAGGAGATGGGAACTGAATAATTTGAAAGACCCAGAGGCTGTTGAGAGTTTCAGAGAGAGCATAAGGCAATGATTGAGTGAAAGGAATATTGTAGAAGATGAATACGTAAGTTTGAGAGTCAAATAGGTAAAAAGACAACACCTAGTGGTAATCTGTGGATAATGCACAAGATACTGAATTTAACTGGCAAAACATCCTTGAAGTAGGGAGGATATAAAAGGCAGACTGGCAGTGGCAAGGAAAGTGTTTCTGACGAAGAGAAATTTGTTAACATCGAGTATGGGTTTAAGTGCCAGGAAGTCTTTTCTGAAAGTATTTGTATGAAGTGTAGCCATATATGGAAGTGAAACATGGATGATAAATAGTTTAGCCAAGAAGAGAAGAGAAGCTTTGGAAATGTGGTGTACAGGAAAATGCTGAAGGTTAGATGGGTAGATCACATAACTAATGAGGAGGTACTGAATAGAATTTGGGAGAATAGGAATTTGTGGCACAACTTGACTAGATGAAAGGGTCGGTTGGTAGACACGTTCTGAGGCATCAAGGAATCACCAATTTAGTATTGAAGGGGAAGTGTGGAGGATAAAAATCATAGAGGGAGACCAAGGGGTGATTCAGAAGGACGTAGGTTGCAGTAGGTACTCAGAGATGAAGAAGCTGGCACAGGATAGTGTAGCATGGAGAGCTGCATCAAACCAGTATCTGGACTGAAGACCACAACAACAACATGAATATCTTTATTTAACGATTCAAAAATTCTGTTAGGTATGTGGAAAATAGCAGTTTTCATTAAAACAACATGAAAACTAATAATGTACTGCACATATGCTCAACATTTACGCTTGTACGTATATATTTTCTTTGAAAAATGTGATTGCAATCAAGTAAATATTGGCCTTGTAATATAGGATAAACAAGAGCTCTATATTATAACTGAGGAGGCAGCAGCTATTTTTTTAACAGCTTCTTCCTCATTTACTCAATTTATTTATTTATCTTTATTGATCAAAGGATTATCTCATAATAATTGTCAAGGAGTACACTGAGGTGACAAAAATCATGGGATAGCAATATACACATATACAGATGGTAGTATTATTGTGTACACAGGTCATAAAAGGGCAGTGCAGTGGTAGGGCTGTCACTTGTATTCAGGTGATTCGTGTGAAAAGGTTTCAGACATGATTTCAGTCAAGGATGGAAATTAACAGACTTTGAAATCATAACTGGAGCTCGACACTTGGGACATTCCATTTAAGAAATCATTAAGGAGTTCAATATTTCGAGATCTACAGTGTCGGGAGTGCACCAAGAATACCAACTTTCAAGCAATACCTCTCACCACAGACAATGCAATGTCTGACAGCCTTCACTTAATGACCGAGAGCAGTGGTGCTTCTGTAGAGTAGTCAGTGGTAACAGGCAACCAACACTGCTTGAAATAATTTCAGAAATCAATGTGGGATGTATGTATGCACTAGGAAAGTGCAGTGAAATTTGGCATTAATGGGCTAAGGCATCATCTTTCCTAGGCTCGTGACCATATCGGTTGGACCGTAAATGGCTGCAAAATTGTGGCCTAATCAGATGAGTCCCAATTTAATTTGGTAAGAGCTAATAGTCTGGTTCAGCTGTAGTGCAGACCCAATAAAGCCGTGGACCCAAGTTGTCAACAAGGCACTGTGCAAACTGGTGGTGGCTCCATAATGTTGTGGGCTGTGTTTACATGGAATGGATTGGGTCCTCTGGTCTAACTGAACTGATCTTTGACTGGAAATAGTTACGTTCAGCTACTTTGGAGACCATCTGTAGTCATTCGTGGACTTTATGTTCCCAAACAGTGATGGAATTTTTATGGATGACAATGTGCAATGTCACCAGGCCACAATTGTTTGTGATTGGTTTGAAGAACATTTTGGACAGTTTGAGTGAATGATTTTGCAACCCAGATTACCCAAATAAAATCCAACAAATATTAATGGGACACAATCGAGTGATCAGTTTGTGCACACAACCCTGCCCTGGCAACACTTTCGCAATTATAGAGAGCTATTGAGGCACCATGGTTATTGAGGCAGCATGGTTCAGTATTTCCGCAGGTGACTTCCAACAACTTGAGTCCATGCCATGTTGAGTTTCTGTAGTGCTCTGGGCAAAAGAAGGTCTGACACAATATTAGGAGAATCCTGATGCCATGGAAAGTGCATAGTTTGTAATGTACTATTGTGTACTGTTGCAATCGACAGTAAAACACATTTGAAATGACAAAATTTGTTTTGTCTTTTTTTCTGATGGTATATCTTATGGTGGTATGTGTGTTTATCCATCTCCCTACATGTATTGTTTACATATGAACTAACCATCCATTTGCATTTTTCTGAATTTTTTGATTCATTACAAGTTTCAAGGCAAAAAATAGTTGCCACGACTTTTGCAATGACCCTCGTATAGTCAAAATTTCTTTGAGTTTTGTGTGAGGTCTTTTCATAATATTGTGTTTCGTTAGTTACTGAAGGTTTCATACATTGCCCTCTTGACAGCCAAATGTATTTCTTTCAGCTTCTCCCTATTTGTAACCCTATGGGTTGTTTTACACCTATTATGCAGCAGTCTCCATTTATATTGTTTCTATAGGAGCTTTTTCATTGTAGCTATATACCATGGAGGGTCCATCCCATCATGAACTATTCTGCTCGGTCAAGTGTGTGGTCAAATATTGTTCTAAATCTGAGCTCCAATTCTTCTACATGCTCATCTTCAGAGCTAAATTTTTCCAGTTCATCATGGAGATACTTCCCTACAGCCTCTTTCTCTAGTTTGCGAAATATATACACTGACAGAAAAAAAAAGAAATTGCAACACCAAGGTGGAGTTGTACAACATAATCAAAAGTTAGAAGGTATGTTTCCGCATCTGAAAGATGATGTCTATTCAGATTTCATGTCAATGTTATGAAAAGGAAAGTTACTACTCACCATATAGTGGGGATGCTGAGTCACAGATAGGTACAACAAAAAGACTGTCACAAATAATGTTTTTGCCACTGACGCCTTTGACAAAAATATACATCACAGACGCAGACACTCACACACAACCCCCCCCCCCCCCCCCCCCACACACACACACACACGCAAATGCAAATGCAACTCACACACACATAACTGCAGTCTGATGTGTTAAAATATGCCGAAGTGAGACCTCTGTTCAAGAAAGGGTCGAGGGAAGATATGGGAAACTATTGCCCTATTTCTATTCTCCCAATCCTGTCAAAAGTGTTAGAGAAAGTAGCTGCATATCAGGTCAAAAATTTTATCGTAAAAAATGATATTATTGTAAGTAACCAATTTGGATTCCAACAAGGAAAACACACTGGATCAGTAAAGAATTTTATTGAGTAGATATGCAAATCATTGGATCAGAGGAGTAAAGTCGCAGGTATCTTCTGCAATCTTTCAAAATCAATTGACTCGGTGAACCATGACTCGCTTATCTACAAATTAAACAAATATGGGATTAAGGACAAAGCTCTGAAATGGCTCACATCATACTTGCACAACAGAAAGCAAAGAGTAAGTGTCACATCAAATGCAGTGAATTTTATTCTAAATGGAGTACAGTATCACAAGGTGTGCCTCAAGGCTCCATTTTGGGGCCAATCCTGCTCCTATCTCCTATTCTATGTAAATGACTTGCCTATAAATATAAATTACCCGTCAGTTCTGTTTGCAGACAATACTTCTATTTTAGTTGACGATGATGCAGAAAAAATTCAGAGCTCGATTGTGAGCACAATGGGTACTCTAGAAAACTGGTTCCAGTGAAATGGCTTGAAACTGAACATTGCAAAAACCAATATGGTACTTTTCAAAGCCAACCATTTGAAATGTGTGGATCTTAAAATACATCATCACAATCATCCTATGGAAGGAGTTAACACAGTCAAATTCTTAGGGCTAAATGTGGACAACAACTTAAACTGGAGTACACATACTGAGTTCCTATCAAATAAACTAAGCAGCTTTGCATTTGCAATGCAAATACTAGCAAACTCTACTGGCACGAGTACACGAAAAATAGCATATAATAGTTATTTTGAATCTGTCATTTGGCAGGGTATCATTTTCTGGGGATATTCAAGGAGTGTATCTCGAATACTGAAACTGCAAAAGAAAATTATAAGATACATGTGTAGTGCACAACAAACAGAATCTTGTCGCCCATTATTTCGGAACCTGCAAATCCTAACAGTTCCCTCCATATACATTTATGAAATTATAATCTTTGTACACAGCAGACAAAAATAATTTAAGGAAAATCATTTTAACCACACATACAACACAAGAAATAAAAATAATTTTATGTTACCCACACACCATTTGAAATTATGTGCACGAAGTCCACAGTATATGGGGGTGACAATATATAACAAGCTAATGGGCAAAAATATATTTAATATGAAGACAGAGAGTCTAAAAATAAGGCTACAGCAGATTCTGTGGGAGAAATGCTACTATTCAGTAGAAGAATTCATAGAGGATGACATGATAATTTGAGCAAGGGGTAATTAATTGTTAGTCTTTTATTGTATGTGTAACAAAATTGTATTATTATTATGATACCATTTGTTAAAATCAGTTGTTGTAATTAATTGTTAATTTTTTTTATTGTATGTGTATTTTTATATTGTATTATTGTTATGGTACCACTTGTTAAAATCAGGTGTTGCATGTATATGGTAAAACTTTACCAAAATTTTGACATGTCTCTTGTACCTGAATCAAATGATTTAGATTATGTACATTATGAGACTAATAAACCACAATTCAACAATTCTGGCAACTGAAGCCACACTGCGAGCAGCAGCTGTAGCAGCAGTGCTTGATGGTAGTAGCAACTGGGTGGAGGTAAGGAGGAGGCTGGAGTGGGGAGGGGGAGGGATTGTAGGGTAGGGATGGGGGACAGTAAAGTGCTGCTGGAGTGTGCACAGGGACGGAGTGGAGGCAGGGCAGTCGGGAGGTTAATCGGAGGTGGAGGAGGGGGCGGGGTTAGTGGAAAAGGAGAGAAGTGAAAAGACAGAGTGTGTTGGTGGAATGAGGGCTCTGTAGTGCTGGAATGGGAACAGGGGAGGGGATGGATGGGTGAGGACAAGAAGCAAGAAGGTGTTTAAAACATCGATGTCAGCCTGTGCAGTGATAGTGCCATGCAAAACAAGGTGTGCACGCCTCTTCCATGAAAAACACGACCACACCATAACATCACCACCTCTGGATTTTACTGTTGTCACTACACACGCTTGCAGATGATGTTCACTGGGCATTCGCCATACCCACACCCTGCCATCGGATCACCACATTGTGTACTGTGATTCGTCATTCCACACAATGTTTTTCCACGGTTCAGTCACCCATTGTTTATGCTCCTTACATTGCGCGAGGCTTCATTTGGCATTTACTGGCGTGATGCGTGGCATATCAGCAGTCGCTCAACCTTGAAATCCAAGTTTTCTCACCTGCTGCCTTAGTGCTTGCAGTGGATCCTGATGCAGTTTGGAATTCCTGTATTCTAGATAGGTGTCTGCCTATAACACATTATGACCCTCTTCAATTGTCAGCAGTACATCAGTCAACAGACAAGGTCAGACTGTATGCTTTTGTGCTGTACATGTTCCTTCACATTTCCAATTCACTATCACATCAGAAAAATTGGAACTAGGGATGTTTAGGAGAGTGGAAATCTCACATACAGACATATGATACAAGTGATACCCAATTATCTGACAATGTTCGAAGTCCGTGAATTGTGCGGAGCGCCCCATTCTGCTCTCTCACGATGTCTAATGACTACTGAGGTTGCTGATATGGAGTATGTGGCAGCACAATGCACTTAATATGAAGAATGTATGTGTTTGGGGCTGTCCAGATACTTTGTGTCCTATGACTATAATATCAGTGAGGCAGAGTTGAAATCAGACAACTCACACAAATACCTGGTGTAACACTTTCTAGGAATATGAAACGGAATGATCACATAGGCTCAGTTGTGTGTAAAGTAGGTGGTAGACCTCAGTTTATTGGTAGAATACTGGGGAAGTGGAATCAGTCTACAAAGAAGATTGCTTACAAATCACTCTCACCACCCATTCAAGAAGTGTGTGGGACCCACACCAAGTAGGATTAACAAGGGATATTGAATGCATATAGAGATAAGGGCAGCATGAATGGTTACAGGTTTGTTCAATCCATGGGAGACAGTCATAGAGATGCTGAAAAAAATGAATTGGCAGACTCTTGAAGGCGGATGTAAACTCTCCCGGGAGAGTCTACAAACAAAGATTCAAGTTTAAATGATGATTCTAGGAATATACTACACTACTGGCCATTAAAATTGCTACACCAAGAAGATGCAGATGATAAACGGGTATTCAGTGGACAAATATATTATACTAGAACTGACGTGATTACATTTTCACGCAATTTGGGTGAATAGATCCTGAGAAATCAGTACCCAGAACAACTACCTCTGGCCGTAATAAAAGCCTTGATAGGCCTGGGCATTGAGTCAAACAGAGCTTGGATGGCGTGTACAGGTACAGCTGCCCATGCAGCTTCAACACGATACCACAGTTCATCAAGAGTAGTGACTGGCGTATTGTGACAAGCCAGTTGCTTGACCTCCATTGGCCAGACGTTTTCAATTGGTGAGAGATCTTGAGAATGTGCTGGCCAGGGCAGCAGTTGAACATTTTCTGTATCCAGAAAGGCCCACACAGGACCTGCAACATGCGGTCGTGCATGATCCTGCTGAAATGTAGGGTTTCACAGGGATCGAATGAAGGGTATAGTCACAGGTCGTAACACATCTGAAATGTAACGTCTACTGTTCAATGTGCCGTCAATGCGAACAAGAGGTGACCGAGACATGTAACTAATGGCACCCCATACCATCACACCTGGTGATACACCACTATGGCGATGACGAATACACGCTTCCAATGTGTGCTCACCGCGATGTCGTCAAACACGGATGCGACCATCATGATGCTGTAAACAGGACCTGGATTCATCCAAAAAAATTATGTTTTGCCATTCGTGCACCCAGGTTCGTCATCAAGGGTAACCACAGCCACGGTCTCCGAGCTGATGGTCCATGCTGCTGCAAACATCATCGAACTGTTCGTGCAGCTGGTTGTTGTCTTGCAAACGTCCCCATCTGTTGACTCAGGGATCAAGACGTGGCTGCACGATCCATTACAGCCATGTGGATAAGATGCCTGTCATCTCGAATGCTAGTGATACGAGGCTGTTGGGATCCAGCACGGCATCCCGTATTACCCTCCTGAATCCACCGAATCCATATTGAGCTAACAGTCATTGAATCTCGACCAACACAAGCAGCAATGTCGCAATACAATAAACCGCAATCACAATAGGCTACAATCCGTCCTTTATCAAAGTCGGAAATGTGATGGTACGCATTTCTCCTCCATACACGAGGCATCACAATGTTTCACCAGGCAACGCCGGTCAACTGCTGTTTGTGTATGAGACTTTCCTCATGTCAGCACGTTGCATGTGTCGCCACCAGTGCCAACCTTGTGTGAATGCTCTGAAAAGCTAATCATTTGCATATCACAGCATCTTCTTCCTGTTGGTTAAATTTCACGTCAGTAGCCCGTCATCTTCGTGGTGTAGCAATTTTAATGGCCATTAGTGTATAACTTGCAGCATATCACTCATATAGGGATCATGAGGAAAAGGTTATAATAATTACAGCACACATGAGAGGCATTCAAACAGTCATTCTTCCTGTGCTCCATACGTAATTTGATTGGGAAGAAACCATAATAACCGGTGCGATGGGACATACCCTCTGCCAAGCACTTTGCCATGGTTTGCAGAGTATGGATGTAGATGTAGATGTTATGGGGGTTGGGTAGGGAACAGAACAAGAAGGGTGGGGAGGATCCTGGGTAGGATGTCCCTCATGTCAGGGCACGATGATGTGAAATCAAAGCCCTGATGGAGGATGTGGATCAGTCGTTCCAGCACAGAGTGATGCTGAGTGATGAAGTGGGCTCTCCTTTGTGACTGATTTGTGAGGGTGGTGGCAGGATTGCAGTTGTATGACGTGGCAACATGTAGTGGCATAAGCGTGTGTATGCATGGACGTGTTTGTGTGTGTGTGTGTGTGTGTGTTTTCCGTGTGTGCATTACTCTAGCTCAAAAAAGAATTACACAAAAACTTAGCAAGTATTCTTTCTTTTTGCGTGTGCCTATTGATGACTCATCACCTCTGCTTTTTTGTGAGTGGTCACTATAAACTGAAAGGATTTACATTCTACCTGACTTTCCTACAACTGTAGTAATTCTTCCACGTAAAACTGAATGTATATTCAGCAAGGCACTGTCTCCTTCGTCCACCAAAGACTATAAACTACTGTTGTGATTCTGCTGGTCAATCTGCAGTTTTATAAGGGCTGTATGAGGAAGAGGCAGAGAAAAGACTGAGGACACTATTTCGGCATGGTTTTAAAAAGTTTGGCATCCATCTAAACTACAGAACAGAGCCAAGAGCCAATACCACCGCAGCATTTAGTAATCAACTTAATTTCTTTTGATCACTTTGACAACAAAGAAAGAAAAAAATCCAAGATATATATTGTCGTTCGCAAAGTCACAGTATTTCCCGTAGGGCTCAGAAGTGTCAAACCTACAACTTAGTAGAGTCACTGATTATTGTTGCTAGGGGTGTGAAAGAATTCTGTAGTGAATAAAAAGTCTGTACCCAGATTCCAGGTCGATGCACGTGTTCCCCCTTGTTCTCCCCCCCCCCCCCCCCCCCCCTCCCCCCCTGCAGATGTGCAGATGCCGAAGTTCGAAGTTGTGAATGATATATCTTTTACTACATGACTAGGTTCAGAAACCTGTAGTTCCATCATCAAGTGCCCCACAATGGCCTGTTAAGTCATAGATGTTGGACAAGTGGGCCAGTTATTCTTAAGAGAAATTTGGAAGTGCAGGAGCAGTGCCTCACCAGTACTCACAAGCAGCTGAGTTCATTCTCCTTGTAGAGGAGAGGTCGCTTCCACCTGTCAACACGATTCACAGAAACATCAACATACAGGGTTATTACAAATGATTGAAGCGATTTCACAGCTCTACAATAACTTTATTATTTGAGATATTTTCACAATGCTTTGCACACACATACAAAAACTCAAAAAGTTTTTTTAGGCATTCACAAATGTTCGATATGTGCCCCTTTAGTGATTCGGCAGACATCGAGCCGATAATCAAGTTCCTCCCACACTCGGTGCAGCATGTCCCCATCAATGAGTTCGAAAGCATCACTGATGCGACCTCGCAGTTCTGGCACGTTTCTTGGTAGAGGAGGTTTAAACACTGAATCTTTCACATAACCCCACAGAAAGAAATCGCACGGGGTTAAGTCGGGAGAGCGTGGAGGCCATGAGACGAATTGCTGATCATGATCTCCACCACAACCGATCCATCGGTTTTCCAATCTCCCGTTTAAGAAATGCCGAACATCGTGATGGAAGTGCGGTGGAGCACCATCCTGTTGAAAGATGAAGTCGGCGCTGTTGGTCTCCAGTTGTGGCACAAGCCAATTTTCCAGCATGTCCAGATACACGTGTCCTGTAACATTTTTTTCGCAGAAGAAAAAGGGGCCGTAAACTCTAAACTGTGAGATTGCACAAAACACGTTAACTTTAGGTGAATTGCGAATTTGCTGCACAAATGCGTGAGGATTCTCTACCGCCCAGATTCGCACATTGTGTCTGTTCACTTCACCATTAAGAAAAAATGTTGCTTCATCACTGAAAACAAGTTTCGCACTGAACGCATCCTCTTCCACGAGCTGTTGCAACCGCGCCGAAAATTCAAAGCGTTTGACTTTGTCATCGGGTGTCAGGGCTTGTAGCAATTGTAAACAGTAAGGCTTCTGCTTTAGCCTTTTCCGTAAGATTTTCCAAACCGTCGGCTGTGGTACGTTTAGCTCCCCGCTCGCTAAATTCGTCGACTTCCGCGGGCTACGCGTGAAACTTGCCCGCACGCGTTCGACCGTTTCTTCGCTCACTGCAGGCTGACCCGTCGATATCCCTTTACAGAGGCATCCAGAAGCTTTAAACTGCACATACCATCGCTGAATGGAGTTAGCAGTTGGTGGATCTTTGTTGAACTTCGTCCTGAAGTGTCGTTGCACTGTTATGACTTACTGAGGTGAGTGCATTTCAAGCACGACATACGCTTTCTCGGCTCCTGTCGCCATTTTGTCTCACTGCGCTCTCGAGTGCTCTGGCGGCAGAAACCTGAAGTGCGGCTTCAGCCGAACAAAACTTTATGAGTTTTTCTACGTATCTGTAGTGTGTCGTGACCATATGTCAATGAATGGAGCTACAGTGAATTTATGAAATCGCTTCAATCATTTGTAATAGCCCTGTACTTACCTATTACCTATCTACCTATCTACAGCCAGACCTTTGGAGAAAGGAGAACCACTTGCATGAATATCAAGAGCTTTGATGGAAATCCAATTCTAAGCAAAGAAGGGAAAGCAGAAAGGTGGAAGGAGTATACAGAGGGTCTATACAAGGGCGATGTACTTGAGGACAATATTATGGAAATGGAAGAGGATGTAGATGAAGATGAAATGGGGGATATGGGGATACGATACTGCGTGAAGGGTTTGACAGAGCACTGAAAGACCTGAGTCGAAACAAGGCCCCCGGAGTAGACAACATTCCATTAGAACTACTGACAGCCTTGGGAGAGCCAGTCCTGACAAAACTCTACTATCTGGTGAGGAAGATGTATGAGACAGGCAAAATAGCCTCAGATTTCAAGAAGAATATAATAATAATTCCAATCCCAAAGAAAGCAGGTGTTGACAGATGTGAAAATTACCCAACTATGAGTTTACTAGGTCACAGCTGCAAAATACTAACGTGAATTCTTTACAGACGAATGGAAAAACTGGCAGAAGCTGATCTCGGGGAAGAGCAGTTTGGATTCTGTAGAAATGTTGGAACACATGAGGCAATACTGACCCTACCTTATCTTAGAAGAAAGATTAAGGAAAGACAAACCTACATTTCTAGCATTTGTAGACTTAGAGAAAGCTTTTGACAATGTTGATTGGATTACTCTCGTTCAAATTCTGGAGGTGGCAGGGGTAAAATACAGGGAGCGAAAGGCTATTTACAATTTGTACAGAAACAAGATGGCAGTTATAAGAGTCGAGGGGCATGAAAGGGAAGCAGCAGTTGGGAAGGGAGTGAGACAGGGTTGTAGCCTCTCCCCAATGTTATTCAATCTGTATATTGAGCAAGCAGTAAAGGAAACAAAAGAAAAGTTTGGAGTAGGTATTAAAATCCATGGAGAAGAAATAGAAACT